>NC_090266.1:504784048-505418512 GCF_040414725.1 Anabrus simplex | reverse complement strand
TGGATAGAGAGTTGCTATAATAGCCCCTGTGTGTAAAAGAAATCGTGATAGACGTAATCTGAATATTACAGGCCAGTAAGTTAGACGTGCGTTGCATGTAAGCTTTGCGAAGTCTTTCTTTCTGATTATATTAGACACGTTTGCGAAATTGATAACTAGTTCGATAGAAGGCATTTTGGGTTTAGGAAATGTTATTCCACTGAAGCTCACCTTGTATGATTCTAGCAAGATATAGCAGAAATCCTTATTCAGGGGGTCAAATGGACTGTATCGCGATTGACCTGTCCAAAGCATTTGATATGGAGGATCGTGGTAGACTAGTGGCCAAAATGAGTGCAATTGGACTAGATAAAAGAGTGACTGAATGGGTGGCTGTATTTTAGAAAATACCGTACATCTTAGAGAATTGGAGTAGGCGAGGCGTTATCTAACCCTGTAATAATTAAAAGGGGAATTCCGCAAGGAAGCATTGTTGGAAATTTATATTTTCTTATATATATATATATATATATATATATATACGTAGTTGGATCAAAAGGTTAGTTGCACTAACGCGCCGCAGCAGCGCGCTGTGTGTCGCAAACGTGGGCACAGCGGAGAAAGGGACAGACACTGCCCACACGTCTGTTAGGCAGGTCGCTGTGGTGTCTCGTTTAGTATATTGTTAATAGCGGCCAAATGCAATGGCGCGTCAACTAGACGTTCACTCGAAATATGAGGTGCGTGCGACAATCCGATTCCTATGGGCTAAAAGGAAGAATTGCACGGATATTCATCGTGAAATTAGTGCTTTGTATGGGGAGCGGGCCATTTCCCGGCTAGGTATCGTAAAGTGGTGTCAGCAATTCGAAGCCGGACCCACGGATATCACGGACAACAATCGCGAAAGCAGGCCCGCAACGTCCAGGCCCCGTGCAAAGACAAACAGTGTGAATGCGATCATTAGACAGAACCGGCGCATTAAACTGTGAGAAATCGCGACGCAGCTGAACATGTCGTATGGCAGTGTGTTCGCCATTGTTCATGAGGCCCTTGGATATCGTAAGCAGTGTCAAAGGTGGGTCCGACGTCTCTCACCGATGAGCACAAGGGACAACGTTTCCAATCCTCCCTGGCATTTTTGCAACGCTATGCTATGTTTCTGCGGCGAATCGTCACAGGCGACGAAACGTGGGTCCACCACTTCACCCCCGAAACGAAGCGAACATCAATGGAATGGGTGCACCCCTCATCACCACAACGAAAGAAGGCCAAGGTTCAACCTTCAGCCGGTAAGGTTATGGCGACAGTGTTCTTTGGCATGGAGAGTTTGCTGCACGTGGAATTCACGCCGAAAGGAACGACGATCAACGCGGCGTCGTATTGTCAAACGTTGCACCGATTGTGTAAAGCGATTAAAGAGAAGCGCCGGGGGAAATTGAGCGCCGGTGTGATTTTGTTGCACGATAACGCAAAACCTCACAAGACCCGCCAAACGAGAGGACTGCTGCAGCGTTTCAAGTGGGAGGTCTGGCAACATCCACCCTACAGTCCCGCCCAAGCGCCATGTGACTTTCATCTGTTCGGTAAGCTCAAAACGGAGCTCGGTGGTCGACGTTTCCAGACCGATGACGAGGTGAAGGTCGCTGTCTCCGAGTGGTTGGAGAACGCTGGAGGAAATTTCTATGCATCCGGCATCGACAAGTTGGTTGTGCGTTCACAGAAATGTTTGGAGTCTCTTGGAAACTATGTAGAAAAGTGACGTTACAGTGTATGTCGTTATTGTCGTGTGTTGCTGTTGTATAGATGGTGTAATAAATGGCCATAACTGGGAAGTGCAACTAATTTTCTGATATGCCCTCGTATATATGTGTATCAATGATATGTGTAAAGAAGTGGAAACAGAGATAAAGCTTTTTGCAGATGATGTTATTCTGCACAGAGTATTTTTTTTGCCATTTGCTTTACGTCGCACCGACACAGATATGTCTTATGGCGACGATGGGATAGGAAAGGCCTAGGAAGTGGAAGGAAGCGGCCGTGGCCTTAATTAAGGTACAGCCCCGGCATTTGCCTGGTGTGAAAATGGGAAACCACGGAAAACCATCTTCAGGGCTGCCGACAGTGGGGCTCGAACCTACTATCTCCAGATTACTGGCTACTGGCCGCACTTAAGCGACTGCAGCTATCGAGCTCGGTCTACACAGAGTAATAAATACGTTACATGATTGTGAGCAACTGCAAAATGACCTCGATAATGTTATGAGTTGGACAGCTGGCAATGGTATGATAATAAACGGAGTTAAAAGTCAGGTTGCGAGCTTCATCAAATAGGAAAATACCTCTCAGTTTTGATTACTGCGTTGATGGGCTGAAGATTCCTTTTGGGGATCATTTTAAGTACCTAGCATTTAATATAAGGAATGATCTTCATGGGGGTAATTACATAAATATGATTGCAAAGGAAGGGTACAGATCTCTGCACCTGGTGTGAAGATATTTAGGGTTTGTAGTAAGGATGTATAGGAGAGGGCATATAAGTCTCCGGTAAGACCCCAACTAGAGTAGGGTTCAAGTGTAGGGGACCCTCACCAGGATTACTTGATTCTTGAACTGGAGAAAATCCAAATAAAAGCAGCTCGGTTTGTTCTGGATGATTTCTTATAAAAGAGTAGCGTTACAAAAATGTTGCAAGGTTTGGGCTTGGAAGACTTGGGAGAAAGAAGACGAGCTGCTCGGCTAGGTGGTATGTTCCGAGCTGTCAGCGAAGAGTTGGCGTGGAATGACATTAATATACGAAAAATTTTGAGTGGTGTCTTTAAAAGCAGGAAAGATCACAATATGGAGATAAAGTTGGTATTCAAGGGGAAAAATTGCGGCAAATATTCGTTTATAGGAAGGGGAGTTAAGGATTGGAATAACTTACCAGGCGGAAGTTCAACAAATTTCCAATTTCTTTGAAATAATTTAAGGAAATCCAAGGAAACAACTCACAGGGAATCTGCCACCTGAGCGACTGCCCTAAATGCAGATCAGTACTGATTGACTGGTTGGTTGATAAGCATGCATTTTAAATCGCCCGCACTTATTTCGTCACAGATCCGTCACTACTCCAAGGGAGAGACGACACAGAGCGTGTGTGAGGTTAGTTTACACTTCGTGGCCAAGGTTATGTTAACAGACGTATTAACCACACCTACAATTCACCTCACTAGTTTGTAGTGTCGTGCAAAAGACGCTCTATGCTCGGTTCATATTTGGCGAGTATGGCCATGACCGAGCCTTGCTTCTCACAGGCGAGGCGAGCTATGTTCGTTCGAACTTGCCCCTTCATACTCGCTCCTTCACGCGCTGTCTCAGACACAGGTAGACGTGCTAGCTTCCCCTCGTTCTCGTTTAGCCGTACTCTGTTGTTTGTCTCGCGCACCTTTATCTATGGAAACATTCGCTTTTGCCTCAATGGTGGACTTATGGCTGAGCATGTAACTGTCAATAATTAAACTCGTATTTTTAGACTGTGATTCTACAATATACTGAACTCGGGCGGCCTCGTGTATATATATAGGTAAGCAATACTGGAAAATAATGTAGTAATTATAGCTCCTGTCGGAGAAGTTAACGTGCAGCAAGACCCCTTTTTTCAGGTACCTCACAACTGTCTTTGTGGCGTTTATTGTGTTTGCAGATACTGGAGCGTATTTCATAAGAAATCTCGTGTCATCAAATACGTGCGGAAGTGCTGTATTTATGCAGTGAGCATCACAAGGCACACGTCTATGTTCTTCGAAAGCTGTCTTTATGTTTGAACCCTGATCTGTTACAAAAAAACATGTCTTCATAATCACACTGAGGAATGTTTAACTCGGACATTCTTTCGTAAACTTCCTCAATTATACTTGCACTTGTTTTCTTTGTACTTGGAAATGTTGTAGTAAAAACCACATTACTGATCAGCTTCCACTCTCTGTCTATATATTGCGTAGTCAGCGTCAGATAATGGGTTTGGTTGTATTGGTCAGTCCACATATCAACAGTAGCTGAGCAACATCTGTCGTGTATAGCAGAAATAATCAGCGGCAATTTTTCGCTTCGTATTTCATCTGCCTTTGCTTGTTTCTACTGATGGTGGAAGGATGCGGTAACACATCAACAATATCTACTTTTCCAAAACTAGCACCTATATTAATCAGTTCTTGCCTTAATTCTTTAATGCATTCTCCGGCAACGGTGTTAAACGGTCGGAAATCTTTGTCACACATGAAATCACACCCGCTAGTTATGGTTTGCATTGTAATGCCGGGCAATACTTGGAGAGAAAAGCCAGCATTAAATTTTCAAACGTGTTTCTTTTTAAATGAGTTGTACCGGGTTTATATGTTAACAGTGCATTGCACATTTCACGGGAAACATACTATGTCTGCTGACTATCTGCAGTGACCATAAGCAGGAACTTCTTCCAAACATCAGAACTGGGCCCATCTCTCTTGATTAGTTTATATTCACTGCTTTGAATTTTAGTCATAACGCAGTCCGTCAATTCACGTGCCATAGTGAACTTCAGCTCAAAACAAAATGGTAAGTCAGCCATTCCTTCGCCCTTTTATAGCTCCGAATTCCCGGGCTTTTCTGTATGTAAACAAGGGATTCCCTATATCTGGAGAAAACTACATTGCTTGCAACGTCAGTAAGGCAAGCAAGACCATCCTCCCTAGTCAGCAAGCTTCGCTCCGAACATGACCTGTCGAACGAATTGGAGCAAACTCGGGCATTTTAGCTTACACGCTCCACTCATGCGTAATACTGGTTGCATATGCAGCTAGGCACATGATGTTCTGTCTTGGTTACCCGTCTCAAGTTCGAACAATGCACGACACTACTAGTTTGGCTCCTCCAAGGGGAACCCGTCTGAGGTTAGGTTCGCGTTCGCGTTCCTCGTTGCGAGGTTAGGTTGAAGGCCGCACACCGCTGGCTGCGCAGCAGCGTGTGACTGGGGAGGAGATGGCCATGCGCGTACCGGCATGTTGAGGGCATTCCTGAGCTCGTCGAGGAGATCTAGTACGGAATGTATACATTAATTTATATTAACAGATTATAAAATATCAAAGCCATCTTAGTAAACTGTGCTGATGATAATATTTAGTATTAATCAAAAACAGTCGTAACAGCACACCATTTTAAAATAATGTGTTGACACGACTGTTTGTGAGTAATAATAAATATAATTAACACAAGCATGAATACACCTGTCGTTGTGATTATAATTTTTATGACATGAGATAACACGGTAAGAACGAATGCTAATTAGGTACATAGAGAAAATGTTTAAAAAGGAGAGCATTAGGAAACAGAAGTTCGTCAGTTCTCAAACAAAACATTGTATTGCTAATTTTAAATCACATGCCAGGCAGACATTGTATACAAGGAAGTAATCCGAGTTCTGAAGCGGTAAAAGTGGGGCGTGAAGTGTGAATGTCTGTGTGTTCTTTCAGATTGATTCTCGGTAAATGTCCGACAATACAGTATATCATTTAAGCCCCAGGGAAATTTAGCCATTCTCAACTAAGGACGGCCTGCACCAACTACCATGCACACATAAAAAACTGAAAACATTTTGCATTGTTGTTGAACAATCTCCACTAAGATGTTTTTGCTTTACGGCACACCAACACAGATAGGTCTTAATGGCGACGATGGGATAGGAAAGGCCTGGCAGTAGGAAGAAAGAGGCCGTGGCCTTAATTAAGGTACAACTCCAGCATTTTTCCTCGTGTGAAGATGGGAAAACACGGAAAACCAGTGGGTTCGAATCCACTATCTCCCGGATGCAAGCTCACAGCTGCGCGCCCCTAACCTCACGGCCAACTCGCCCGGTACTAACATGTTTTAAATTAAGAGAACACTGCCCGGAAACAGAAAAACATCACATATATCTATACATAAAATTGTTAACCTTAAAAAAGGTGACATAGCTCACAGGCTTGTAATTAGGATTTTATAGACATGCGCTAGCAAAATTTTTAAGAATATATTTAAACATTCTTCTACTATATAACAGACGTGAAAAGGGGGAAAATTAAGACTTACGGTATTTACAAAGATTTTTTCAGGTAATGTTTAATAATTTGAAGCAATACATTGCCCTAAAACTAAATAGGTTTCACCAAGCTTTATCAACCACATTTTCCGGATTCTAGGCCCATGTTTTTCCAATTATTAGTACCGGTAATGGAATGGCGTATGGCTTTTAGAGCCGAGAGTGTCCGAAGACATGTTCATCTCGCCAGGTGCAAGCCTTTTGATTTGACCCCCGTAGGCGACCTGCGCGTCGTGATGAGGTTGAAATGATGATGAAGACAACACACACACCCAGCCCCCGTGTCAGCGAAATTAACCACTGATGGTTAAAATTCCAGACCCTGCCGGGAATCGAACCTGGGCGCCTGTGACCAAAGGCCAGCACGCTAAAAATTTAGCCATGGAGCCGGACATTAGTAACGGTATACGGTCTGTAAGTAAAATATGCATGTTTTTTCATAATATCTGTTAATTTCTTAAGAATTATCCCATACTAAATTGAAAAAACGCGAATAATGAGAAGCCTGCGCATTCAGAATTTCATGTGCACACGTTCTCTGAATTCACCGTCCTATGGTCTTCTGAATTCACGATTTATGGTAATTGAAAGTAATTTCAGAATAGTTCAATGTCCACTCACTTATGTGAAGATATACCAGATCCCTTCTGACAGCGATCTGTACAATTACAAGTTGCCCAATGGTTCACCATCCTTGAATAATTTTCCACTCCACAAGTAAGGCCTAACATAGTTCTCCCCTAACATTTACCATCAATTCAACTGCTGCAAAAGCTCTTATTTACTGAAAATATTTGGCATTATATTATCACTCCTTCACATATAATACTACCAGAGATCCACTAACCGACACGCAAGGAACTGTTAACATTATTACGTGCTAGCCATGCATTCAAAGCTGAAGTTCCCACAACATGGCGATGCGCGAATGTGTTCAAAATACCTCATAGCATCAGCGCGCTCTGTGAATCTAGATAAGTAATATTAAAGTCCTTGGTTATTTTAACATATCATAACCTCAACTACCAGTCACCTAACCGATTGGACTCTTCCAAGGGGAGCCTGTGTGTGAGGTTAGGTTTGCGTTAGTGCGCAAGGTTAGGTTAACACGTCATAATGACGCCTTAACCACATCTGCAGTTCGCCTAACCGATTTGCGGCTGCTGCATGGGCGCCCTATCGATTTGGCTCCTCCAAAGGGGTCCGTAAAGTTAGTATTTCCCTCGTATGTAAGGGGTCCGTAACCTTTCCGACTCGGTTCCTCCAAGGGGGGTCCAATTCGGCTCCTCCAAAGTCACCCGTGACGTTAGCTTGCCCTCGTACGTAAGGGGTCGGTGACGTTTCCGACTCGGCTCCTCCAAAGTGGGCCGTGAGTTCAGCATTGCCATCGAGCGTAAGGGTATGACGTCATAACTTCACCTAGCGGTCAAAAACACTCCAGATAGACCAGTAAGGCTTGCATTGCCCTCGTAATATGCGTATGACGTCATAACCTCACCCAGAGGGTCAGAAATAATCCCAGATCTTTTCCTGACCAATTAGGCCCCATCCAATGAAGTCTGTGGTGTTAGGCCTGCTCTCGTATTGAAGGTTCCGCGTTCAATGGTTTAGAACCTGCATTGTCTTACTACTCAACTATGGGTCAATGACTTCGTTTCAGGAGCGGCATAGCCTTGCTACTCAACTTTGGGTATTGACCTTATGGGAAAATGCTGACTCAACACCCATTGTATTAGAACATACCTTGCCCTACTACTCCCGAGGATCCCTATGACTTTGTTGTTTCCTCGAACCTATGTGCACAAGCTGAGACGATGTCGTAAGTTTGCAACTGTTTCTGGCCGTGGCCCCCGTTATCTCGGTGGTCACGTTCCAGCCCAGTACTGAGTAATCCCTTGCAAATGCCCTTTTCCTCATCTATTTACATTTGTCAACACACAGTTATATTCACAATACTGAGGCCTCTGCGGTGAAATATCCCCGCGCATCAAAATCTTAAGTATTTTTCCTTTCATTCAAGAAGTACAAACATGGAGAATTATGCATGGCCCTACTGAGCCTTGCTAGTAGATTCTTTGTCTTTAACTTAATTTAACTTTTCGGCGTAAGTTTTTAAGTTGTTCGTACCGTACGCAAAACAACGGCTGATCCTCGCTCTAGTTTCAGGAAACATTGTTTGGGAGGGGGCAGGTCCCCCCTCTGGTTAGGCTAGTGACTCACAGTTCCTTCATTAGACCATACCAGAATGCATAGTGAACAATGAAGGCCATGTCTAGTCAGAAATTGATCTGCTCTTAATTAAATAATATAACTAGTGGACACTTGCTGCTCCGCAGAATTCGTTATAAGTAGGTCAGCTAGATCGGAAATATATGTCTGTCGTAGTCATATTGTTTTCGTTTCACTTTCAATAGTTTTATGAACAATTAATACAGGTACATATTAACTGATTCATTCGTAATGTAGTTTATAATACTTCTTTCCATACATTATTCAGTATGCTTCAGCCATTCGGGCGTATGTTGATCTTAATATTTTCAAACGATCTTGCCCGGGATAGTGCAACATACAATTAGCTGTGACTGAATATTTGTTTGGGTACAATTATAGGTTATCTTCCTAACTATTTCAAGAGTTTGTTCCTGCGCTTTATGAATGGTCATACAGATGTTTAGTCGACATTATACCTTCCCGTTTGTGCTTACGCCGACTGCCTTCTCTCAGCAGCATGTAAGCTAACAGGAACGTTCTGCCACCTGCTGAGTATATTTAGAAACTGGGGAAAGTCAGAGAATCAAAGAGTGTCTAGCAGAGAATAGTATTCTTTCGTGATCAGAGAATGTGTATACTCTCCGGCTTGACAGGTATAAATCAAACATGTCTGTATGCAATGACGTTAATAAGGATGAAATCACATACCGTAGGCCTAGTTCATAATGTTAATGAAAGTGTTAGCTGCTTAGCAACCCGCTAAGTACAGAATGTATTCAGGGCTAGGGTAAGTCTTTGTCTGCCGTTATTGGAGTGGTCATTTAGTGATTTGATTTTAGGATTATTCACTTCTTACAGCAAGTTCTAGGTTTATGTGAAATTAAAATTCAATTTTGAATTCGGTACTCGTTTTCAGTCCCAATTTTAAAAATAGTGCCTATAACAGAGCCTTCTTCCAAGGAATTTAGTGCCTTATTGCCTCCCAGTCTTATAACGTTTTAGTGCCTAAGGTCCGATCTCAATATACTGTATTACTTGGTGTACGTTTGCATGTGATATGTTTGAAACTGCATTTCATTTACTTCAATGAATCGATGCTAATGTGTTACAGACGAAAGCTTTTCCACGCCATCATTACGGCCTGGTATTGCATTAGCACGTTCAAAAATCGCGTACACTGCAACACGCTTCTCACGTCAACAGAGACCGAAGATTTCCGTTTATTTTAGGCGATATGACGTCACATCTCTAAATTGAGAAGATAGAACCACCGAATTTACGAGTGGATTGCCAGTTCCATGCATCATTAGCCAAAGATTCCAACATTCAGACCTGTACCTTAATAATATTAATGCCACAGCCACTTCCTTCCCACTCCTAGTTCATTCCTGTCCCATCGTCGCCATAAGACCCACCTGTGTTGGTGCGACGTAAAGACACTTGTAAAAAGACATGAGGTTTGCAGGTTGTGTGTAAATTTGTGATGTGATTATAGTTTGTTTCGTTGTGTAAATATTTGTTTTCGTGGTGATTGAAATCTACGTGATGGGAATTACTCGTAATTGATTTATGCAAGTGATAATTTTAAGTAATCGCATGATTCACTCATAGTGTCGATAAATTGATAAATAGATAGAAATTTCCCTCTAAATGTGTACGCAAGCTGAGGATAGGATCTCACAACTATTTGAGTTGATATGAGGTTAATACTCACCTTTCGTGAGTAGTAGATAAAATACAGTGGCTGTATAAAGTCAAGAGCATTTTAGAGCAGGAAGATTAATTCAATGTGTGTCCGTGAAACTGGATAACATAGATCTTCTGAATTTGCTTGTTGTGGTCTTGTTTGTGTCTTAATTTTGAATAAATTGGTACTAAAATTTAACCAGTTGTTGACCATTATTTATAAGATAGCTTCACCCGTTTCCCTTGTCTGTCTGTTTAAGTATATGTTCTCCGAAATCTTATCCCGTGTCAGATTGAGACATTATTTAGGTATGGTGAGAACCGGTCACACCTGAGATCTCAAATTAGCCTGAGCGATTCCAAATTTTGGACGTATACGGTGACAGTACTCAAGATGACCCACCTGTTCGGGTTTCGTATTCTTTACGTGAATTTTAGTCCTCCAGGGTTCCTTCCAAACTGATAACAGTTCAGCCTTGGGAATATTACATTTCATACCATACTCAAAACATTTATTTTCAAGATCTACGTTAGTAAGTGGCGGTCTTTCTACAGTGGTCTAAGAAGACACCCACGGTGTTCCATTAACTTATCTGCAAATGTGTTTAAATGTGTATTTTGCAATTAAGTAATCCGACTACGCTGTGAGAGATGAACGCCTAAGTGAATGCGCCGCACAACCGGACACTTAATGCATATATTGGGCCACATTGTACGGCTTTCCTCTTCCATGTCATTTTACGGGAATCTGAGGTACATCATCAGCTGGAGCCCTTTAAAATTTAGGAAGTACTCGCATGGTGGCTATCAGTAATCCGAAATGATTTTTTACATTTATTGGTTCCTCTCAAACCATATAAATGATGGTAGATTGGATTGGTGGACTCACATATAACTTTCAAATTCACGTGTTTGTGCAGAAAATGTAATCCTTAATTCACAGAACAGTTTTTCTTTGCTATTTGCTGTACGTCGCACCGACACAGATAGGTCTTACCGCGACGATGGGACAGGAAAAGCCTAGGAATGGGGAGGAAGCGGCCGTGGCCTTCATTAAGGTACAGCTCCAGCATTTGCATGGTGTGAAAATAGGAAAACACCGAAAGCGATCTTCAGGGCTGCCGATAGTGGGGTTCTAACCTACTATCTCCTGGATGCGAGCTCACAGCTACGCGCCCCTAACCACACGGCCAACTCGCCCGGTACAGAACAGTTTAAATTAAACTGTTTCTTCCTGGCTTTCTAACGACAAAGGTGTTATTATATTTTAAATCACAGTTTAAATCCCAGAACAGTATGAAATTAAATCGTACAGATGTTACTTTGTTAGAAACGTAAACATCTAGAAAAGGAAATAAAGTTTAGAAGAAAAATGAATAATTTGCTCTCTGACAGAATTATGAGTAGCTCGAGAATACTATCGTTTCTCGATCCTCTAGCTTCCCTTAATGAAGATGCGCTTTTTTAAAGCGTGGCAATCGGCGACAGTTTGCTACCCACGCGAGTGGATGAACGTTAACTACAGTTACTACAGCTCCATTGCCCCGACTCCATGTCTAAATAGCGTGCTGGCCTTTTGAGTCCTAAGTTCGATTTCCATCCAGGTCAGGGACTTTAACCTTCATTGGTTAATTCCGATGGCTCCGGAACTAGGTGTATATGCCGACTTCAGCATAAGAAATCATCATAAGTTAGACTCCGTCCTCACAGACGCGCAGGTTGCCTATAGGAGTCAACTCGAAAAACATGCACCAGGCCTCTCCGGAGGCCATACATCATTATTTATTTAGTTAGTTACATTTCCTTTAATTTCCCGGAATGAATATTGCATTCCTTTATGCATAGAGTACCTAATATGTGCGTAGTCTTTGACGCCTGTATTTCCTGCAGAGATTGCAAGGCAACGTCTAAGAAGTCGTTTTGTAGTCACTGGCGCCTTACTTTGGTAAGTGGGAGACGGAGCAGGGAGAAGATGACCTTAGAAGGGCACGCCGCATAACGCGTAATTTCTGATGCGTGCAGCGCCCCTGGATGGAATATTGAAGCATCCAACCCATCTCATACGGGAGCTGCAAGTACCAACTTTCAGAATAGATTTTGCCTTCCAGATTGGAGGCCTTATTAATGCAAGCGGAAACCTCCCACCTGCGAGGAATATCTTTGCTGTTATCCGACGAATATGTCAGCAATTTTCGCCAATTTGAACTTTAATACAGATTTAATACAGATTCTTTTCATGCAAAATACATTTTTTATTTAACTTAATATCCAATGTATGCTCATTTAGTTGGATATTTTGAATTAACGTTTGAAATCACCCGTTGGGAAATGGAGAGGCATTGGGAATTTTTTTAGCGGATTACATACGCTTAGGGAATAAAGATAGGAAATAAGAAAGAAGTGAGTTATTGATCAAATACTTCTTAAATCACTCTGGTTTTTCTTTACATTGCTACATACCAGTGAAAATTGGGAGAACTCTGGTATCTAATATATAAACTGGACTGAACCCATATAAAATTAATGTGATAAATTTCTTATTCGGAATGGTGGGAGAATATTATTAATTAGAAATAAAGAAAATGTTTTGTGAATGTGCATTTACCAGTTATAAACTTATTGGTCTGATGGAAAAATAAAAGAGAGCTAAATGTTTGTAAATTACAAATGTATTAGTGTGTGTGTGTGTGTGTGTGTGTGTGTGTGTGTGCTATATTTCGCAATTCTTGTTGCATACCGTCTCGTCGTATTCCGGCTAGCACAAACACATTTATATCCGGGATTTTCCAGTTGGATTTCTTTTTCAGTGCAGAGGAAATCTGAGAATGTTCGTTTTACTAGAGGAAGCAGGTCATTCTGTGTCAAATGCCGTCTGTTAATTCAGCTCGTACATCCTAATACATTATTTGTATTATGGATTGTACAGTATTTCAACCGACGACACGGTTCTTTCCACATTATTACTCTTAAGAAGCTGGCACTGCAAAGCGTGGTTTCTGACCAATTAGAGAATTACATAAGATTGCAATGATTGTTGAAAGGAGGAGACCATGGAAAGTGTATGTATGTACACTCATGTGCATAAAAACCAAAGCACGCTGAAAGACTAGAGATGGGAAGTTTATATTCACAGGACATGTGCGTTAGTATGTTCTGATGGATTGATTAGCATTTGAACCATGTCGACCCTCATATTCAAGGTCCAAATCGATATCTCGGCGCACCACCACCGACTGGTAAAATGTGCCTGCGGCTTTCGTTGTCGCTATACACAGAAGGTGTAGGATGCTCCGCAGACGTATGCGAGAACCGTGCCCTCAAATGAGTGAGTTTGATAGAGGGCGCATTATTGGCATGAGAGAACGTGATGCTGCTGGTGTGGGACGAAGTGTGTCGGCAGTGCAACGGGTGTGTACAGAACTGCTCACAGAAGGCCGTAGAACACGGCGGCATGGGTTTGGTGGCACCACCCAGACCACACACTGAGAAGATCGACACCTCATCCGAATGGCATTGCAGGGGAGATCTGCGCCCTCCTCGGCTCTGGCGCAACACTGGAACAGTGTAACACATCATACACTATCAGAAGTAACAGTCCATCTCTGTATATTACGGTCTGGGTTACCGGCGCGTCGTCCACTTCCCGCCTACCTTTGACTAATGTGCATTTACATACTAGATTACAATGGTTCATGGAACGACGTCACTGGGGCCAAGAATAAAAGCAGATAGTATTTTCTGAGAATCCAGGTTCTGTTTGTTTGAAAATAATTGGCGTATTTTGGTTAGCCACAGACAGGGGGAAAGGCATCACATTGACTGCATTCGCACAAGACATACAGCGCCAACTCAAGGCCTTATGGTGTGGGTACAACCACAAATCACAGTTGGTGCGTGTCTAGTTCACTGTGACCAGTTTGACCTACGTGAATGATATCCTACGACCCGTAGCCATACCCTTTCTGTACGACACCCTAGACGCCATATTTCTACAGGACAATGCGCGGCCACATGTTGCTGCACGAACACGTGCCTTCCTGTTGTCGCAGGATGTCAGACTATTGCCATGGCCCGTCCGATCACCGGACTTGTCGCCAATCTAAAATGTGTGGGATATAGTGAAAGGACGGGTGCGGCGCTATGACCAAATGCCTGCCACAAAGGATGAAATGTGGAACCAGGTGAATGCAGCATGGGTGGTTGTACCCCAGGAGGCCACTCGCGTCTTATACGCGTGGATGCCATTACGCATGGAACAAGTTATCAGTGCCCATGGAGGACCCAGTGCCTAGGCAGGACACATGCTGAACCTAGGTGACCGGGCGAGTTGGCTGTGCGGTTAGAGGCTCGCGGCTGTGAGCTTGCATCCGGGAGATAGTGGGTTCGAATCCCACTGTCGGCAGCCCTGAAGATGGTTTTCCGTGGTTTTCCATTTTCACAACTGGCAAATACTGGGGTTGTAACTTAATTAAGGCCACGACCGCTTCCTTCCAACTCCTGGGCCCAACCTATCCCATCGTCCCCATAAGACCTATCTGTTTCGGTGCGACGTAAAACCATTAGCAAAATATATTACCTAGGTGACTGAAATCCTAATCGTTTCTGCAGAATATACTAATGAATATGTCCTGTGAATATGAACTTCCTGTCTCTTGTCTCTCAAGGCGTTCTATTTTTATGAACATATTTGTATGTACGTATGTTAAATTTTAACGTGCATAGGTAGTATACATTTACCATCTCCATTTAAATGTATTAACTTATGTCGGTACTGGATACATTTCCTCTTTCAGAATGGAATTTATAATTTTCCTTTTGTTTCTCATACACTAGTATGGTATGCTTGACAATTGAGTTATTTTTGAAGATTCGGTAGATGGCGTGCGTTTTAGTGTTGATAACGTACTGTCGTCTGCACACAACACTGTTACCCATCGAAATGCATTCAATTCTAGTTATGAGTTATTGTTTTGTCAGTATGAGATCGTGAAACATGTGTTTGAGGACGCTTAGTACTTAATGATTGCTGAAAAGCTATTTTGTAATAACAGGTAATGTAAAATCTGATCTTGAGCTCTGAATGTCCAGAAGCTGGTATGATTTCATTAGAATCGATTGATCTTTTCTGAACTATGGAAGGAGTTTCAGGATGGTTCGTGTACCGATGTGGCGATCCGGAAACTCGTCAGTCGCACCTTATATGCCAAAGTCGTTTTCCTGGATTGCAGGATCGTCAACGCAAGTGGGTTTAGCACGATGGGACAAAAGCCCTCTTTTCACATGCTGCTCTTCAACAAATTATCCAGATGTTTCCGGAGAAGTGAATAGGAAGAGGATATCCTGCTGGATGGCCAGTTCGTTTTTCTGATCTGACCGCACTTGATTCCTTATTATGGGGCCATTTGAGTCACTCGTAGAGACTGAAGAGTATCTCCTGGGAAGAATCCTCGCTGCATTTGATATCATTAGATCGGTGGCAGAGTTTTCGACCGGATACGCTAGAATGTTTACTGCGACATTTTTATGCCTCTATAGAAGACGGGGGACGTCATTTTGAACAGTTACTTTAAATACCTTGGTAACTTGTTTCTGTAGTGCTGGTAAATAAACGAATTATGCAAACGTATGCACTGACTCGTAAGGTCATTCTTTTTTTTATCCCACGTTCATAGGTATCCGAAAACAAATTTTGGCCTTTATCCGGCGACTGAGATGTTTTTGAACCGGGGTTTCCTACCTCAGATTGATACATGTGCACTTTTCCAGATTCCGTGAAAGTATGAATCATCATCACAGAAACACTTTTTATAGGCAAGTGTTAGTTGTGTACAGGGGGTGCCAATAAAATGTACATACACTTTGACAGGAGATATATATTTAATATTTTACAACGATGGAGCGATAAACAACTGTAATGCGTAGTATGACGTTCTGTTAAAGGATATACTGTATTTTTAGGTAGGTAGATGTATAAAACTAAGCATTTACTTAATGTTAAGTAAATTAATGTGAAATTCAACTCGCGCGCGGTTATTTCCTCTGCTGCGTGCCTTTCACTGCGCCAGCTCACGCTACTGTATTGCATTGCTATTGCATTCAGACAGAAGATTATGTTGTGTTGTTGTATAGTTTATCGACAGTAGTGGCCGCGAGGCGCGTCTGTGATAGAAGATTGACCTAAAATCGCGGGTACCTTATGCTAGTGCTGCTACGCGACAGGAAACAATGAACAAATGAAGCCAATATTATGGTATGCTGTTCTGTAATCAGATGTGACTCACATGACGTAATGCTAGCGTTACTACAGCGCAATGGAGAAAATATTATAGTTTGAATAGCGGAAAGTATTTTTGAAGTGGTACTAGAAAGCCGAGTTTTTTCTTGAAGTTCAATGGCGATGGAGACGTGTGTACAGTACAGAACCGCCAACGCGAATGGCAACTGTATGCAATCGAGACAAATTTGAGAATCATGGTAACATGTTCACAAGGACAGAGCTGGAAGACCTCGCAGAACAACAATCCCCTAGTCCTCGGCTGTTATTTTGTAAAGCTTTGAGCACACACCTCAGATATCTTCCGAGTAATGTGCAATAATACTGGGATCAGCTGGACCAGCGTACGGGGTATTATTAAAACAGCAAAGTTGAAAGTTTTAATCCCAAGAATTTTGCACGCATTGAATGAATATGACCCTGATCGGAGAATGCAGTACTGTGAGTTGTTTGGGAACATTGTGCAAGAGGATGAGAACTTCCTAGGAAAATTTATTTGGGCCCACGAGGCACTATTTAAGTTAAACGGAACTGTTGACCGGTAAAATTGCGTCTACTGGTGTGCAAACAATCCACATGCTCTTGTGGAAAAAGCTGTTAATTTACCTGGAATTAATGTTTGGTTTGGGTTGTCATCTATAAATCTAATTGGACCATTCACTTTTATGAAGGGACAGTAACTGGCCAATTGTACCTGAAAATGATACCCACATCCGTCTTACCCGACATTCACAGACTCTATGGAAATGTGAAATTTTACTTCCAAAAGGATGGTGCACCACCACACTACCACCGAGATGTTCGTTAGTACTTTGATGACAATCTTCCAGGGCACTGGACAGGACGAAGAGGTCCGATTGAGTTTCCACCGCGTTTTCCGGATCTCCGATGGACTTCTAACTACGGGGAACTCTTAAGGACTTTGTATACCGTAGAACGCCAGTTACACTAGCAGAACTTCGGGAAGAAATTTAAATGACATGTGCGGCAATCGATGAGGATTCTTTTTAAAGATTTGAGTGAAGCAAGTCGAAAGAAAAACTCGTCCATGCGACTTTTTAAGTTTAGGCTGACTTTACCGTTAAAGGTATATATATTATGATGAAATGAGCTCTAGGAAATTTGGATATGCTGATGATTGGGCTCTGGTATTACAAGATAAATTCATGGGACAGACTGGAAGAAACTGACAGCTGCTCTTATCGCCATGGGAGAGTACTTTCGCAAATGGTGATTACAAACCAATCCAAATAAAACTGAAGTTGCATGTTTTCACCTTAGCAACAAAATGGCCATTCGTGAACTGAAGGTTTAGTTTGAGAACACTTGTCTTGCCCACAACAGACAATCACGATATTTAGGGATTACTCTTGACATAACTCTGTCCTTCAAGAAACGGCTCCTAAGTTACGATCAAGGAATATTATCTTACAGAAGCTGTCTGGAACCACCTGGGGATCACTAGTATGTATCCTACGGTCTTCAGATCTTGGTATTGTGTACCCTCCTGCAGAATACTGCTCATCGATATGGCTGAACAGCAGTCACACCAAATTAATTGACAGTCAACTGGATCACACTCTGTGTATGATATCAGGGACAATTAAGTCTACTCCCACTTTCTGGCTACCTGGTCTATACCACATTCCACCACCTCCTCTCCGTCGGGAAAATGCTCTCCTAGGAGATTATAAGAAAATAGCTAACAACAGTCAGTTGAAAATCCATGGAGACATGAATGATTCTCTTAACAACGGGCTAAAATCTAGACATCCACCTGTTGGAACAGCCAGAAACCTAGCAGAAGCTAACTTCAATCTGATTCAGGTATGGAAGCAAGTATGGATATCCAGTGCTCCATCAGAATATCAAAATCTACCATGGCTGAGAAACAAGCCAGAAGGTTTTGATCTTCCACGGAAGACCTGGACAACCATCAACAGGATTCGCACTGGCCACGGCAGATGTGACGACTCCCTCCATAAATGGTGAATACTTAATTCGACAGCATACAGTTGTGGTGGTGTGAAGCAAGCAGTTCGGCACATTGTGGAGCAGTGTCCTCTCACCGCCCGCCAGGGAAACCCTAGAGACTTTTTTTATGATTTCACTTTTGTGTGTTGACCATGCAAATAACTTGAACCTCTAAGTACTTCAAACTGTAAATATTATGTATTACTACTGTATTTATATACAATGTGATGTGTTATCCATACGCTAAATAAATGAGGGTAATAATTGTAAAGCATATTAAATTCTACAAGAAAAGAAGACCGTGACACCATATCCCAATCCTTAATACATAGCCCACTATAACTCTTCTTGTTACAGCTTACAGTAAAAAGCATCTAATTTCAAGATACGTTTTTAAATAAATCCGTAAATCCTTATCAAAATAAATAGTTTGTTCACCTTAAGTAACTAATGCAGATTGCCATGTCATTTACGGTGTGTAATTTTCATATATGTAGATATACTCTCGGAGATATCGTCGCTTGAATTATATCGTGCAATCTCCGTTCTGAACTATGGAAATATTAATGATCAGCTTCAGAGCGAGTGAGTAGATTGTGAGCCAGCGCGCTAGCCTCTCATCTACACTAATCAACACCTTCGGTCAGCAGCTAACTTTGAGTTTAAAACTTAAGGGAAAAGTGGATGTGTTACGAATTTCGCTATTCATTCGATTCACCTCGCCGTTTCTGTATTCCGTTTGTCAGCATTTCGTTCCACAGTTTGTTTGGAGTTTCCATGGTAATTTGATGCACCTCGGCTTTTCTTTATTCAGTCTGTCAACATTTCGTTCCGCAGGCTACATAGTCGTGTTCACATTGGGGGAAGGAGGGATGTGTTTGGAGTTTTATTGTTAATTTCATACACCTCCGCTTTATAGAATTCTTTCTGTGAACATTTCATAGGTCATTCTACGATACAAAAATAGATTTCCAGTGATTTTTCATTATTTATATATAAAATCTGTGATTGATAACCCATCATGCCGAGACGGAAAGTGAACATAGGTCGTAGTACATTGTATACGAAATAATTAATCTGCACCTACCGATGTTAGACAATGGGATGCGATTGGTAGTGAAAACTTTGAAAAAAAGTTTGATTGAAGCTATTATTTAAACTGGCTGTTTCACTGGTGAAACGGTCTTAATACCTAGAATCCCTGTCTTGGGATTTCAAACGAGACCATTTCCCGGTAAGTGTTTGCTTTGGCAAGAAAATAAACAAATAACATAGCCAGGCACTTAGGTGGCTGGAGTAAATATCGGCGGGGAATGTTTTTCTCATGGACAGCTTTACGTGCCCCTTTCGCGTGTTACATCGAAACTAAACCTTTTCGTGTTCCACTACTGGAGGAAAAACTAATAATGTCGTACACAAGGAAATTCTATACGTCCTCGGTTAAAAGTAACCTATCGCATTCAATTCATAACCAATCTTGTGGGAAGGCTGGGTGGATAGCTAGTGTATCTCTAAACTCGTTAATGCAACATTAACTCTAGCGACACAGGTTGAACTGAATCCAGGTAATTGCTTGCTGACCTGTCTTTAGGGGAGTTGGTGAAGAGGTAAAAGAGTCGAACATGTTCTGCTGAGACAGGGATGATAAAATAATAACGTGAAAAATGGCCCTGAGTGGCAGACCGCTGGCTAAATTCATAGAATTTAGTACAGATAAGTATAACCTAACGCACATTTCGGACGTAATTCTCGTCTGAGTAACCATGAGTGTGATTCATTAAGAGCTGATGAAATACATTGTGAAATGTTGTTGAAGCGTTGTTCTACCGTATTTTCCGATTCTAAATTGGCGATATTCTAAATCTTGCATGCCTATAGTATTCTCCTTCGACTTATCAATATTTATCAACATGTTCAGCTGTCTCCTTGATTGCAGTCATCGTGGAAATCCTTTGATAGATACTAGTACTTGGTTCTAGCGCTTAGTTACCAACTTCTTTACTCCGCAGCCCATTACGAGCACAATATAACACGTCTTACGTGAGAGGCTCTACTCGTAGAATAAGTAGGGCCTACCCGGGAGCTTCTAAATTTTCAAATTCAAAATTGTGATCAATATTCCATACTTCCTCTTCACTTTGTATATTGCAAAGTTCCCCAAAGCCCTATTACACAACCTTATTGGAAGCTGAAGGATATATCTATGTACTAGAACTAATTATCAACCAGGAACGAATGAAAGTAGATCTAAAATTTCTTTACAAGCCCCTGTAGCCCTTCATTTCAAAATGGAAATCAATGACTGAGTGCACTTGATTATATCCATGAAAGTTGAGGGATACGGGTAAAGGGAACCTAATTTCTTAATATATTATGATTTATGCTGGGAAATGTTCCGGGAAAAAAGTGTAAATATCACTCATAATAACTGGCTGACTGAATGGCTCAGATGGAAGAGCGCTGGCCTCCTAAGCCCAAGCTCAAATGTTTGATCTCAGCTCAGACAGGTGGTATTTGAAGGTACTTGGATACGTCAGTCTCGTTTCGATAGATTTACTGGCACGTAAATGAAATCCTGCGGTGCCTCTGAATACCGTTAGAGCAGTTAGTGGGACGTAAAACAAATATCGTTATTATTACATGACCCGTAATAAAAATTCAGATTTTTGAGTGCTATGATAGTAATGATAATAGAAAAGTGCTTCATTAATATATCTCTGATGAGTCTTTCATATTTAAGCAATCTTAACTGGCAACGAACTGTGAAGAGGGTCATTCGAAAACGGATGGCGAGCGCTGTGGTGATGTGTGGTCTCCGGCCTGTTCAGGTCATTCTAACTAACGCCCATGGGTGAGCTACGCGCTTGGGTGGATGATGATGCCCACGATGATGATGGAGTAAGGAGAGGGTGAAACCATACGGCAGCACATAGCCTACGCCATTCGAATGACACCAAGAGGTCTACTGAAGGCTTAACGTCTCCATCTGACGGAGAATCAACATCATGAACAACAACAACAACAACAACAACGTCGTATGAACTCACTGCATATGAACGTTGTGAAGAGGATTAGCTATCCCAGTCTACTGGAACGCAATATAATGGTTAGAAGTTGCGTACCGCCACCTCTCCTACCCGTCCGGGAAACATTCTGATGGTATTCTTACCATCAACGGGACTTGAACAAGCTAACCGCGGCTTTAGACAATATAGAGATCACGTACTTAAAGATCGTGGCCACCAGGTGGGCTAGGCAAGTACTTAAGGTGTAACACATCATAGACAATCAGCATTTCTATAGTTCTGGGATTGAAAATACTCAGTACAATGATAGGCATGTTTAGGGAGTGGTGAATATGACCACTTAGCGAACAAAATGCGGGGCACAAGTCCGGAACTGATAAGCTGTTATAATCTTAACACCAGTAGCGTGTACAGCAAACAAGAGAATAAATATCACGATAGCGTCTCTAGAGACGAAACATTCTGAGTATAATCTATTAGTGGAGAGAATTTTCAATCATTGTTGAAGTGAGGTGCATTAAATCACGCCATATATTTCGGTTAAGAAGATACGCGATTTAAAACCCAACATTAATTTAGGCTGCTTTGTGTGTGGTTACTGCAACGTTCTTCAATTTCACTTTAGGAAAATCTTGACATAAGGCCTCATCCCATCTTTTGAGGAACCGAAAATGATCCTCAAAACAATTATGGTTACATGTATATGCCTCATTATAATATAATTTCTAGTCATTCAAAAGCACTGGAATGATGACCTGAGAAGTAGATGTCCAAAATCGGTACGGTTAAACCAGAAAGTTGACAAAAAGCGAACTCCAAGTCTTTGGGTTAGTCACCTAATGACACACCCTTCCACCGTGCTGTTCTCATTGAGAACTGCGAAAACTCTTCTAACTGTGTTTTCTGCCGTTTAGATTTATCGTTCTTTATATAATATTAAAGGAAATCTGTGGGCTGGGAGGTAATCTGTCAACACAGAAACTCTCGGGCCTAACATCAATTACTTGTCCAGAGGGAGAGATGTAGTTCTAAAGAAAGACGACAGCCTGCTGTATTGTACGGTTGTCAACACCACCAAGATAGATACCCATCAATTGTTACGTCCGGAAGAGCGGCTGTGCTTTGTGGAGTAATACACAAGATTGCTTTATCCTTTTCAACCCAGACCACGTCATCGCCAGCAATGTTTGGAAAACGTATAGGGCTTTGTTCAGAGATTGCTTCGTGTAACTCCGCAGATCAATGCTTCGAATCTTGATCCACCCAACGTAAAATAGTCGTCTACCGGCATATTCGTCATAGTAAGTAATGTTATTTTGACCAATCTCACATTATTCACTGTGAAGGAAGAACAATACATGACGTTTTGTTTAAATTGAAATCTTCATTAATAACCTCGAGAATGAAAATCTTGTCACGAAGAGACCTACGAAACCGGTTGCGTAGCGTAGCTGATTTGCCGCTCATACTCTTGCTTGTGAGTTCAAACCCAGCTGGAGTTTTTAAATGAGAAATAAGTGTGTCAGTGGGTTTACTGCTACATTAAATAACTTCTCATTTATTATTATTATTATTATTATTATTATTATTATTATTATTGTACCGGGCGGTACACCTTCCACTCCGCTAATTTAAAATGTGCGCCAGTTGAAACTCCTCTGCTGGAGGAATTCTGAACTTTATCTACGCTATTAATTCTCTACTTTCTCAGAAGATGTCACCACGTGGAAAATTTTGAGTTTTTGAACTGTGTCATTTTTGATGTGGTTTTGTTTCGCTTGAAGTAAGAAGTGTGAACTTTCTCTTCTAGAGGACACTACTGAAGATCAACAATAGTGCAACCTAGTGCGAAGTCAAAGAACTATTTTGTTGGAGAAATTTTTAATTCAAATGTTTGTTCTTTGCAAAATTTTTTCAGTCTTTGGTTAAGTTGGCAATATTAACCCCTTCTTTCCCCTTGTTTTAAATCTAGCCTATCCCGAATTTCTTGAATTAATTTTCCACCAATTATGTGTTTCTTCTTAGTATTGTGTAGGGGGTTTATTGATCTACCAATAAAATCATCGCGGGAGGGTGTTTTCATTCCCCTAACGCCTCGAACCTTCTGCGAGAGTATTTAAACTGCTGATTTTAGGGTCTCCGGGCCACTTCTGTTCCATCTTTCAGTGTATAAAGTACATAGCAGGAGGCGGGAAGCGCCTCTTTCCTCGGCAGCGGTCATCAATAAGGTAATGGCCGATTAATAAATTCTTTCTTTGCTAGCTCAGCAGTTTAACTCTCGGGGCGGGTGCGAAGCGTTCCTCCATGTAACCTTTTCCTAAAATGTAACGATCTTTTCTTCTATTCTCTTTTAAGCTGCATATTGGGATAGAGAGTGCTAACCCTCTCGAGCTCCCACTCACATTGTCTTGAGGTGAACTTATTTTCTCAACCTATTCTTCGTTAATGTAAAACAAATTGCTCTTTTCTAAAGTCACCTCGGTAGTATGGGATTAGCCCTTGCATTAGTGGCCTAGAGCCAGATTAGGTTTTTAAAAACAAGTGTATTAGGAGTGCAGATTGCCTCCTCTCAAATTGTTATTTTAGAGGTCATGTAATTGCCCCTTTGCATTTAATAGACCTCAGTAGGTTGGGTATTGTACCCCTATGTCTATGTCCAGTGAGGACAACTTGAAGGTGGAGTTTGGTGTGGCCTGGGAGAGGCTTAAATTTTGAGAGCGAGTGGCTCTTTTGAAAATTGAGTGTTGTATGCCTCGTGGAGGCTTTTCTGTGTAATTTGGAGCAAGGGCTCCTAGGTATGAATGGGGTTTTCTGCCCCTCTGTTAAAACTCGTGTTTGGGGTAAAACTGAGCTGATTGCCCAAGCAGAGTAAAATCAGGGCGCGAAGCCCAATTCCTGTAAATATTGTAACTACCCTTTTTGATTTGCTACTTTGTACCTGCCATGCCTGTTATTTCTTTGTTTTTTGAAAAGAAAATATAACCTTGTTAAATTTTAAATTAATTTTGCTTTCGTAGCTGGAGACCTATTCACACCCGCACCTTCTTTCACCTCTACCTACCACGGAAAACTCCGTAACAAGTGGTAGCAGAGCGTGGTTGAATGGGTCTCAATTTAGCCCCTTTTGACGGCTAAACATTGTTTGTTCCGAACTCTAACTATTTTCCCAGTTGCTGGAATTTTTTGAGTTTTTCAAAATTGTTCTGTCACCATGCCCGGCCCTCGCGATGTTCTCCATCTTAACTATTTGCGCAAGGAGGAGTTGATCTATGAATTGACTATTAGAAATGTACAATCTGGAGGCACGGTTGCAGTAGACACAAACAAGCTTAGAGAGTCCCTAGATTTGCCCATTTCCATCCCCAATTTGGGAGAGAAAGAAATTGACGACTCTCTTTCCACGATCACGGAGAATATTACTGGGCTAGCTTCTGTAGTTAGTTTTTTTGATGAAAATGATCCTTCTCCTAATCAAATTAAGCGTGTGCAAGCTAGGCTATATCATTTTTCGAATAGGGTTAACGATCTGTTGTCTCTAAAGTTGAATGACGTTCAGAAGAAGGAAGCTAGTACGCTGCTTGAAAATATGTCTGAATTATCTAGCAAGGTCACTCAATTGTTAACAGGGGAGGTTCCTCCCAAAAGCGATCTACCCACCACAGTGAATGCAGGTAGTGAGGAAGCGCCTCCCAAGGGAGAAGTTAATAGGATAACCGTTGCTGCTCAAACTATCCCTGCCCCATTGGACAACGAATCTGAACGTCGTGCATCATTGAGTAACATCCGTTCTGAATTAACTTCCTTGCCATTGAAACCTTTACCTACTATGTCACCCGGGTTTAGCAGCTTGCCTCATCCATTGGCAATGTTGCTCAGAGGTATCTCTAAGTTTTCCGTTAATACCACCAGTGATGTAATTTCTTTTTTAAGATTTCTAGTTGAATTTCAGGATCATGCCCTTGTGTTTTCTCTTTCTCCATGTCAAATTTTGCAAATTTTTATCCGTATGCTATTGGTATTCTCTCAGATAAAATCGTAAGAGCCATTGCCGAGCAATCATCTATTGAGGATTTCCATGCCCATTTGCTAGCTAACTTCATCCCGGCTAGGGCCAGGTCCTCCCTTATTCAGAAGTACTATTACCGTGTACAACGCCTGGATGAAAACTTGGCTGATTTCATACAGGACATTAAGTTTTATACTAGGGTGTTTGCTCTTCATTTCCCTGAGGATCAGATTGTACAAGCTATTGTGGAAGGGATTTCACCACCCTACAGGTCATATTTGTGTTTCGCGGCGTGCCCGCAAACTTTCTCTGAACTTGAAGCATTGGCCGTCTCAGCGGAAGGAGTTAGATACGCCGATTCTTTGCGTGTCGCGAAAGAACCCCCGCCTTCCTTTAGTAATATTCGGCCTCCACCTCGCCGACCAGTCAATCCCCGTAAATGTGATGCTTGCGGGTCGCCTGACCATCTGCGCAACAAGTGTCCACTAATCAAGTCAAGTGGGACAAGGAATGGAGCCGGGTCATCACAAGGCTGTTTTAAATGTGGGGCTTTCTCACATATCGCCAAGAATTGTCCCAATTCGAATAGCACCCCCTCCTGCTCAACTTCTGGTGCAAATTCCACCTATGCCAATAATAAAAAGTGACTAGTGGCTTCGGCTGAGTCGACTAATCCATCTTCCCGAGACTCAGCCCGGGTAAACAGGTTGTAAATTCAGGGAACGAGCAATTTTCAAATTCATCTTTTGAAGGTCCCAAAGAGTGTCTTAGGATTGCGGCAGATTCCCCCGCACCGGTCCCCTTTCTCAAAACTGAGTTAAATAACGAGCCTATAACAGCTCTCTTAGATTCAGGTAGTGTTTGTTGTATTATTTCGGCTGATTGGTATTCAAAATTGAAATCTGTTTGTAAGCTTCCTAACTATTGTTTGTCGGCGATCCAATACGTTTCGGCTAATTCCTCTCCATTAGAAATTCTCGGTTCCTTATATGTCAAAATTCGTATTTTTCAATTCACATGGAAAGTTAAATTGTTTGTGGCCAAGCATTTGTCTTGCCCCATTATATTGGGAGCGGACTTTATTTCTCACACTGGTCTTGTGCTCGATCTTCAGAGTAGGTCTTGCACTTTCAAATTTGCCTCTAACTGTAATATCCCTCTATTAAAGTGTAATTCTGCATCATGTTCTTCTATTTCGCCTACCCAGGATGAGATGTTGTTAGACCTTAGACATCTACCTGAGGAGCAGGCTGATAGTAATCGCAAATTGTGTCAGTCGTTTCCCGAGGTGTTCTCTGATACTCTTGGTGTTACTGACCTTATTGAATACAAAATTGAGGTCACGGATTCGATTCCTGTCCGTTTTCCACCTAAAATGAAGGCTCTAAAAGAAATCATCGATCAGATGTTGAAGGACGGTATTATTAGGCCCTCTAAGTCAGCGTATTCTTCGCCTATTTTTTTAGTCCCGAAACCCCAAGGAGGCTTCAGGTCTGTCATTGATTACAGGGCTCTCAATCGGAAGGTGGTGTTACAATCTGTGCCCCTTCCCGACCTTCATTCTTGTTTTTCATGGTTTCGTAAGGCCAAGTTCTTTACTATCTTGGACTTGAATCAGGCCTATAATCAAATTCCCCTTGCCGAAGAGTCTAAACATCTTACAGCGTTTGTCACGGACTGGAATTTATACGAATACAACCGCGTGCCTTTCGGGCTCCCCACGGGAGCAGCTGTACTCACTAGGCTACTAGATAGGATCTTCTCCGACATCAAATTTGAGTACTTATATCACTACTTGGACGATGTCGTCGTATTTTCAGAGACTTTTGAAGAACATCTAGATCATCTGCGAGAAGTTCTCGATCGCCTTCGTAAGGCTGGGTTAACGGTTAAGTTGTCCAAGGTTGCCTTTGCTAAGCCCTCTATGTCTTTCCTAGGGCATATTGTGTCACCGGATGGTGTAGCAGTCGATCATTCTAGAACACAGGCCATCCGTGATTTTAAACCTCCCAAGGACATTATAGGTATCGCCAGGTTCATTGGTATGGTGAATTTCTTCAGGAAGTTTATTCCTAACTTCGCTAATAGAGCGGCGCCCTTAAACCTTCTTCGTAGGAAAGGCATCAAATTCGAGTGGGGACCTTCTCAACAAGCCGCTTTTGAAGACCTTAAATTAGCTCATTGTAATGCCCCTGTACTTGCTATGCCTGATTTCTCGAAGAAATTCATTGTCCAAACCGACGCATCGTCGTCAGCGGTAGCTGCAGTCCTTCTTCAAGAGACTGAACTAGGGAGGCGCCCCATCGCCTATGCGTCTAGGACATTGTCGGCTCAAGAAGCCAAGTATTCCATCTATGAGCTCGAAGGTTTGGCAGTCTTATTTGCCTTAGAGAAGTTCCGTCTCTATCTGGAACATGTCAAATTCGACCTGGAGACAGATAATCAAGCCTTAAGCAGGGTCTTAGGTAGGCCGCGTCGTACTGGTCGTATAGCCCGCTGGGCCATCCGTATTTCTGCCTTCCAGTTTGATGTTAGACATATCAGAGGTACCGAAAATGTTGTTGCTGATGGACTCAGCCGTATGTTTTCTAACGACGTCGAAACCCACGAACCGGTCGACAGTTCATCACCTTCCGAGTCCATACTATCTAAGGTTAATGCCATCCTAACAGATGCTCCCATGCTCTTTAGGGATATCGAGAAATACCAACGTGAAGATCCGACGCTGGCTTCGATAATGGAAACCCTTTCTTCTGGGGAACATGTTGTCCCTTATGTTCTGAGGAATGGTGTTCTATGTTGCCCTTCGAGGCATGATAAGATGATGAAAGTTGTTGTTCCAGCGGTTCTTGTACCTATGATCTTCAAGTATTATCATGAGACCCCATTAGGAGGGCATCTTGGTATCTTTAAAACTCGTGAAAAGATTCGTGAAATGTTCATCTGGAAAGGTATGGACGGTGAAATCCGTGAACTAGTAAAGGCTTGTAAATCCTGTTTGCTTAGTAAACCGACCATGTCCACCAAGGTAGGCCTCTTGTCTTCTCAGCAAGCGTCGCGCCCCATGGAACGCCTGTATATTGATTATGTAGGACCATTCCCCCAGTCAAAGGGTAATGCCAACAAGTTCATCCTTGTGTGTGTAGATGGTTTTACCAGATTTTCTTGGTTATTTCCGACTAAGCTGGCTACCGCTCAGTCTACCATTACTTGCTTAAATTCTATTTTTGCTTCTTTTGGTCCGTGCCAATATATTGTATCTGATAATGCTAAGGCTTTTACATCTAACTTATTTCGTAAATTCTGTTTTGACTTATCCATCTCTCATGTAACTACTTCTGCTTATTACCCTCAACCATCTCTGGCTGAACGGGTTAATCGTAATCTCAGGTCCGCACTTATTGCCTATCATCATGAAGATCATTCCAGGTGGGACACGTCCCTGCATTGGTTAGCTTTTGCTTTGAATTCGGCGGTTCATGAATCTCATAAGTTCACTCCAGCTTCCTTGATGTTCAAGTTTGTTCCCAACACGCCGCTCTCTAACCTTTGGTCTCTGAGTGACATTCTACCCGAGACAATAGATCCGGATAATATTAAAGATCTTTGGAAGAAGGCTAAAGCCAATCTTAAGGTATCTCATGAAAAGGTTAGGGAAAAGTATGATCGTGGACGGAGACCCACCACTTTGAAGGTAGGTGACCAGGTGATGGTCAAGAATTTTGTTCCCGCGGGCAAGCTTGCCCCCAGATTTCATGGGCCATGCATCATTCTCGATTTTCTTACTCCGGTTACATTGTTAGTAAGCAATCCAACCACCGAGAGGATATTTAGGGTTCACCTGTCCCAGGTGAAACCGGTGTAAATTTTGTGTCAACTTGTTTCATATCATTTGATAGGAATATGAAGGTTATATTTTTTTTTGAGTTCCACTCTTAAGGCATTCTGCTCCTTCTATTTTATTTTATATGTAAGCATTTCTGTGAAACCTCCCCCGATTTGTTAAACTGCCATCCTGTCCTTGCCACGGCCATTACCACGCTCCCGTCTCCTGCTCCACTACACACAGTGGCTGGCTTAGATGTAATGCCATGGATATCTGCACGCCGCTGGCCCCTCAATCTCTCTACATGCCTGTGCCCACAAAAGAAACATGATGGTCCAACACAATTCTGCCGCCTAGCTTTAATGTTTCAGTGCCCCCGCAGCCGCGCGGCGCCGTGCCGCAACTGGGTTTGAGGAAGGGCCCCCTCGGCCCCAGCGAGGACGACATGTGCACGGCGAGCCGGAGCTCTCCTCCCGGCCAAGGCTGATGTGCGGCGCACGACCGGCTACATGCCCGCAGCCTGTATATGTTCACCGCGGGCGCGGCGTGCTTCTACACCTCTGCTCCCCTCATAGTGCGGGCGAGCGGTATCTCAGGGTACTTGAGGGGTCCGAGCGGCCTCCTTTGGACGCAAGCTGCAACGGCCGGTCTGGCCATCCAACTTCATCAACATCAACTACATGGACAGTTACGATAAGCAATGACTACACTTGGGAATTCAACAGCAATATTTGGTGGACATTGCAAAAATTTTCATCACTTTTAAGTATTAAAAGTTTATCCTCAGAATTCTACTTCTACAAACATAAAAACTATTCTTCATCTGCAACAACTAAATCAAACCAAATTAAGAAAATCTTATAAATTTTTTTGGCAATTAATCTCCATATCTACATCAAAACTTGGACCTTGTTTTCAAACAATTTCATGTGTCACCCCGGGAGGAACTTTTGGGGGGGGGGGAGGTCTGTACCGGGCGGTACACCTCCACTCCGCTAATTTAAAATGTGCGCCAGTTGAAACTCCTCTGCTGGAGGAAGTCTGAACTTTATCTACGCTATTAATTCTCTACTTTCTCAGAAGATGTCACCACGTGGAAAATTTTGAGTTTTTGAACTGTGTCATTTTTGATGTGGTTTTGTTTCGCTTGAAGTAAGAAGTGTGAACTTTCTCTTCTAGAGGCCACTACTGAAGATCAACAATAGTGCAACCTAGTGCGAAGTTAAAGAACTATTTTGTTGGAGAAATTTTTATTTCAAATGTTTGTTCTTTGCTAAATTTTTTTCAGTCTTTGGTTAAGTTGGCAATATTAACCCCTTCTTTCCCCTTGTTTTAAATCTAGTCTATCCCGAATTTCTTGAATTAATTTTCCACCAATTATGTGTTTCTTCTTAGTATTGTGTAGGGGGTTTATTGATCTACCAATAAAATCATCGCGGGAGGGTGTTTTCATTCCCCTAACGCCTCGAACCTTCTGCGAGAGTATTTAAACTGCTGATTTTAGGGTCTCCGGGCCACTTCTGTTCCATCTTTCAGTGCATAAAGTACATAGCAGGAGGCGGGAAGCGCCTCTTTCCTCGGCAGCGGTCATCAATAAGGTAATGGCCGATTAATAAATTCTTTCTTTGCTAGCTCAGCAGTTTAACTCTCGGGGCGGGTGCGAAGCGTTCCTCCATGTAACCTTTTCCTAAAATGTAACGATCTTTTCTTCTATTCTCTTTTAAGCTGCATATTGGGATAGAGAGTGCTAACCCTCTCGAGCTCCCACTCACATTGTCTTGAGGTGAACTTATTTTCTCAACCTATTCTTCGTTAATGTAAAACAAATTGCTCTTTTCTAAAGTCACCTCGGTAGTATGGGATTAGCCCTTGCATTAGTGGCCTAGAGCCAGATTAGGTTTTTAAAAACAAGTGTATTAGGAGTGCAGATTGCCTCCTCTCAAATTGTTATTTTAGAGGTCATGTAATTGCCCCTTTGCATTTAATAGACCTCAGTAGGTTGGGTATTGTACCCCTATGTCTATGTCCAGTGAGGACAACTTGAAGGTGGAGTTTGGTGTGGCCTGGGAGAGGCTTAAATTTTGAGAGCGAGTGGCTCTTTTGAAAATTGAGTGTTGTATGCCTCGTGGAGGCTTTTCTGTGTAATTTGGAGCAAGGGCTCCTAGGTATGAATGGGGTTTTCTGCCCCTCTGTTAAAACTCGTGTTTGGGGTAAAACTGAGCTGATTGCCCAAGCAGTGTAAAATCAGGGCGCGAAGCCCAATTCCTGTAAATATTGTAACTACCCTTTTTGATTTGCTACTTTGTACCTGCCATGCTTGTTATTTCTTTGTTTTTTGAAAAGAAAATATAACCTTGTTAAATTTTAAATTAATTTTGCTTTCGTAGCTGGAGACCTATTCACACCCGCACCTTCTTTCACCTCTACCTACCACGGAAAACTCCGTAACAATTATTATTATTATTATTATTATTTTGGACTTAAGGAACCGTAGGTAGTTGGTTGGAACGGAAACTACACTGACCGTGCTGAAGAATAGCGTCATGTCGGATGAACACATGACTAGATTGTTACAGCTCAGAATTGATGAATCATTGCCTTGATGATTGATGGCCGTAGAGAACTGGGCGTAGTGTCCGCATACTGTATGTTCTTGAGCTTCAGAATGAATGAAGGGGTACTGCTAGTTGTATATCCTCGAGGACGTCTGCAGGAAGCCTAAAAGCTTCACCAAAAATGTGCGTAGATGGCATTGAACCTATTAAGTATCATAAGTGATCTGAGGCCAAGTAATACCATTGGGAGGTAAGGTACACAGCTATATGATAGTTGTGCACAAAGTGAATCCTGTAAGCTGACGGTGCCAGCGGTCAATTTTTTCAGTGGCAGCAGGGTGGCAGGCCGTTGTTTTAATGTGGCGGGTGCCAAGTACTCTTATGATGTTACTGAAGAGTGGACAGTCAAACTGCTTGTAGCGGTCCGTAGTCATAATAGATAGCACACCATATCGAGATATCCAAGAATGCAGGGAAACATGAGCCTTTGCATCAGCTGTGATATCCTTCAGCTTATTAGCCTATGGTCAACTGGAAAAATGATCCATGATTGTAAGTAGGTAGGTGTAACCTTCAGTTGGAGGGAGAGGACCGATTATATCGACATTGATGTGCGTGAAATGAGGATCCACTGGTTCATAACTTCCTATAGAACTGGAAGTGTGCTTGGTAACTTTACAGCTTTGGCAGTTATGCATGTTTTAGTCCAATGTGTGATATCTCGTTTGAGTACAGACCTCCCATAGCGTTGCTGGTGAAGCCTGACAGATGCAGTGATTCCTGAGTGAGCCATATTATGCAATGCGTCAAATACGGGTCTACGTCATTCATTGGGTAATTTTAGTCAAAGTTCTGTTGAATCATCACCAACTCATTTAGTTCCTTATGGCAAGGTCACACTCTTCAAATGAATAGCTGTGTCTGTACATTGTTATAAATGAAGGAACCCTGTTGTCGGATACTTGAGCCTTGGCTACTGCATCAAAAATAAAGATAGCTGTGAAAGTATCGAGATGGACGATACACGGGAACAGACGTCGGTAGAGATATTGTCTCCACCACGAAAGAACTCAATATCAGTGGTTAACTGGCTAATAAAATCTAATGGGTGAATTTGCTCCGGCAACGCTTTATTCAAGCCTTGCAGAAAGGCGAAATTAGAGGTTTGTGGTCAGTGAAAAGAGAAAACTTTATGCCCTCTTATAGAAGACGAAAGTGCTTAATTGGTTAATATGCAGCCGGTAATTCCCGGTAGTAAGTGCTGATCCAACAATACTACTATTTCTAATAATAATACTTTAACGTCCGAAAAATATGTTTACGGTTTTTGGAGATGTCGAGGTGCCGGAGTTTTATTCGGCAAGAGTTCTTCAACATGCCATTAAATAAACCGACACGAGGATAACATATTTTATCACCCTCAAATACCACCGGACTGAGCGCGATTCGAACCAGACAACTTGAGCTCAGAAGGCCAACACACTAACGCTTGAATTACCCAGACCGGCAAGTTCTGTACCTTTTTTGTGTGTCTGAACCCTAGAGTTTCCAATTATCCATCACGAATCTGATGTAATGAGGCAGCCATTGCGAAGAATCCTGCATCGGCCACCTGTGGCAGCTCACATATGTGCTAAAGCAGTATCATTTACAATTCCTTCCTTGAATTTCTCGAATGCTAGAATTGCATTTGGTGTCCACGGAACTTATCTATGACCATGCTGGGTTTTGCTGTGTTGGATAGAAAGTGAAGATAAAGGTTCACAAATTCAAGGAATTGCCCTAATTCATCGATAGTGTGAGGTTGTGAAAACGAAAATACAGCCCAAGGCGATTAGGTACTGTTTTAATTTAAGCGCGTGGCATAGAATAACCTAAAAATTAAATTTCAGTAGCACCAGAAATACTCTTTGTGTGGTTAACATTGACGCAATATCTGTCCAAACGTTCAAGTACTAACTGCAGGTGATGTTTGTGTTCCACTTCAGGTTTGGAGGCTACGAGGATGTCATGTAGATAGCAGAAAATAATGCAAGTCCTTAAACCTTAAGAATGGAATCAATATTCTGCTGAAACAACTGAGCAGTATTTCTAAGTCCAAAACGAGAGTTTAAGATATTCAAACAAGTCAAAGGGTGTGTTAACAGAAGTCTTGGGCACATCTTCCACGATAGGAATATTGTGGAGTGCTCTTACCACGTATATTTTTGGAAATAAATACATCTTAGGATGAGAATTGGTAGCTGAAGTATTGTAAATGTGTATAGTGTAGCGGTCTGGAATAGTAATGACATTCAGGGCCATGTAAACTTAACAGGATAGACAAGAACCATCATCATTCCGAGCCAAATGAAGGGGGCTGGGCCATGGGGTTTAAAAGTTCTGCAGATTCCCTGGTACATCAACATTTGGCATTTGGCAACCGTTTTTGCTTTGGCTGAGACAGGAGAGCCCCAGTTCAGATGGTATGAAGGAACTGGATATCAGTTTCACTTAAGGTAGGGTTGTCGCGAAGTAAATTCGGATAATCCGAAAGTAAGGCTGAATACTTTTTTTTGCGATCAAGCAAATCAACACTTGCAGAAGATGAACACCATACCTATATTGCAAAATTGTGCAAAAGTTAGTAATACCATCAATGAGCCTTTGTGTGTGTCTCATGTCAACGATCACCCCTTAACTATTCAGAAAGTGAGCACCAAGAAAAGGATTTTGTACGTCAGCTATTATGATAGCCCAAAAATGCACGTCGCAAGAATAGGCTGACTTGCATTAAGCGCTTGCAGCAGGATTTAATCAGTTTTACATTCGCAGCATTAAAAAAGACTCTTACAATCCGCCTTTTCTGTTGTGCAGTTTAAGTAAGCATGGATGCATCCGCTCCTGTGTCGACTACAAATCGTATACCAGAGGAACGGTCTATTTCAAATAAACGGTGAGAAATGATTTGGCCCACGTCACTATACGCCGCCTCTAACGAGGGGCCTGAGCATTTTCCGAGTCCTGAGAGGCCCTAATGCTTAATGAATATCATGCAACACATTTTGTACTTCCTGGTGTTATGTAGAATGATACCGGCATCGCGCACCATTTGGTCGATAAGCCAGACGATGAGGTGAACGAGTTCACGATCGAGTACGAGATCACTCCTGTGCCCCAAGAATCCTGCTTGCCGATAACGTAAGTTGTTCAATCGGTAATCAGCACAAGAATCTGCCTGGTGTCAAAGTGGAAAACCACGGAAAACATCTTCTGAGCTGCCGACAGTAAGGTTCGAATGCACTATCTTCCGAATGCAAGCTGATAGCTACGTGACCCAAGCTGCATGGCTGCTTGCTCGGTTTGCGTTAAAGAAAATTTGGTCTGTGGTACGGAATAAAATGTTTGAAAAATGATGCTGTATTTTTACCGATAAATGGATATCAGAACCAGATTGCCAACCGGTATCATACATTGCGATAAACATTCGCAAATACAGTGAAAGCGTATGATGAAATACGGAGGAAAATGTTGTTATTAAATGTGATGAATTTTAGTGACAGATCATCACAAGCAATAAGATGTATTCGTCGTGGTTAACTGTTCCTATATGGAAGTTTCATAAGTTTGTGATGATTATGCCTGCCTCATGGATCAATCAATCAATCAATCAATCAATCAATCAATCAATCAATCAATCAATCAATCAATCAATCAATCAATCAATCAATCAATCAATCAATCAATCAATCAATCAATCAATCAATCAATCAATCAATCAATCAATCAATCAATCAATCAATCAATCAATCAATCAACCAATCAATCAATCAATCAATCAATCAATCAATCAATCAATCAATCAATCAATCAATCAATCAATCAATCAATAAATCAATCAATCAATCAATCAATCAATCAATCAATCAATCAATCAATCAATCAATCAATCAATCAATCAATCAATCAATCAATCAATCTGCGTTTAGGGCGGTTGCCCTTGTGGCAGATTCCTTATCAATTGTTTAAATCGTATTTATCTATATATTGCACCCGCCCACCTCCTGAGTCCCAGACTAGCATTTATCTCAGGGGTGATCAGTTCGAAAACGAATAAAAAAATTTTATATCAAAAAATATATATATCGGCGCATCAAATGAACACAGGGATGAACGGGGCATGAAAATTTAAGGTTACGGGGGACGACTCATTCATGGATACAAAACTCTGACTCCACAATAGGAATGGGAAGTGACAACTTAAATTCCATGGGCATACTAGGCTAACTACAATGAAAAGATATGGAAGCTGTTTCCTATTGAAATTGCAATGAGGAGCAATTTATTCACTTATTTTGCATACTACACATGATGACAAATTTACATTGTGACACTTTAATCCTGAAAAATAAATGACATAATACTTGGATTTTACCTCACTACTCTGGTAGTGTAAAACATCTGGTGAATTCGTCCCAATTGGTTACTGGGGATCGAATTCACATCCGTATGATTGGACGTTTCACCGCTGGAGATCTTCTTTCGGAAACGAAGGCACGACAGTAACTTTTTACTGTCGTCTCCTCGTTCCGTTTGGACATGAGACACTTCCGGTATGTACATTCTGGTGAGCCGGACACCCACCGTAGAAAATGTTATCGCCTCGAAAAAACGGGAATTTATAATACGGACAAACTCTAGCCTATTATTTCCAGATTCACAAACACACCAGGTAGAGTTCATTAACTCAAAAGCTACTTTAATATTTACACTTAACAATACGACAAGACGTACGGAAAGGTTCATTACTCTGCTCTGACCCTGCAAACATGTGCCGTCCGTGGGTTATTTACGTATCTACCGCTATCTCCCCGTGAAAACCCAACATGTGGTTCGGAGCAGTTCGACACAGGATGACTGTCCCTAGCATACCCTCCTATGATTATCAAATAATATCATTACCATTCTCTGTCTGATCATTAGCATATACTTTGACTACCATCAATTAATTTTATTATTATTATTAATTTCAATTATAATCCGGTACTTGATTATTATCATTTGTCATCCGGGATGATTATATGCCAACCCTTGCCGACGTTTCACACGAAGGTTAGTTCTTCCTCCTAAATTATCCGCACAATATAATGATCAGCTTCCTCATAAATATTTTTATTATTATTATTATTATTATTATTATTATTATTATTATTATTATTATTATTATTATTATTAATAGTGGAAATCGTGATTATCGTAACCCGTAATCAACCTCGCTATAATACTTCAACTTCTCGCTCATATTAAATTCATCAAAAAAAATAAGTTTAAAAAAAGTACCTTCATTGGTTATTCTTCTTCTCCTTCTTCAAATATTTTATTTATTATTATTATTAGTTAAAAATCTCAAATCTTTCATTTCATCTCCCAACATCATTATTATGTCCAAAATATAAAAAAAATATTTTTCAAAAAAAAAAAAAGAAAAAAAGTAGCTTAGTTTTTATTATTATTAATATTATTTTTAAAAAACTTAAATTCGCCTGTTACACGGTAGTTCACTCTTAATATGTTTAACGCATAACCCCTTTTACAATTCCGATTTATCTTGGCACTAAGCACTCGATTTAAGACAAGATTCACTTGGAGTATGATTATTGTTATTATTATTATTAAAAATGGAAAGATGATATTTTAATTTCCACTCTTTAGAATTATGAACCACTAAGATCTGCTTTATATTGGTCGGGACAACACGGTATTCGGGACCGTACCTTCAACTTCGTACTGCCGTTAATTTTATATGGGGACACCTGTCCTCCCAAGACACATCTCACAACCTATGGCACATCGCGGCTGGGCAAATACCTCCAATGCCGGCGATTGCTAAACTATTCCTTCAAATCTGAAGTCCATTTCCTTTCATCGGAACTCTTCAAACATTTAATTCATAAAATAATCCTCGGTGCGTGGATTCTACCACTAATAACACCGGCATATGCATTTATGTCATCTTAGGCCTTGAGATTCATCTATTTCATCATTACAAACAATACGGCTCAACTTATTTCACGCCGGATATTCGTCCCTCATGACTTCCAACTCTAAATATGGGCTCAAATCATTCTGGGCTTTTAACATATCGTGACCATTCTAATTCACGTGCCTATATCGCTCTTAAACAAAATTTTAATGGTTAAATTAAAGTCCAAAAACGTAAAATCAAAATTTTACGTAAAATCAAACTGACTACGCGAATGAAAGTCTTTAACGCTACATGTCATCTCCACTTTGATTATTATATCTGCACTGGCTAACTCGCAAAGCACCGTCATTATTATTATTATACTTTAACTTGCACACGCCCAAATATTATTATTATTATTATTTTACTTTCCTTTCTCAACTCACAAACATTATTATTATTAGTATTTTAATGACCTTCCGTACGCAACACAAATCTTCCATACTCTGGCTCTTTCATAATCTGGCTATCTAATAGAAATTATTCCTAATTAAAATACAAATGATCACCGCAGTGAATGAAATTCAAATAAATGGGTTAGCACAAAAAAAAGAATTTAACACTTGAAATGAACTTAATTCAAAGTATTATAAACAGCATGCATTAATTGAAAGAAATATATCCCATATTTACATTATATACAACAAACAAATACTCAAATTAATTAATCTAACCCATTATTACGTTAATATAAATTAGTTCGTCCGTCTAACAAAAAAATAAAAATCATGGACTCGGGAAGCGGACCATGTTAAGTAACCATAATTAATTGACACTGAACCCCGTTTAGTCGCGATAACATCCCCTAAATATCAAAATTGTGTACTCATTCCTATGTAGAATTCCATTGTCTCGTAGCGGAGGAGATATAGGCTTTACGGCCCCATGGTGATTTACACGTCCATCATGTCGCACAATACAAATTTTACACAATAAAACACTTCTGGGTGACTACCCATGATTAATACCTTATTACACTAATTTACACAAGAATACTAATAACAAAAAAAACCACTTATAGGTGCTCCTAGACCCCTGACACTCGCACAATATACTCTTCATATACGCCCGAAACACACGTCGTGACACATTACGACGAAATGTCGTTCATTTGAACCGGCGCGTATCGCGTCTTCAACCGGCACTTCCTAGTTTATTTTCAAGCCGTCTTGATCATCGCCTAGCTCCTATAATTCCCTGCTCGGATAGTTATTCACCGTCTATCTTGAGGTGTTTACTTCAGGCTCCGCACACTGCCTTCCAAAGGTACTATCGGCGTTCCGTTAGTTAGTTATTATTTAAACACATGACATTCATTAATTTCAACATACAATTGTACTGATTATACACACTCGGTACTATGGATAATTTCACTGTTCGTATTCATTCTCCAATAATTCACGTACTTTCAGCTCTAACTGACTTCGAATACGTCCCGAGGTACTGACTTACAGAGTCAACGTGTCAGAGTCTCAACTACTTCATTACGACTGACACGACTGGTGACCGATAACGACTGGTGACTGGTAAGAACTGAGTGCTGGTAAGAACTGCGTGCTGGTAAGAACTGCCTGATGTGAGGTCCGCTCCTGGACTTTTATGGACGATTTGATTTCCCGCCGGGGTCATCCGCGGTCACTTCCTGGAGAGGGGGATTGGTTTCCTAAATTGGCATATGCAGGTGGATTTGGATCTCTTGCTTTATCCTACTTAATACACTGGCGATACACATTCATGTGTCGTATTCTGAACTCCTATCGTTCGGTGATCATGGAAATATCACTTAATTTCTGTCCTCCACCTTTCGCGCGCTAACTCGGCGTCCCTGATGGCGTGCTCATCTCGACCAATGGCGAGATAGCGTGGGTCATTTCCACGAATTCAATACTTGAATTTATTATGATTACAATTAATCAACATGGGAATGATATCACAAAAATCCCCTCTATTCAATCATGTGGTTGGAATAATTTAATTATTGTTATCGGAGAAGCTAACTGGAGTTCACTCTGAGTTTTTCTTATGTTGGTTTATCTGCGGGCCAACGATACATTTTCTCATTGGTCAGGACCGCTTTGGTTAGTTTGAAATCTCTCCCTGTGAAACGTGGCCACACCAAATGCCTCGGGCGTGGACAAAACCCGTACGTCATATTCTCGGTATTGGCGATGCATCTTGCTCGGCCTTGGTCCGAAATATATACTCTTTTACTTCCTCGTAGTAATTATTCTGTTGTTGTGAGCTCTAGATTTTAATCCTCTTATCTTTTGACCAGGAAACTTTCTTCCCCTTAATGACAAGCTTACGGTGGCGCCGGACTGTCGCGATCATGTGGAAATTCTCCCGTCCACACAAAACTGACACTGTATTTATTTAATATTCCAATATATCTGTATTTCTCATATCAAAATCAAATCATGAAACTAGGGCCTCTCTCATCAGGGTACAATATATATAAAGTAACTTGTCCTGACTGACTGACTGATTCATCATCGCCGAGCCAAAACTACTTGACATAAAGAAATGAAATTTTGAGGATACATTCATAATAAGATGTAGGTGCTCGCTAAGAGAGGATTTTTGGATATTCCGTCTCTAAGGGGGTGAAAAAGGGGGTGAAATTTTAAAATGAGTGTATCTATATCTCAACACTTTAAAGGTTTACAGATGTAAGAATTGGTATTTAGAATCTTCTTTAAAAATAAGGAAACACGTATTTTTTTGTTTTCGGAAAATTCCAATGGGAGGGGTGAAAAAGGGTGAAATATTGGTTGAATGCCTTTAATGAGGATACCGGTACTTATATCTCAGAAACTGAACATATTACAGACCTGAAAATCGGTACTTTTGATCTCTTTTAAAAATAAAGAAACACGTATTTTTTTTATTTTTGGAAAATCCAATTAATGGGAGGGTGAAATGGGGGGTGAATTTTAAAATTAGTGTATCTATATCTCAAAACTTTGAAAGTTTACAGATGTAAAAATTGGTATTTAGAATCTTCATTGAAAATAAAGAAACACGTATTCTTTTTTGTTTTCCGAAAATCGCAATAGGCAGGGTGAAAAGGGCTGCAAAATTGTTTGAGTGAATTTAATGAGGATACTTATATCTCAGAAAATGAAGATATTACAGACCTAAAAATTGGTGTCTGGGAGCTCCTTTAAAAATAAAGAAACGTGTATATTTTTGTTTTCGGAAAATCCAATTAATGGGGGTGAAAAGGGGGGTGAATTTTTAAAATGAGTGTATCTATATCTCAAAACTTTTAAAGTTTATAGATGTAAAAATTGGTCTTTAGCATATCCTTTAAAAATAAGGAAACACGTATTATTTTGTTTTCGGAAAATCCCAATAGGAAGGGTGGAAAAGGGTGAAAAAGGGGTTGAATGCCTTAAATGAGGCTACTTATATTTCAGAACATGAAGATATTACAGACCTGAAAATTGGCGTTTCAGATCTCCTTTAAAAATAAAGAAACACGTATTTTTTGGTTTTTGGAATATCCAATTAATAGGGGGTGAAAAGGGGGTGAATTTTTAAAATGAGTATATCTATATATCAAAACTTCTAAAGTTTATAGATGTAATAATTTGTACTTAGAATCTCCTTTAAAAATAAAGAAACATGTATTTTTTGTTTTCGGAAATGCCACTTGGGTGGAGGGGGTAGTTAATAATGACTGAAAATGGTGTTGAATTCTTTTAATTAGGCTACTGATATCTCAAAAATGAAGATGTTACAGACGTGAAATGTGATATTTGGAATCTGCTTTAAAAGTAAAGAAACACGTATTCTCGGAAAATCCAATGAGGGGGGGGGGGTTAAAGAATAGATAAATTAATTGACTTATTTTTATGAGAATACATAAGCTATTAAAAACTAAAATTGTTACAGACGTGAAAATTGGTATTTGGATCTCCTTTTAAAACAAAGGAAAACGCGTTTTTGGGGGGAAACCATCTTGGGGTGTGTGGGGGGGGGAGTGAAGAGGAATTGAATTCCTTTCGTGAGGACACATAAATCTAAAACTGAAGAAGTTAGAGTCGTGATATTTGGTATTTAGAAAACCCTTTACTATTAAAGAAACAAGTATTTTTTGCCGGAAAATTCACTTAGGGGGGAGGGGAGGAGTTTGAAAGGAAGTGAAAAAAGTGAATTATTTGTATGGGTATACTTATATCTCAAAACTGAAGGTAATAGACGTGACCACATTGGTGTTTGGAATCTCCTTTAAACATAAAGAAGCACGCCATCTTTTCATTCTTTTTTGGGGGGGGGGGTAAATAAACTTAACGGCGGTGGGGTGTAAAAGGAGGGGAGACCAATTGATTTTACTGTTCGCAATGTACTTACAAGGAGCCTCCGTTGCTCAGGCAGCAGCGCGCCGGCCTCTCACAGCTGGGTTCCGTGGTTTAAATCCCGGTCACTCCATGTGACATTCGTGCTGGACAAAAAGGAGGCGGGACAGGTTTTTCTCCGAATACTCCGGTTTTCCCTGTCATCATTCACTCCAGCAACACTGTCCAATATCAGTTCATTTCATTTGTCATTTATTAATCATTGCCCCACAGAAGTGCGACAGGCTTCGGCAGCCGGAACAATTCCTATTGTCGCCGCTAGACGGGGGCTTTATTCATTCCATTCCTGACCCTGTCGAATGACTGGAAACAGGCTATAGATTTTCGATGAACTTATTCTGATCATAAACCGATCATTTCTAACCTTTCCTGGGTTCATTTTCAAGAACCATCTTTTCCTTCGGAGAACGTTCTTAGATTACAGTAGATTCTGCTGGCATATAAATAAAAATTTAAACTAATTTGAAATAAACGATAGGAAAGAGATTGACCGTCCGTTCACCTCTATAATAAGGTCAATAATGCACGGAAGTATGTCATTCGTATCGCCAGAAATCCCGCACATTTGCCTACGCGCGACGATGGTGCTGGTCACATTGTCAACAATGACAATGGCAGCGGGTGTATGTTACCGCCAAGTAGCGGTCTTGCATCTTGCTGTGGGGTCCAGAACATCTATAATAATAATAATAATAATAATAATAATAATAATAATAATAATAATAATAATAATAATAATAATAATAATAATAATAATAATAATAATAATAATAATAATAATAATAATGTTGTGGACCGTCGTCAAATGTGCGGACCGCGCTGGAAACGGGTCCTGGACTGCTAATGACTAAGAATGCAGTCCGGCCGCGGGTTCAGTACCGCCAAGGCATCCAGGACGACACCACGCCGGATCTCCTGAACGATTTGATCCATATTTAAAATGCTTATAGGAAAAGATGGCAAAGATTTAGGGACCCAACTGACCGGGTAGAATATCTGGACCTAGCCCGGGGAAGTACGAAACCGATTGCTGGAAAGAAGGATTGAAAAATGGGAGGAAACTTGCCGTAATCTATTAGAAAACGAGTCAGATCTCGAATTTTGGTGGATTCTCGCAGAAAACGAGTCAGATCGCGAATTTCGGCATTCAACAATAAGCATTCAATTACAAATTTCGGTATAACACCGTAGCGAAGCACGGGTATATTGCTAGTATTGATATATAATTATTTACCTATCCTTTTTTCTTAGAAATTTTCAACGAACTAGGAGTCTGGCTCCATGACTAAATGGTTAGCGTGCTGGCCTTTGGAGCAGAAGGTCCCGGGTTCGATTCCCAGACGGGTCGGAGATTTTAACCTTAAATGGTTAATTACCTTGGCTCGGGCACTGGATATTTGTGCTGTCCACAACATCCCTGTAACTAACACACCACACATAACGCTATCCTCCACCACAATAACGCGCAGTTACATACAAATGCCACGTGACGCCCACCCTCATCGTACGGTCTGACTTACACTCGCTGCACTCGGCTAGAAATAGACACACGAAAATATTAACGACCTAGGAAATTTTCTTTGTTAATTTATCCCAATCGCTTATTCTTCGTCCTATACGTGAATATTTGTCCCAATATGTCCTCTTGAATTCCAACTTTATCTACATATTATGATCTTTTCTACTTTTAAAAGCTCCACTCAAGCTTATGTAATTCCACGCCGCCAACTCACCGAGCATTTCGCATCCTTACACCCAAGTCTTCCCAGCCCAAAGTTTGCTACATATTAATAACACTACTCCTTTTTCGGAAATCACCCAGAACAAATCGTGATGCTTTTCTTTGAATTATTTATGTTTCCGTATCAAGTAGTCCTGATGAGGGTCCCATACACTGGAGCCATAGTGTAACTGCTATCATACCAGGGACTTACACGCCCTCTCCTTCACATCCTTACTACAACCCCTAAACATTCTGAAAACCACGTGAAGAGATCTGTAACCTTTCTTAACTACTTCGGTAATATGATTTCCCCAATTAAGGTAATACCTTATATTAACACCTAGGTTCTTACGTTGTTCCCCGTGAACACAATAATCAAAACTGAGTGGACCTTTCTTCTTGGTGAAACTTACAACATGACTTTTCGTCCCACTACATTGTTTAAGTCTCCCTGCAGTCGCTCACGATCCTGTAACTCATTTACTACCCTATACAGCAGGGCCTCTCAAACGCCCAAAATCTCACGCGTGCAGATAGAGGCGCAAGAGCTCCGTGCACTGTGCATCGCTGCCGCTCGGCATGGCTCGGATCAACGCTTCGTCTCTGGGCTACTCGGCTAAGCTCGGCTCAACTCGCCTATGCTCGGCTCGAGTAAGCTTGGATTTGGAGCGCTACGGCGCAAGTGGGGCAGAGGGAGACAGGCGGAGCGAGCGAGACAGGCGCGAGGAAAGAGAGAGTAAGCGCTATTGCTCCATATCGAGGAGTGGGGGGTCTGCACTCTGGTCAACCAAGCCAAGTCGTCTCTTGCACCGTGCACAGTGCATGCACCACGCGCATGCACCCTGAGAGGCCCTGCTATACAGTATTGAAACGTATCATATATGCTTCAATTTATTTATTGAAACACTGTGGCATAATTTTATTCAAGCGCTCAATATAGTCACGGGGAATGAAGGAAGGAACCGTGGATGGCCGTGCCATAGCCTGTGAGAATCCCTTAGCGCTCCGGTAGGAACGAATTCTTCTAGTTAGACCTGAGCCGTAAGCTGTGATTTCGATCATGAAGACCCCATAGTCGCTTCCTCACGCGAACAGCAAACTTTGGAGTGGGTGTGATTTGAACGAGGGGATGCACCGAACTTTTATCACAGGTTGACAACTTCGCTTTACCAGTCCTGGAATCACCTCAATTCTAATCAATTAATCCGTCACTAAGCTCAAATCCAAAAATTTGACACCACACATAGTTGAGACAATAATTGTAGAGTAACAAGGGCTGATAAAACCAATACTTGCACCATGCAGATATATATGCGTATTAACATGAACAGCCGTTAGCATGTGGCGAGCTCTCACGAAGGATGGGGTTGTGTTTGGCCGTACTTCACATTGAATACCAAGACCTTGTGAGACTCTAAAGATTGGATTGGAATCAACTGGAGTCGCGCCTAGTGCCAGCATTCATCTCTTCAGGGAACGTTAAGAGATTCCAACAGTAGAAAACCATAGTTTGAGACATGGACGGTACCACGAGGGAGAGGAACCAGGAATTATTTACGAGTGAAGCCGTCATAATGGAAGTCTAAAAACCCCAGGTGTACACTCGAGATGACAGCAAACCACACGCAGTATCAATAAGTATATTTTCTTTAATATATTAAGCATGAGATCTGCACGTTTGCAAATTGATATAATTTCAAACAAGAGGCTTGTTTATTTTACGTAATTAATAATATTAATATGTAGGAAACACTATAAGCGTGTTATTGGGAAAGATTATTTTATTAATTTAATTAGGATTTCTTCTGTGATTTAAGGATAATCACTAACATTTCAGCGGACTTATTTGCATGCATTACTACATAAGATCCCATACAATACAACTGCGTGTGAGGCATGTATTTCAAGGGAGAACAGTACTTCAGCTGAATTTATAATTTGTTCCTAATTGTATTAACTGGTATATTGAATATAGATTACGTATTCGCTTCACATGATAATGCATGTATGTTTATCAATCTCATAATAATAAAGTATATTATCAGTGAAAATATTCAAGCCCGAGTTGCAATTCTTGAATTATATAGATACGCGAGTGAGATGGTATTAATTAATTGACGTGTGGGAATAGAGTCTTCCATATAAACAAATAAGGTGGATTTGAGATCAATAGCGTGACAATGAGGAAGGTGAGACTTGTGAAATGTTCGAGATGAGAGAATGATAAATAGAATAATGATGGTTATCGCGACGTATTGAATTAGGCTGTATATGGCCGGAATGATAAGGAATAAGTATTGGCGTATCTTGAATAATCGTGTACTTGGAAACGAGCAAAATGAGAAGAATGAAAGAAAATAGAAAGTATCTTTGTGGCCGCAAGGTGGAATACTGACCACAACAAGAAAGACAGATTTATGATGAAAGGGATTTGTCTGGCCCCATGGCGGACCGAGTCGTCTTTAAAAGCCTTAAGAATTTTAGTCCTAGTAAGTCCCCTTGACTCACCACTGCATTAACAATCCCATGCCAATGATATATTAAGACTAGCGTTGATACTTTTTTGATTCTCTTAAGGACGTATTGCTCCCAATTTTTATTTAATAAATTAGCTCGTGATAGCAGTTTCAGATATTTGTACCTTGGAAGCTGGGGAAGGTGGGTTCGGCCCGCATCGGAACGATGGCTTTGAGCTGACATCACATGGCTTGACTAGACCATATTTTCAAGATGTATTGTTTGTTAATGAGTTAAACATTTCTTTGTGTAATGTATTTATGTTGTTCTTAAGTGTTTATGGTGATGGGTAGGAAACTAACGTTGTGTTAATCCGCATCGTATATAAAAGGGTCGGGTAAACACAGAAATACGTGTATGTGTTCAGTATAATTTGTAATTGATGTGGTCAAATAGACCATGTGTTCGATATACGGCTATGCAATCTCGTAGGTGAAAAAATGTACTAATTTATCTGCCTAAATTCCATAACCATGACGGTCAATTAACAGTATGGCTTAATGAGATAGTGTCATGCAGACCTTATGGTCAGTCCATTCAATGAATATATTGTCCCCGTACTAGGTCTGTCGGCGAACAAGAGACACCCCAGGGGTGCTCAGTTCACAGGACCACTGACTTAAAAAATATGCAAGTGGCAGGATTGACATAAGGTTCGTAAAATAAGAATGTTATAAGTATAGAGAACATATCACACTTTTAATCAAAGACATTAAAATGTTTGCCACCCTGACGTCTATGATAATATAAATGATCGCTACGTTACGTTAATTATTGCTCTTGATATGACAAAAATATACTAACAAATGGCACGGTACACGTAACTTAGTTTCCCTACCATTCTAACAGTGTGTTGAATACAACATTACTTTTTCTTCGTTTGAAAACATTCATTTATTAATTTAAAGTTTGATTGATTAGAAAAATGACATCTTGCGTAGAACAATCTGGAAAAATGCATTTATTTTAATAAAGTGCATAATAGAAAATATCCAAGATTAGTTAATTTTACTACCTTGACATAATCTGAGTAAAATTTTGTTCATCAAAAATTTTGTTAACATTTAAATGAAAAATTGAATTTGCCTTTGTTTCCTAAAAGTTAAGTCGAGATGTCGAGTATATCTGTTCACGTCTTCCCACTTATCTCCTCGTGAGAACTAATAACAAAACTTATCATCGCTTGGTCATTATATGAACAAAAATTAGCATTATGACCAATCAGAAAAATCAATAAATAGGGAAAAATATATCCTCAACGTGGAAATCCTGTCCATATAATGAATTAACTCCATCAAAGTGTCACACATCACCACAACACAAATGCACAGAAAATAACTGTCTTGACACTAGAAAATCTCTAAATCTACTACTAGCTACTGAAAAATGTCAAAGAAAGAGATATCTATAAAATTTACACATCATCATTGGGTGTTAATCAATCTCACCACTCTCCCATTAATTCGTTCCAACATGTTAAAAGAATAGAGTCTCCAAGTGAGTACGAAGTACAACATCGAAAAGTGAGCATGCCTGGTTCCGAACTGTAACATTATTAGAATATCCAATTGAGGATCTGTTCTCCAGACATAAGGTCCTCTAGTAAGATTCACACGTACCATAAACTTAGAATTACTGACTTGCATGAGCATTATTAGGATATTATCCTGAATTATGGAGTACATCGATCAACATGGACTTATCCTTACAATCAGAAGACATTCCTATATTAACTACACCTCGTAAAATCTCGAAGATTCCGTATTTCCATTATATCATGATCAACATCATGTATAAAAATATTACTACATTAACACGTGAAAATTCAATTTCACAAAGATTCATATCGTACGCACAAATTCCTCATAAATTATACGTACAGTACAACATCATAACGACGACCATAACTCATCGTAACCACTTATCACGCATGTGTAGTCATGAAAATTATAAGGATCTGTCATCGTCCCAAAACAAGTCGTATCCTTATTAAATTTGTCTCGATGATAACTAATCCATTAGTCATCACATACCACATTGCATGTACTCTAAATAAATTCATAAACTCGATTCGGTATTAATATCCTGAAGACATGCTATCGTAAGTATGAGGTACGAGTAAAAGTCCAATTACCATGAAAAAGTTAAAAATATTTGGAAAATATCACTTCGATGGATTCATCTGACACAGATTAGCTCACTATCATAATGAAATTCGTACTATGGGAAAGGATGGTTCCGATAACACATGGATAACTTCAACTGATCCATCATCTTTAAACTCGACAGCACGTGGTCATGAAACAAGTCTGCAAATTAAGCTACAAGTTCTATCTCACATCTAGGAAATAACCAGTAAAATACCGTGATAAATAAATCAACTAGATATTATACAACAAATCTAAGGAAAGATTAGGAGTAGAAATAATGAGCTACATAGAACAAATATAAATAAGACGTAGTCGACTTAACTTATTTAGTTGTCTTCACATCTCGAAGTCCGGGGTCCTCAATCACCCATTCTAAGGCGAAAGTCCCTGCATTTCGCCGCTGCCGACGCTGGTCAATGGGCTTAGAACTTCATGATGAAATGTGTGGAGTCTCTGGCACGAACTGCCACTCTCTGGCGATGATAACGTAGAGGTCCTCTTCCACGTTTACACTCATGAGTTTGCTGAAAATTGTACCAAATGTATTAAAAGAAATCCTGAGCACACATGTAATTTAGGATGAAAAGAATACGTACTTTAAAATTTTATCTGTTATTTCGACGTCTGTTTATTGCACTGACTCAGGTCGTAGATTTGCATAATTGTAGAAAGCGTCGAACACAGGAATGAGTCCACTATCCCTGATGATAGTATTCCACTGACGTTCTGCGTTGAAATCTGCTAGCGAAGTACATGAAGTGACTGCAGTGAATAAACCAGGAACATGTGAGCATGTGAGAGCTTGTACTCTTATGCCTTGCTTTAAATATCATTGCGTGGCACTTGTGGTCGGAAGTGAAGTCAACTCAAGTCCTGAATTCTTCTGAGGTTTGATTAAATAATTTCATCATCATTTCTGGCCGAAATACCGTTGAAATCAAGTAAAAATTCAGTTATTAATTTTATAATACACGCGAGACATTATTAACACGGTTCAGTCAAATATGATTCATGTGTACCTTCTTAATTATGCGTATCACGCCACCAAATATATTATAAATATTTCATTTATTACAAATCGATGTGATTAGAGACGAACATACTCTGGTTATTTTACTCTCTCGGCCGCTTTTATTTTTATTATTTTTCCCAGTTAGCCAGCTACCCCCTTCAAGTCAGAAACTGGTTCTCTATCACCTGGCCAAGGCCACACGCGCCACTTCCGACAAAGCGAACCCCAGTAACACACTGACCCATATTCAGTCAGCCGAGACCTGGATACGGTCACACTATACCATCGAGTATCATTGCTCAGAGATAAATAAAACCTACGTTTGTGTAAAGGTAATATAGTATTACACGCGCTAATAAGGTGATTCAAAGTATGCCAAGCGATAACCAAAACAGTGTATGAACTGACTAAGACTTTGAGGCATACACTACACAAATGATTTCTTTACTACTGTTTATTTGTTATGTGTAATTATATGGCATTATCTGGTGTATCTTATCGTGTGGTTCTAGCAGTTTATTAAAGTTTAATAAATATTGGGAACAAAACTCTTCTCATTTAATATATTAGTGTAATCCTCTTACGGTGTACAGAACCCTACTTTCGTTATTATTAATGTAGTGCCCATCTTTCTTTTTTGAACATTATATTACCCGTATGCTTCTGAGCTTTAGCCGTTGACGCAATGAGAGTAGGCAGAATGGGACTTCGGTCCAGGGAGGTGATTTCCGAAGGTTCTCATCCATGAACTCCTTTTATATATTTATTTGTGGGGCCGAATTTTTATTTGTTCCCCTGATATGCCCGGGATGGGTACAGTATGAAAACTATTTTTTTAATAATTCACTTCGTAGCATAAAAATAAGGAAATAACGATCAAAATGAAAAGCTACTCCAAAGGACGTGCGATACCGAACGGTACCAGTATATTTCTTCTCCCAGATCAAACTAATAGGAAGTTATAGTATTGATAGGAGTTTTCGACATTCGTTTCAGCTATTTAGGACACATTTCATACACTGAAAAGTTCGTGTGCATTTTCTTGTCCAGTCAATAATGTTACTTACCTCGGACGAGCATGTTGTCTCTTCATGTAAAGACAGCGCTAATTCAGAGGATGGTTGATTAAACGTGGCACATTACATAGATACGCTAACTGTAACGAATGATTCTTAAATGGTTTGTCTTTCATTCGATGTGCAATGTTGACATAATTATGGTGCCCTTTGCAATAATTAGGATTAAATCGATAGCAGTACGCACTGTTACCATACGGTATCGCAAGACCTTCCCGGGTTGTAAATCTTTCAATATTTCCAGCATCCAGTTCAACGTACTGAAATCCGATGACACCATGGATACAATCCTGGAGAGAATATTATTGATTTATACAGAGAAAAATGCAGTTGAATTAGAATATGTCGGCAGTTTTGAAATAACACAAAGCAAAAACCGATATTTCAAGCAAAGGACTAATATAAAGTACAATTAAACACGAACTTACGCTTTTCTTAAAATTAACACCTATATGTGCACATAGGTGGAAAGTAATACCAAAGGATTACATAGATGACATACAAAATTCAATTAAGTCCTAATCCGGCAAGAATTTGTGCGTATAGCACTTGCGATTGTGGACTTTGAGCCTCCAGTAGTAGTCTGCCAACATGTTCCTATCCCATCGCCTTTGATTATGTTCTTCTATCGACTTCAGTTCTTGATGAAAGCGTTCTTCCTGCTCATCACTAATATCCCCTAGGTTTTCCGGGAATTAATCAAGGTTACTCTTCAGGATGAGGATCTTAACGCCCATGCTTCATCCAAGATTACGGAAATCCAAAAGTATCGTTCGAACTGCTGAGGAGTTAATGACTGTTGGGCATCAGAAGACGATCCTTCAGACTTTAATGTGCAACCATTTCCTCATGCATATCATAAGCACTTTGATTGCTATGTTCCCTGCCTTCGTCCTCAGAATGGAAAAACCATTGAAAACTGAAACCAGCTTTATCTTAGAGTGTGGTATGGGTCTTATGGTCGAGGGAATACCCTTCACATTGATTTGACAGAAATAACAGTCACCGCTGTAGTCTCTGGATTCATGCCAAACCATGGGGTTACCAGAAGGCATACCTCTTCGTTTTCCTTTTGCACAGTCACGAAGCGTTTCCTCACAATTATGACACTATGTGGGGATACCACTTTTTGTCTTCACCTCCTAGGGAAACATCAAAATACTCAATGCAAGTCTCCAATATGACGAAAGTTTGAGCCTTCGACTTTGAAGTGTATAGCATATATATATATAAAGTGTGTGACATTAAGGTACGGTCGAACGTTCAGGACACATTCCTCACACGTAGAAGGAGGAAATGTGTTATCTGGACATTGATCCTGAAGCACTTCCCTGGCCTGTACCCTCTCCGGATCTAAACCCAGTAGACTTCCTTTAGTGGGGGCATTTAGAAAGTCCTTGTGTGTCGAACCCCGGTACAAGATGCAAAGAGTCTTCGTACCTGTCTTGTGAAGGCTGTGAAACCGCAAGCAATGCTCCAGAGATACATCAGCGCATCCCGGCTTCACTGTCACGCCGGGTTGATGTATGTATCAATGCTAACGGAGTGCAATTTGAACAATTCATGTAAGAAAGAGTTTCACTTGCTATGCTGGTACATTCTCTTCCTGCGTGTTTCCCATGATAACTGTATAAGTAGAGTTGTAGAAAATGAGTTCTGACATGGAAATTAAGCTTTTCCATACCAATGTCCATATGAAATATTGTCTTCTTTCACGTGTGAGGAATGTGTCCTGAAAGTTGCATCCATTATTACAGAAATCAAATCATGTCGTTTGAACTGGTGAGGAATCAATGACTGCTTGGCATCAGAAGACTATCCTTCAGATTCTAATGTATCAAGCATTTCCTCCTGCATATCATAAGCCTTTTGATCACTCTGTTCACTGCCTTCGTCCTCAGAAGGGACCTTATTGTTACACGATGTATAATAGAAGGCATCAGAACTTGTTTTATACAGTATTTATGCCTACATGATGAAACATGATCTAGTCTAAAGGACAGAAAACAATGTGTTTCTTTTTGCACAAGTTGCTTTACGTCGCACCGACACAGAGAGTTTTCTTTTGGTGACCATGGGATAGGGAAGGGCCAGGAGTGGGGAGGTAGTGGCCATGGCCTTAATTAAAGTACAGCCTCAGCATTTGCCTGGTGTGCAAATTGGGGAACAACGGAACACCATCTTCAGGGATGCCGACAATGGGGCTCGAACCCACTATTTCCAAATCGAAGCCCACATCTATGCGTCCCTAATGGCACGGGCAACTTGCTCGATACAGTGATTTAAATCAGACATGTTTTACATTTGGAAATAACTAAAATTATGAAAAATTATGTGTGCAAACTATACAGTACCATGTAGTTATCTTCAGTTTAAGCGTCCTTGCCCTCTAACTCCACTGTAGAAAGCAAGAGGTGTCCTTATTGGCATAGGTAAGCATTCAAACTGCAGAAAAATAAAACCATCCGCAGATTTGGAATTAGCGATGCAGAAATATGTAGAATCCGTCGGAAAATCTCATGTAACAGGAAATGAAAAAGAAGAATGTTCTGTAGTGTTATATGTCTAAAAATAAAACCTCTTTCAATGTTCTATCTCAAATGATAACTGAACTGTGGGCGTCAATAATTAAAAGTAATATCATACGATAATTTTAACACCTTTTATGTGAGCGTTTTTACGGTTAGGAAAATTATTTTAGCTTAATCGTGATGTTGACTCCTTCCAACATCTGTTGTAAAATTTTCGAAATTTTTATTAATCCAAAATCATTTTTCACAGTTTTTGCCCGATTTGACATGAGAGGTCCAAAATGATATTTATTTTGTCGTGGCTGTACGTCACACCAACACAGATATGTCTAATGGCGACGAAGGGATATGAAAGACCTAGGAGTTGGAAGGAAGCGGCCGTGGCCTTACTTAAGGTTTTTGGTGACGATCGAATAGGGAAGGGATAGGATTGGGGAGGAAGTGGCCATGGCCTTAATTAAAGTACAGCCCCAGCATTTTCATGGTGTGTAAATTGGGCAACAACGGAACACCACCTTCAGGGCTGCCGACAGTGGGGTTCCAACCCACTATTTCCCAAATCCAAGCCCACATCCAAGCGCCCCGAATGGCCTGCCTGGTGTGAAAATGGGAAACCACGGAAAACCATCTTCAGGGCTGCCGACAGTGGGATTCAAACCCACTCTCTTCCGGATTCAAGCTCATAGCCGTGCGCCGCTAACCGCACGGCCAACTCGCCCGGTAAATGGTATTTATTAATGAAACGGGTAGATCATAAGAAATTAAAAATATTACTTTGTTACTGGGCATTTTTTCTCGTAAGAAAAGAATCACTTCAGGTTCATCCTGTATCAGTCACTCCAGGAAATCCCGTATTTCCTCGAAGGGGATCGTCTCTCTTGATATCCTACTCTCAAGTTCTGAATATGGCATCGTCGTTTTGTGTTGCAGCACCATATACTATTTCACATCTCGCGCGTATTTCGCAGTATACTTCCAGCTGTGTTTAACGCCAGGATCCTTTGTGCAATGCATCATATTTACCACTTATCGCACTCACTTTCTTACCAGCTGTCAGCTTCTTCCTCAACTTAGTTGTACCATTTTCTTCACACTCGACACCAACGAGTTTTAACAATACTCTCACCAATTATTTCAATGAAAAATGTTCCTCCCTAACTAATTCTACTATTTCTTTTACATGTTCTCTGGACTGAATCTGTTTCCTTTCTCATCGTGAAGTTAAATGTTTCATCACCTGTCTCCTTTACACCATTTAATTTGAACTTTGAATTCCTGAATTCCTATGAGGAAGCACATCTTTTATATTTGGTCAGTCTGTATAGGCTTATGGTCAATTGGGTTCGGACCTGGTGTGTAACAGGAATGACGAAGTGGTGTACATCCTGCAGCCTCCGAATTCTCGTTCACTAAAATTGCTAGTGACGTAGATTTTTGTAACTGATAATTTTGGGCAACCACGTGTTTTAATATTTTAGCGCAAGGAGGAATCCTATTACGTTTGCCATTCCTGATTTTTCTCCAGTGACTTTTAGCACAGGGAAGCTCCTCCTTTGCCACATTACGGAATGAAATGAAATTCAAAATTACAACAGATTTAAGACAACGAATTAAAAATGAAACTGCCCTGCACTGAATATCCGCACTCGTGTGGAGTTATACAATTAGTGGTGATCGTTTAAACGTTCTGCACGAGTTCATTTTCTTGTATGGATTATTGGCCCTCAGGATAAAATGAGCGATGAGGTGACCGGTTTAATAGCCATTCCTTGAACACAAAAAGATTGTGTGTATTATAAGCTAAGGAACTAAATTTCCCACCTTTCACCCGATGTGCGTGGCTCTGATGGTTTTGCACCGGCCTTCTGAGCCCAAATTGTATGGTTCGATCACGGCCCAATCCGGGGATAATTGAAGGTGCCCCAATACGCCAGCCTCATTTCGGTATATTTACTGGCATGTATGAGAACTTTTGATGGACAAAATTCTGAAACTTCGTGGTCTCAGGAAACCATTTACAATTTGCTTTACGTCGCAACGACGCAGATAGGTCTTATGGCGACAATGGGATAGGAAAGGCCTAGGAGTTGGAAGGAAGCAGCCGTGGCCTTATTTAAGGTACAAGCCCAACATTTGCTTGGTGTGAAAATTGGATACCACGGAGAACCATCTTCAGGGCTACCGACAGTGTGGATCGAACATCCGGAAACCGTGAAAGTAGTTACAGGGACGTAAATATAATTACAATATTTCTATTATTTCTCAAATATTAGCTTCAGCTTTACAAATCGTCATTAAATAAGCGACATTCCCGCGGCGAATATCGAGCCTCTCAACCAAAATTTGTTTTACTCCGTTTCCTCTCATCAGAATACTTGCTCCTAAATTAGAATTCTGAATGATCTTATAAGATAGGATTAATTTGATTCCATTTTTAATTATATACGTAAAGTTTCAACTGTGGTGACTTTCCCCTTCTCCTGTTTAAAAGTTATGTATGCAGAAAATTTCAGTGCAACGCGTTGATCAAAATTATACAAGTTAAGCAAAGCCCACCAGGATCATATTTGCCACTTGTTTCGAAATATGAAGGCTACTTGGGAAGGGTTCAGTTATTTCCATTTCGTTTCACCTTTGTAAGTTTTATATCATCACAGCCGCTCGTAGCTCTCGGTCAGAGCAACATCTCATCGTTCACGCTCTAGTTCCTGCGAGTCTCAAACTTGTGTGAACACTGACTGTGTTAGTGATTAGTTATAAGGACAATAAGTCATACAGTTAAACGTACGAGGACAGTGCTCTTCTAACTTATGTTTCAAATAGTGTTACCAAAATGACAATCACCCTAGATACGGAGCAAATTATCAACATGGAACTCCAGAGCTATTACTAGGATAATCAACTGCAGCCGACTCCAACAGACGTTGACAGCCATCAGCCATCTACTTCAACAACAGCAACACATCCTCAGTACGCATAACAACTAAATTATCCGGGTACATCGCAGTCAGTTTGAAACAAATCGCAATTAGCAGCACTTCCCTCTACGAATAGTAGAAAAGAATGACAATTTATACTACTCTGTGTGAATAACGGTAGCCGTTTAGAAGAAGCAGATATAGTATAATCCTATTATAAATCTAATAGCACATCATTAGGACTAACTATTGTACAGGATAACGCACTAATATTCTCACAGAATGATCGCAGTGGTAGCATCTCAGGTCTCGCCACACCTAATACTACTGGTACTGTAAATCTTCTTCTTTTTTGTTATTTTGCTTTATGTCGCACCGACACAGATAGATCCTATGGCGACGATGGAACAGAAAAGGCCTAGGAATGGGAAGGAAGCGGCCGTGGCCTTAATTAAGGTACAGCCCCAGCATTTGCCTGGTGTGAAAACATGAAACCACGGAAAACCATCTTCAGGGCTACCGACAGAGGGATTCGAACCCACCATCTGTCGGATGCGAGCTCTCAGATGCGCGTCCCTAACCGCACGGCCAACTCGCCCGGTTTACTGTAAATCAGCAACGTAACTGACCATACAGCCGTAGTGATGTAATGCCCTTATTACATGTTTATAGAAAGTTTTCATAAGAACGTCTGGAACATCCATCCTATGCCAATAGGTAAAATGCTGTATATAACACCACTAGGCCGAAATAGATATATAATGGAAACAAGAACAGTTGCAGCCGCCAATCTGTTACTGTATTCAAGTGCCAGAACCAAGAGCCGTACATCCTCAGCTTCATAGTGAAAGCATCATTCGTAATGTTGATACCACGCTAACCGAATATGAAATACAAGCAGTTGCGTCCTTCGAAAGATTTACCAAAAGGAGACGCAAAAACACAGATAGGAAATTTCCTATACCGGAGTGTATGGGCCCCTTTCGGGCACTGTGGTTGCCACCTCATGTAGTTCCACTCTGTACTCGTAGTGCAGTAAGAGCATATGTACAGCCAGTAACAATGTGCACAAAGTGTTTATGTTTTGTACGTCGATTTCAGGACTGCAACGCATCAGTACTTTGTGGTAGGTGTTCTGGTCCTCACATGTTCACATTGTCAAGGCACATTGCTAAGCAGATAGTAACACTCCAGCACATCAACAGGAACAAACGGCCCGAACAGGAACTCGCTTCGAATGTCACATGCGGGCTTCGTCTACTGCCGAAATACTCTCAAGTAGCCAGCACTGTTCCTTCATTCGCTGACGTGATGACATACAGTTCCCGCCACTACTAGTAACACAATAAAAACATTTAGTAACAGCACCAGCTAATTCTATAATATCAGATGAAAAATTCGCTCATGAAAACCAGCAAGCGCAGAAACACAATAGTGCCCTTTAGCGATATTCATATAATAATCTTCGGATCCGGCAATTCCCCTTCCTTCCATACGAGACTCTCCCCGAAATAAAACATATGTCCCTCCTCACTCCTCACTTTCCACCAGCTTGTCGAAGAAATATACATACCTCGACATATGCACCTTCCTATAGGCTCAATAACACAAATCGTTTCCCCCTCAGCAACATAATAGAATAATCAATCCACATCAAAAAGTGGACAGTTGATAGAGAAAATCAATGAATTTACCATATTCTGAACATATGTGAATTTCGGGCGTCCGCCCACCTCCCCACTATGCGCTATACAGACTGCTCCTTTTCCCCAGCTTCTCTCTAATCTCTTGAATTTTCAACAGCCCATTGAGCAGACAGATTGTGCCAATGAATTTATACTACTCAATAGTGGCCCTCCACTCGGGTATAACTATTTGATATATCTTAGGATCAGCTAAGAATTATATTATGCGTTTAACGATGTTTCTGCCTAGACGTGCCTTTAATATCTGAAATGCTTAACATCGGCCATCTGCCAACAAAGAAAGTATTTTTATCAATTGGATTTACGTCGCACCGACACAGATAGTTCTTGTGGCGGCTATAAAGGTAGTCTAGAATCTGTACTTTATGAAAGGAATATACACACAGGATTTATCTCCGAAAAATGGTTTCCACCGACAAAACTCATAAAATTTTAGAATTAGTGTGTAGGGCCTACTATGCGCTAACCGTGCCATGAAACCATTAACCCGTAAACGTTGTATCTTTAATGCTAGTGACTGCTGCACATATAAGGCACTCGTGTGTAGAATTTGCATGTCCGACTCATTGGCTGAATGGTCCGTGTTGGGTCCTTCGGTTCAGAGGGTCTCGGGTTCGATTCCCGGCCGGGTCGGGGATTTTAATCTGGTCTGATCAATTCTTATGGCAAGGGGACTGGGTGTTTGTGTTAGTCCCACCACTTTCCTCTTCATATTCAGACAACACAATACTCTACCAACCACCACAGAAACATGCAAAAGTAATTACATCCCTCCATACAGTCTTGTGTCAGGAAGGGCATCCGGCCTTAAAACTAGGCCAAATCTACATGTGTGACACAATTTGCACCCGCGATCCCGGTGGAAGAAGGAGAAGAAGAAGAATGTAGAATTTGGATGCCTTTCCGTATACTGTGCACCACGCCACGTGTTCCACCGGAAGTATGGACCGATAATGTGAATGCGCTGAATCCACCTTACCTAATCTATGGCAATTTCAGTGTCCACAGTCCGACATTGAGATGTCCGCTTACAGATAATTACAAATGATTTACTAGACGTAATAGAAAATAATAGCCATTCAATGATCAGTTTCCCAATTCAGTACTGCACCTTAGACATACGAAAGACTTTCCACAGTCGATTTCATCATTTTCTCATCATCACCACCCATAATATCAAATTGGACAACGCTTAAGGACCCCATGTACTCCAACCATTTCCCTATACGCACCATCATATATCTACCCGCCAGGAACAGCTGTTACGATATCACTCTGTACAAATGGAATATCAAGAGAGCTAATTGGACTGTGTGCAAGAGGAGGTCAAATCGTTTCCATTGAACACATACAATCTCCATAGCTATCACTAATTTATACAGGCCATGGACCATGTTGCTAGCTGCTCTATTCATCAAACAAAACCCCGTCCAAGAAAGAGATTCACACCAGACGTGTGGTGGAACACCGAATGTTTTAATTCTACTGTATTACGAGGAGCAGCACTTCGAAAATTTCGAACACAACGCTCTCCTGAGATGTATTTTGAGTTTAAAAGAACTTATGCATCTGCTGAATAGTTCTTGAAGAAGAAAAGGGTAATAAGTGGCGACAGTTTTGCATGCGATCCTCTGAACACTTTTATGGACATTAATGAAGTGTGCCACAGAACAAAATATTTGTGCAATAGATATTACAGTCATAGAGAAGTTGCCTGGGATAACTCATGATTTGAAAAATTCATAGATGGGATCGCACCACTGTCTACCGCTACCAAACTTACAAGCTTCAACCTGGAACCAAATAACCAATTCTTGTGTACCCCGTTTCGTTTTCAAGAACTACAACTTGCTATTAGTACACCTACCAGATGATCCCCTGCTGTTGACCAGGTAAGGTACCCTACGTTAAAAAACCTCACCTTAGCAACTTTACAAGTACTGCTCTGGTTCATCAGTGAACTGTGTACTCATCAAGTCATCCCGTCGTCTTGGATCACTCGAACAGTATTACCTATCTTAAAACCAGGAAAGGATTCGGATAATCGTCTGTCGTACCACGGCTGACTGCATCTCTCGCTGCGCTCCTTATACCGGCCTTGACAATCGCTTGTGAAGCCTAGCATAAAGCTGTAATTGGAAAGTTTCACCATAATGCCGCTGGAGCGCCGGCCTCCTAAGTCACTGAGAGGAAGCTGTATACCGAAAATTACCGCATTTCCAGATTTATTTATATTTTTTGCTGTCGTAAATGTTGGCAATGTGTTCGCAATGAGGTGTTTGTTGGCTTGATATTAACAGCTGACAGTTATGCGCTAATCAGTTTAATTTTTTATTGTGTAGTGTGGGGATTTGATTTCTTAAATTGTGTTTACAAATTTTGGAATATATGATTTTATTGTGCGCCTTTTTTGTACTTCAAACAAAAACTTTCTGCAAACAAGAACAAATGTAATGAGTGGCTCAAAGTGATTTCTCGCCATAACTTCGCCCTAAATATGAATTTTAATTTATGCGCTAAATCGTTTTTTAATTGTGTAGTGATTCGCTTTTATTTAACAGTGTATAGAAATATCCGAATATATATTGCTGTGTACCTTTTTGTACTTCGAACAGGAAAAAAAGTGCAAAGAGACACTATCATTTCACGAATTCCCTGTAGACCACGACAAAACTACGGAGTGGCTCAAAGGATTTAGCGCTTTCATCTTAATTTGCCGTTTCTATTTCGGGTATTTACATTTTTCTTTATTCCTTAATCTGTTTACCCCTCCAGGGTTGGTTTTCCCCTCGAACTCAGCAAGTGATACAACCTCCACCACCTCAAGGGCAGTGTCCTAGAGCGTGAGACTTCGGGTCAGGGGATACAACTGGGAAGGGTGAACAGTACCTCGTCGAGGTGGCCACAACTGCTATGCTGAACAGGGGCCTTGTATTGGAGATGGGAACATTAGAAGTGATAGAAAAAAAGAGGGAATGAAGCGGCTGTGGCCTTTAGTTAGGTACCATTCCCGCATTTGCCTGGAGGAGAAGTGGGAAACTATGGAAAACCAGTTCGTGGATGGCTGGGGAGGGAATCGATCCACCCTCCACTCGGTAGATCTCCCAAGGCTGGGTGGTCCACGTTTCAGCTCTCGTACCACTTTTCAAATTTCGTGACAGGGGCGGGAATCGAACCCGGGCCTCCGCGGGTGGCAGCTAATTACGCTAATCAGGTATTTATTACACCTTATTTTTCTTTAATTGAATAACCCTTTAAAAATAATGTTATTGGCTTTAGGTCCAACTAACTACTTTTGTCCGGTTTCGGAGACGCTGAGGTGCAGGAATTTAGTCCCGCGGGAGTGCTTGTACGTGCCAGTAAATCTGCCAACACGAGGCTGACGTATTTGAGCACCTTCAAATACCACCTGACTGAGCCAGGATCGAACCTGCCAAGTTGGGGTCAGAAGGCCAGCGCCTCAACCATCTGAGTCACTCAGCCCGGCGAATAACACTTTAGGCGTAGTCATATTTGCCACATGACAGCAACACAAGACATTCTTATCCAAGATAATCTGAAATTTAACATGTAAACACTGAAAAGTATGAACCGTTACTGTTATGATAGTAAGGCCAACGTAAAAGTATGAACCATTACTGTTATGATAGTAAGGCCAACGTATGAAGTCTTACCTGTGCAATGAACAATTTACAATGTATTTACTCAAAATACTTTTCTCTCACTCATATTTTTTTTGCTATTTGTTCTACGTTGCACCGATACAGATAGGTCTTATGGCGACAGTAGGATAGGATAGGATAGGATAGGATAGGATAGGATAGGATAGGATAGGATAGGATAGGGCTAGGGGTTGGAAGGAATCATTCGTGGGCTTAATTAAGGTACAGCCTGGTGTGAGAAAAGAAAATCACGGAAAATCACCTACGGGGCTGCCAACAGTGGGGTTCGAACCTATTCTTTCCCAGATGCAAGTTCACAGATTCGCGCCCCTAACCGCACGGCCAACTCTCCCGGTATTTAAAATTCTAGTGCAAGGTATGAATGAAACATAATCTGAAACTATATATTGAAATTAAAATGTAAACATGTTTCAGTCTAAATATTTATGTTATCCATACACCGAATATAGAAGAAATTAAGACTTTTATGTTTTGTCCATCCACCTTCCTGACAGCAGCACTTAAAGAATTTTAAAACTCTAATTGAACAATGACTCTTAATCTCAAGATTAAAATCAGAAACCAAAAGTATTGAGGTAAATTATGGTATGTATCTAAATGCATGGATAATAACAGGGATTACTGTTATTCCTGACAGATAAGGAACGTCAGCTGGACTACTCCATCTCACCGCAGTTTCTTTTCACGACGTTATTTTGGCAAATATCAACGAAAGTAATTTTTAGGATTTATAATTTTAAGAGTATTAGTCAATGTAACATACTCCTTATTTTCCTAAATTGAGATACATCGGCAATCATAGTCCATATCAGAACGTCAGCTGGACTATTCCATCTTCCCGCAGTTTCATTTCACGAAATTATTTTTGCAAATATCAACCAAATAACCTTACGATTTATAATTTTAACAGTATTAACATATGTAATATTCTGCATACCTTTAACTTACGATAAATAGGCAATAAAAGTCAGTATCTTTTCCATAGAAGAGTATGTATTTCTACCGCAAAAACTTACGTCGTCAGTGCCACGTGTCGAGCTATGAATGTACTCCGATTACAGTGCGTGGACCCGATTTTCAAGGCCAGTAAGGAGCTACCTAGAGCGACGCATCAAGTCGGCCGTGTTGTACATACCAATGTACTCTCATCCTTCTCAGCCAAGACCCTCAGCGTATGGTACAGCATCGCTTGGAATAGATGTTAAAAGCACACCTTTTCCTCCCAATCTCAATGAATGTGTTCAGGAAAAGATAATGGAAAATAAGACGACCATGCTATAATCACTTCTGAAATAAATTCTTCTTTCTTGTAAAGTCCGTATCTCACGGCTCTTTTTTTGAATATCTCTTCAGCATACAACAACATTCAGATTCCAATCCCAGTAAACAAACTTATCGTCCCGGACCTCCCAGTGAACGTCGTAGCAAGAATCTAAATTCTGTTGCAGGAAAGATGCTTGTACTTTAACACCACTCTACATAAAGCTGAAAATTACAGCCCAGTATGTTTGACATGCGTTGCCGTAAGCTATGGGAAAGCATTCTTTCTGATTATATTGGACATGATTGTGCAATTATTATCAGGTTAGATAGAAGGCAGATCGGGTTTAGGAAAGGTTATTCCACTGAAGCTGAACTTTTAGGATTCCAGCAAGGTATAGCAGATATCAAGGATTCGGGAGGTCAGACGGACTGTATCGCGATTGACCTATCTAAGGCATTTGATAGGGGAGATCATGGGAGACTACTGGCAAAAATGATGGCAATTAGATTAGACAAAAGAGGGATTGAATTGGCAGCACATTTCTAGGAAATAGAACTCAGAGAATTAGAGTAGGTGAAGGTTTACTTGATCCTGTAATCATTAAGAGGGGAATTCTTCAAGGCAGTGTATTATTGGACATTTATGTTTTAATGTATAGAATATAAGTTTTATATATATGATATAAGTAAAGAACTGGACTCAGAGATAAGGATTTTTGCGGACTATGCTATTCTGTGTATAGTAATAAGTAGGTTACACGATTGTAAGTAACTGAAAAAAGACCTCGATAATGTTGTGAGATGGACAGCAGACAATGGTATGATGATAAACGGGGTTAAAATCAGATTGTGAGTTTCACTAATAAGAAAAGTCCCGTCAGATTTAATTGCTGCGTTGATGGGATGAAAGTTCCTTATGGGCACCATAGTAAGTACCTAGGTATTAATATAAGGAAAGGTCTTCATTGGGTTATCACATAAGTGCGATTGTAAATAAAGGGTACAGATCTATGCACATGATTATGAAGGTATTTAGGGGGTGCAGAAAGGTTGTAAAGGAGAGGGTATATGAGCCTCTGGTAAGACCAAAACTAGAATGTGGTTCCAGTGTATGGGACCCTCGCCAGGATTACATGATACTAGAACTGGAAACGAATCGTCTGTAGCCACCTATACAGCGTGTATCAGAGCTATACCGACAAGAAATTAGGGATGCTCTTCATGTTATGTTAATAATGATAGTGCAATCGGATTGGCGGAGAAAATTTTTCTTTTCGAGAAAAGGAGGTTGCTTTGTTACTTTCGGACGCGCGATTCAGATTGACGAACTCGCCGTATTTACTATACCAGAGTACAATCCGCTGTCATGCTTCAGGGAACAGAAGGGGATGTGCAGTGTATGACGGAGATAGATATTATGTACACGTTTCCTCGTTGGACCCGCACATGATATTCCTTGTCTCTTTCAGGCAATATCCACAGTTCGTTTAATAAACAACCGAAACTGAACACATAGCAAGAGAAGACACTGTAATTAAGACACACTTGTAGTCAAGGAATGCGCTAGATTTTCTCCTTTCGTCTGTAGGTCGAAGAAACGTTCTTTATTGTTTAACATGCTCGAAGATGCAATGCTGCCGCCCCACGATTGTATATTCCATTTCTTACAACATAGCAAATGGAATGAAATACTGAACGGAGGAAATAATATGTCCAATAGTTTGATTACTGCAGAAATTAAAATATACCCCCCTTCTACTTCGATGCACATTTCACAACGGTGTAGCCTGGTTGTGATTTTTGGACTCTGTTCAGGATGTGTAGAGCCTCCGTGGCTCAGACGGCAGCGCGTCGGCCTCTCACCGCTCCATACCGTGGTTCAAATCCCGGTCACTCCATGTGAGATTTGTGCTGGACAAAGCGGAGGCGGGACAGGTTTTTCTCCGGGTACTCCGGTTTTCCCTGTCATATTCATTCCATCAACACTCTCCATTCTCATTTCATAGCATCTATCAGTCATTAATAAATCACTTTGGGAGTGGCGACCCCATCGTATTAGTAGCCTATATCTGCTTCATTCATTACATCCCTGACCCGGTCAATGACTGGAAAACAGGTTGCAGGTTTTTTTTCAGGATGTGTGTTATGTCGCGAACGACCCGGAAAGCTGCCTATATTACTGGCACAAGTTCATCCTCTCTTTCTACGGGGTTTTCATAGTAGTCAATCTGTTCAGGACAAACTGAGCACTGCGTACTTGGACTGTGAAGCGACTATGAGAAACGAACGAGAAGCTTGTTCGTTCGCACCATGCATTACCTCTGTCTCCTACTTCCCAAATCCCCTCTCTTACATTGCCTCCTCTGACGCACAGCAACAGGCCGAGGCTGGCTGGCTCTCTGACATAGCAAATACCGCGAGTTCGTCAATATGAAGGATGCGTCATTTTCTCCGCCAATCCGATTACACCATCGTTCTTATCATAATACACTGCTGTTTGTAGAAAGTGAAACACTCAGAAGCAATGGTCTAAAACACGCCAAAATCAGAAGACGCGTAGAACAGTGGAACCATAATAAGTGATTTAAATTGAAGAGAGATGGCGTGCACGTAGGCCCAGCAGTGCCCTTCTGTGTGTGACCGGCCAGGGCAGTGTTACGCAACGCTCAATCCGTGCGGAGCCGTCATACGAAGTGGAAACGTGTACTTCAGTGCCACTATGCCTCGCCGACATCACAGAAGGGACTATCAGCATGTGAGTGCGTTCGAACGGGCCAGAATGATAGGGCTCCGGCGGATGGGTCTGTCGTTCTGTGACATTGCGGCTCATACAGGGTACTCTGCTTCAACAGTGAAGCGTGTGTGGAACCAATGGGGAGAAGAGGGCCGTACACAGCGCCGACAGGGTACTGGACGACACAATATGACCACAGCGCGAGATGACCGCCATCCTGTCCGCTTGGCTGTAACGAACAGAACAGTTTCGTCCACGGTGTTGGCTCGACGTTGGAGCACTGCAACGGGTGTGGGGATGTCTGCATCGACGGTTCGACGCCGTTTTCTGAGGGCCGGACTGGTGGCATGCATGCCATTGCGCCGGCTTCCATTGACCAGCAACCACCAACGCCGTGTAGACAGTAATGGGCACGTGAACACCGACACTGGTGTGCTGAATGGCAAAATGTAGTGTTTACGGACGAGTCCCGCTTCAAATTGTTCTACAGTGATGGCCGCATACGCGTTAGACGCTGCAATGGTGAACGCCATCGGGCAGACTGTATTGTTGAGCGGCATAGCGCACAAACGCCAAATGTGATCATTTGGGGCACAATTGCCTATAAAATTCGATCTCGCCTCCTACGTCTTGAGGACAATCTGAACAGCTACCGCTACATCAGGGAGGTTTTACAGCCCGAGGCACTGCCCCTCCTGCAGGCCGTTCCTGACGCCATATTCCAGCAGGACATACCCGGCCGCAAGTGGCGAGGAATGTGCAAGCCTTCTTTGAAGGACGACGGATACCACTGCTTCCCTGGCCTGCCCATTCGCCGGATATGTCACCCATTGAACATGTCTGGGATATGGTCGGTCGCCACCTTGTTCGTTCTGGTCCTCCTGAAGCCACTGTTGATTATTTATGGACGCGCCTACAAACCGCGTGGCAGACCATTCCCCAGCAGCATATTTAGGCGCTCTTTGATTCCATGCCACGACGTCTAGCGGCTCTGATTGCAGCGCGTGGTGGCGCTACGCCGTACTGAATTTACACGGTCACCGTGCATGTACAGTTCTGTAATTGTAATCATTTTTGTCTTGTCATATCCCTAATATGTGGAATAAATTGCATTGTGATCACAGCACTCGGTCTTGGTGTTTCACTTTCAACAAACAGCAGTGTACGAAAAGCGTCCCTAATGTTTTTGTCGTTATAGCTCTGATATACTCTGTATACCCGTGTAATATAATTTTTGGACCATATAGATTCATAGTGAAATCGTCCGTTAAGCTCCTGAGTCTGATTTACGATACCCGCTTAACCTGGGACATCCATATAAGTCATCTCATCACAACGATGGCGAAGTTCATAAATATTTTACGAACACTAACTAGAACTTGGTGGGGGCATATTCCAGTACTATGCCGTTACTCTACCGATCCCTCATAAAAACGAGATTACAATATGTTTATATATTATATCATAATGGAAACAGTAAACCTCTACAGAAATTTGATGCTGTCTATTAAGGTGCCTTCAAAATTGTATTGGTGCAGTGAACTACACACCAACGAATGCTGTCCTTCTAGTAAGGGATAAATGCCATTAAATACGCGTCACCATTATCCATCAGATAGATTTTTTTCAAGAAGGTCCACTTCTACAGGTTATAATATTACTTATTCCCTCCCCAGACTCCTACAGCTTACTGAATTCAAGGACCGTCCTCACTTAACATGTATGATGTAATTACTCAAGGGCCCTAAGTTTCTGTTCAAGTATATTTGCTACAGCGACTTGTTAATACTCCAACCGTAAATGATTTGCCTTTAAACTTGTGTGTAAACAAAATCCTTGTACGAAAACTTGTTGATAATCGTCCTTGAATGTACTCAGACAAACAATTGCGCCCTGAATGGGTATAAACAAATTGGCTTTCGATATAGCAAATTTATAGAGATGGTTCTACGACCTCTTCAACCGCTGTGAGATATGCATTCTATGGTCCTAACACTCAAGGAGTCCGACAATTTTTCACCCACACCGGGCACTTCTATTTTCCCTGCCGAAGCAGTTACACTCTCAGAAGCCTTTGGATATGTTGGATTCCTAAACATACAGAATGTATTATTCTCTCAGATTCTGTGGGTGTTGTAACAACTTTATCAGATCCACTTTTACTTCAGATAATTAGCGTTTACATCGTTCACATCCTCCAGAAATATATTAACCTAAAACGATGTGGTTTCGTTTCACCCTTGTGTTGGTCCTTTCCCACTGGGGAATCTCACACTTTACGTTTGCAGATAAACTCGCCAAGCAGGCAACTGATTCTGTTTACCCTCTGTGAATTATACAACACTTAACGGATTTCATGTCTCTCTTGGTTAAAACAACCAGCAGAAAATAAGTGGAAAGGAGAGTGGGTTAACTCCAAACACAAACATGGGCAGTTTTATTTTCAAATACAGCGGTATCATCCGATTAAACGTTGGTTCTCCATGTGAAATTCTAGCAGAAGATACATCACAACAATCATTAGGATCCGTTTTAACCATGGCATTTTTCTAATTCACCAGTTTCGTATAATTGTTATTGATTTTCCAGCCTGTTCATGTGACGGGTATCGTTTGAAAATCCAGACAGTCTTTCCTTTCAGGACAGTAAATTCTCCCACAGCAGGAAGATGTGATTAATATATATATATTTTGAATCTGCTTTACGTCGCACCCTCAGACATAGGCCTTACGGCGACGATTGGATAGGAAAGGGCTAGGAGTGGGAAGTAAGAGAACGTGGCCTTGATTAGGATACAGCCCCAGCAATTGCCTGGAGTGAAAATGGGAAACCACGGAAAACCACCTTCAGGGCTGCCGAGAGTGTTGTTCGAAACTACTATCTCCCGAATACAAGCTGGTAGGTACGCGACACTAACCGCACGGCCACTTACTCGGTATGAAAAATTGAATAGAACTTCACGAACAACTCCCAGCAGGCATACGCACATTACTAGCTACAAAATGCAATACGGTCTATTCAACCATGCTTGAAGAATACAGATCTTTCAATGGAAAATCCAATGGAAAATCCCTCCCAGCCATCACTTAAATTAACCTCTAAAGAGGACAACTATTGTGTATAAGTGACCTAGTGTTACGATAGGAAACTTATTTTTGTAATTGGCATAGTGTTACCAAAAGAAGTCAAGAGGAATGTGTAATTGACACTGTTGCCAAAAAAGGCAACTAATTTTTTGTAACTGACGAAAGGGTAAAAAAATGAAGACACCTAACATGTGTAATTAATAATAATAATAATAATAATAATAATAATAATAATAATAATAATAATAATAATAATAGCCGCCAGCAGAGTCAGAGGGTAGTAGGGAAATAAAATACCACCGTGAAAAAAAACTGGTCCCTTGCCAGGGTTACGGCGAAGACTGGTAAATGATCAGAAACCAGAAAACATCTTGAGGCAACCTCTAGGGCAAACAACCCTAGTTGTAAAAGGATGGGTACCCGTCCAAAGCAAAGTCAAGTCAAAAAGCATGATGGCACAACATTTCAAGAAACATACCCCAGGGGATAAATCTTCGGATAAATCCCTCGTCGTGAACGCCACGGCGCACGAGTCTCGTTCGGATTCTGGGGGAGACTCGACATCACGCAAGAGACGAGTCGGAGCGTCTCGATGTACCCCGAAGAGTCAAAAACTCAGGCCAAAATCTAAAACCTTTCTAGCAACTTTCAACATAAATTCACTTACACAAACTGGCAAGCTGAAAACCCTCACCAAAGCTTTTCACGAAAATCAGATATCCATAATGGCCCTACAGGAAACAAGGTACCCAGATGTAGAGATTTATGAATCCGAAGGCTACCGATTTTTCAAGAGCAAAGCGCAAAGGGGAATCCTCAATGGAGCTGTGATGCTTGGAAACGCGTTTGCTGTTAGAACCAAGATCCTTAAATCGGTTGCAAATTTCAAACCTGTGAATGACAGATTGTCTATACTCACAATTAAATGCGCGAACAAAACCTACGCCCTAGTTAACGCACATGCTCCTACAAACGATAAGAACAAGTCTGATCTAGACGAAGTTGATAATTTCTGGGACCTACTGTATGAAAAATTAAACAAAATTCCCAAACACTATGTCAACCTTCTTTTGGGTGACTTCAATGCCCAACTAGGTCGTGAACAGAAGTACAAGAAAGTTATAGGAAATTACCCTGCTCACAAAAGAACCAATCCCAATGGCAAAAGACCGGTGTCCATTTGAGAAAATCACAACCTGCAGGTCATGTCGACCCACTTTCGCCATCTACCCAGAAAACAAATGACTTGGCGTTCTCCCGTCCAAGCTCTCGGAGAGTTCCAAATTGATCATGTTGCAATCTCCAGGAGAAACAGCCCTGAGATTATGAATGTCAAGGTAAAGAAAGGCATCAATGTAGCCTCAGATCATTATATGTCTCTTAACAAATTCAAACCAATTCCCGCAAACACAAGGAAGACAACCAAACAGATCACACGCTTCAACAATGATAAACTTCGGCAAAGGATCTATGAGTTCCATGAGAAGGCTAGACCAAATGACTGTGACTTTAACAACGCCAAAAGTCTCCTTGTTGAGGCCGCCAAAGACGTTGCAGAAATCAAGAGAAGCAAAAAGCATGCCTGGTGGAATAGTACCCGCGAATCAGTCCTCCAAGAAAGACTCAATGCGTGGAAACAGCACTACTCTACGAAATCAGACAATGATTGGGAAACCTACAAAACCCAATGTGCCCAAGCAGCTAGGGTGTTCAGAACTTAGAAACGTAAATACGCAAAGCGCCATTGAGACCAAGGAACCCTTACTCAGGTACCCAGATTCCAGACCACCCGACAGAGATGAAATCAAGCGCCACATTACCCCTCTCAAAAATAACAAAGCGCCGGGGGAAGACTCAGTAGTAGCAGAACTATGGAAATATGCCCCAGAGGAATCACTTGATATCTTGCAAAAGCAAATAGAAGAAATTTGGAACAAGGAGACCCTACCCGAAGATTGGAAAATAGCTTTGATCCATCCATTACACAAAAAGGCAGCATGAAGAACATCAACAACTACAGAGGAATATCTTTGCTACCCCTGACTTACAAAATTCTATCACTTGCCATCCTGGAGCGTTTGGAAGCACAAGTCGAACATCAAATAGGTGAATACCAAGGAGGGTTCAGAAAAGGTCGCTCAACAGCTGAACAGATCCAAAATCTCAAAACTATCATCAGATATTGTACACTAAGGTCCCAGCTGTATGTGTCCGTCTTTGTGGACTTTAAGAAAGCCGGGAAGTCCTGCTAAACATCTTAAATGAATATGGAGTTGATTTGAAACTGCTGGCATTAATTAGAGCCATCCTGACCGATACAAAATCCAAGGTGAAGTTCCACGGATGTCTCTCGCATTCCTTTGACACCAAAACAGGAGTCCTACAAGGTGATGGGCTATCCCCGATACTCTTCAACTGTGTTCTTGAAAAGATCATCAGAACCTGGCGGGTGAGATTACAGGAAACCAACTACAGTCCATTGAGAATAGGAACCAAATCCAAGGGGATCGCAACAGACAGCTTAGCATTTGCCGATGATAATGCTGTTTTCTCAAACGACATAGAAACCTCTAGAGCTCAAGTTGAAATTTTGAAGGAAATTGCCGTACAAACTGGTTTGCAGATATCGTTTGAGAAAACAGAAGTAATAGCTAACATCAAAGGGGCTCCACCAAAACTCCATACAAAATTCGGGGACATCACCCGAGTAGACAATTTCAAATACCTGGGTGAGATCATCATGAAAAATGGACTGGACAAAGAAGCACTTCAGGAGCGAGTACGCAAACTGGAAATAGCCTACCAAACATCCCGCACAATCTACAACAAGAAATTCCTTTCCCAAAACACCAAGATACTTCACTATGAAACAGTTCTGAAGCCAATAGTTCTATATGCAGCCGAGACCCTGTCTCTAAATGCCAACAAAGGACTCCTTGAAGAACTGGAGAAAAGAGAACGCAAAATTGTGAGAGGAATCTTGAGATCAAAGTACAGAAATGGAAACCATCAAAAGAGATCCAACAAGGAAGTCTACAGCAAAATAGAGAAAATTACCGACACAATCAGAAAAAGATGGGCAAAATTTTACGTTCATCTGAAAAGAATGGACGGAAGAAAGTTAACTAAAGAAATCTTTCACTTTTTTGATTCAAACCCCAAAACCACAATTCCCTGGTTTAGAAATACCAAAGAAGACCAGCAAATGCTACATATCTCAGCTGAAGACGCCCTTAACAGAGATCTCTTCCGCAAGAAAATATTGACGAATGTGCTAAACCGAGACGAGCAACCGAAGAGAAGACACGGTGCCCCTTGGACAGAGGAGCGTAAGCAGGTCCACTCACAAAGAATGAGGGAAATTTGGGCTCTAAAGAAGGCCAAGTTCAGTGTCGAATGCAACAAGACTTAACGTGGTCCTTGATGGCCTCAGCGAATTATATATATAATAATAATAATAATCGTATGGCCTCAGCTCTGTGTGCAGACATTTATATTTGACGCCATCTGGCTGTCTGCTTGTCAATTTCGACGTACCGTTTTTCTCTAGGCCTACTACTCTAGACAGCAGACCGAGTAGACCGAAATTCTCTCAGGGGTCTATGGCAGAGATTTAATGAATTTTGTCTGGTAAACACCAAATGTGCTACCAGAGATCTTTTACATGCCGGCATCGTACGACATGGAGTGTCGAATGGACTTCTTTCCGCCTTTCTGTTCAAGTACCTTCTGCTACAGCCACTTTTTCATTCTCCAACCGTACATGATTTGCCTTTTAACTTCTATGAAACGAAAATTCGTCTCCCTCTGTGGTGTAGTGGTTAGTGTGATTAGCTGCCGCCCTCGGAGGCCCGGGTTCGAGTCCTGGCTCTGCCACGTTGAAAAGTGGCACGAGGGATGGAACGGGGTCCACTCAGCCCCGGGCGGTCAAATGAGTAGAGGTGGTTTCGATTCCCACCTCAGCCATCCTGGAAGAGGTTTTCCGTGGTTTCTCACTTCTCCTCCAGGTAAATGACGAGATGGTGCCTAACTCAAGGCCACGGCCGCTTCCTTACCTCTTCCTTGTCTATCCCTTTCAATCTACCCATCCCCCACAAGGCCCCCATTCAGCATTGCAGGTGAGGCCGCCTAGGCAAGTTACTGGTCATTCTCCGCAGTTGTATCCCCGACCCAGTGTCCCATGCTCCCGGACACTGCCCTGGAGGCGGTAGAGGTGGGATCCCTCGCTGAGTCCGAGGGACAAACCAACCCTAGAGGGTAAATAGATTAAGAAAGAAAGAAAGTAAACAAAATCCTTGTACGAAATCTTGTTGATAATCGTTCTTGAATATACTCAGACAAACAATTGCGCCATGTCGGGTTTGAACCCACTATCTTGGGATCCGGAGGCCTGCACTCTACCACTGATCCTCAGAAGCACCTACATATGTACTTGACGAAGTTTTATGCGCTGCACTGTAAGTGTTTTGTTTATCTTGCATTTCGTTTGTTTTCTCGGATCCTGTACTATTGAAGCAAATTGTGTGGCCTACACCAAGCCAAAAGCTAATAAATAAACTATATAGAAAGAACAGTCCGCCTTTGTGGTGTAGTGGTTAGTGTGATTAGCTGCCATCCCCGAGGCACGGGTTCGATTCCCGGTTCTGCCACGAAATTTGAAAACTGGCACGTGGCTGGAACGGGATCCACTCAGCTTCGGGAGGTCAGCTGAGTAGAAGTGAGTTCGATTCCAACATCAGCCATCCTGGAAGTGGTTTTCCGTGGTTGCCCACTTCTCCTCCAGGTAAATGCCGGGTCGGTACCTAACTTAAGGCCACGGCCGCTCCCTTCCCTCTTCCTTGCCTCTCCCTTCCAATCTTCCCATCCCCCTGCAAGGGCCCCGTTCAACATAGCAGGTGAGACAGAATGGGCGAGGTACTGGCCATCCTTCCCAGTTGTATCCCGACCCAGCGTCTGAAGCTCCAGGACACTGCCCTTGAGCGGGTAGAGGTGGGATCCCTCGTTGAGTCCGAGGGAAAACCCGTCCCTGTAGGTTAAACAGATAAAGAAGAAGAAGAAGAAGAAGAAAAAGAAGAAAGAAAATATCTTCAAACAAGTTGGCTGCGCGGTTCGGGCCTTATAGCTATTTTTTGCATTCGGGAGATGGTGGGTTTTCGAATTTCACTGTAAGATAAACTGAAGTTTATTTCCAATTGTTTCCCATTTTCACACCCGGCATTACCTTCCCAGTCCTAGGCCTGTTCAACCCCTTCATCGCCATACGGCCTGTCTTAGTCGGTACGACGTAAAATCAAAGGCGAAATATAATACACCGGTGAATTATCATTCCCACACCATAATAATGGGAACTCCCAAACAAGGAATGCTGTGACACGGAAAGCCTTGAACGATTAACAGAACAATCATATAGTTTCTGTCAGCGTAACAACAGTTTCTGCTGCTACTACTACAACTCCTAAGTCTAGGACGACGATGTATAGTGCGTTAGTCAGGCGAGTAAGCAGGTGCCACAGTATCATTATCATGTCACAAATATCTATAGTATCCTGAGCTTAAAGAACATTTTAAAAATTCACCCGCTTTTCCAATTCTTTTCAGCCCCTCAATTGGATTTTCCGAAAGCAAAACAAAAAGTGTTTCATTATTTTTAAAGGATATTCTAATACCAGTTTTCATGCCTGTACGTCTGTAACACCGTCAGTTCTTGAGATAAATGTATACTCATAAGAATTATTCAGCTTCTTCTTCCAGTTTTCATGCCTGTACGTCTGTAACACCGTCAGTTTTTGAGATAAATGTATACTCATAAGAATTATTCAGCTTCTTCTTCCTCAATTCTTTCCACCCCTCTCCCGCCTTAAGTGGACTTTCCGAAAACAAAAAATACGTGTTTCTTTAACTTGAAAGGAAATTCAAAATATCAACTTTCACGTCTGTAACAGCTTCAGTTTTTAAGGTAAAGTATCCTCATAAAAGAATTTCAACTCTTTATTTACTTAATTTCAACCCCGCACCCCTTGAGTCGATTTTTCGAAAAAAAAATCAAATGCGTGTTTCTTTATTTTTAAATGAGATTCCAAATACCAATGTTCACGTCCTTAACATTTTTAGTTGAAATGAAATGCCGTATGCCTTTTAGTGCCGGGAGATCCTAGGACGGGTTCGGCTCGCCAGGTGCAGGTCTTTAGATTTGAGGACCGTATGCGACCAGCGCGTCGTGATGAGGATGCAATGATGATGAAGACAACACATTCACCCAGCCCCCGTGCCAGGGACGTTAACCAATGATGTTTAAATTTCTCGACCCTGCCGAGAATCGAACCCGGGGCCCCTGTGGCCAATGGCCAGCACGCTAACCATTTAGCCATGGAGCCGGAAAACATTTTTAATTTTTTGAGATATAGGTACCTTCACACAAAAATTCAACTAGTTTTTCAATTCATTCACCCCGTTAAGTGGATTTTTCATAGACCAAAGAACACGTGTTTCTTTACTTTAAAAGAAGATTACAAATATACATGTTCATGCCTCTAACACCTTCAGTTTTGAGATATAAGTATCCTCATGAAAGGAATTCAGCATCCTCATAAATATAATTCAACTCCTTTTTCATCCCATCCCGTTCAGTTGATTTCCCCCCCCCCCCCCCCCTCTAGAAATGCGTGTTACTTTATTTTTAAGGTGATTCCAAGTAGAATTTTTCACGTGTGCAACCTCAAGTTTTGAGATATATAAGTTTCTCCATAAAAAGAATTAAATATTTCACTTCTTTTCACCCTCCCCCCTTAAGTGAAATTTGCGAAAACAAAACAAAATGGTTTTTTTTGTTTATAAAGGAGCCTCCAAATGCTAATTATCACGACTGTATCATCATCAGTTTTGAAATATATGTATCCTCATAAAAATAATTATACTCCTTTTTCACCGCCCCCGCCCCCGCAAAATGCGTGTTTCTTTATTTTTAAGGGGATTCCAAATACTAATTTTCACGTCTGTAACATTTTAGTTTTTGTGATATAAGTATCGTCATTAAAGTATTCAACTAATTTTTCAATTAATTCACCCTCCGTAAGTGGATTTTCCGAAGGCAAAATATTACGTGTTCTTTAGTTTGAAATAAAATTCCAAATGCAAATTTCCCTGTCTGTAACATCTTCAGTTTTTGAGATATAAGTATCCTCATGAAAAGAATTCAACACTTTATCATTCCACCCCCGCCCGTTAAGTTGGTTCCCCCCACGCAAAAAATGCGTATTTCTTTATTTTTAAAGTAGATTCCAAATACCTATTTCCAAGTCTTTAACCTTCAGTTTTGAGATATAAGATTCTCCAGAAAAAGTATTCTATATTTTTACTTCCTTTCACACTCCCCACTCAAGTGAATTTTCCAAAAATAAACAGTACCGTGCTCGTTTCTTCAAAAGAGCTTCCAAATGCCAATTATCACCTCTGTAACATCTTCAGTTTTTGAGATATATGTATCCTCATAAAATGAATTCATCTCCGTTTCGATCCCCCCTCTACCAAGTTGATTGCCCCCACCAAATGCGTATTTGCGCGTTTCCTTATTTTTAGAGCAGATTACAAATACCAGTTTTCACGTTTTTAACATCTTAAATTTTTTTAGTATCTATACATTCTCATACAAATAATTCAACTAATTTTTCAATCCTTTCACCCCCCCCGCCCGTTAAGGGTTTTTCCGAAAACCAAAGAATACGTGTTTCCTTATTTCTCAAAGAATTTCCAAATACCAATTTTCACGTCCGCAATATGTTGAGTTTTTGAGATTTACTGTAGATACGCTAATTTAAAAAATTCACCCTCTTTTTCAGTTCGCTTAAGTGAATTTTCGGAAAAATTTATTTATGTTTCTTTACCTTTACAGGAAATTCCAAATACCTGTTTTCAAATCTGTAATATGTTACCTGTCTTAGATAATGTCGAGATATAGTCTTTTGAAAAATTCACCTCCTTTTGTCACTCCTGTTCACCCCCTATTCATCGGATTATCCTAAATACGTGTTCCTTTATTTTCAAAGGAGATTCCAAATTTCAATATTCAAGTCTATAACATTTTCAGTTTTTGATATATAAGTCTCCTCATAAAAGGTGTTCAACATATTTTCCCCCATTTTTCACCCCTCCTAATGGGATGTTGCGAAAGCAAAAAATACGTGTATCTTTATCTTCAAAGAAGATTCCAATACCAATTTTTACATCTGTAAACTTTTCAGTTTTTGAGATATAGATATCCTCATTTTAAATATTCAACCCCCTTTTCACCTCCTTAGCGAAGGAATATTAAAAAATCCTTCCTTAGCGAGCACCTACATGTTAATATGAATGTATCCCCTAAATTTCATTTCTGTATGTCCAATAGTTTTGGCTCGGCGATGATGAATCAGTCAGTCAGTCAGTCAGTCAGTCAGTCAGTCAGTCTGTCTGTCAGTCAGTCGGTCAGTCAGTCAGTCAGTCAGTCAGGTCAAGTTATTATATACATATATAGATTTGTTATTCATACCTTGTGATTTTATTAAGAAAATAAATCATTGAATAATAAATGACGAAAAAGGATGATGAAATGAATTCCTTTAAGAAATACAACGTTTGTGCTTTGAAGTTCTCTTTCAGATTGTTAGTGCCAAATGTTTTATGTCCCAAGCTTCCATTAAATTATAGGGAATAGTTCCTTTACTCCTGCACAAAAATGTGGTCCAATTGTTGAAATACAATCACAAAGAAATATTCTACAGATCAGTAACACTTGACACAGCTATATTATTTGTCGTAAGTTACTGCAACTTCATAAACATTCAATTTGAGTTTTCTCAGAATCCTGATTTTTGGACATACAATGTTTGGGCACTAAGCCATCGACATAGTCTAGACGTTTGAAGCATTAATTGCCAGTTCACTTTGTATTGTGTGTGACACGTAAACAGCCTGTTCACCCCAAAGCGCTGTGCCACATCAGAAACGACGTTGCCACGTTTGTGACTGCTTATTTAAGGTAGCCGTATATTCTTTTTCGTTTTGAAAACTTCCACTGGTTCTTAGTATAAGCTACAGTTCTGTCTTCAAAATCGTTGTTCTGCAGATCACTTGTAGCATGTTTCTCTTCATTTAGGTTCACAAATACACTCATAAAACCTTCACAATTAAATGTAACAACAGTTCCTTTGACTGCAGGCATGTGCAGAAGATGCGTAACAAGGAGAGAGATTACCCCCGCTCTGCTTGCAGGAGACGTCTAATTGGTCAGATCGTTCTTGTCGCTAGAGCGGCGCATTCATCAACTGGGCTCTCATGTTAGAGGTTAACGCTAAATGCAGTATACGCGATTTAACTGCAGTAGCTCGCTACCTCCAACCCTGGTTTTTCCGTTGTTCAAGTACGCTTGAGTTTCATTAAGTTCTTTCGCTGTGAAAGGAAATTATTTGAAAACAGATGGTCCAGACATTCGAATCATAGCTCAGAGTTTCGTGAGGAACTATACAATAGTCCATATCCCTTGTCAGAAACGACTAAATGAAGTGATGGTATGAAATGATACGGACAGATATTTAATTTCTGCTGTGACTCCAATAACCGCCATTCCCCAGTGTGCTGTTTCTTCCCACAGCTAACTTCATGTGAATTGAAATATAGACAAAACTGAACACATGTTTCTGAGGGTACTCTCAAATAGGATTGGAGAATACTGATCTGGTCATTGGAGATTTACGTGCATATTTCCAGACCCCTACTATTTCAAGTATTTGAAGCCTTACTGCGAGTGCGGAATCGATCCCATTACTTCACACAACGGAATTCAATAGATGGAATACAGTACACTGCGCTGCATTCCGAAACAGAACTTTGCGTTGCCATGTGTTTCCACTAATTACATGTGATATCAGTCGGGTGGCAATGAACACACGACCACATTAACGAGCTTTGATTTCACCAGCTTCATTACCGTGTCATATAAGTGTTGAACCGATTGTAAAATATTGTCATACTTATTGCAGTGTATAGCACTTAGATTTAGAGTCGAGTTGAATTCCGATTAATCAGAAATTGTGTGTGGATTAATTCAAATATAAATCCAACCGAAAATCTATTCAACTTCCCATGATGGGATGCACGTACGGTTTTTGACTTCCGAATGGAAGTTCTGATAAGGGTGAAACTCGCTATGATCAAAATAATTATTAATTACTACATATCTGATTTTTGTACCTTTTAACTCGATCAATCTCACCAGTTCTAAATAATGGGCACTTGATTTTCTTACAAACACTTCATTCCGTCTAGAATGCCTAATCTTATTCCGTAAACGCTTAGTGCCCTATCAGTACAGTCCATTTTAAAGTTAGACTGACATGCATCTGAGGTTTATAGTGTAGATATTTCACAGAGAAGTGTTCCACCTTATTGCTGAAGTTCGTTTCCAGTGCCAGGCTGATCGGCCAGAATATTCTGACCATGTACCTACTATCGATATAAATCAGTCCAGGCAATAGCAGCGTCACCTGTCGAGCAATGACTGCTAATCAAACACACGTACCGTGCACGTAGTATCAGGAAGTGTGTTTTCGTGTGTAGAATGGGGAAGGCGCGATCTATCTGAGTTTGACCGAGGGCAGATTGTGATGGCCCGGAGGCACGGCACAAACATTTCGGAAACTGCAAGACTTGTCGGATGTTCGAGGAGTGCTGTGGTGAGTGAAAACCAAGGTGAAACCACGTCCAAACGTCGAGCAGTTGGACGGCCACCCCTCATTACAAACATCGGACGTCGTAGGCAGCGCTGACTGGTAGAACAGGACAGGTGGCGGGCGAACTGTGGCGGAACTGACATAAGACTTCAACGCTGGACAGAGTACACGTCTGTCTGAACACACAGTGCACCGAACACTTCTAAGGACGAACCTCTGCAGCCGACGACCAATGCATGTGCCAATATTAACACCACGACATCGGCAACTACGACTGAAATGGGCACGTGAACTTCGCCACTGGAGTTTGGCGCAGTGACAGAGCGTTGGATGGTCTGACAAACCTCGATACCTTCTTCATCATGCCGATGGGAGGGTGCGAATCCGTCGTCTTCAAGGGGAACAGCTCATTGATACCTGAACTGTCTGCGGAACGGAAACACGCTGGCGGCGGCTCAGAATTATTGTACAATGGTTGCAGGCAACGTACAACCCTTCATGACGATCATGTTTTTCCGAACGGCAGTGGCATTTTTCAACAGGGTAATGCACCATGTGGCAAGTCCTGGAGTGTGGTGAAGTGGTTCGAAGAACAGAGTGGCGAGATGCAATTGATGTGCTGAACCCCCAACTCGACAGATCTTACCCCGATCGAAGACATCTGGGATATGTTTGAACGTGGCATCAGAGCTCATCGTACCCCTCCCCGAAATTTACGAGAATTAGGTGACTCGTGTGTGCAGTTGTGGTGTCATATCCCTCCAGCAACCCACCAAGGCCTCATTGCCTCCATACCTACACGCGTCGCAGCTGTTATCCGTGCCAAAGGTGGACATAACGGCTATTAGGTAGCTGATCATAATATTCTGGCCGATCAGTGTATAATGTGGTCATTGATTGAACGATGGTGACGGCTCCATGTGCTTTACGTGTGAAGTGCACACAATGAGAGGTTCAACATATATGCATATACACTGACAGAGCAAATGTCATGGGATAGCGGAGCACTGATGCGCAGGTGTGTTGTCTGCGCAACACAGGCCCCCTGTGCCAGCGGCAGTTGTATAGGAGACCTTGTGAGCAGTGGCTGTGCATGTGACAGGTGTAACATGGAACGTCCTCGTGAGCTGACACCGTTCGAACGAGGTATGGTTGTCGTTGCCCGACGGATGGGAAGTGCGATTTCGGAAGTTGTGCGGGAATTCGGATTCACACGATCAACCGAGTCTAGGATGTATCGTGAATGGTTGAATGCGGGTGGCACCGTCCACAACACACGAACGACCGGCCGTCCAGCCACCCTCGATGACCGTGACTGGCGACATCTGAGACGGATTGTCAATGGTGACAGACGGGCAACCGAGCAACAAATCGCGGCTCAGTTCAACACAGGCCGTGCTGGACACGTCTCCTAGTGGACAATCCGTAGGATCATAGGTTGTATGGGGTATGGGAGCCGGCGCCGCACTTGGGTGCCACTGTTAACCCAACGTCCTCGGGCACAACGACGCGCATTTGTCGCCAATCACCAGGGATGGACACTGGGACAATGGCGTAACGTGATATGCTCGGACGAATCACGATTTCAACTGCACCATGCCGATGGGAGGCTCCATGAAAGGATCAGACCACATGATGCGATGGATCCCGCTTGCCTCGAAGGTGTGGTCCAGGGAGCTGGTGTATCTGTTATGGTCTGGGGTGCATTTTCCTGGTATGGAATGGGCCCTCTAGTTGTTGTGGAGGAGACTTTGAATGGTACGCGGTATGTTGAGCTGCTCGGAGACCATCTCCACCCATTTTCGGCCTTCCAGCGCCCAGACCGTTCTGCGGTGTTTCAAGATGAAAACGCGCCGCCTCATCGCTCCCACGTCGCCCGAGAATGGTTCCAGGAACATGCAGCGGAGGTCCAACGACTGCTATGGACACCCAGGAGCCCCGATATGAACACTATCGAGCATATCTGGGATGTCCTGGAACGCAGGGTCCGTGCCATGGATCTTGCATCCACGAACAGACCAGCATTGGCGGCCGCTCTGCAATCGATTTAGTGTCAGCTGCGTCCAGAGGACTACCAGGGACTTGTCGACTCACTTCCACGGCGTCTCACTGCAGTTCGCAGGGCCAGAGGAGGCCCCACACGCTATTAGGTGATTATCCCATGACATTTACTAAGTCAGCGTCGTACGAGTCAGGCACTGCCCGTAAACATTCAATAGTTATAGTTTAATATTTTTCCACTGCTGACAATTACAAACAGTAAGTTCTTTCCTCTATACACATACTCCTCCCATTGTCTCAATAGCTACTTCAGTTACGACCAGTATTGTTGAGCTCCTGTTACTATGTATACAATTTTATTTCTTAACTTCGATGTACGCCAGTAATCTCAGATTATTTCCCACATGTACTGTAACGTTTCATTGGTTGTTTCAGTATCAGAATTGTTCTAAATTGAACACCTTATGCTTTATTTTAGATCTTTACCATCAGCAGACTGACTTCCTTTCGCTAACCTTTAATGTTGCTCTCGCCCAGATAGGCCTTTGGTGACGATAGGATAGAAAGGGGCTATATCTAGAAAGAAAGCGGCCGTAAAATTAATTACGATCCACCTCGTGCGAAAATGGTAAGTCATCTTCAGAATTTTCGATGTTGGGGTTCAATATCACCATCTCCCGAAAAAAAGTTTACAGCGACGTGGCCCGTACGACGGAGCCAACTCGCTCGGTTGCCCTGCCTCATTTAACTCTCAACAGGTAAAAATTGTCCCCCAGACTTAATGTACTTTCATCAACAATGCACTTGGTGTACTTGGTTGGCACGCTCGTCATCGTGTTGTGGGACTGGATTGAATTCAAGGTTGCCATTGAAAACCCCCTTTTCATGATATAATTCTATCACTCTAATATTCTGAAAATCCAAAGCAGTTTATGGGACGTAAATGTCATATTAGTAACGTTACGTGCTCATGCGACAGCCAGACCACTAAAAGCCCCCTTCAGTATTTCCTGGAATGGATGAGTGAGTCGGCCCAGGAAGTTTCCAGCCTGCAGAAGGGTATGTGATGGCTTCCCGTTCTGTTCGGCTTGTGTCTTCATGGACTTTTCTGGAAGGCGAAACGAGAATGTTCGTGTTCCGGCCTCACCGCGAAGATTCCAGTACTTCATTTCCAGCGATATAAAAGCAGGCATGCCGTGAAAAGCAGTGTACTGGTGCAAAGCTGTGAGTGTTTGACAGAGTGCCGTAGTGTTGAAATGTTCGGACAGTTTTTGTGTTTGTCGTTGAGTGTGCCGTAGTGTTATTGAAGAGTATTGTGGAAAGAGTGTTGATGTGAGGAGTGTTAGAATGTAGCTGAATTTGTGCAGTGATTTTCTCGAGTAATACGTATTGGGTAGTTCAGTGTTTGGAACAGACTGGCGCGTGCCTCGCGAAGTGAAAGGGGAGGCCTGTCAATCAAGATTACGGAGGGACCGCCCGCTCCAGCTAAATACCAGCCAGATGTAGACCCGCTGTGAGGACTAAAGACTTTATAAATAACCACTGATTTATGAACTGTCATTCATTTTCAAGTAGATATAATTGTGTGTGTGTTTGTGTTTGTGTTCTGACTGGATCATTCTGAAATAAATTAGTCAAGTACGACAGAATGTTTTATTCGTATTATTATTAGTAGTACATCGTTCATCCTACATCTGTTTATGTTCGTGGTACCGTATCAAATAATACAGGACTAAGCTGTAATGAATAGTGGTATAGGGCTGATATTTTTCAATCACTTTTTGAATTTAATACTACGAAATAACATTAATCCCCAATATAATTTATTTTAGAATATTTTATATGCATAACTTGAATTTCATAATCTACAGCATCAAGCCAATGCGGTTAAACTACGCGAATTATATACCTGGACTATTACAGAGAAAGCAGACTATACAATATCGAAGAGCTTTCATACCTCAACGTTGATGCATCAAGGACTGTAGCCCTAGTGAGCTTACTTGAAAAGTATACACATATGAATTTCACAATCAGAGTAAAACTAATAAAACCGAGCGACAGGCTGAGTTGCATAGGTCACGTAGCTGTCTGCTTGCAACAGTCAGGTAGTGAGCTCGATCCCCAATGTCGGCAGCCAGAAAGATCATTTTTCCGTGGTTTCCCAGTTTCACGCTAGAAAAATTTTGGGCTGTGCCTCAATCATGTCCACGGCCGCTTCCTTCCCACTCCTAGACCTTTCCTGCCCCATTGTTGCCAGACCACGTACGAGTGTCGGTGCGACCTAAAGCAAATTGGAATACATGAAAACCTTGTAAAACGATTTATTAAGATAATGGGAAACAATGCAGAAAGTTGAATTTAGAACCTGATTATTAAATGTTGGAATACTTTTGTTGTGTCAATATCAAAATCATATTTCTTGGAAAAATTATAGGAGAATTAAATCATTTCGTTTTGATTCAGCGATTTGTATGAACTGGTTTCGAAACTTGCCTATCTGGCATTCAACATGGTTTGTTACAAAAAAAAATCAGGCTGGTTATTAAATGGTTCGTTTTACACCACCGCCCCATCTCACCGCTAATCCGACAACTGCATGGCAATACACACCAGCTCACGATAAGAATTAATTGTATTCCTATCTACTTTCTATTCTTACTCCAAACAGAAGGGTGGGTCAGTGCGGCTCATTCTCTCAGGCCAGGTGCTCTTGTGATTTCCGTCTCGTAGAACCTTCAGCTGCCAAACTCTGCAAACACCTCCCCTGCTGAAAGTGAAATAACAGAATGCCATTAAATGAAGACGCATGATGCTGAAATGGAACCAGCCCAAAATTCCTTTCACTTATATATAATACTAATACGCGTACATGTAATGGATATGTAATGGATGATTGAAAAAAAAAATGAAAACCTACAACCTGTTTTCCAGTCTTTGACCGGGTCAGGGATGTAATGAATGAATCATATATAGGCTGTTATTACGATGGGGTTGCCACTCCCAAAGTGATCTATATTAATGAGTGATAGATGCTATGAAATGAGAATGGAGAGTGTTGCTGGAATGAAAGATGACAGGGAAAACCGGAGTACCCGTAGAAAAACCTGTCCCGCCTCCGCTTTGTCCAGCACAAATCTCACATGGAGTGACCGGGATTTGAACCACGGTATGCAGCGGTGAGAGGCCGACGCGCTGCCGTCTGAGCCACGGAGGCTCTGTAATGGATGATTAATGTAGGTAAAAAATGAAATGAAATGACGTATGGCTTATAGTGCCGGGAATGTCCGAGGACAGGTTCGGATCGCCAGGTGCAGGTCTTTTGATTTGACTCCCGTAGGCGACCTGCACGTCGTGATGAGGATGACATGATGACGAAGACGACACATACACCCAGCCTCCTTGCCAGGAAAATTAACCAATGATGGATAAAATTCCTGATCCTGCCGGGAATCGAACCCGGGACCCCCGGGACTGAAGGCCAGCATGCTAACCATTTAGCCATCGAGTTTAATGTACGTAGTATAGTCATATTAGTGTATTTTACGGGTGCGAATTCAGTCAGTCATACGATATTCATGTGAAAAATGTGTTTTGGGTCTATCTATAGTGCACCTGATAAAAATATCTGAACATAAAACGGTCTCTACTGCACGGTAGCGGAATCAATCGAAGGTGAAAGCATAACTCTCCTCTCCATGTATGCTGTTTCTTGTCAGGTTCATACGAGCACAAAACTTACTGCTCGGTTAATCCTGAATAGGTTGTTTTGTAAAATTGTTGGACTATTTGTTATTAATGAACTTATGTAAATCAGCTGTTCGGATCCATGCTTAAGTGATCAGTTCTTTGCCTTTGTGATCCTGGGCTGCGGGTTCGATCCCCGGGTGGTTCTTTTGGATTAGGTCTAAATATTTAATTCCATCGGTTCAGGGACTGGGTTTATAAGCTGTCCGTAACATTCCCACAATTCGTACACCAGAAATAACGCTATCTCCTGTCACAATAACACGCAGTACATCACACTCGGTCCGCCTCTGTGGTGTAGTGGTTAGTGTGATTAGCTGCTACCCCCGGAGGTCCGGGTTCAATTCCCGGCTCTGCCACGAAATTTGAAAAGTGGTACGAGGGCTGGAACGGGGTACACTCAGCCTCGGGAGGTCAACTGAGTAGAGGTGGTTTCGATTCTCACCTCAGACATCTTGGAAGTGATTTTCCGTGGTTTCCCACTTCTCCTCCAGGCAAATGCTGGGATGGTGCCTAACTTAAGGCCACGGCCGCTTCCTTCCCTCTTGATTGTCTATCCCTTCCAATCTTCCCATCCCCCCGCAAGGCCCCTGTTCAGCATAGCAGGTTAGGCCACCTGGACGAGGTACTGGTCATCCTCCCCAGTTGTAGCCCCGACCCAGAGTCTGAAGCTTCAGGACACTACCCTTGAGGCGCTAGAGGTGGGATTCCTCGCTGTGTCCAAGCGAAAAGCCAACCCTGGGGGGTAAACAGATAAAGAAAGAAAGACATCATACCCGACGGACGCTGCCAACTCTCAACGGAGCATCTGCATTACAAAGGCTGGCAAACCAAATTTCACCAACTTATTATTATTATTAGTCGTATTAGTAGTAGTAGTAGGGGTGATAGTAATGGTAGTAGTAGTACTTCAGCTTCATAAATCGCCTTTGTTGACTACCAAATTTATGTTTGAAACCAGTACGACATTCTTGCGCCTCCCCTTTGGAAATGAAGCATCTTCCAAGTAGGCACGCCGCACATTTAAATGGGACTGCTTACGTACATTGCTGAATCAATGCTTAGTCCCAATTATGAACAAAAATACACACACAATAGTAACACCGATCACCAGATATATTCCCCATACGCACAATATACGCGAGACTAAGTATGCCTTGCCTATCTTGTTTATTCAAAACAGTTGAGTCAAATTCTGGTCAGTCTGCTGGCATTCAAAGGAGCTGGAATGTGTGAGAAGCGAGTGTCTAGATTTACAGAGATTTTAAAGACGTTCTTGTATTAGATTTTAGAGCAAGATTCGGCACTCTAATTTCCCTTAAATTCCATATCTATTGATGGGACTGAGAATAAAGTCACTGCTGGCTTTAAAATTATAAACCAATGAAGTTCACGTTCGATCGAACCGACCTATGTAGGATGAGTAAAATATGAGACACCAATCGCATGTTTAGTGGTGCCAAGGCTGTACAAATTCTACTTCAGGCTTGCTTGCCCCAAACTACTCTGCAACAAGCAAAGCAGTTTAACTTGCGCTTCAGGAAAGCAGGAGGGCACGCGTACTGAACACGATAGTTACAGCAGACGAAAACTGGGTTTCCTTAAGCCTGACAAGCTTCGTGAGACCCGTTTGAATTTTTGGACTTGATAAGTGTGTATGTGGAGTAGACTACCGATGGGACGTGAGTGTACCACGGTATGTTAATGTAACTACAGTAAATGACGAGGTCAGTAGGCCATCTATCTATCTATCTATCTATCTATCTAAAAATCTTTTCATTCTTTTCCCGGAGGGGGATGGGCGGCCACCTAAACGGTAACACTCTCTCTCAGCCCAGAAGGGTCAGCAGATACTTACAAAAAGGTACAACTGGTGACGAAAATATACTGCGATGTTGAAAAATTAATCCCCAATTGCTTTCCAGGCTTTCCTGTGTAGCGAGCAAAGTGCTGAATATAACCGCCGCATGTGACAATAGCGCGAGGATCTTCAGTTGCTCGGGAAATTTAATCAGTGAGAAACTTTCAAGTTTTGATGCACAAAGAAGTATGACCTCATAGTAATACACACAAATGATATTTTGTCCATGCATTAAATATTGGGATGCAGTATGTATGAGGATATCATAAACTAAGGGAGCAAGTGGCAAAATTAAACGTCTAAAATATGTGTTAATATGTTGTTAGGTTCACAATTATTTGTTCTTGTTTTTCATGTCGGGAGGCGATTCCAAAATTACTTAATGTATTGCACATACAAGGTGTACAACTTTGCTTCTGCCGTTTGCCGATGGATGGCGACAACGGTGCGTAGCGGTCGAACGAAACAGATCGCAGACGTCAGGCAGTTAGCTTGGACCTCGGTCAACATAACCCCATTCAAACTTAGTCGATGTGTATCTGCATCATAAAGTTGTTCTCGATTGAGCATGGCAGTGTACGAGCCAAATTCTCGGCATTTGTGGGAGGTGTTACTGTTTTGTTTCAATATGAAGAAAACAGCGGCTGAGTCTCATCGAATGCTCTCACGTACGTATGGTGAGGACGTTATCAGTGGAAGAACGTGTCGTGAGTGATTTCAACGCTTCAAGAATGGTGATTTTAACGTCGAAGACCGGCATAGTGGTGGAAGAGAGAAAGTTTTCGAAGATGCTTAATTGGAGACATTGCTGAGTGAAGACCCGCGTCAAACTCAAGAAGAATTGGCACGATCAGTGGTAGTGACACAGCAAGCCATTTCAAAACGTCTCAAGACCATGGGCATGATTCAGAAAGAAGGAACGTGGGCCCCGTATGAGTTGAAACAAAGAGACGTTGAACGGGGACGAAAAATGGGTTCATTACGATAACCCTAAACGCAAAAAATCATGGAGTTATCCCGCCCATACCTCAACGTCGACGGCAAAACCGAATATTCATGGCTTCAAGATCATGCTCTGCATTTGGTGGGACGAGCTCGGCGTAGTGTACTGTGAGGTGTTAAAACCCGGTGAAACAATCACAGGTGCTCGTTATCGAACGCAATTAATGCGTTTGAGCAGATCATTGAAAGACAAACGGCCGCAATACAGTGAGAGGCACGATAAGGTGATTTTGCAGCATGACAACGCTCGATCCCACGTTGCAAAAGAGGTCAAAACATACCTGGAAATGTTAAAATGGGACGTCCTACCCCACCCGCTGTATTCTCCAGACATTGCTCCATCTGATTATCACCTGTTTCGATCAATGGCGCATGGCCTGGCTGACCGACACTTCCGATCTCATGAAGAAGTCACAAATTGGATCGATTCGTGGATCGCTTCAAAAGATGAACAATTTTTTCGACACGGGATTCGAACACTGCCCGAAAGATGGGAGAAAGTCGTGGCCAGCGATGGACACTACTTTGAATGATACATTTGTAAGTAATCTGTTTCATTAAAGCCCTCAATCTTGGGGACAAAACGGCGGAAGCAAAGTTGTACAATTTGTAGTTCACGATAAAATTATCATTTTTGAGATATTTATCACTTGTGCAGTATCTAGAGTATATATGTATATGTCCCCTTGCTTTTAATTATCTTCGACAATTCAATAATGCAATACATGTATGGTTATATTTATTAAAATATTGAAATATTTTGTTTAGAGTGCCCTGTATTTATTTACGTAAAAATTTTTGACGGAGTGAAATATATTTGTTAATTAGTTACATAAGACGTCTGTAGTCCACCTCTGTGGTGTAGTGGTTAGTGTGATTAGCTGCCAACCCCAGAGGTCCGGGTTCGATTCCAGGCTCTGCCACGAAATTTGAAAATTGGTACGTGGGCTGGAACGGGACCCACTCAGCCTCGGGTGGTCAACTGAGCAGAGGTGGGTTCGATTCCCACCTCAGCCATCCTGGAAGTGGTTTTCCGTGGTTTACCACTTCTCCCCCAGGCAAATGCCGGGATGGTGTCTAACTTAAGTCCACGGCCGCTTCCTTCCCTCTTCCTTGTCTATCGCTTCCAATCTTCCCATCCCCCCCGCAAGGCCCCTGTTCAGCATAGCAGGTGAGGCCGCCTGGGCGAGGTACTGGTCATCCTCCCCAGTTGTATCCCCCGACCTAGAGTCTGAAGCTCCAGGACACTGCCCTTGAGGCGGTAGAGGTGGTATCCCTCGCTGAGTCCGAGGGAAAAGCCAACCCTTGAGGGTAAGCAGATTAAGAAAGAGGAAGAAGACGTCTATAATAGGTAGTAAATTTAAAAATAACGATTTAATGAATAACATAACACTAAATTATTATTATTGTTGATGAATCCTATATAAATTCAGGCAAGTGACTCTTTTCTGTCTGAGTTCACGCGAATCTCGTATCAAAACAATGAACAAGCAAAGGTAAAATAACGTCGCTGCCGGGACAAAATCTACTAAAAATGAACCAAACCCCATGGCGCAACAGCCCCGTAGGACATTGGCCTATCAGAGGACCACTGCTCAGCCCGAATACCTGCACATTATGAGGTGTCGTGTGGTCAGCACGACGAATCCTGTCGGTCGTTATGCTTGGTTTTCTAGACCGGATAAACCGAACTATGTGAATTATTTTTGGAGATATACCGACCCACATCACATACATTATAAAGAGCGAGAATGTTACGACAGTATTCACACAATATTGCACCTTAGATTACGGAACCTTACCGGCCAAAGTTCTAAGCTAAAATTTTCATATAGGAGGTTTTGTCCCGGCAACGTCGACAAACTGCTACGTTGTTTTGCGCACTAGGAAGAACAAAGGTTGTTAACCTGTAGCTTGACCAAGTTGGGCTGAGCTAGACCTGAACAGGAGCGCAGCAGTGTGCCCGTTCTGGTGTTCACGTGCGACTAGCTTGTCTTTCTGCTCTACAGGCAAGCATGGGCAAGTTAAAAACGGAATCTCTGAGTGGTGGAACATGGCTAAACATCGCATTCACCGGTCACTCCCCGGACAAGAAAGGACTAAGTGCCGTGTTACGTAATAAAGTTGTTTGTAAGCGTAGGTAGCGTAATATTTCCCCAAGCGAGATTTCAGCGGCCATGTCTGAAGATTTCCAACTTTCATGGCAGTATATTTTTGCCATATCAAGACTGCAGATTACCCTTCCCATATATTTATGTTTTTATTCTACCTATAAATTTTCCCAACTAGATCAAAAGTTTATTTGAGATCATGAAGTTAACACTGGGTGCTGCCGGTTCCTTGACTGGAGCAGTAGTACGGAGAGAGAGATCGTAACTACAAAAAGCAGAGTTTCTTGTGAAATGAATTGACTGAAATTCTGGTAAAAGAAAATGTTCATCGCTAAAATATCCATATCACCTTGTGTACAATTTACATGATGACTTCAAGGCTGGGTAGCTGGGTTTTCAGGCGCCGTCGTCTGCCGTATAACCACAGTCCTTACGTCGGGTGTCACGATACTTCGTCAGTCGGATGTTTTCGACGTTCTAGCAGCGGGGTCACCTCACCCGTTATTTGAATTGTACGGGTGTCCACATTATTGAGCCCCCGAATCGATATTACACGTACAATTGGTATTTTTAAGCCCCATCAGCACTGATTAACACTGTTATAGTTCAGTCGAATGGCTAAATTAAATGCAGACTTGGATGAAGTGGAGAGGCTAATTCAAATGACATAAATTGTTAGTGTTTGTTTATCACCTTTAAGTAAAGAATAAAGTTTGGTAAGTTCTATAAAAGGATGTTTGCTATAGAAAATTACTATAGGACATGAGAGTTTATCTTTCCCCACGAACACCGCTTATTTGAGTTATATGAGTTTATTCGCGTGATTCGACACTGCTCAGTCACTGTCCTATTTGACTGTATTACTTCAGAGTTTTAACGTAAGTGAACAGTTCGTACAATTGTTTAATCACAGTTCTAACTCTACAGAAATTGTTTAAATCACTCAAAATATATTAAAGTCACTTGAGTAATATGTAGGCTACAAGTTAAGCAAGGCTGCTGTGCCTACAAAGTTCGTGAACACATTATAAATGCTCCTAAGACACTTGTCTATACTGTCGCTGTTCTTTAGCAATATTTTCAAAGTTATGTGGTCACTAAATCATGTGAGATATTTTGAAGTTTCATTGGAAAACGTCTATTACGATTGTAACACTCGTAAGAGAAAAAAGTTAAAGTTAATTATACACTTGGGTTATGAGATATATTTAAAGTTTCATTTGAGAAATATCTATCACACTTATGACACTCGAAGTAAAAATCCATAAAGTTAATTATGCACTAATGCACATGAAATGTTAAAAATTCGCGTTGAAAAATTTCTTATCAAAATTTGAAACGCACGATGGTTTATATTACAAGTTCTGCTATTGACCAAAATAATTCAAACATTTGGAATATCTGTAAGTTTGCTTCCACACTTAAGATTTGTAGTTCCATCGCACTCCTATTTCCGTTATCGTCCGCACAGAGTTTAAGTGCTTTGAGCAGAATCTCGCGGCAGGTCCAACTGGTACGGACTGTCAGTTGCTAATGCTTACTATCTGGCCGAGGCGAGACCTTTTTTTTAACTGTCCAAGCCACACGTCACATTCATAATCCGATTCCTTTAAAACTGAATAACTTTCGATTCCTTGGAGAGATTTTTCTTAAAATTCAGGCCAAGAGACGTTTGAGATGTGGCAATCGCATTGATGTAGTTTTTATTTCGCTACGATGATTATTACAGAAGTATCCAAATTTTCTGCTATGGACGGTTCTAGTGTGCATGCCGCAATTTATCCTTGGCCGTAATCCGGCTTGTATAAGCTATTGCTATGTCGGTTATGTTAGCCAACCCCTGTCAGACTTAGAAACGGCGCTGAGGCCTGCCTCAGTGAGTTGTTCATTTCCTTCGCGTCTAACTTTTAATTACCGTGAGAAATATTTGATGTACCGGTATTTCCGGTACACTATTGAGTGGAAAATAACCACCATGGTAAGAATAGTGGGTCGGAAAAGGACGAATTTACTACCATGTGAATAATCCCGAACGTTCTATCACATCGCCGAACGCAAGGCCAGATATGCACATAATAATAATAATAATAATAATAATAATAATAATTGTTGGTGAAACTCAGTATGATGAGGGATGTCCTGGCATTTCTCGAAGCAGTGCAGCTCTTTAAAGGCGCAGCTCGATTGGAGTTGAACAGCATCTGCCCTTTTAACAACATTCAAAACCTCCAGCAAATCAATAACTTTTCGCAGTACTGGGATCGAATCCGTGCCTCCGAGCATGACAGCTAACGGAGTAACTTTTGCACATAGAAGTGGATTAATAATCTGTTTACGTATTTACTTTAAACTATATTTGTATAGTTTCAGTTACCCTGTATTTCCTATTATTTTATAATTATGATACACCTGAGCAATACTGTAGTATAGTTGTCTTATGTCCGGCTCTATGGCTAAATATTTAGCGTGCTTTACTTTGATCGCAGGGGTCCCGTGTTCGATTGCCGGTAGTCGAGAATTATAACCATAATTGGTTAATTCATCCTCATCACGACGCGCAGGTCGCCTGAGGGTATCAAATCAAAAGACCTGTAACTGGCGAACCTAACTTTTCCTCGCACACTCCCGGCACTAAAAGCCATTCGCCATTTCATTTTCATAGTTATATTATTAGTTATTATCTTGATGGCTTTACTCTCGTGTAGACTTCGTGTATAGCCTATCCTTTTAATTTTCTTAATTCACAGAATACGGTATTTTATTTTGGTTGATTTTATAATAATGTGTCTTATTTCCGTGAAGAAGATAAATAGTCCAGTCCAGATGTACATCCGTGCTTGCAAACGGTCCGGTCGTTCTGAATTTTTTATATGTTTCTTAGGACCTAAACCAATACTAAGAAACCAGATTTGCAATTTCCAAAGTGCTGTGCAAACGGCGGTGTATCCAAAAAAACATGAAATTTTTGGACTTTTTTCGGGTTTTCCTCTATATTCCAGTGAAGGAAGGGTTTGACCGGTATCGTTACTCTATATACTTTTAAAGTGGACTACATTTGTCACAATTTGAGACCAGGGGGAGCTCCCTACAGCCATTGGTTCCCAAGATACAGTTCTTCGAAAAGAGGCAATTTTTCCATAAAGTGAAATTTTTTCGACATAGTCACATATTTTGTGAAATATCTTCTAAACTACGCATCCCACATCAAATATTATAAGAAATTAAGTTATAGTAAATTTAATTATCTTTCATTTGAGACCAGATAGGTAATAATAGGACCAGCGGTTCTCTCAAATATGGCAGATAACCAAAAACAGTCATAAGTGGGTTTTGGGGGTAAATGCAAATAAACTGTTCTCGGGACTCTTTATGGTTTTATTTATCAAACAGTTATATATTATTGTTAAAAATTGTTTGATGAAAATGAAAAAGATAATATACCTATCGGGAATTAAGTCATCATCAAACATTGTTTCATATACCTACATATCAAAATGCTTGTACAAACATCATGGTACCTACTATAAGGACAAATTACATTTACACAATAAAGAAAACTAATAAATATCATGTAGGAATTGGGTTTTGGTTACCAAATCATGTCTTTCTTTTTATCTTAGATAGCCCGGGCTTGGGCTCGCACGAAGATGGTGTCTCGATGACTGTGATGGACGCTTGGAGAGGCGCCCAGTCTGTAGCCGGGTCATTTTCATCGTCCGAGCATTTCAGCTCCACATCCGGGACGTTAATGCACAATTTGCCACCGCATGACTGGCAGAGGACTGAGCATTGGAGCCCAGCGTTTCTGCACGAGCAGCTCCCAGAACACTCTTTCTTGCATTTATATGAAATTTTTCGCAGAAGAGCAAGAGGTGCGGGATCCATGGTGGTGGGGATGGGGGAGAGTCCCTGGGAAGACAGTTTCCACCCCCAATCAGTGGGATTCAAGGTAACTCCCCGCCACTTCTGCACATTGAGTTAGCACCTTGCTGCATGGTGGCCTGCGGCATCTTCTGTCGGTGGTAAACGGGCGAGGTTTATGCTCGCTGAAGTAACAAACGTCTTATAACTCAGGAAATCCAAAGTATCACTCGCTATGTCACCCCCATATAGAGCCACTAAGCACTTGATGCCTGCTTCTCTCATGGCTTGTGAGGTGGAGTCTGGCCGAAAGAAAGCCTCCACTTGCTCAGCAAGTGGTTCACTCTTGCTCAGGAGTGTGGTGCTTTTGGTCTTTCCTCGGCCGAACGGTGCTTAGGGGGTATCGCACCCGGTAAACGCATGGGTGAATAGTACCGTCCCTGGTGATCGCTGAGAGTTCTGGTCGTAGAGTAGAGTAGTGACAGCAACCAGCTTCGCCCTTCGTGCTCTTCTGAAGGTAGACGTTTTTCTCATCAGCGCCCAAACCATTGAGAATAACGAGCAGGTCGACGTATTCTCCAACTATGACGACCCGATCGGCTACTGCTCTTTTTGAAAGCGCTGTCATGATCTCTCGATCCGCATATTCTTCAGCAACAGCCACTTCTACTCCCTCCTTCTGAAAGGCGTCACAAAGAAGAGTTATTATGCGTCTCTTGTTGTTCTCATTGCCCAATACATGCTCATGAACAATTTGAATTACTGTGGATTCATCGAACGTCAATTCGTAGCTGTAATGAGCTGCGTAGCGCCGAAGTCGTTCCGCTGTTTTGGTGTTTTTTTGGTAGCATCTTCGGGATAGCCGTCAGAAACGATGGAGACGTTCTTCCCAAAGTGGTTACGGATGTAGATGGTATAACGCGCCAAAACTGATCGAACTGTGCTCTTCCGCTGCCACACGACCTTGTGCAAGAGGTAGCCACCATCCAAAACGACGTGAGTGCTGGCATCTATCGGCGTGTGTCTGGAAAGAGGGATGAAGGCAGGGTACGGAGTGGATTTTGTGCCCTTGCGCATCCCCTGTTCAATGAAAATAGACGTCGGGAACGGGGCCAACTCATGCTTGAAGTCATCCTTTTAAACCTCACGACAAGTCAGTAAACCATTACTGATAGAAAGCAAACTGTCAGTTTTGGGAAATGGGAGTGGAGAGCAAACCAATTTTTGAGTTTTTCACATTGCTGTTATCTGGGACGATTCTAGAAGGTCTCATGTCTACATGCTGCTCTCCAGTAGGATATGATATGCTGCAAATACTTTCAAGTTCTTCACATATGTTCACCATATTCACCATTCCTGTTGTCCACCTTGCCAGCACACTGTCGGAGATTCCCCTTCCTTGGGTCAACCCACCGTAGGTCTTCATGGATCGCATCAGCTTCTGTTCAGTTGTTAGGTGTGACCACAACCCATATCAAAACTTGTCAGACCGGCGAATGGTGAATGATACTTTCGTGAACATGTCGTATTCACTTTTATCCATAAGATCTTGTAGAGTCATCATACCCTAAAGGTAGATGAGCGCGCCCCTGGCGTACAAAAATGACCAGCTGCATGGACAAAAGGGAGAATCTTGCGGACAGTGTACAAATGAAGGTTCCAATAAAACAATAAAACCATAAAAAGGCATGAGAACAGTTTACTTGCATTTCCCCCCAAAACCACTTACGAATGTTTTGGGTTATCTGCCGTTTTTGAGAGAACCGCTGGACCTATAGGTACCGCTCTGGTCTGAAATGAAAGCTAATTAAATTTACTATAACTTCATTCCATATAATAGTTGAGATGGGACGTGCATTTTAGAAGATATTTCACAAAATAAGTGATTATTTCGAAAAAATCACTTTTGGGAAAAATTGTCTCTTTTCGAAGAACTGTATCTTGGGAACCAATGGATGTATAGATCTCGCCCTGGTCTCACATTGTAGAAAATTTAGTCTACTTTAAAAGTATTTAGAGTGACTATACAGGTCAGACTCTTCCTTCACTGAAATATTGAGCAAAATCTGAAAAAAGTCCGAAAATGTCATGGTTTTTTGGGTACCCCGCCGCTCGCACAGCACTTTGGAAATTGAAAATCTTAACTTGACTGGACTATACTGGACTATAAATAATAATTATTATTATACTACTTCTCTTCATTGTTACTACTAATATTTTCGCTCTTATTACCTTACTCATTTTTTACGCGATTTTTCATCATGTTGTTTGGCAATTAATATGTAAAACGCTCAACTGAAGTTTAGTAGTTCATATTTCCTGCTATCTATTAAAAGAATATTATTATTAATTCATTTCACTTGACCATTTGTTGCAGGTATTTAGACAACATTATAAGCGAAGCATTAAGCATTTAATTGTAATAGTATTCATGTTGTATCAACAGTGTTGCGTATCTGTCCCTAGTATTTAGTTTTTGTAGAATTACAATGTATTGAATTTATTTTTATGTTTAAATGTTAAATGCTATTATTGAAATTGGATAAGTGTAAGAGAGGGCCGTGAGCCATAACTGTGCTATAAATGTAAGTCAAGAATAAATAAATAAATGAACAAATAAATAAATCTGCATATATATATAAAATAAGAGTTTTGTCTGTACATTGCTCAGAATTTGAAGAGAATGGTATTTCTGTATCGGTCATGTCCACAGTAACAAGGAAATGCATGTTTTACTTTTCCGTAATTTCTGTCTGTCTGTCTGTCTGTCTGTCTGTCTGTCTGTCTGTCTGTCTGTCTGTCTGTCTGTCTGTCTGTCTGTCTGTCTGTCTGTCTGTCTGTCTGTCTGTACGTATGTACACGCATCACCAGAAAACGGCTGAAGAGAATTTAATAAAAAACGGAATGTAAAGTCGGGTGATAAACCACTACAATCTAGGCTATAAATTATTTTATTCACGCTGAATGAAATGGCAGTTTAGGGAAATGCCTAACATTTAATTTTCAAATATTTATATTATTAGTGGTCGTAACTTAATTGAAATCGGTAGACAATGACGGAAAATTAGTCGCTACAATATAGGCAATGCATAATTGTATTCACGCTGAGAACAATGGTAGTTTAGGGGAAGGCATAAAATTTAATTCTCAAATATTTATTATATTAGAGGTCGTATCTTCACGAAAATTGGTATGCAAAGTCAGGGAATAAGTCGCTATAATCTCGGCCATCAATAATTTTATTCACACTGAGTGAAATGGTAGTTTAGGGGAAGGCCTTAAATGTGTAATCTATATATATAAAATAACTTGTCCTGACTGACTGACTGACTGACTGACAGATTCATCATCGCCGAGCCAAAACTACTATACATAAAGAAATGAAATTTTGGGGATATATTCATATTAAGATGTAGGTGCTCGCTAAGAGAGGATTTTTGGATATTCCGTCGCTAAGGGGATGAAAAGGGGGGGGTGAAATTTTAAAATGAGTGTATCTATATCTCAAAACGTGAAAAGTTTACAGATGTAAAAATTGGTATTTAGAATCTTCTTCAAAAATAAGGAAACACGCATTTTTTTGTTTTCACAAAATCCCAATAGGAGGGGTGAAAAAGGGTGAAAAGGGGGTTGAATGCCTTTAATCAGGATACAGGTACTTATATCTCAGAAAATGAAGATATTACAGGCCTGAAAATTGGTACTTTTGATCTCTTTTAAAAATAAAGGAACACACAAATTTTTGTTTCTGGAAAATCAAATTAATGGGAGGGTGAGAAGGGGGCGAATTTTTAAAATGAGTGCATCTATATCTCAAAACTTTTAAAGATTACAGATGTAAAAATTGGTATTTAGAATCTTCCTTAAAAATAAAGAAACACGTATTTTTTGTTTTCGGAAAATCCCAATAGGTGGGATGTAAAGGGGTGAAAAAGAGGTTGAATGCCTTTAATGAGGACACTTATATCTCAGAAACTAAAGATATGACAGACCTGAAAATTGGTGTTTAGGATCTCCTTTTAAAATAAAGAAACAGGTAATGTTTGTTTTTGTAAAATCCAAATAATGGGGGTGAAAAGGGGGGTGAAATTTTAAAATGAATGTGTCTACATCTTAAAACTTCAAAAGTTTACAGATGTAAAAATTGGTATTTAGAATCTCCTTTAAAACTAAAGGAACACGCATTTTTTTGTTTTCTGTAAATCCCAATAGGAGGGGTGTAAAAGGGTGAATAATGGGTTGAATGCCTTTAATGAGGATACATATATCTCAGAAACTGACGATATTACAGAACTGAAAATTAGTATATGGGATCCACTTTAACAATAAAGAAACATGTATTTTTTGTTTTGGAAAATCCAGTTAATGGCGGTTAAACAGGAGTGACAAATTAGGGTGATTTTTTTGAAAGACTATTGCTACAGAATATCTGAGAAACGTAAAAAGTTACAGACGTAAAAAGTGTGCATTTGGAATTTCCTGTAAATGTAAAGGAACATAGGTGATTTGTTTTCGGAAATTCCACTTAAGGGAAACTAAAAAGGGGTGAAATTTTAAAATAAGAATTTCTACAGTATATCTCAAAAAACTGAACATGTTACAGAAGTGAAAAATGGTATTTTTTATCTCTATTAAAAATAAAGAAACGTGTATTTTTAGTTTTCTGAAATACCACTTGGGTAGGGGGCGGTAAAAGTAACTGAAAATGATGTTGAATTCTTTTCTTAGGCTACTGATATCTCAAAAATGACGATGTTACAGACGTGAAATTTGATATTTGGAGTCTGCTTTAAAAGTAAAGAAACACGTGTTCTCAGAAAATCCAATGAAGTGGGGGGGGGGTGAAAGAATTGAAAAATTAATTGACTTAATTGTATGAAATACATACATCTAATAAAAACTAAAGTTGTTACTGACGCGAAAATTGGTATTTGGATCTCCTTTAAAAACAAAGAAAAACGCGTTTTGTGAGGGAAACCATCCTGTGGGCGGGAGTGAAAAGGAATTGAATTCCTTTCATGAGGACGCATAAATCAAAAACTGAAGAAGTCAATATCGTGACAATTGTTATTTAGAAGATCCTTTACTATTAAAGAAACAAGTATTTTTTCCGGAAAATTCTCTTATGTAGGTGGTGGTGGGGGGGGGGGGGAGGAGTGTGAAAGGAAGTGAAAAAAGTGAATTATTTTTATGGGGATATTTATGTCTCAAAACTGAAGGTAATAGACGTGAACATTGGTGTTTGGAATCTCCTTTAAACATAAAAAACACGCGTTCTTTTATTTTTTGGGGGGGAGGGGGGTGTTAAATAAGCTTAACAGCGGTGGGGTGTAAAAGGAGGTGAGACCAATTTATTTTACTGTTCATAATGTACTTTTAAGGAGCCTCCGTTGCTCAGGCGGCAGCGCGCCGGCCTCTCACAGCTGGGTTCCGTGGTTCAAATCCCGGTCACTCCATGTGACATTCGTGCTGGACAAAACGGAGGCGGGACAGATTTTACTCCAGATACTCCGGTTTTCCTTGTCATCATTCATTCCAGCAACACTGTCCAATATTTCATTTCATTTGTCATTCATCGATCATTGCCCCAGAGGAGTGATTCGGCAGCCGGCACAATTCCTATTGTCGCCGCTAGATGGGGCTTTATTCATTCCATTCCTGACCCTGTCGAATGACTGGAAACAGGCTGTAGATTTTCGATGTATTTATTCTGATCATAAACCGATCATTTTTAATCTTTCCTGGGTTCGTTTTCAACAGCCATCTTTTCCTTCGGAGAAAGTTCTTAGATTACAGTAGACCCTCCTGGTATACAAATAAAAATTTTAAAACATTGAAATAAGGGATGGGAATGAGATTGACCGTCAAATTGTTCACCTGTATTATAAGGTCAATAATGCACGGAAGTATGTCATTCGTATCGCCAGAAATCCTGCAAACTTGCCTACGCGCGACAATGGTGTTGGTCACTTTGTCAAAAATGAGAATGGTAGCAGATGTAATTTACTGCCAAATAGCGGTCTTGCATTTTGCTGTGGGGTCCAGAACATCTAATAATAATAATAATAATAATAATAATAATAATAATAATAATAATAATAATAATAATAATAATAATAATAATAATAATAATAATAATAATAATAATAATAATAATAATATTCTGGACCGTCGTCCAATTGTGCGGACCGGGCTGGAAACGGGTCCTGGCCTGGTAATGACTACGAATGCATTCCGGCCGCGGGTTCAGTACCGCCAAGGCACCCAAGGCGACACCACGCCTGATCTCCTTCAGGATTTGATCCATACTAAAAATGCTTATAGGAAAAGATAGGAAAGATTTAGGGACCCAAGTGACCGGGTGGAATACCTGGACCTAGCCCGGGAAGTACGAAATCGATTGCTGGAAAGAAAGATTGAAAAGTGTGAGGAACTTTGCCGTAATCTCTCAGAAAACGAGTCAGATCGCGAATTCGGAGGATTATATATAACGTTAAGCATTCAATTATAAATTTCAGTATAATACCGTAGCGAAGCACGGGTACCTTGCTAGTCTATATATAAAATAAGAGTTTTGTTTGTACATTGCTCAGAATTTGAAGAGAATGGTATTCCTGTATATTTCATGTCCACAGTAACAAGGAAATGCACGTTTCTACTTTTCCATAATTTCTGTCTGTCTGACTATCTGTATGTATGTATGTATGTATGTATGTATGTATGTATGTATGTATGTATGTATGTATGTATGTATGTATGTATGTATACATACGGCTGAAGAGAATTTAATGAAAATCGGTATGTAAATTCGGATGATGAACCACTACAATCGAGGCTATAAATTATTTCATTCACGCTGAGTGAAATGGTAGTTTAGGGGAAGGCCTGAAATGTAATTCTCAAATAAGCTATTTATGTTATTAGTGGTCGTATCGATAAATACTACATAACTAACATAACTTTAGTTATGCCGTATGTTAGTAGTAGTTATGTAAGAAGTTATTAAATTTCCGATCACTCATGTCTTATACATTACTCATTTCATTCAATGCCTCAGACTAGGAATTGGATACCTCGAATGCTACGATGAACCAGTGTGTTACGTACCAGTAATATCGGAAAATGTATGAGCCAGAGGAATGGCATGCTAAAGAAGAAAGTTATCTAACTACCTAGCTACTTTCCGCCAATATACAGGCAGGCTGTTACACTCGGTACGACCAGGCGAGTTGGCCGTGTGGCTAGAGGCGCGCAGCTGTGAGCTTGCATCCGGGAGATAGTGGATTCGAACCCCACTGTCGGCATTCCCTAAGATGGTATTTCGTGGTTTCCCATTCTCACACCAGTCACACCAGACTGTACATTAATTAAAGCCTAGGGCGCTTCCTTCACAGCCCTATTCCTTTCTTATCCCATCGTCGCCATAAGACCTACCTGTGTCTATGCGACGTAAAGCAAATTAAAAAACTCGGTACGCTGCAGTAATCCTATCTATCGAGGATGAGTGGAAACAGAAGACAAAAAGCACATCACAACAAACAATGGCCAATGTAATGTTATTGTTGATAAAGTTTATGAGCTTTCTATTCTGCAGGCCTTCACATTAGTTTTCTTTCGAGTCTGTGATGTTAGGGCGTCTTACAAAATTATTTATGTCGTAGACAGTATTTCATTATTCTCAGACTTTACATACCTATTCTCACTAAATTCTGTTTACCCATTTTCTCGTGACTCGGCGCTGATATGGACTTAGTAACAAAAATCCAAATTCATGAATATCTCTGTGATCATATGCGGAACGGTAACATTGTATAAGACATAAGTGATCGGAAATTTAATAACTTCTTACATAACTACTACTAACATACGACATAACTAAAGTTATGTTAGTTATGTAGTATTTATCGATACGACCACTAATAACATTAATAACTTATTTGAGAATTAGGCCTACATTTCAGGCCTTCCCCTAAACTACCATTTCACTCAGTGTGAATAAAATTATTGATGGCCGAGATAATAGCGACTTATTCCCCGAATTTGCATGCCAATGTTCGTGAAGATACGACCACTAATATAATAAATATTTGAGAATTAAATTTTAGGTCTTCCCCTAAACTAAAATTTTTCTCAGCGTGAATACATTTATGTATAGCCTATATTGTAGCGACTTATTTTCCATCATTGTCTACCGATTTCAATTAAGATACGACCACTAATAATATAAATATTTGAAAATTAAATGTTAGGCATTTCCCTAAACTGCCATATCACTCTGCGTGAATACAATTATTTATGGCGTAGATTATATCGACTTATTACCCCGACTTTGCATACCGATTTTCATTAAGACACGACCACTAGTAACATAATTATTTGAGAATTAAAAATCAGGCCTTCCCCTAAACTACCACCTTCTGAGCTAAGGCGACCATGCGACATAAAACAGTACATGTGAGAAACAGTCTTCTCTCAAGCCGAAGAAATAAATACATGTCCCTTTTTATAAAGGAGATTACAAATACCAATTCGCACACCTGTAACATCTTCAGTTTTTGAGATATACATAAGTGACCCCATAAAAATAATTCAACCCCTTGATCAGTCCTTCCTCCACTCCATCTAAGTGTATTTTACGAAAACATAAATACGTGTTTGTTTATTTTTAAAGGAGATTCCAAATACCAATTTTCACGCCTGTAACATCTTTAGTTTTGAGATATAAGTATCCTCATAAAAGTAATACAACTCCTTTTTCACACCCACCCGCGTATCGACAGACCAAATCTTTTGTATTCAATGTTATTTCAGGAGTGCCTCATGGTTCAAACTTAGGGCTACTTTTGTTTATGCCATTTATAAATGATTTACCAGACGTAGTCATAGATTGCAAATATCTCATGTTTGCTGATGATCTTAAATTGTACAAAGAAATATCACAAGTTATTGACTATATTTCCTTGAAGGGGGATTTTGAGAATATTTGCAGTTGGAGCGTCATCAATAAAATCTAATATAATATCAACAAATGCTTCATGATGATCTATTCTATGGTACGTGATGCAGTTAAGTATGATTACTTAATGAACGGACAGATACTAGAACGAGTTGACTCGATAAATTACTTAGGAGTAACAATGAGTTACAATCTATCATTCACGTCACATATTGAAATTAGCGTTAATGAGGCATTTAAGATGTTAGGGTTTGTTATCCGAAATGGAAAGGAATTAAACAACATTAATACAATCTGTGTTCTCTATAATCCTTTCGTGAGATCGAAATTAGAATATGAATATGTTATTTGGATGCTGTATTGTTGTAACCGTCCAGGCTTCTCCAGCCCTACTAATTTAATATGATATCATTTTACGCGATATCATTTGATATCAAGTTTATCCGCCATCGGCAATTATTCGTAATAACATATTTATTCTACATCAAGCATTTGTAAATAAGGTTTTTGCAATCGTATTGTATATATTATAACATCATTTATTATTTATTATTATTATATTATGAAACATAGGAATTTATTATGTATTGGATTTGGTTAAAATGTTGAAATATAGTTCTTGTCATTTCACCTCATATTTGTATATACGGAAAAGGTTATTCTTGAGCGTGGAAAATTACATGACTCATGGGTTTAACTCATGAGCCAAGGCTAGCAAACAGCGACCCGCGCGCGAGGCTTGCAAGCTGGTCAGCTACATCATCGCCACGCCTACTGGACTTGTCAAGAAAGAAGAGAAGGGGAGATGATAAATCGATCTACGAATTAGATACTTCGTTGTATATGAGTTTTGAGATTGAACTGTTACCAAGAGTGGGGGTGAGCCCGGATATATAGAGATTCTCCCCACGAGAACGGAACCTAACAACCTAACTACTACTACTTCTACTGTGAACATATACTTTAAACGACGTTTTTGATTTTGAGACAGTGTGTGGTCGCTCCGCGTCATAGTTATTTTTGTACAATGTGTTATCGCTTCGACACAGTACTCAGCTGCGGTAATGTTATCGGATCTGCGTGAGACGAAACAAGCTTACGGTTTGTGTTATATTCAGTAAATCTTCTGGACGAAGAACTGTGTTTGGTTCAAGTCCATGGAATTTGGTATAAGCCTGTACCGTATAAACAGTATAGCTCAGTTGGATTGAGATTTCTACTAATATGGAAAAATTCATATCTCTGAATTTTCTCCTCATACGACCAACGCTGATCAGCTTTTACAAGTATAGGGCCAATGTCTAATTTATAGACTGAGCAATTAGGGAGTGCTAGTACAGATAGCCCGTACCATATCAGAGAAGGAAGGAAGGATGTCCATGGAGCCAATTCTACATCGAGAAGAAGAGAACGAGTAACCACCGAAACCCGATGACTTCAACGAAAGCTGCAATTTGTGAGCTTCTATTAGATAAAGCAAGCAATTAGTAAATTCAGTAAAGTAAATTCTAAATCCCTCCACGCTTTAAGGAACTTTTCCGATTCATCTCATTTTTTTTGTATAATAAATTCATTTTGTATATTATATTGCGTTAATTTTCTTCCTTAAGCGATACTTAATGTTTAATTATTTAAAATCCTACCCCTGTGATTTAAGTATAAGCCTCTATGCTAGTAAATATAAATTTTGGTTTACCCTGGCGCCCAAACATCACATAGAGAAATGGGAAACCATGGAATGTTAATTGTTTCTATTTGCGTGGCAATTTGCGGGCAAGCCACAAATAGTTTATTTGATATGCATGTGTCCCAAGGTAATAACTTTCATCAACTCCCCAAGTGTTTTGATAAGGAGAGCGAACAGTTACATTTGTCGCACCAACGTGGAGCTCGAAAACCATTAAGTATTCGTGGAAAGAAAGCAGTAAAGTAGAGTCTGTGTTTGTGGGGGTTAAGTGAGTGCCCATATAATTTGTATGTGTGATTTTGGGGGAATCATGGCTGCACAAGGTGAAAAGGACATGAAATTACGTAGCGGAAACTTAGTAAAGGGAGGCGAGACTGTGAATTCTAGGAATGTTGTAGATGAAAGCATTGAAGTAGATAAAACGATAGAGAGTGGTGTGAGCATGGAAAATAGCACAGAATCTGATGTAGCTAGGATGGAGGGCGAGAAAGGTAATACGAATAGTGAAATGAATATTCAACAACTGTTTTTGATGATGCAAGGGATATTACAGCAAACGGATGAAAGTAGGAAGGAAACGAAAGTGATAGATCAAATTAAGAATGAAGTAGAGAGAACGAAAACCGAAATTAGCAGAGAAATAGAGCAGACTAAAACCTAAATTAGCAGAGAAGTTAATACTAAGGTGGATGCTTTAAATCGTAGATTAGATGAAGCACTAGAGCAGCAGAAACTTTTTGAGAATCAGTTAGCGGAACAGGAGATGAGACGCAGCCAACATGAGAAAGTGGTAGAAAGAAAGTTAACTGAACATAAAACCGAAGTCATAGAGGGTTTTAGAGAAAGAAAATAGTAAAGTTAGAGAAGAAGTACAACAACAATACGATGATCTGTGTGGTAAGGTAGAGATCAATGCTAAAATATGTAATGAAAAGTTTAAGAAAGCAGAGGAATATGCTGTTGAAATTAAAACCACCAAGGAAAGACAGGAACACATTGCGAATGACGTAGAAACTAAAGTTAAAAGGATAAATGAACGTATTGATAGGTCGGAGGCACAAATACGTAAAGAAATCAGAGAAAAGCAAGGTAATATAGGAAGTCAGTGCCATGGTACAAATTTCATATATGAAACTGAACTACCTAAATTCAATGGGAGGCAGACAAACCCTTTAGATTTTTTAAACACTGTTAAGAAACGGTTTGAAAAGCGAATAGAAGAAGGAATCATTGAATGGGAAAAAGCGTTAGAAATAATTGGTACAGCTTTTATTGGGGAAACGAAATCATGGTTTGCGGTGTATAAGAGCAGCATGACCAGTATGGTGGAATTCGAGAAATATTTCACGGAGAAATTTTGGAGTGAAGCTATACAAAGCAGGGAAAGAGAACGCATTGTCTTTGGGAAATTTAGGCCACACGAAGGAGTTTCTATGACCGAATATGTTTTGGCCCACGTTATGATTTGTAAAAACGTCAGCGGAGAGAGATATTGTGAAGTTATTACTCAGACATTTTCCCAACAATATCCTCGAAGCTAGCTGTATGCAACAGATAGAGTCTATTCAGGGAATGGAAAGATTGCTAGCAAGTTTCGATGCGTTAGGAAATAGTAATAGTACACGAGAGCACACAAACTATCAAACACCACCCAGAAGACAAGAACACAATCACCGTCGTCAGTTTCAACCGAGACAACAACCTATAGGTAATCAGTCACACCAGCAAAATAGGAATGTTCAGAGGGAACGGAATATGGAGGAAGGCACAAGCCGAAATCAGGATACAAGGAGACAAAGTAATTTAAACTGTTAGTAGACGGTAGTGAGAGATCAGATTATCAGTCTTCAGTACATGTTGTGAGAAATTGTGTAATGACGCACATGGATTATGATCTCGATGTTAGAGATGAGTTATTACGAGAGGTGGGAGTAAATCAAGTCGAAGTTGTTAGTAAAAGTGAGAACCCCGTTGTTACGATCGCTATATGGAGGGCGCAGTATCAGGCTTTATTGGATTCAGGCAGTCAAAGGTCATGCGTAAGTTCGAAGTGGTATGAGGACAGAAAGAAGGAGAATATTGAGATTGAAGAAATGCCTGTGAAATCCACAAAAATATATCGTCACTGCTGTAGGTAAAAGATCCAAGCAAATTTGTAAACAAGTTGCCATACCTATTTGTATTAATGGGAAGTCGAAAATTCAGATCTGTCTTGTTATTCCGAATCTTATATTTGATGTTATCTTGGGATCTGACTGGCTAAGTTTATACTCAGCTCGGTTAGATTACAATGAGGCGATAGTATATTTAAGGTGGGATAATGAGGATGTTAAAGTCACGTGGGATGCCGAAGTTCAGACGAAAGTGGAGGTTTGTAACATGTGGTGTATTAATGAGGTTTCAAAAGATGAAGAAGAGAGAGCGGATTTTAAGTTGTGTGAAGTGGGGTTAGAGGAGAACCACGATGATGCTTTGAGAGAAGCGGTAGATAGTAGCAATTTGGAAGAAGGTCAGATGGACCGATTGTTGTATGTGTTGAGAGAACACAAGGAAGTATTTTAATCGAAACCTCGCAAAACACATGTGTATGAACACTAATTTTCAGTGCTGGATCAAATTATATTCGCTGGACCGAGATATCCGATACCACATAAGTATGCTAAAGCAGTGGACAATCAAACTGAAGCCATGTTAGAGGATGGTATTATTGAAGTTTCGGGTAGTCAGTGTGTCAATCTTTTATTGATCGTGAAAAAAGCGACAGGTCTTAGTTGTAATAAAATTATTAGTGACAAGTATGTTCAGGAATTAGGTACGCCTAGGAGGTTATTATCGTATAGCGGATCTCAATTTACATCGAAGAAGTGGAAAACTGTGATGACAGAGTTAGGTATCACACATGTTTTTTCCTCAATTGGGAATCCGCAAGGGAATATGTGTGAACGCACGATGAAGGAATTAGGTAGGATGTTTAGATCTTTATTTCATGACAAGCACACTGCGTGGGTTGGTTCTTTAGCGTTGATTGAGAAATGGATTAATATGGTACAGCATGATAGTACGAAATTCCCCCCATTAGAGGTTCATTTTGGCAGCAATCCAAGGAATGAGCTGGCAAAAGTACTAGGTATTGCACAGGAACCTCATCGGGATTCTAAGATATATGTCAGATTAGCGAGAGAGAATTTGAATAAAGCGGCTAAGAAGCGTAGCAAACAGCAGAAACGTCAGGTGTTAGACGAATTTCAGGTAGGAGATTCTGTTCTGTTACGTGTTCCCATGCTTTCGTCCAGTAAAGAGAAGGTGACGAAGAAATTATTTTTGTTGTATCACTGTCTTTTCCAGATTCATTGGCGGGTTGGTCCTTGTGCATACAGATTGAAAGATGGTAATCGTGTCATTTTAGGCACTTATAATATTCGCTCTCTGAGACGATATATTTCTGCGAATTAAGTGTAATGTCTCCCAGACGTTGTTTTGACAACATTAAATGTACTTGAGTTGGAAAACGTGAATTCATGTATAGGTTGTGAACCTAGACCTGACACCATTGTAGAAGCCATGAGTAACTTGGGATTTTCTTTTGAAACTGCAGAAGGAAATTAACGCAATAATTTTCTAAGTATATATTTTTTTGCAATGAAAACAAGAAATTGCTTGCGGCCATCTAAGAGAGGTAAGCCACGTGTGATTACGTGTGTGTGTAGTGTATATATAATATAACCTGGAACTGCCGAACACTTTGATGGTGAAGTGCAAAGATAGTGTTATTTACCTGTTGTTATGTTGTTAATATTATGAGTGTTGCTGACAAACTTTCGGAAGAAAATCGGCAGGAATTATTACTAATGTTATCTGGTATCGTTGAAACAGGCACTCTACAGTGAGATACAAGATTTGATTATGTATGTTTTTATTAAGTGTTCGTAAGATGTAATGATGTATATAGCCGCCGTTTTGGTGTAGTGTGTTATTTTCATATATGTTATATCTGTAAATAACAGGAGGGCGTATGTAACCGTCCAGGCTTCTCCAGCCCTACTAATTTAATATGATATCATTTTACGCGATATCATTTGATATCAAGTTTATCCGCCATCGGCAATTATTCGTAATAACATATTTATTCTACGTCAAGCATTTGTAAATAAGGTTTTTGCAATCGTATTGTCTATATTATAACATCATTTGTTATTTATTATTATATTATGAACGATAGGAATTTATTATGTATTGGATTTGGTTAAAATGTTGAAATATAGTTGTTGTCATTTCATCTCATATTTGTATATACGGAAAAGGTTATTCTTGAGCGTGGAAAATTACATGACTCATGGGTTTAACTCATGAGCCAAGGCTAGTAAACAGCGACCCGCGCGCGAGGCTTGCAAGCTGGTCAGCTACATCATCGCCACGCCTACTGGACTTGTCAAGAAAGAAGAGAAGGGGAGTTGATAAATCGATCTACGAATCAGATACTTCGTTGTATATGAGTTTTGAGATTGAACTGTTACCAAGAGTGGGGGTGAGCCCGGATATACAGAGATTCTCACGACGAGAACGGAACCTAACAACCTAACTACTACTACTTCTACTGTGAACATCCACTTTGAACGACGTTTTTGATTTTGAGACAGTGTGTGGTCGCTCCGCGACATAGTTATTTTTGTACAAGGTATTATCGCTTCGACACAGTACTCAGCTGCGGTAATGTTATCGGATCTGCGTGAGGCGAAACAAGCTTATGGCTTCTGTTATATTCAGTAAATCTTCTGGACGAAGAACTGTGTTTAGTTCAAGTCCATGGAATTTGGTACAAGTCTGTACCGTATAAACAGTATAGCTCAGTTGGATTGAGATTTCTACTAATATGGAAAAATTCATATCTCTGAATTTTCTCCTCATACGATCAACGCTGATCAGCTTTTACAAGTATGGGGCCAATGTCTAATTTAAAGACTGAGCAATTAGGGAGTGCTAGTCCAGATAGTCCGTACCATATCAGAGAAGGAAGGAAGGATGTCCATGGAGCCAATTCTACATTAGATAAAGCAAGCAATTGGTAAATTCAGTAAAGTAAATTCTAAATCCCTCCACGCTTTAAGGAACTTTTCCGTTTCATCTCATTTCTTTGTATAATAAATTCATTTGTATTTTATATTGCGTTAATTTTCTTTCTTAAGCGATACTTAATGGTTAATTATATAAAATCCTACCCCTGTGATTTAAGTAAAGTCTCTATGCTAGTAAATATAAATTTTGGTTTACAGTTTTGTTTAAAACTGTAACCCTGGCGCCCAAACATCACATAGAGAAATGGGAAACCATGGAATGTTAATTGTTTCTATTTGCGTGGCAATTTGCGGGCAAGCCACAAATAGTTTATTTGATATTCATGTGTCCCAAGGTAATAACTTTCATCTCCCCAAGTGTCTTGATGAGGAGAGCGAACAGTTACATTGTACAACATATATAAATAAAACTGAAAATTTTCAAAATAAATTCTTAAGATTTATATACTACAAAAACTCAGTCAATCAGCATATAAGCTGAGAATTTCTTATTGTCAATTGTTAGAAGGATTCAAGTATATATAATTAGAGACTCGTCGAGAAATATATCAACAATTGTTTCTGCAAAAGATCATAAATAGCTGTATAGACTGTGGTGATTTGCTCTCTAGAGATAATTTTAACGTGCATAAATCAAACTTATATAGCTGAAAATACTTTTACAACCCCTTATCAAAAACATAAAAACACAAAAACAATCTCCGTTTGTAAAGATGTGTTCTGCTTTTAATATACATTTAAGAACCATTACTTAGATTTATCAATGGCCATATCAGAGTTTAAAATTTGCCTACTAGATAATCTCAGCAAACACAAATAAAAAGTTATTTAGCAGAACCATCAAAATCATAATCATAATGAATTTCAACAGAGTGTAATCATTGGTACATTATTTAATTATAGTAATTAATCATGCACCTTATCAATCTTTAAACCTCTGTGCCTGAATATATACACCTATTTGTACGCGGATCATCATCCAAGTTCTCCCGACCAAATTTAAACTCGCTGGTCCACATGGCAACAGTTAAAAATGAAGGAGCAGAGTCCCCCAGTGTGTTCTGAAAGTCGGCATGAATTTCCTTTGTTTTCGTACCTTTTTTTACAAAGTATTTAATCACTGCTCGAATCTCAGTTTTTTCTATTGTCACAAATCACTACGCGGGAACAACAGCAACAAAGAGTCGTCACTACCACATTCCTGCAGCTAGAGACACGTGTTCACTCACAAAGGATGTGTGATTATTGCGCGGGAACCTCGTTGCTCTAGCACTGACATCAAGCAGTGATTACGAGAACTTTTCAAACCACCTACGTAGATACTGTATAACATATGGAAGTAATTGTCAACAATTGTAAATCTAAAGTAAAATCTTATCCTTGTCTGTGTATGCCAATTCCTTTAATTCTACTCTTTTAGTCGTCTTATTTTTGCAACCGTATTATTTTAATACCAACTATGTAATACTTGTTGTAATTGTAGTAAAACTCGGTTACAAGTCGATATAATAAATAAATAAATAAATAAATAAATAAATAAATAAATAAATAAATAAATAAATAAATAAATAAATAAATAAATAAATAAATACCATTGCCTACTGCCCATATGAAAACATTATCTAGTTGTTGCACTTGTTGTTTTTTATTTGTTTATTTCTCCGTACGATATATCACGATATACAGAAAGCCTCATCCGTGATTCCAGTTCTTTATACATGTCATTTATATTAATAGGGTCGTTTGATACTGAAACACTCTCGTTACCATTAAAGGATCAGATAAGGCTTCACCTCATCTAATTTTCTGGGATGCGTTTCCTCGAAATTTAGCCACACAATCAATCACACTTCTGTCTAGTCCAATAGCCCCCGTTTTTGCTAGTAACCTCTCATGATCTACCCAACCGAAAGACTTGAATAGGTCAAGAGTGATGCTGTCCACTGGAACTGAAAATGAAAATGAAAATGAAAACCTACAACCTGTTTTCCAGTCATTGACCGGGTCAGGGATGTGATGAATGAAACAGATATAGGCTGTTAGTACGATGGGGTCGCCACTCCCAAAGTGATTTATTAATGAATGATAGATGATATGAAATGAGAATGGAGAGTGTTGCTGGAATGAAAGATGACAGGGAAAACCGGAGTACCCGGAGAAAAACCTGTCCCGCCTCCGCTTTGTCCAGCACAAACCTCACATGGAGTGACCGGGATTTGAACCACGGTATCCAGCGGTGAGAGGCCGACGCGCTGCCGTCTGAGCCACGGAGGCTCCGTCCACTGGAACTATTGAATCTAATATATCTGCTAATATATCTGAGCTCACTGGAATAACCTTTCCTGAAACCGAACTTGTCTCTGTCGACCCGTTTAGTAATTTCACAAAAGTATTTCATATAATCAGAAAGAGTAAATTAGGGTGATAGTTTGTTAGAACCCCATTATAGGCAGCCTTGAGATGAATTTCCGTGGTTTCCCATTTTCCACATCAGCCGAATGTTGGGGCTATACGTTCATTCCTAGACGTGTTCTATTACACCATCGCCATTAAGACCTATCAGAGTCGGTGTGACATAGAACAAACAGCAAGAAAGAAAAAAAAAATCAAGCTTAGCTATGATCAAGATACAGTATTAAGAGCCACGTGAAACTATACGTTTCATACAAAGCATTTTCTGGCGTTGTCTTCCTTTAGGCAATGGCTCTACTATCTAAAAAAAGTGTGTGGTTAATTCTGCATCACTAGTCCAAGCATGGGCCTAAACTGCACTTTGTATGTATTAACACAACTGAAATGCCGGGGTTGTACCTTAATTAAGGCCACGGCCGCTTCCTTCCAATTCTTAGGCCTTTCCTATCCCATCGTCGCCATAAGACACATCTGTGTCGGTGCGATGTTAAGCAAATAGGAAAAAAAATAACACAACTGAAAGATAAATGTTCTTCGTATTATGTAGATGTCGATTTCCTGTTATCTCACAACTAGTTGTCTATTCTATTTTACCAGGTACATCGTGGCTAGATCTACATCCGTCAGGAAGGAACTCGTTAGAGCTAAATTACTCTCCACCTACCATAATAATTTTCACTATTGCTCTGCTGAAATCAATTGTGTAATTGAAGATGGAACTTATATCGATTCGATTTATCTCCCTCTTCTATAATGAGTTCGAGATTCGCTTCATTGGCATTTGTCTCATAATGTAAGCTGGGCCCTGAAGCAAGGACAAGTTGATTGATTTTCCGACATCATGAGGTCCTATATAGCCGACTAAGTGGATGGATATACCTCAGGCGAACTCCGTGAAGAGTGCTTTATTGTCGCTTGGCATTGGAATAGCAATAACTAAACCAGCTAGGGGGTGATATATTGAACGTTCTTTCGCCATTGTAGTTCGAAAAATGTCACAAATTGGATGTGATTAGCAAGTCTTCATCCACTGACGTAGGTTCTCAGCTATATAATTGCTGAACTTTACTACAGGATCATTTCTGAAATCTTACGTGCATTGACGGGGATTCGAACCACATCACCTAAGTGAGAAATTCTGAGGTTTGTTCTACTAGATGTAAGTGCAATCATTTTAGGCCACAGCAAACATACTCAGGGTGATAGTCGAAAGATACCATGATCCGAATTCCAACAGCTTAATATTAACTTCCAAGTCCAACCATTACTTTTTTGTATGTCGAAGACTGTCCTGTGCAGGTCAGTAATACGTCTTTTACATTATTAGAAAGAAATGTTTTCTTATTAAAGTATATTAACTTAGTTACTGATTACTTTGCCTTTTAAAAGAACGTTCTTTGATTATAATGGTACCCCACTCTCGGCAGCCCTGAAGATGGTTTTCCGTGGCTCCCCATTTATACACCAGGCAAATGCTGGGGCTGTACCTTAATTAAAGCCATGGCCGCTTCCTTCCCATTCCTAGGCCCTTCCTGTCCCTTCGTCGCTATAAGACCTATCTGTGTCGGTGCGACGTGAAGCAACTAGCAAAAAAGAAATTATAATAGTGTTGATGGTGATGTTGGGCTAATCGTTGCTGAACCACGTTTTTAATTTTGTGTATAATTGAATTCACAAATACTGCATATGATTGGGTCCTGAATGAATATAAAATATACTAATTACACTTCACACATCATAAGTCTCTCCTTGGTTTTGGGAAGTTACACATATGGCATGGAGTATAATCACAAGTCGTCCGAACAACATCTTGCACAACCTACAGCCCCGACAAATAGCCAATATACTGAGGTCAGAACTCAGACTCAGATAACTTCTCCCATTCAGTATGCCATACTTCTATAAATATATAACTTCAAGTGAAAGCAGAATAAAGTGAATTGAACGTAGATGTGCAGCAAAGAATCTTCATTTACCTCGACTGAATATGGATACAACAAACGTAACTACGCCAGATTTCTCAAGCCTATTTCAGAAAAATATTAACACTCCAGTTTCAAATGCGATTTCCATGTACACAGAACGTTCGTCACAGTTCTACGGGCAAACCCTCTAGTTTCAACAGACATCCAATGCAAAATACAAACAAATGAATTATGCATTCTTCTCTGTTTGTGCAGAAGGCCATTTTGCTTGTCAAATTCATGACGACAAACAACCAACCTTGATCAGCTTTCATGAAACATGGTACAGGACTTATATCCTTATTAATTTTTGTAATCACTCGTTACTGAAAAAATAGAGAAAGCTTGTGTTGCTACTCTCCTCCACACTATTGCTACCGTCAATTAACACAATAACACAAAATATTCCTATACCTCTACAATGAATTGGATACAGTATCTTGTGGTACACCACACAATTCAATATTGTATCCATTACGAGCTGCAATCACGAACAACATTTGAAGAGAAAATTGACAGTTATCATCACCATACCTCATCTGCGTGATTTTAAAGCTCACTAAAGAGCTTGGGGAGGTAAATACATTGTTGATCCCTTTTCACTCTTACATTTAAAAATTTACCATTGTTTACATTTCTATTTCATAAATACATTTCGAAGGTTGAGGCTATTGACAGCTACCGTAAAAATCTCGACACCCCAGTTACATTAATATTAACAGAATCAACCTTCCGGATGTAAAACACATATTTAAATTTTACAGGAAATTTCATACCTATGTTAAGACGATAGCAAGTCTACATAATAACTATAATGCCATGGTACTCATCTCAGATTCCTCGGGTGCTGGACGGACGAAGGGCTCAATCCCCAACTGCCTTACGCTGTCATGGTGCTGGCATTCATAAGGACGATTATAACCATAGAAATAAATTTCAAGGATATTTTAACACTTTGATGCGTAATACAACCAACACATTCACTGTACAATCTTTATTCCTCTCGAACCAAAGAACCTGAGGCAAATAGTTCCGCGCCAAGCAAGGATTCACCCCATGATTGACTGTTCAGAAAGTGTGCCTTGTTGGGCGATGGGTCCCTATTTTATACTGTATATTTTCTTCAGTACTTACGGGTTCACCCGGGGTCATGTCGGGTAGGGAGCCCATAGATCTCCCATATCGTTTTCAGACTGAACCACGTGTCGAAGCGTAGCCCACTAGTATGATATATGCTTTTAACCTTCTCGATACTTGGATCAAAAGTTATGACCAAATTGGTCCCTTTCGGGAGCATTTCCGGTTCGGTCTTGGCGTCCTCTGCGTCCATCCAATCAGGAGGTAGCTGGGGTCAATTCTCAGAAATTGATATGTTGATTTATTTAAGTTATTACGATGATCTTCGAAAATTCCCATGGTCATGTCACCGTAATAAGAATGATTTGTTAATTATTAATAGTGAGGTTAGCGAGATTACATCCTCGCGGAATCAAAGGTGGCATTACTGTAATAATAATAAAGATTTTACTGCAGCCAATGGCCATTTAAATATGTTTACATGACTAATTACATCAAACAGAATGTGGTTAGTCCCATCTGTCCTTTAGTACACGTCACAGCATGATATAAGTCCCAAGTCTTCTCGCACAGTACACATATACATTCCTTTCTCGAAGTTTTGTTAGCACACGCGCGGTGATGAAAACCGTGTGTTGGTAATCTAGTCACTATGTGCCTGAGTTCATGGTTTGCCTTCATCCAATCCGTACTGGTCATAGCCTCTGGATGCGCGTGGAAACAGAAACTCCGTATTGGTCTTGTGAGTGGGCGAATGATTGAATATTTCCCTCTGATAAGGTGCCACCACATTCATGCCAATGTACTCCTAGACCTGGGATGGCCCTTCACCTTGTTTCCTAGTATTTCTGGCGTAGGAGATGGAATTGAGTATGGTGGGATTATTCGCGCCGCCTTCCGTCTAATAGTATGTGGCAGGGTGGCATCCACAGATCTCAGCTCGGGCTAAGCTCATTACACACATCTTTTGTTACGGCATGGGCTCTTTTATTGCGCATGGAGACATCAGTCTAAACCTGTGTTCTTCGTCCGGGCCATATCATACCAAACCTCGACGTGGCTGAACGGCTTGTAATAAAATTGGATGCTAGTTTAGAATGAAAAGTCCCATTGGTATACAACATTCTGACGCGAAGCGTAGGCCGTCAGTGTGCAGTATATACTGATAATGTATTCCTTAATAAGTGAAAAAGACTGTAAAACGTGGGTGCGGCTCAGGCCAAGTTGTTTGACCGGATGCTCTTCATGATGCCAATCATATGTGGAGGGATCTGTTTGCTAATATGTGATTCTATGATGGTTGGTAGTGTGATGTGTTGTACATAGATGAACAGAACTGTATCAAAACGAACACCAAAACCCAGTCTCCAGTCATATGCAGTAATCATATGCAGTTGAACTGCTCGGCCCAGCCAGAAATCAAGCCTGTGACCCAGTGAACCAAACTCTGGTACGAGGTTGAAGAATTTAGTCTATTCCAAGGAAAAGGAAGGAGGGTTCGATGAGGTTGATAACCTGGTGATATGATGTCGTTAGAGAGTAAGTAAACGAAAAAGTAGAACCCACTGAATCGGGTATAGGAGAAATTATTTGGTTAAAAACAAAATTTTCTGAAGAGAGTGAGCGAATTTTGTGCATTGGATTCGTTTACAATCCGCCTGAAGCCTCTCCATTTGCGAAAAAATTAATTTTCGACGAGTTAGCACTGGAAATTAATGGGTTACAAAATCTTTTTGAGGACGTATTCATATTGATGGGAGACTTCAATGCTAGGGCTGCGTATCAGAGGTCGTTGTATTACAAAGATGCGGAGGAAATTTGTATTTATAAAAGAGTAAGTCAAGATAACGTATTTAATAAAAATGATGAAAAATCATTTGAGTTGTGTGGAATGGAAAAACTATTTACTTTACACGGGTGGTGGTGTGGTGATGAAATGGGTAACCTGGCCTATAAAACAGAGACAGGGGGCAGTGTAATTGATATGGTAGTATTTTCACGGAGTGAGTTACGTATGATAAAGAGTATAAAGGTCCATGTCTGGGGAGAGTCACACCGTTTACCAATTCTTATCTCATTAGAAAATATTGTATAGAAAGGCCAGTTGCAAAATACAGGTGGAAGAAGGAGCTAGGGAAAGCGTTTATGAATTATTGTGAAGAAGAAACATGTAATATAGTGAAAAATGAAATAGACATAGTGATTGAGAATAATCAGACGGGTAGGGCAGTAAAATTACTAGAACGCACCATTAAGATAGTGGGAGAGAAGGTGCTGGTAAAGGAGTTGAAGAGAAAAATGGAGAAGGGGTGGTACAATCATGACTGCAGGCATAAAATGTTTGAAGTTATGAAAGCACTAAAAGTGTACAAGAAACAGGGGGAAGACGATCAGAGAATATAATTCTGCACTAAGAGGAAAGAATATAGAAACATTTTGTATATAGTAAAATTTGAATAGCAGTGGCAAAGGGCTGTTGAGCTGAATAGAACTTCTACACATTACGAGAGTAGTAAAGTGTGGAGTACAATGAGGTGGATATGTGGTAAGCAGGAATCTGGTCGGCAATCTGAAATTAGCCATGCTGACTGGGTGGAGTACATTCGGAAATTATTAGCAGGTGAAGACAGACGGAGACCGAAAATAGAAGGGAGTGGAATATCAGGAGGAATGGGGTGTACTGTGCCTTCGTTAGATAAGGAAATGTCGGTAAAAAAATGTAGGAGAGGTTTCAGAGAAAGCTAAGAAAGTGAAAGCAGAAGCTTTTTTGGCGGTATAATACGAATTTATAAAACATGTGGCGAAGAACAGACATATGCTAGAAACCATTGTCAAATTGCACTCATGTTCTAAAAATCAGAACACCTTGAAAGACTAGAGATAGGAAGTTCATATTCACAGAAATGTTCATAAATATGTTCTGCAGAAACGACTAGAATTTCAGTCTCCTAGGATCAGCAATTTTCCTTTTGCCTAGTAGGCACTTGCTCCACCATCGGCACTGATAACTTGTTCCATGCGTGATAGAATCAACGCGTATAAGGCGCGAATGGCATCCTGGGGTTTAGCCATCCATAATGCGTTCACCTGGTTCCACAGTTCATCTTTGGTGGCTGGCATTGGGCCACAGCGCCGCACCCGACATTTCATCATATCCCACACAATTTCGATTGACGACAAGTCCGGAAATCGGGCGGGCCAGGGCAACAGTCTGACATCCTGTGACAACAAGAAGACACGTGTTCGTGCCGCAACATATGGTCGCGCATTGTGCTGCTGAAATATGGCGCTGGAGTGTCGTGCAGGAAGAGTATGGCTACGAGTTGCAGGATATCATTCACGTAGGTCAAACTGGTCACATTGCCCTGGACACGCACCAACTGCGATTTTTGGTTGTACCCAATAGCACCTCTACGCCATACGGCCTTGAGTTAGCGCTGTACGTCTTGTGTGAATGCAGTCAATGTGATGCCTCTCCCCCTGTCTGCGGTGAACCGAAATGCGGCCATAATTTTAAAACGGACACAAACTGGATTCGTCCAAAAACGCTATCTGCTGCCATTCCTGTCCGCAGTGACGTCGTTCCGTACACCATTGCAGTCTAGTATTAGCGAAATGTAGGCGGAGAAGTGGACGACGCGCCGATAACCGAGACCGTAATAAACGGCGGAGGATCATTACTCCTGATAGTGTACGATGTGTTACATTGTGCCAATATTGCGCCAGAGCCGACGAGGACACAGATCTGTCTTGCATCGGATGCGGTGTCGATCTTCTCGGGCAGTGGTCTGGGTGGTGCGACCAGACCCACGTCGTCGTGTTCTATGGCCTTCTGTGAAAAATTCTGTTCAAATCCGTTGCACTGCCGACACATTTCGTCCCCCACGAGCAGCAATTTCCCGGATGGATGCATCACGTCTCTCATGCCAATAATGCGCTCTCTTTCAAACTCACTCATTTGACGGTACGGTTCTCGTATACGTCTGCGAGGCATCCTGCAAGTCTCCTTAAGTCACACTGATCCATTACCATAGCGACAACCAGCGCCGCAGGCACATTTTACCAGTCCGTGGTGTTGCGCTGAAATATCGATCTGTAACTTGAACCTGAGCGCCGACGTGGTTCAAATGCTAGTCATTTCTTCAGAACATATTAATGCACATGTCCTGTGAATATGCACTACCTATCTCTAGTCTTTCACGGTGTTCCGGTTTTATGGACTTGAGTGTATTTAATAAAGTATTTGAAGGGGGAGAATTTCCTAAATATTCGCAAGAGGGAGTGATTTGGAGGCATAACATTGCTACATACTCTAAGTCAAATATACACAGGGTGCTGGCAAAATGGATTATGAAATGGGATGAGGGAGGTGGGGGGCTCGATATTGGAGAGACTCCAGTCGGGCTTCAGAGAAGGGATGAGAACATCCGAAAATATATTTGTGGTGAGAATAATAATGGATAAATAGGTAAAAAAGAAATAAGGAAAATTATAAACCACTACTATTAATTTGAAAGAAAAAGACATTTTTATTCTGTGAGTTGAGAGGCTGTTGTGGCAGAGATGGGAAGAATAGGGATGTTGCACAAAATGATCAGAGTGGTGGAAAGCATATACACAGAAGTTAAGTGCTCAATTAAAATTTAGGAGGGTAAAATAATTGGCAAGGTACTCTCCAAAGTAGGGCTGTAACAGGGGTATAAGTTGTCCCCTAGAGTGTTTTTACTCTTCATAAATGATATATTTTAATCGAAAGGCATTACGTCGAGCGTTTACCAGTCTTGAGTATCAGGATATTCCGGGTCACATTTCTGCAGACCACACCCTCCTACTCACACTGACTCCTGCGAGTATGCAGAGTAGTATAAGTTAAGTGATAAATTACTGCAAAAACTGCAATTTAAAAATTAATACACAGAAAACAAAGGTAATGGTGTGTAGAAAAGGCTAAAAATTATCAAAGAATGAAAAATGGTGGATGGGTGAGGCAAAATTACAAGTTGTTAAGAAAATAGAGTACCAGGGTATGAAAATAAGTGGACATGGAAAATGGTCATAACAAATAAAAAGAGCAAAACTGGATGGTATGGGTTCACCGTCAGCTATTAACATGTTAGACAAAAAGATACCAAACACCGATTACAGGTATAAGGAAGATTTTGGAAACGGTAGGAATGGGGTACTAATGGGAAAGGGGATTCTTAGAGCACTAAATAATGTGTACAATCCTAGTCCTAAGTGTTAAGGACATTGAAAAGGAACAAATTGCTTCACATGTCGAAAACAAAATGTCACTAGCGGAATTGTGTAATGTAATTGGGAGAATGAGGATAAATGTACATAATATAAGAAGGGGAAATTAGGGGAATAATATGGCGGTTAATGGTAACACAAAAATAAGGAATACGGAGAGAACAAGGATGAGAACACATGTTCATTATGTTCTAAAGAAATGGGTTGGGCACATCTTATAAAGGATTGTTCAGAGACAAGGGAAAAAAGTGGAAAATTTATGGATGTGGATGATAGGAGGAAAGTTGATAATGAAACTCTATTGTACACCGTTTTAAAGTTATTGAACAGAGAGTGGATTCACCCGTTGAATTGTTAAATTATTCATCACTGTTAAGGGAATGTGGAAAAATAATTGCTAGCGGTAAGAATTGATGCATATAGTTAGTGACGGAGTTGTGTCTAAGGTAACCTAGACAATATAACTTTGTTTACTTCCAGAGCTATTAGGTACGTAGATTATATTTATAGCATATAAATAACGAACCGCCATATTCTATTTAAAATGCATGTTCTGAATAAATAACATGCTCATGTATAAAATTATTAAATAATGTTCACTTCCCGACAGAAATGTATGTTGCTCGTTGTGATCGATGGTCATCTGTAATAATATATTTTTTGGTTTACTCTTTAACAAACATTTGTCCAGTTCTCACTTCCAAATTATCTTGTGTAGTGATATTGTGTTAGAGATTAGTTAAATAGTACTTAGGACACGGTTTGATGAATTCAATAATTTAAACTCTTTCAAAAGGAATAGAAGTTATACTTTTTGTCAGTAAACTCTATGTATTAGCTAGTCGAGACTTTTCTATGAGGATGGGCTTGTTTATTTTTTTGTCGTGCATGCGCTCCGGGACTTATGGTATTCTGCCATTCGCATTTTGTGTTAGGTAGTTTGAGTATCTCGGTATTCTTGAACACAGAAGGTCATTTTCAATTACCTTATCATTCATGTGCAGCCCTTGATGAATCTCGTGCTTTTTGGCTTAAATGAAATAAAAATAATGTTTTCTATCACCCTGGTATGTCATGCACATTGATAGAGTTAAATAAGGGAGAAATTGATAGAAATAAATACGGTAAATAACCGAGAAATAAATGGTGGAGGGGGATAGGAGGAAATTTGATATTGAAAATCAATTGTGTACCGTTTTAAAGTTCACAGATCAGCGCCTCAACCGTCTTAGTCACTCAGCATGGCGTCCTTTAAAACAGAACTGCACGTAGCGGGAGAACGCCATGCTTAAATTGGAGGCAGTATTTCAGTTGAAGTTGTGTCAGCACCTTAAAATACCACCAGACTGAGCCAAGATCGAACTTGCGAAGTTGGGTGTAAGAAATCCAGTGCCTCAACCGTCTTAGTAACTCAGACTGGCGTGTTTTTAAACAGAACTGCATATATCCCGTCCAATAAGAAGAACGTCACGCTTAAATTGGAGGCAGTACATCAGTTGAAGTTGTGCCACTACTGTCGAAGCATTAGAGGTGTATTCTAAGCAGTGTAGTGAAGGTTTAGAATGGCACGACGTGCAGCGTCAACAAGTGAACGTGTACGCAAAATCACATTATGTCAAGAAGGATGCTCAACAAGGACAGTTGCTGGACGTGTGAGCCATAATCAAAGTGATGTGGTCCGAACATGGATGGAGCAGGGAGACAGCAACGTTGATGATTTGCCTTGCACAGGTTTTCCCTGGGCTATTTCTGCAGTCCATGACTGCTACCTTTTAATTTCATCTTGAAGGAACCCTTAACGCAATGCCAACATGCCGAATAACGATATTCGGGCAGCCACAGATGGCCGCGTTTCAACTCAAACAGTGAGAAATACGGTTGCACAGGGCACAACTTCAACCTCGACGCCCCTGGTGAGGTCCAGCTTTGAAAAGTATACATCTTGGGGTGCTACGCAGATGGGCCCAACAAAATGTTGAACAGTCTCTTCAGAATTGGCATAAAGTCCTCTTCCTGACGATCGTTGGCAACGTGTTTGGGTGCAATCTCGACAGTTCTCACGTCCTGAACGCAATGTTAAGCACGTGCAACGAGGTGGTGGTTCTCTGATGATTCAGGGTGGCATTATATGGGGCAACCGTACGCCACTCCTAGTCATACAGGGCAATGTCACGTCTGTACCATACACGGACGACATCCTCCGACCCATAGTGAAGCAGTTTCGCCAGCATTTCGGAGCAGAATTTGTCTCAGTGGACATAAACCGCACATCCAACGCACGTTTTTCATTAATGAGTTCCTTCGTGATTATGATATCGCTCGACTGAAGTGGCCAGTTTTTTGATATAAGCCCAATGGAACGTGCCTGGGATAAATAAAAAATGGTTGTTTATCGATGACACGATCCACTAACCACTCTGCGACATCTCCGCCGAATCAGCATTGAGGAATATTTCAATTTGGATCATCATCACTTTGATGAACCGGTAGACAGTATGCCAAGAAAAGAGAGAGTTGGCCATGCGGTTAGTGTCGGGTAGATTTGAGCTTGTATTCGGGAGATGGTGGGTTGGAAACTCACCGTCAGCAGCCCTGAAAATGGTTTTCCTTTTTTCCCCATTTCCTTACCAAGCATATTCTGGGGCCGTACCTTAATTAAGGTCACGGCCACTACCTTCCCAATCCTTTCCCTTTCCCATTCTTGCGTCGCTGAAAATATTCGATGTGTTACTTTGACGTTAAACCACTACCAGAAATGAAAGTCTGCCAAGACGAACTCAGGCATGCACCAATGGAATGGGACGTGTTACCCGGTGTTATATATTCTGGTGTGTGTTGTATTCAGTAATTCAAATTGAGAAAGAAATTCTGTATTGTTGAAGAGGCTGTCATTTATGCGTTTTTGTAGGCCAATAAATAACTTTGAAATATTACCTTTGTAGGTCTCTCTCGTTTTTTTGTACAGGGTCATTAACTCTTTGGTCCGAGGTGATGCAAAACGTTTCTTGAAGCGCATAATACAGGAAGATTCAGCATTAATATTTCGTTGTTAATCATTCGCAACGATATGCAGTACCAAAAGTTTGTCGCATTCATTCTGAATAACTCGGGATATCGTTCCGGTAAATTGTGTTCATTCACTAAACCCTTCATATTTGAGAGTTTTCAACAGCAACAGTAATAATAATTGTGATGATATATTCATATTGAGGTAATTATATTCCTTGTGATTACAAAATTCCGTGTTATTGTTTGTTTCAGGTAATTCTTGGAAGTGATAACCGCATCACCTGTATGCTCATACTGCTTACACAGGTAAGTCCAATAAGTGATTACAAGAAAATGTCACTAATGACACTGCTGTAGGCTATTTTACGGTCAAGGATTATTTCATCGTAAGCGTAAGTTCCTTGGAGAAGAAATCTAGACTTGCTCTACTTTAGCTTGGTGCCAAATGCAAAGCTACTACCGAACGTTGCGGCATAGTCAGTGCCCACAATCTGCCGCGGTTTACTACTGGATCGGTGGCCAGTTCCAACTCATTCAAGTGATGACCACGCCCGACGTTGCTTAACGTCGAAAATTTCACGGGATCACTTGTTTCAACATGGCGTCACGCCATCGGCGATGAATATGTAGGTAGACCCCTTTTTTTCAAATCCGTCCCGGGAGATCTAGAAGACATGCATCAGACTTAGTTCTACACAATACACAATTTATGAACAATCGTGTACACCAATTTCTTTTTCTGGCCGAATGTGAAAAGCCTGTCAGTCCCAACGGAAATGTAGCTAGGAAATAAGGAATGACTTTGTAATCACCTATAGACATACAAATAAAGTTAGCATCATTTATAGACGAAAGCCAGAACTGAACATAATTTCACATCCTATTATTTGACAATAAACTCCACTATCCATTGATCAAATGCGATGGTAATGTGAAATATCTGCCTCCCGAGTTCAGCTTTCAAATTTACCACTCAGTTACTCCGTAATATCGTCATCTCGACAGGTTGATTAGCTGCTGAAATGAACTATTTTGTATTCAGCTGGAACGGACATATGAGGCGAGAGAATATGGCGTTATTTCTATATATAATCGAGCAGCAGATGCTCTGCCATGAATGAAAAATGAAATGGTCAAATACCAGTTACGTCCGGAAGACACTATATGGACAAAAGCTAAGGTATATACCGTAAGTATAGCATTTAATAATCTTCATCTCTTATGGTATGCATAATTTATTATTAATTTCCTATATTTTTGTATTTAAGACGCTTGTCATGAAAAAATAAATCTTAAGAATCGTCCCGTTAAGTGACAACGGCACAGTTCGTTGAAAATAACGATGATAGTGTGTGATATACGAGAATATGTGTGTATTATAAGGTATACTTAGCCAATTTAAGGAAATGACTTATCAGTGCTGCAGAAACTTCTTCATGTGCGTATCAAGAGTGTTCACTAGAAAGGTACTTAACTCGAGAAGAAAATAGTAAGTTATGTAGGCAAGTTATTTCCTTGCACCTCTGAATAAATACGAGTGGCATGCAAAAGCTCTGGTCAATATGGCCTTACAGGATCAGAAGACAGATGGATTCAATTTTTTCCGGCATTTGCCAATATACGAGATTGTTTTGAATGGTGACCAGGTGCAACACCTGACAATCGATGTGGTGATAACTTTCTCATTAATCACGACTGTTCCATTCGGAATTTTCTTCTTAAGTTAATGATTAACTTACACATTTTATTGGATACGCACACACACCAATACGCATACATTGCAAAAACACGGGTTATATCGTGGTAAGAACGAGAGTAATTATACTGGAATTTTAATTATAATGCCCTTTTTCGTAAATGAAATATCGTTAGTAAAGGTCAGGAATGTTGTAGTACAGTAACGCAGACAGAATATTTTGTAGGTCCATCAATATGTTAGGCATAGTAATGCTGACTCCCTGTTCATAATAAAAACTTAAAATTCTTAAATAAGAACCCATTTCCGCAATTGTCAATATGGTTCCTTTGAAACGTTGGACAATAATAATGAAACACACTGGATGTCATAGAGATCGTATTAATATGATGTATTAATCATTTAACTAAAATGACCAGTTTCATATTATGTTACGTTATGTTCATATTATATTATGATCTGCCTAATATTTCCTAGTTCTTTTCTCCACCAGCTTTGTCGAAAGCTTTATGCTTGACTAGCCCGACGTTCTCCTCGCGCTCTATATAACTCTGAAGTCTTTTTTTTTTACATGCAGTTGAAGGCTACGGGATACCTGATACCAGTGTTGATACTAAACCTTGCCACTGCAGTGGAGACAGCTATTGTAAACCACTAATGATAGCTGAGATTTGTGAGCGTAAGTAACTACTGGGTGATATCGGGATTTCAGATGGTATATTTTATCACGTGCAAGTAATTCCTCATTCCTTTCCTTTTAAAATGGGATGGTGGCAGATGTTCTTCGAGTAGTAATGACTTCAGGCATGTCAAAAATATCAAGACCGTGTATCTGAGTGACTGAAATAATTGTATACCAAAAATCCAGATTTTCCCCAATATAATTTCTAGCCTTTTCACTCCGGTAGACTGCTATGGCTGTCACGTGGGCACGATGCCACACGACCGTTGGATTTCCGTAGCAGACAGGCAGAAAGAGAACTCAGTTCCACGGACAGAACACTCCACACACTGCCTCCAAGGGTATATTATTATTATTATTATTATTATTATTATTATTATTATTATTATTATTATTATTATTATTATTATTATTATTATTATTAATATTCGTAGAGGCGCGCGGCTGTGAGCTTGCATCCGGGAGATAGTAGGTTCGAATCCCACTATCGGCAGCCCTGAAGATGGTTTTCCGTGGTTTCCCATTTTCACACCAGGCAAATGCTGGGGCTGTACCTTAATTAAGGCCACGGCCGCTTCCTTCCAACTCCTAGGCCTTTCCTATCCCATCGTCGCCATAAGACCTATCTGTGTCGGTGCGACGTAAAGCCCCTAGCAAAAAAATAATAATATTATTATTAATAATTAAATTATTTATTTATTTTGTTTTCTTGATTCTTATTTCGGTACAACACCTCAATTGAGTTCTTGAATGGCTTGTTCAAAATCACTGGTTATTGAATTTTATGTCTTGATGCATTTATTGGTCATGTAGCAACAATTACTTCAGCTAAATCGGCGGCATTTACTTGTAGAATCCGGTATCTGTTGGTAGGTTACGGGCTTTTAGTCACTTGATGATATGACTAGCGGTTATAACAGAAAACCTAGTTACTTCAAATGAAAGGCTTGGATAAAGAAACTGAAATGTATTAACCATGAAACAAAACTGTCATGGAGACCAGATAATAAGTAAACAACCTACTGGGACAGGAAGTAATGGCTTTAAGGCTAACAAAATTAATATTTACACACTTACGAAGTCGCGTGATTTCAGAATATATTTATATTAAATGCCTCAGGAGCTAATGAAACTGAAAACTACTCTTAAAAATGTACTTGAAACAACAACCACAAGGAAGTTACTTCATTCGGTTTACTTAAAACAACCAAGGGTTAGTCTCTTTTGATTCTAGAAAGTATAACTTCTGAAACCAAGATTCAGAGTTTCACCATAAATAAGGATGTCTACCAACGCAGGAAACTTCGTCCATCACCTGAACCGTTAATTGAAGTGGAATGACCTCCGGTTATGTTATGGACCGACCACTATCGTTGACTGATATTTAAAAAATGTTACAGAACCTGATGGTAAAGCATGACTCTCCAATGTTAGAGTTTGACGATTAAAGTTCATTAAGTTAAACACGCATCTTTTGTGCAAATAGATTCACAACATAAAAATATCTTAACTATTAAAAATGCTAAAAACTGCATCACACACTGAGTAAAAGATATAGAACAACACAATTTACTATAAATGTATTAATTTTATCTTTAAAAAAATCCAACTCCAACTTAAAAGTTAATTTCAAGCCTATTACTTCAGCTTAAATTAACATTGAAGGTGCGATTTTAATTAAATAAGTGAACACTGGACAACTATTTGAATTTGTCGTATGGATGAAAAACAACACTATTCTGAACCGAAAAGAATGGTTTCCACAGAAGTAGTTAACTCCACAAATAGTTAACTTTAAACATTTTATAACATTATTTATTATACTTTGTTGGCGTCGATTGTTTGAACTAACAGCATTGTTCTTTAAAAGTCTGTAAGAAAAATCGTGTGTACATCTACTAATTTACCATGCTAAAATTCCAATACATGATTGAAAAAACACTACAGTAAAATTATTCGTATGTATATATGTAATAACATATCCTGACCGACTGACTGACTGACTGACTGACTGACTGACTGACTGACTGACTCACTCACTCACTCACTCACTCACTCACTCACTGATTCATCATCGCCGAGCCAAAACTACTGGACTTAGATAAATGAAATTTTGGTACTACATTTATATTTGCTTACTAAGGAAGGATTTTTGGATATTCCGTAGCTAAGGAGGTGAAAAGGGGGATGAATATTTTAAATGAGGATATCTGTATCTCAAAAACTTAAACGTTTACAGACGTAAATATTGGTATTTGTAATCTCCTTTAAAAATAAGAAACACGTATTGTTTGTTTTTAGGAAAATCCCATTAAGCGTGGTGAAAAGGGGGAAAAGGGGGTTGAATACCTTTTATGAAGATACTTATATCTCATAAACTGAAGATCTTACGGGCATGAAAATTGGTATTTGGAATCTCCTTTGAAAATAAAGAAACACGTATTTTTGTGTTTTTGGAAAATCCAAGATATAGGGTGTGAACAGGAGTGAAAAGCGGGGTTAATTCTTAAAAAGACTATATCTTCAAATTATCTCAAACACGTAACATATTACAGACTTGAAAATTGTCCGACTCGTTGGCTGAATGGTCAGCGTACTGGCCTTCGGTTCAAAGGTTCCCGGGTTCGATTCCCGGCCGGGTCGGGGATTTTAACCTTCATTGGTTAATTACATTGGCCCGGGGGCTGGGTGTTTGTGCTGTCCCCAACATTCCTGCAACTAACACACCACACATAATACTATCCTCCACCACAATAACACGCAGTTACCTACACATGGCAGATGCCGCCCACCCTCATCGGAGGGTCTGCCTTACAAGGGCTGCACTCGGCTAGAAATAGCCACACGAAAAATAAATAAAATGAGACTTGAAAATTGATACTTGTAGTCTCATGTAAAAGTAAAGAAATACATTTTTGTTTTAGGAAAACCCACTTTGGGGGTGGGGTTTGAAAGTATTGAAACATGAGTCGAATTCTTTGTATGAGGATACATATATGTAAACAAAAATTGAGTACGTGAAAATTGGTGTTTGGAATCTCCATAAACAATAAACAAACACGTGTTCTTTTGTTTTCGGAAAATTAAATTAAGGGGGATGGTGAAAAAATCGAAAAATTAGTTGAATTATTTGTATGAGAATACTTATATCTAAAAAACTAAATATGTTACAAACTTGGTATTTGGAAAGTTGGTATTTGGAATCTCCTTTGAACATAATGAAACACGCAATTTTGTATTTGCAACATTCTTTAAAATAAAGAAACATGCATTTTTGGAGGGGGGGGGTGGAATCAACTTAGCCTGCGGGAGAGGGGTGAAAACGGAGTGGAATTCTTTTCATGAGGATACGTATATCTTAAAACTGAGACGTGAAAGTTGATATTTTGAATTTCCTTTAAATATCAAGGGACAAATATATTTTTTTGTTTTCGGAAAGTCCATTTAAGGGATGAGAGGGGTGGAAAGAAGTGAAGAAGAAGTTGAATTCTTTTTATGAGGATGCATATATCTCAAGAACTGAAGGTGTCACAGACGCACATAAATGTAAAGATGTATTTGGAGTCTCCTTAATGTAACACGTAGAGTATATATGTTTGTTTTCGAAAATCCACGTAAGGGGCTGAAGAGAAATGAAAAAGTGGGTAAATTTTTAAAATAAATACCGGTTTATCTAGAGTATATGTCAAAACTTAAAATGTTACAGAAAATAAACTTTGTATTTGAAAAGTCCTTTAAAGTACAGGAACATGTAACTTTTTGTTCTCGGAAAAGGCACATAATGGGATGAAAAGAAGTGAAAAAAGAGTTGAATGCTTTTTAATCAGGATACTTATATCTCAAAAATGAAGATGTTACAGACATGAAAATTGGTCTTTGGAATCTCCTTTAACAATAAAGAAGCACGTAATTTTTGTTTTTGGAAAATCCACTTAGATGAGGGTGTTGGTGGGAAAGGACTGATAAAGGGGTTGAATTCTTTTTAAGGGGATACTTATATCGCAAAACTGAAGATATTTTAGATGTGGGAATAGGTATTTGGAATCTCCTTTTATTTACTTTAATTTTCGACATGATAGAAGACTGTTCCTCACATGTAGAGTTTTACGTCGCATGTTGGTCTTATCACGAAAAAGTAACAACACAAGCGTGGTTTACAAAGTGTTTCTGGGTTAATGAACGTCAGTTCTTCTGTGAGTTTTAATACTTTAGGGATTTTCAGATAATGTCAGTACAATTTCGAGATATTATTACTTTTATCAAATTACGAAATCCACGCGAGCGAAGCCGCGGGTAACTGCCAGTCTGTATATAATAACATGTCCTGACTGGCTGATTCATCATCGCTGAGCCACAACTACTGGACATCAAGAAATTAAATTTGGGGGGATACATTTATGTTAGAGTCTACGTGCTCACTGGGGGAGAATATTTTAATATTCCGTCGCTAAGGGAGTGTAAAGGGGGGATGGATGGTTTAAATGAGCATATCTGTATCTCAAAAAATTTAATAGTTTACAGACGTAAAAATTGTTATTTAGAATCTCCTTTAAAAATAAATAAACGCGCATTTTAGTGAAAAAATAACTTTGGTGGGGTGTGAAGAAGGAATTGTATTATTTTATGAGGATGCATATATCTCAAAAACTGAAAAGGTTACAATTATGATAATCGGTACTTGGAAGCTCCTTTATAAATATAGGAACACATTTGTTAGTTTTTGGAAAATTCACTCAAGGGTGGAGGGTGATAGGAAGTGAAATAATCGAATTATATTAATGGTTACACTTACACCTTAAAAAATTGAAGATGTTACGCATATGAAAATTGGTATTTGGAGCCCCCTTTAAAAATAAAGAAACACATATTTTTGGAGGAATATCAACTTCGGGGGAGAGCAGTTAAAAAGGGATTGACTTGTTTTATGTTGGTAATTATATTTCAAAAACTGAAGACGTCACTGGCGTGAAAATTGGAATCCTCTTGCAAAATAATGAGACACGTATTCCTTTGTTTTCGGTAAAATACTCTTGGAGGCGGGGTTGAATGAATTGGAAAATTTGTTGAATTTATTGTTTGAGGGCACATATATCTCAAAAACTAAAGATGTCATAGACGTGAAAATTGGTATTTGGAATCTCCTTTAAAATAAAAGAACACGCATTCTCGGCGGGAGGGATGGGGCGATCAAATAGGAAGGGGGTGGAAAAGGATTGAATTATTTTATTTGAGGATACATATATCTCAAAAACTGAAGATTTTACAGGCCTGATAATTGACATTTTTAAGATCCTTTATAAATAAACACTTATTTTTTCGTAAGAAATGGTATTTGGAATCTCCTTTAAAATAAATAAACACGCATTTTTGAGGAATAATTAAGTTGGGGAGGGCGGTAGAAGGAGATGAATTATTTTCATGAGGATACATATGCCTCAAAAACTGAAGACGTTACAGTCTTGATCGTCGGTATTTGGAAGCTCCTTTATAAATAAAGGATCACTTTTGATAGTTTTTGGAAAATTCACTCTAGAGGGATGGTGAAAGTAAGTATAAATATTGAATTCTTTTATGGTGTTACTACATCTTAATAACTGAAGATGTTACAGACATGAAAATTGGTATTTGAAGCCTCATTTAAAAAATCAAGGAACGCCCAATTTTGGAGGGAAAATCAACTTGGGGGAAAGGAGTAAAGAAGGCGTCGACCGATTTTATGTGGATACATATATCTCCAAAATTGAAGGCGTTACAGACGTGAAAATTGGAATCTTCTTCCAAAGTAAAGAAACACGTTTTCTTTTGTTTTTAGAAAAAAAACACTTGCTGGCGGGGTTGAATGAAATGAAAAATTACTTGAATTCTTTGTATGAGGGTACTTATATCTCAAAAACTAAAGATGTTATAGACGTGAAAAATTGTATTTGGAATCTCCTTTAAAAATAAAGAAGCACGCATTTTCGGCGGGAGGGTTCAAATTATGTCTCAAAAATGAAGATTTTGCATTCCTGATTATTGAAAGTTGGAAGAACATTCAAAAATAAAGAAACACGTACCTCTGTTTTCGGAACATTCGCTTAAGGAGGGAGGGTGAAAGGAATTGAAGGAATTGAATTATTTTTATGGGGAAACTTATATCTCAAGAACTGAAGGTTACAGACGTGAAAATTGGTGTTTGGAATCTGCTTAAAAAGTAAAGAAACACTTTTGGGAAGGGGGTTATCAACTGAATGATGTGGGTGTGAAAATGTAGTTGATTTATTTTTATGGGAATACTCATAGCTCAAAAACTGAAGGTGTTACAATGAAAATTAGTATTTGAAGAAGATTCCAAATAAGGATTTTTATTTTATTTTCGGAAAATCCACTTAAGCAAGTGAATAGAATTGAAAAAGCGGGTGAATTTTTAAACTGAGTACCGGTATATCTACAGAATATAAGTCAAACTTAAAACATGTTACAGACGTGAAACTTGGCATATGGAGGGAAAGGCATTTAACTGGGGTGAAAAGAAGTGAAAAAGGTGTTGAATTAATTTTTATGAGGATACTTACATCTCAAAAACTGGAGAGGTTACAGACGTGGAAATGGATATTTGGATTTTTTTTTCTATTTGCTTAACGTTGCACCGACACAGATAGGGAGAGGAAAGGCCTAGGAATTGGAAGGAAGCTTCCGTGGCCTTAATTAAGGTAGAGCCCCAGCATTTGCCTGGTGTGAAAATGGGAAACCACGGAAAAACATCTTCAGTGCTGCAGACAGTGGGGTTCGAACCCGCTGTCTCCCGGATGCGAGCTCACAGCTGCGCACCCCTACCCGACTCGCCCGGTAGGAATCTCTATTAAAAATAAAGGGACATTTTTTAGATTTGAGAGAAGACTGTTACTCACATGTACTGATCTATGCCGCATGGTCATGTTAGCCCCCAAGGTCAACACCCCAAACGCGATTTGCAAAGAGTTTCTGGGGTAAATGAAACTGAACTCCTCAGCGAGTTTTTATATCTTAGCGATTTTCAGGTAAGGCCTTAGTACAATACCGTTGAATGACTACTTTTAATAAAATACGATATCCACGCGAGAGAAGCTGCGGGTAACTGCTAGTTTAAAATAAAATCCTGGGTAAGCCTTAAAATAACTGACTTCCTTCGCGATTTCAGTTTATATTCGCATAACCACAATTCAACACCACACTAAGCAATACACACACACACACACATACATACATACATACATACATACATACATACATACATACATACATACATGATGAAACCGTACAGTGTCCTGTACAGCTCCATGGGAATGATATGGGCCTCTATACTCCATTAAAATTACTCCTAAAGGTCGCGTCATTGGTAGCAGTATGGGCGAAGGGGATCGAGCGGCGTCCGGCCAGAACGGAACCCGCGAAAAGAGCGCCTGCGAACAATGGAAAGACAAAGCAACAGCCAAGCCCTCGCGGAAATACGCTCTCAACGTGCAGAGAGAGATAGAAGGGGACGCGATGCTGGAATAGTCAGATACGCCCCGAGGTGGAGCCTAGCCTCCCCGAGTTCCAAACGAACATAAGGAACTTCCGGTTTTTTATGCACGTGTCACGGGTGCCAACGTCGGATTTTGGCGCGTAAACAATAGAATGATATTTTAATCCAGACATAGGAAAATTATGCGAGACACACCATTGAATAGAGCGGAATTTTCTGCGTTCTCCAGACTAAAAATATGTAATAACTTATGCAGGGGAAGAAATGAGGTCACCAGCTGTCAAGATGTAACATATCGCTAACACATGTGGATACAGCGGCGTCACCCACGCCAAGAATCGCGCTTAGGAGATAGCTCCACCCCCCAGAGGACGCTATGAATTAATCAAAGGCGGGAAGCAAATTACATAAAAACTGCTGATCGTCGGTCCAGCACGCCAGGCTCAAATGAAAGAGGAGACAGAGGGCTACAAGATGCACTATTCAAATATCGTCAATTCTTGGTACGAAAGGAGCTCTTGTTCTTAATGAACCGTGAACGTTGACGCCCCCGAGCTTCCGGCGGGTAAGATAATATAAGCCGGGCAGGCCATTGTAGAGACAGTTGTTCTTTTACGGGTCGGTGAGGAGGACACTATATCCCGCGGTGCCCCAGTTTAAGTCAGAAACCCTTGACCGTGTATTGAAAGCGCCATTGTGTACAGCACGCTTTGTGAAGTGAACGGGAGGCCAAACGAGCCTAGGTATTGTTCCTGTGCTGCGTGTCAAACTAGTAAAAACCCGCGGGCATAATTTGCAAACAAGTATTGGAATTCGGCTGAGACAGTGCCGGCTTTAATGAGTCAGTCAAATTCATAATTTGGTATCACCCAACGTGTTACTTTGAATCAGGGGCTCGAATCTCGTGAGCCACCCGATTCTTACTGTGAACGCGGGTGTAAACTCTGAAATAGAGGACGTGTGACGAGTGTAAAAGTGTTACCCACTTGGATTACTGTAAGATTTCAGCTGTGACGAGTTCCCCATGATGTCGGACTTGTATGGACCAAGGATGAAGGACTGCACGCCCGCCACCTACCGAGTGGTCATGGAGTACTAAGAACTTCACCATGGGTCTCCCGTGGCGGAAGAATCAACGGCCACCAAACAGATGAGTGATGTCCAAATTTAATTTCTAAGCATGACATAACCCGGGGATAGGATTAGCGTTCTTTTGTAAATATCAAAATGTTGTAAGTTAATGCATGTCCTATATGGAAATTTTATTGATTTTATAATGTTGAAGTGAAATTTAAGGGAGCTGAATTCCCGGACGACTCATATTTCTTTCTTAATGGTTAGCTTATCGTGAGGGTTATATTTTTAATGTAGAATGTCCTAGCAAATATGGGAACAAGGTTAGGAGAATATTTGAGTTTCCCGTAGGGGCGGTTGGAAACATAGTACTGGCAAGCAGGGAAATATGTCGAAATGTTGGTAGTCACTGTCCCACGTGGTTGTCGGATATGCCAGGGAAACTCATGGGTCAGTCAGATAATGCATGCCTAGCTTACAGATATAATCCGTGCATGTACATCAAGAATGAAGAAAATCCCGACCGGGAGAGGTACATACTGTGTGATCTAGATAGGTGTGAGGGACCATGTGCAAGTCTCCCGTGATTTTTGATTAATGGGCCATAATGGTTTGGAGTGTATTTTTTTATCTATAGCCGGGGTAAGACCCAGGGGCATGAGTTCCTAATCTTTGGCCAGAAGGTTTAAATATAAGTGTAGTTATGTGGTATGGACGAGGAGCCATGAGAGCCATAGGCCCAAGGGAAGAAGATACGCGGTATGAGGCGTAGTGGAAGGGCCGAATAGGAACTTACGATGAGATGATTGAGAAGTGATCGTGCCCACAGTCTCAGTGATAATAATGAGAAGGGAGTGAATAAAAAGAGTATTTCATGGGAATTCCATAATGATATGAATAAACAAATGAAGCGGGCTGTGGATATGTGTGTCCCCGAGATGAGAGGGTAGACGTGTGAGCGAGAGAAGAATCAGAACGGCCGTGCGAAGTGAATGGCCGGCCTTCCTTCTGTTGTGAATGACTGGCTCTCGCCCTCGCGACAGAGGGATCCCTTTAAACCATTGTGTTAAGACTAACTTGGAGCCCTGGGTCAACCTCGCGCTCCCCTCGGTTGGTTTAAATGGCTCAGCTAAGAATACTTGTATAATGATAATATCACGGTAACTTCTTTTAAAAGGGTATTTAATAAATGAGTAGGGATTCCCCCAGATATCCGGCGAGATGAGATTGTAGCTATTCTCGGTATCTACAGAAACCCACAGTACCTCTCGGTCGGGAGTCTGCCAGTTCGACGCCGGATGATGACGGCGCCCTTGAGCGAGCTGCTTCCAAGCTTGCGCTTTGGGCCGGAGACTGTGATAACCATGCTGTTTTCTTTTCTAGGAAGGGTTCTCCGGTGTGCATGAAGTGTATATATCCATATGTTTTGTGTATGTTTCGTAATGATGTGCACATATTTTTGAGTTCAAACAGAACCTATGTGCACGACGTGTGGTCTTGGTGACAGATGAGAAGTCCGGGGTTTAGCAAAAATGGTATTTGTGTTTGTTTGTGCATTATGCAAAAGTGTCTTTTAATATGATATTATATAGTGTAGGCCCCGGTTATGTTCGTGCTTCGAACAGCTAGTAATATTTGTGAATAAGGACATCAGGTCATCCCACGGTGTGATAGACAGAATAATGTACAAATTTCATGAGCGGTATGAATTAATGAGGAAAAATGAACGATAGCAAGTCGCAAAACCTCAATCATACCGTTATGCAGACGACGCCCATGGGCGATTCGTATTTTAAAATGATTATTATTTTCTTTTCATCCCATATGTGGAGAGTCATTGTATAGAGCTGTATCAACCTTTTTAAATTGTTATTTTTGAATAAATTTGCATTCGTAACCCCTATTTTATGATTCTTGTCATTTGTAGCAGTGTTAAGCAGTATCCAATAGGCATTTGAACCCAGAGATCCTACTTTCATATTATAGACATAAGGCTCCATCTTAAGTATTTGTTGTTTTTGTTTTTCTTTGAACGTACCACTTCCCCAAGTGCTCAGGCTGCCGGGCCGGCACAGAAAGTAGGAAGGGGAGCGGTTCGAAGCTCGTTAAGCAATTCGACCCGCTCTTCAATCAAATCTCATCCGTGGGGGTTTACCCCGTTACGTGGAGGCATTCTTATGCGTGGGTCATCCATTCGACGCCCGGTAGGGTGTATACTTGGCGCCCTTCGTGGCAGGGCATTGTTTATAGTGTACACTGGAGCATTTTGAGTAAGAGATAGGCCGCCCACAGGGAGGATAGTGTGCTATGATGGAGTCAAATTGCCAGGTTCGTGCCACAATATGATTACATTTGGTATCGAACGGGTTGGCAATTATTTGGAATGGAGTACCCGCCACGTAACCGAACGGATGGAGACGTTAAGCACATGTCCGAAGTGCTAAGATTCATAATTATAGATTGGATTCTGCAAGGGTTGTTCAGATTGTCTGATACTCAGCAGGACTGTAATGGTCATCGTACGGGCGTGCGTAAGTCACGACTCGTGATGATAACTCACACAAGATCAGCCATGAAAGGGAGCGACGTGAATAATAAATAGGATAGGAAAATGACAAGAACAGAAAAATCATGTGTCCAGTTTAAGTGGAAATCCGCATGAGTGTCGCTCATAAAAGTAAAATGGATACCCGGGACAGACTATGAAGCTGTCATTTCTTTGGGAGACAACGTTATGGTTCTCTCAGTGTGAGGTTAAAACGGCCGGAAAAATTCTTCAAATTTCGCCAGTTACGGGTATCGGCCAAAGATTGTGCGCTGAAGTAACAACATTTGGCAGATATAAATATTTTTTCAAGAGGGCTTTAGACGCCGCGGATAGAGCAGGGTACCTCAACCCAGGCTCTAATTTTTGCGCAGTGACGGATGCGATGTTGCCAGTTTGAGACGGGTAATTGTCTGCTAACGTCATCTTACCAATCTCAAGGTGATAACATCCATTAGTGACTGGGGTGTGCCATGTTTCCGGCATACGTAAAATCGAGCCCACGGTAGGCCGCGCGCGAGGTTGGAAAACTTATTCCAGGATAACAGGGCTAACGTAGAATCAGTATTATTATTGTTATTATTATTGTCAAATAATATGACGAAATTTCCTATACAATGAATTATGACATTAATATGGTAGGGGGCGTGACACAAGCCGTTTGTAGGCCCAGTTTGGATTGATTTGTTGGAATTTCGAGTAAAGTTAGGTCACGCTGAAATTTGTATTAAATATTTAAATGGATCTATGCTTTCTGTCGATCACCGGTGGTCAATTTTCTGCCCACGGGAGATCCGCTTTCTCCAAGATTGAATTTAATATGGACATGGAGGCCATGAGGGAAATGATGTGCCAATTATTGGCAAAACACGAGGAAGGCTTAAAGGAACATTTCGAAGAACGATTAGACAGAATGACGGAACGTGCAAATCAGCAGGCAGCGGATGTTAAAGCGCAGTTCGAGAAGCAGGGGGAACTTTGGAAGGAACTATTCGGCACGCAGGCAGCAGGCTTTAAGGCGCAGTTTGACACGCAGGCAGAGCTTTGCCAGGCTCAGGCGGCCACGAATAAGGCTTCGTTAGACGAGCTCGCAGAGGATGTGAGATTAGGTCGTGAACGTAGCGACGAAAACGCCGCGAGACTGGAGGCCGAGATGACCGAAGAAATAGGAGTAGGAAGAATCGGTAAAGTTTCTACAGAGCATATAGTGAAGGCAGATGGGAACAACGGAGCAGAGAAGGTGGCTACTAAAGGGGATACCGAAATAGACGCATCCGAAACCCAATGTGACGTCAAGATAGATGAAACTGACGTACGGCGACCACCAGGCTTGGAGATGAGTGACACGCCTGGCGGAGTGTACTCAAGAGTGGAAGAGATAATGGAGATAATAGATGACGTCGCGATAAGCCATCTGGAGGCGAGAGAAGCAGTAGAAACTGAATTGGTAGGAGCAGGAACAGCGAGTATGGCTAAGGACATAGAAGCGTCAGTTGGAGATACTAGGGAGTCGAACTCAGGACTAGAAGATATGGAGTCACGTCTACATCAGGCAGATATCGAACTCAAACCAGAAGATTTAGTGGAAAGAGATGCGACCCCAGATGCCGAAAGGAAGTGCGAGATGGAAAGGTCAAAGAATGAAGCCAGGGAGTGTGGCTCGTTAATGGACGTAGCGGTAGCCGTGGAACAGAGTGACACGAACTGCTGGGAGCAGGTAGTGAACTCCGGAGAAGAAAGGAAGACATTGGGTCATCGGGGAGCAGAGCTGAAAGAAGCGGGCGAGCTATTTTTAAGTGCCCATGCCATTGTGAGTGGACAAGAGGCGACAGGCGTATCCCTAGCTTATAATGAAAGAAAGGTCGCTAATGTAAATGTAATGGGAGAAGTAAGTACGAGCGCTAATTCTCGTACGGAGCTCAGTGAACAGGTGATGGAGAACAAACAGTTTCAACCAGCTGGAGAATCGAACTGGGTATCTCAGCCCAGAAGAAGGAAGAAGAATGTATTAGGTCGACGTAAAAGACGATACCGCTACAAGTACGGATGGTTCACTAGACGGAGGAAATTGCTGTCAGGAAGAGAGGAACGACGCTACGGAAGGACCATGAGATCGCGACCCGTGCAGCGGACCTTACGTAATAACAGAGCTCGGAAGAAGGAGGACCGGTGCAGCTACGGGAACGTTAGCGCAGGAAGGAAGAAGGAAGGGAAGAGTTGTGAACCTCATCCTAAGAAATGCAGAGGCAGGGGCATCCAATTAGACCCCCACGTCTCAGATTACGATCCCGGAGGGCGAAGAGAGGATCTACAGGATTAATAGCGAATTGTGGTCGCATGAGAAACTGTATATTATGTAAATAAATTTCACCATAGATGTGGGCAATTTTTTTTTTCTTCGCCACATATTTTTAAGGGGGCACGAATATATTATTAATTATGCATCAGATGAGACCAAGTTGGAATCAGCGGAAGCCCAGGAAGAGCAAAGCTGAACTTATGGGAAGACAACGGTGCAAGATGTCCAGGCATAGGCCGAGAAGTGTCTGAGAGCGAGGAAGTATTACCATAGTTACAGAACCCGTCATCGGAACCTAGAGAATGACACGAAGTACAGTCAATGGACGGAAGAACAGAGACCACATACAACGCTGCGGATAACCAAACTGTACCACGCCCCAGGACAACACCCTGAAGAAGGTCCGGAGGAAGAAGAACCAGGAGAAGCCGAGGATGACGAGGACAACCCGGATCCAATGGAAGAAATGGAAGCCGATGAAGAAGATGATGCCGTGAATCACATTGTTTTGGAAGAAGGGAGCGAGTCCGAGGCATCAGCCTGTGAAGATTGTCCAGAATGTTCTGAGAGGACCGGTCTTAGGAATGCTTTAATTAATCTATGCTACCAGATACAACTGGAGAACACAGAGTTGACCGAGAAGGTCCACCAGCTTCGCGACCATCTCCAATGACTACTTTCCGAGACAGTTAAAAGGGAAAGAAAAATCCCGAGTTCGTGATTTTTCTTTGATGAGGTAGGAGGAGGATGAAATCGTACAGTGTCCTGTACAGCTCCATGGGAATGATATGGGCCTCTATACTCCATTAAAATTACTCCTAAAGGTCGCGTCATTGGTAGCAGTATGGGCGAAGGGGATCGAGCGGCGTCCGGCCAGAACGGAACCCGCGAAAAGAGCGCCTGCGAACAATGGAAAGACAAAGCAACAGCCAAGCCCTCGCGGAAATACGCTCTCAACGTGCAGAGAGAGATAGAAGGGGACGCGATGCTGGAATAGTCAGATACGCCCCGAGGTGGAGCCTAGCCTCCCCGAGTTCCAAACGAACATAAGGAACTTCCGGTTTTTTATGCACGTGTCACGGGTGCCAACGTCGGATTTTGGCGCGTAAACAATAGAATGATATTTTAATCCAGACATAGGAAAATTATGCGAGACACACCATTGAATAGAGCGGAATTTTCTGCGTTCTCCAGACTAAAAATATGTAATAACTTATGCAGGGGAAGAAATGAGGTCACCAGCTGTCAAGATGTAACATATCGCTAACACATGTGGATACAGCGGCGTCACCCACGCCAAGAATCGCGCTTAGGAGATAGCTCCACCCCCCAGAGGACGCTATGAATTAATCAAAGGCGGGAAGCAAATTACATAAAAACTGCTGATCGTCGGTCCAGCACGCCAGGCTCAAATGAAAGAGGAGACAGAGGGCTACAAGATGCACTATTCAAATATCGTCAATTCTTGGTACGAAAGGAGCTCTTGTTCTTAATGAACCGTGAACGTTGACGCCCCCGAGCTTCCGGCGGGTAAGATAATATAAGCCGGGCAGGCCATTGTAGAGACAGTTGTTCTTTTACGGGTCGGTGAGGAGGACACTATATCCCGCGGTGCCCCAGTTTAAGTCAGAAACCCTTGACCGTGTATTGAAAGCGCCATTGTGTACAGCACGCTTTGTGAAGTGAACGGGAGGCCAAACGAGCCTAGGTATTGTTCCTGTGCTGCGTGTCAAACTAGTAAAAACCCGCGGGCATAATTTGCAAACAAGTATTGGAATTCGGCTGAGACAGTGCCGGCTTTAATGAGTCAGTCAAATTCATAATTTGGTATCACCCAACGTGTTACTTTGAATCAGGGGCTCGAATCTCGTGAGCCACCCGATTCTTACTGTGAACGCGGGTGTAAACTCTGAAATAGAGGACGTGTGACGAGTGTAAAAGTGTTACCCACTTGGATTACTGTAAGATTTCAGCTGTGACGAGTTCCCCATGATGTCGGACTTGTATGGACCAAGGATGAAGGACTGCACGCCCGCCACCTACCGAGTGGTCATGGAGTACTAAGAACTTCACCATGGGTCTCCCGTGGCGGAAGAATCAACGGCCACCAAACAGATGAGTGATGTCCAAATTTAATTTCTAAGCATGACATAACCCGGGGATAGGATTAGCGTTCTTTTGTAAATATCAAAATGTTGTAAGTTAATGCATGTCCTATATGGAAATTTTATTGATTTTATAATGTTGAAGTGAAATTTAAGGGAGCTGAATTCCCGGACGACTCATATTTCTTTCTTAATGGTTAGCTTATCGTGAGGGTTATATTTTTAATGTAGAATGTCCTAGCAAATATGGGAACAAGGTTAGGAGAATATTTGAGTTTCCCGTAGGGGCGGTTGGAAACATAGTACTGGCAAGCAGGGAAATATGTCGAAATGTTGGTAGTCACTGTCCCACGTGGTTGTCGGATATGCCAGGGAAACTCATGGGTCAGTCAGATAATGCATGCCTAGCTTACAGATATAATCCGTGCATGTACATCAAGAATGAAGAAAATCCCGACCGGGAGAGGTACATACTGTGTGATCTAGATAGGTGTGAGGGACCATGTGCAAGTCTCCCGTGATTTTTGATTAATGGGCCATAATGGTTTGGAGTGTATTTTTTTATCTATAGCCGGGGTAAGACCCAGGGGCATGAGTTCCTAATCTTTGGCCAGAAGGTTTAAATATAAGTGTAGTTATGTGGTATGGACGAGGAGCCATGAGAGCCATAGGCCCAAGGGAAGAAGATACGCGGTATGAGGCGTAGTGGAAGGGCCGAATAGGAACTTACGATGAGATGATTGAGAAGTGATCGTGCCCACAGTCTCAGTGATAATAATGAGAAGGGAGTGAATAAAAAGAGTATTTCATGGGAATTCCATAATGATATGAATAAACAAATGAAGCGGGCTGTGGATATGTGTGTCCCCGAGATGAGAGGGTAGACGTGTGAGCGAGAGAAGAATCAGAACGGCCGTGCGAAGTGAATGGCCGGCCTTCCTTCTGTTGTGAATGACTGGCTCTCGCCCTCGCGACAGAGGGATCCCTTTAAACCATTGTGTTAAGACTAACTTGGAGCCCTGGGTCAACCTCGCGCTCCCCTCGGTTGGTTTAAATGGCTCAGCTAAGAATACTTGTATAATGATAATATCACGGTAACTTCTTTTAAAAGGGTATTTAATAAATGAGTAGGGATTCCCCCAGATATCCGGCGAGATGAGATTGTAGCTATTCTCGGTATCTACAGAAACCCACAGTACCTCTCGGTCGGGAGTCTGCCAGTTCGACGCCGGATGATGACGGCGCCCTTGAGCGAGCTGCTTCCAAGCTTGCGCTTTGGGCCGGAGACTGTGATAACCATGCTGTTTTCTTTTCTAGGAAGGGTTCTCCGGTGTGCATGAAGTGTATATATCCATATGTTTTGTGTATGTTTCGTAATGATGTGCACATATTTTTGAGTTCAAACAGAACCTATGTGCACGACGTGTGGTCTTGGTGACAGATGAGAAGTCCGGGGTTTAGCAAAAATGGTATTTGTGTTTGTTTGTGCATTATGCAAAAGTGTCTTTTAATATGATATTATATAGTGTAGGCCCCGGTTATGTTCGTGCTTCGAACAGCTAGTAATATTTGTGAATAAGGACATCAGGTCATCCCACGGTGTGATAGACAGAATAATGTACAAATTTCATGAGCGGTATGAATTAATGAGGAAAAATGAACGATAGCAAGTCGCAAAACCTCAATCATACCGTTATGCAGACGACGCCCATGGGCGATTCGTATTTTAAAATGATTATTATTTTCTTTTCATCCCATATGTGGAGAGTCATTGTATAGAGCTGTATCAACCTTTTTAAATTGTTATTTTTGAATAAATTTGCATTCGTAACCCCTATTTTATGATTCTTGTCATTTGTAGCAGTGTTAAGCAGTATCCAATAGGCATTTGAACCCAGAGATCCTACTTTCATATTATAGACATAAGGCTCCATCTTAAGTATTTGTTGTTTTTGTTTTTCTTTGAACGTACCACTTCCCCAAGTGCTCAGGCTGCCGGGCCGGCACAGAAAGTAGGAAGGGGAGCGGTTCGAAGCTCGTTAAGCAATTCGACCCGCTCTTCAATCAAATCTCATCCGTGGGGGTTTACCCCGTTACGTGGAGGCATTCTTATGCGTGGGTCATCCATTCGACGCCCGGTAGGGTGTAATACATACATACATACATACATACATACATACATACATACATACATACATACATACTGCCCCCGTTTTGCCGGGCAGCTCAGCCGGTAAGCAAAAGTTCCCAGAGGCGGAACGTTCGCTTACAGGCAACACTAAATTATAGGGGTCAGGGACAATCTAAGGACTGACGACAAATGAAAACACTAAAAAGAAATGGGTTTTAACATTTATTAAATAAAATATCAGCACTTTCCAGATTCTATAAATATTTTCAAAATCTTGAAATAAAACATTTATCTCTTCCCTGCTGGAATTCATCTCACAGTTCTCCATAAAGTTTCATTCTGTAAAGATACGAAAGTGGGTCTTAATGAATTGTCTTAGAAAATTAAATAAACTATTATTTGAGAAAATCCTATCTCAAAATATGAAAATCCGAATTATTTTCCCTTCTTAAATTATCATTGAAATTAACAATATTCTGCGCTTCATTTTACCGTGAGTCAAAATTTTCACCTCAGACGGAAAATCAAATAAATCATTTCTATTAATTAAATATTAATCTAATTAATTATTTAAGCTTCAAATTATATAATGAAATTATTTTGAAATCAAATATCCAACTCATTTGATTCTTATTTTTATATCAATTGACCTAGTGTTGTGCACAACTCACAATAAAGGCTTAAAATTCTCGCATTATAGCGTTAAACATTTTACATTTTGTGAGCTTAGTTCATTGACGCGATCCTTGCTTAAGTATTTTCCCTCGAAGCAAAGATCCTAATCTATCTTATTCCGTCATAAAATCACTTAAAGATTCATAATTGAGCCTAATATGCTCGCCACAAAACAACAACAAAAAATCGAAACTTTACGCGCTGGGCGTACACATATCCTGACGAAATATAACCATGGAAATCACAATTATCACCAAAATCAATCATTCATCCATCTCACATTCAAGCTTTGGTCCACGGCAATATTATTAAATAAATTTATCGAATCCTATCTCATGATTTTTCATTTTAAGTTTTATTTGAAATATGAGAGCTTCTCTCGATGACAATATCAGACAAGGGCTACCATTTCGATCATCTGACGTGTGATTGTGACAGGATTATCACCTTTCCAATGAAATAGATTCCACAACGATGTTCCAGGATAATTTTACAGTAGAAATCATCACTAAAAATTCCATAGAACTGCCTACAGTCACAGATAAATAAACATTCGCGCATACGGTCTATGAGTCACGACTACGTTATTTTTAATCTCTTATTATCTCAAATTATTGATCAACATGTGCTGCATAAGAAGAAATTATGTTCAAAAACACACTCTCTTCCTTAACTGACTCATGTAATGGACACACAAATAAAATCCTATCTTAAGATCCATTTATAAGTCTCAAAAATACCAATAACAGTAAATGCAAATTTTGTGGACATTCAAGCCACGACCAATATTCCAGGCCAACATCTACTTCAATATAGCACACATTAATCACTTATAAGCACAGTAATAATTACACTCATGACCTTTAAACATTCTATTAGACCGTAATAATGATATTATTATTATTATTATTATTATTATTATTATTATTATTATTATTATTATTATTATTATTATTATTATTATTATTATTATTATACGCGCGCGGTCGCGTCATCGCAGGCTATGGTTTAATGAAATCATAGATGACTCTATTCTACCTCGAATCTATGGTAAACCACAAAACATCAAGGAAAAATCCTAAATTCACAGAACACGTCGATATTCTGTCACAAATAATTCAAAAATTATTCCATCATTAATTTATAAATTAATAACTATTATCGCGTGGGTCAAATATTTTTAACACTTTCCTAGCCTTATCATGGGACAGTGAGAACATGTCACGAAGCACTCACTCAAATAGAACAAATTATAGGTCCCAATTACACTCTCACACACATCAAATCTACCAACACCAGTGAAAGAAGAGTGAAAATCCTAACTACAAAGACTATTAGAAATGATCTCAAATATTCAAGCAAGGACTACGTCTACATAATTATTACAACAGAAAATAGAGAAAAATATAATTTAAAATCTTAGCTGTAGTAGACTTGGCTTCTGGACTCGGTTGATGATCAGTGAATATTTAACCAAACTCCATCTCCGATGTTATTCTCTCCCGGGCTGAATTTTGCCTCACATTTTAATGATACATGGCTGCAGCAGGCGAGGACTTAGGACCATTACAAACTCCGTCGAAATGCTGAAGTTCCATTTTTCCAAAGTATTTCAGGATTGCTGGGGATCTTGCGTCTTCTGGTGAAAGCTGAAACTAAAAGATCTGTCTTAGAAATAATTCCTAACACACACTCGATTCTTCAAGATGGCACAGTTTTTACCTACTTTAGAAAATTTTCTTCAGATTTATAAATTTAAAGAAATCTGAACTGCAGCGTTTCCGATATTTCGGCGTCACAAAATTTCCTCAGAAGCAGAAAATTTATCGTCTTTCCTCAATGAATGCTGGTAATATTCCACGTCGGATACGTCGTTTCCAATAACACATGTGCTCATACAATTATTCCCGTAGACAACTGAGCAACTGAGCAAATAAGCAGAACAGAATGAGCCGAATGAGCAGAATGAGCAAATATGCAGAATGAGAATGATTTCCCCAAGTACATGGGTATTTATTTCTTCAAGACGTAGGTGTGTTTGTTAATTAAATTTTATTGGCTGAGATTTCGCGATCGGGCTAACCTTGCGATTCAATTGGTTAAATATCATGACGTCAAAATCTCAAAGTATTGATCGCTTTTAATCTGGTCGAGTTCCTGTCCACGTGCCACCCCTCTGATGTCTTCAACAAGGCACAAAAAAACCCAGACTCGCATACACGGCACGGGAAAAACCTGTTTCCCTGCGGGCTAGCAGACAGTGCAGAGTTGAACTCACCTTCCTGGACGACAATTTTATGCATCGTTCCACCCCAGTAATAAAATATTCTTTCCATACAAACCAATAACCAATTTTCAAGGGTGCATATTCACCCGTGGCTGAAAAAATGATTTGATGGGCAGATTAAATCATTATCATCTGGAAATATAATTAACATGTCCCTTGAAAATTTTGAAGTACAGTTATGTGTCACACTATTCCATAATTATTCCAGATGACGTTCCAGCACGTAGCCTACAATTGTCCAGTTCCAGCGCAGCACAAAGCAAGCGTAATTGGCTCATGGCGGAATCTTGTAACTCCTGACACTCTTTACATACTTCTTCCGTCATATCGACCTGCGTTGTAACATGAAGGTAGATCGGATCCTCATCTTTGTTCCATGACGTTTCTTCTTCAAAGATGACGTTTATTTGATTTATAGCAGATTGTTTAGGACAGTAATAACTCTTCAAATTTGAACCATTATGAACTCCTTCATATGATTGATCGAGACTTTGTATGCGATAGGCATTGTTCCCATAGACTTTAATAATTTTGTACGGCCCAATAAATAACGGTGCAAGCTTGGCATAAAATTTACTTGTGGTTTCTGAGGAAGCTGGTTTCTTGAGTAACACAAGTTCATGTAATTTTAATGGACGACGAAACTTCTTGTTTCTGACTCGTCTTTGCCTTCTCTCAGCTTGTTCCTTTAGAGATTTAGCTGCCTTCTCAATATTCTCCTCCAGGGTAGGTTTTACATTTCCTGGGCATTGAATGATACTATCCCAAGGTCGGTAAGGTTGTCTGTCAAAATGAAGAACAACTGGAATCTGAGATGTTGCCTCGTGCACAGTGTTATTTAAGCATTCCATCATAATTGGCAACACATCTACCCATAACCAATGTGTATTTTCGCAGAAAATACGGCAGAGTTTTGACAGTTCCTGCATTACTCTTTCAGCTGGATTGCTCGATGGATGGCGGACAGAATTCAATATATGCTTAATGCCCAATTATTCCATAGCTTGACGAAATTCAGCGGAGGTAAATTGTGATCCGTGATCAGTTAATATGGCTTTTGGCTTGCCCATATGAGGTATCAGGTTGCGGATTATCCGACGGATTACAGATTTGGAATTCGCCTTTTGGATAGGATACAAGGCAATATAATTAGAAAATACGTCGATAGTGACTATTACATGTCGGTTTCCCCTCCTAGAGATCGGGACTGGTCCAAATAGGTCCATTGCAAATAACTGTTTAGGCCCTGTAGATATTATGGGAATAGGACTATGCTGAAGCAGATGAGAGCTAGGTTCTACTCGCTGACAAGTATCACAGGTGCGGACTACATTACGAACAATGGTTCGAAGTTTGTCCCAAGTGAATTTCTCTTGAATAGTGGCAACCGTCTTGTCAATATCACCATGACCTGTTATTCTGTGCGTATGCCAGATAACGGATTCCTGTAATTTTGGAGGCACCACAACTCTAAGTTCAGATTTTGCAGAATCAATGAATTTAAACAATATTCCATCCAAATATTGGTAACGTGAAGCTTTCCTCTTATATCTTCTGTAATTAGGTTCTCCGGGTTTGATTCTCTTCTCCAAAAAGTCTATGATGTTTCTTAAATCTTTGTCTCTTTTCTGGGCTTGCCGGATGTAACGTAATTTTCTTAAAAATTCGTGGTCCTCTGGAACTAATTCAATCTGATGGATTTCCTCAGTATCGGTATTCGGGTTACGACTTAAACAGTCAGCTAACAAATTGCTTTTTCCAGTACAGTGCTCCAGTTTGATGTCAAATTGCTGGACAAACATCGTCCACCTGAATATTCGTTCGGATGCCATGGTAGCTTTCAACATGAAAGTCAAAGCTTTGTGATCCGTCCTGATAATAATTTGATAACCATATATTATCTTCTGCCAGTATTTGAGAGCATAAACTATTGACAACATCTCCAATTCAGTAACCGTGTAGTGCTTTTCGTGATTTCTCAATTTTCTGCTGACGAAGGCAAGATAAATTCTCCTTTCAGGGTCTTCCTTATTTTCTTGGTATAACACAGCTCCAATTCCAATACCTGATGCGTGTGTTTGTAATATGAACGGTTTTCCAAAGTCTGGATATCCCAATTTGACGTTTTGTATCAGCATTTCCTTGGTCTTATTAAATGCTGTCTCACATTCACCATTCCATTTCCATCTGTTCCCCTTTTTTAGCATATCCTGTAAAGGTGCGACAGTCTGCGTAAAATTAGGGCAATGGTTGGCGAAAAAGTTGGCCATCCCTAAAAATTGCCTTACATGTTTTACTCTTATGGGCCTTGGAAATTTACTTATGGCTTCAATCCTGACCGGGTTAGGTCTGATTCCTTCACCATCTATTATATGTCTTAAAAATAAAATTTCAGTCTGACAGAATTTTGACTTGGCTAGATTTATATGGAATCCCGTTCTAGAAAGATTCTCCAGCAATTTCTCCAGTTTAGATAAGTGATCTTCGAAGGTTTCACTGGCGAAAAGTAAGTCATCAATGTACCTCGACGTGAAGCTCTTTACTTCCTCCGTAAGACATCGATCCAATGCTCGAATAAGAGCGCTTCCTGCGTTACATATGCCAAAGGGCAATTTTCGGAAGACGTAGGTCTGTTGGTTGAACATGAATCCAGTTAGGAGTCTAGATTTTTCCTCCAGGAGAATGTGATAATATGAAGAAGTGAAGTCGACTGACGTAAAGAGATTCATCCCTCGAAATTTCCTCAGAACTTCTTTAATAGCAGGTGCCTGGTCTCTTTCAGGGATTAGCTTGCGGTTCATCTCACGAGCGTCTAAACACAAACGAAGGGATCCATCTGGCTTGCTTACGATGACTAAAGAACTAAAAAAATGTGTACTAGCTTTCATTATAATCCCATCTTTCTCCATGCCTTCAATTAATTTTTCCACTCTAGAATGGAATTTCTCCGGGATCGGGTATGGCTTCTTCTTAAAAGGAGTCCAATCAGTTGCCACCAATGAATATTTAAAATCTGGAATTTGTCCCGGTTTGTCATCGAACAAGTTCTTATACTTTAATAATAAATTTCGAAGTTGTTCCTTTTCCTTATCAGTTCCCTGAGCTGAATTCACCTTCTGATTTATAAGATCCAAGGGATGTGTTCTATTTTCGCCCTCTTCAATGATGTCATCCAGAACCTGATGAATTTCTAAGGCCTCATGGTCTTCTTTCTCCCTCGATGTTAAGGCGCAATTTATGTGGAACACCTCTTGGTCGGTTACATCAACAGGATTCATGACTGCAATTTCTGAAGATTCCTCCAAACGAAATACTATTTGGTTGGAGTCCAAACTAATGTCTGCGTGGTATGATGTAAGAAAATCCATTCCAAGAATGATATTAAATTTGATATTCGTCATAGCCAAAAATATATTAGGGAACTTGGTGTTTCCGATTTCCACATCGAGAAATGTCTGCTGCTTGCAAATTACAATCTTGTCAGGGATAATTCCTTTAATTTTAACATGTGAGACTGGAATGATGGGTATTTCATGCCTTTCTCTTAAGTCATTCATAAATGATGTTGATATTACACTAATAGTGGAGCCGGTGTCAACTAAGCATTTAACTTTCACGCCACAAATTCTAGCTAATATTATTGGTAATGTCCTTGCATTATTTCTACTAGTCTCAAGATTTTCTTCTAACAGATCATCAGATTTAGTAACCCATAAATCAATCTGAACTATAATCCATTCCTTCGGGACCTCTGAATTACAAGAGTTAGGATTCGTACTATCATTTTCTAGTTGGATGGATTTTTTTTAATAGCCCCTTGACTATAATCTTCCTTTTCATAGTGTTGGCGATTTTCTTCTTGCTTAGCTCTTTGGTATTCTAAGCTTTCCGCTCCTACTATATCTGGATTCACGTCCTGGTCCTGAATCGCGTGACGCCACTTGGATTTTTCCTGATTTTCCTTGCGTAATTCCTGGATGTATTTCTCTCTCCCTCTTCTTGTCTCCAGTTTCTTTTTCTTCCTCCCGTATAGTTAGTTTCACTATTTCTTCTCCACCTTCCTCGAATATTTTCATAGTGTCTGCGTCGTACATTCCTTCGGAAATAATCTCTCTCCTCGTCACTTCTGTGTCCTGACCTAGGAGAACGGTCTCTCGGTGACATTTCCTTTGTAGTTCGACCGCTAGGTCTCCCTTGGTTGAACGAAGCTCCACTGTCAGCTCGGACGACTGTGGCTTGCAACACCTGTTGTTCTTGACCTAGGTTACGTCGCGGCTGCTCTCTCGAAGTTAAATCGAGTTGACGAAGCACGGCCTCAGCCTGAATTGCGTACTGCGCGTTCGAAGCAATCATTATACGTTGAATGTCCGCTGGAAGTTGCCTTATTATTACACGGACTACTTCAATTTCTGAGGGTGGCATATCAAGCTCCTTTAGTTTACGTAATTGAGCCGAAAAATAATCAGCGTAGCGTGTGGGCGTAGAAGAAGCGTACCTCCTAGCGTAGAGTTCTGTTTTTAAATTATGCTGTAAGTCACTGTTCCAATATCTCTCCAGAAATGCTTTCTTAAACCCTTCAAAATCTTCAAATGAATACTTGAACGCTTCATACCATGTTAATACTGAATTCTCCAAATAGCGTTCAGTCACCCTTAGTTGGCGTTCAGGAGGTATCTTATTATCTCTGAAGTATTCCTGAAGTTCACGAATGAAGCTTTTAGGAGTAACGCCTTTAACATTATTGAACTTCTTTGGCTGTTCCTCATGAAGTTTAATGATATTTACAATTTGAGTCTGACCTGAAACATTTGCTGAATTTATCCCACTACTGTCCTGATTTATGTAAGGATTGGTGTTATTTAAGGGATTAGCCATGTCCACCACTTTTGGAGTTGAAGACGGGACTTCACCAGACATCCGCTTCTCCAATTGACCTTGCCTTTCCAATAATGTAGAAGTAACAATATTATGACTCTCGCCCTGAAGTTGGATTATCTTAAGCTCTTCAACAAGTTCCTTAATTCCGTCCTGAAGTTCTCGCTTCGATGCTTCGGACTCAGCTTTTACTTCGCTAATTTCCTTGTCCATTTCCGTTTTTATTTCTTTAAGACCTGTCCGTGTCTCTTCGATAGTCTCGTAGAAATATTCTAGCCTTTCTGACGTGGTTACTTGGGAAACTTTTATTTCTGCTATGACTCCCTTTTCCACCTGTTTCAAAGTTTCGTACAGGCCGGTAAACTTTTTACTCCATGCTGCCTTAGTCGCTGTAAGGTCCTCTGCATTGTCCACAATTTTCTCCTCAATATTCTGAAAGTTTTTCTCCACCTCATTTTTGTATTTATCAAGCCCCTCTAGTACATCTGCCTGGACTTTAGCGAGTCTCTCACTTACTTCGTTCGACATCTCAGCTAACGAACTTGTAATACCCGCCTGTATTTCACCTTTAAAGTCTGAGAAATTCTGTTTGCCTGCTACAAGTTCACTTTGAATGGATGCTATTTTTCCATTAAATAATTTCACATCCGTGTGCAGTTTATTAATGTTTTCGTCCGTCCTATTCTGTATTTCTTCCAAAGCACTTTTAAGATCGGATTTAAATTTATCCTGACCCTCGTTCAGTTCTAATTTCAGTTTTTCATTATTCTCACTTAGTTCTTGCTTCAATCGCTCCTGATTTTCACTAAATTCAGCACTAAGTTCCTGTTTTAATTTATCACTGTTCTCGGTCAGTCTAAGCTCAAATTTAGCCTGATTTTCACTAAGGTCCTGTTTCAATTCCTGTTTTAATTTAGCACTATTTTCACTTAGGTCCTGCTTCAGCCTATCATTGCTATCCTTCAGGTCCTGCTTCAAACTATCTTTCAAGTTTCCTAACGCATTCTCCAAAAATGCACGCCATTCATCCATAATAATAAACTTTTTCAAAGAAACGGCAGTTCAGACCTCGGGGAGAATAATATCAGAGTATAAACCAGAGTCCAGTTCCACGTCCACTAATGAACTAAGCTCACCTCCTTAGGGGAAGATTTGTATATCATTTCAATAACATTTAACTATTAAAATCCGAAATGTTGCGCAAATGCAGTCGCATAAAAAAATGAAAATTTCCTAATCTCCAAGATTTTGTTTCAAGCATTCAACATGGCCCTTCCTAACTTTAACTAAAGTGCACTCTGCCACAGAGATCTGGGCTAATAAATGTTATCAAATAACCCAAAAATCCTATTGTCGCCGCATCTTACTTATGTCCAAATTTTGGACTACAAGATCGAGTCCTTAGATTGGCGTCGCCGATAAAATTCGGGCCAAGCACGTTACGGGCGCCAAATTTGTACTACCTGCCCCCGTTTTGCCGGGCAGCTCAGCCGGTAAGCAAAAGTTCCCAGAGGCGGAACGTTCGCTTACAGGCAACGCTAAATTATAGGGGTCAGGGACAATCTAAGGACTGACGACAAATGAAAACACTAAAAAGAAATGGGTTTTAACATTTATTAAATAAAATATCAGCACTTTCCAGATTCTATAAATATTTTCAAAATCTTGAAATAAAATATTTATCTCTTCCCTGCTGGAATTCATCTCACAGTTCTCCATAAAATTTCATTCTGTAAAGGTACGAAAGTGGGTCTTAATGAATTGTCTTAGAAAATTAAATAAACTATTATTTGAGAAAATCCTATCTCAAAATATGAAAATCCGAATTATTTTCCCTTCTTAAATTATCATTGAAATTAACAATATTCTGCGCTTCATTTTACCGTGAGTCAAAATTTTCACCTCAGACGGAAAATCAAATAAATCATTTCTATTAATTAAATATTAATCTAATTAATTATTTAAGCTTCAAATTATATAATGAAATTATTTTGAAATCAAATATCCAACTCATTTGATTCTTATTTTTATATCAATTGACCTAGTGTTGTGCACAACTCACAATAAAGGCTTAAAATTCTCGCATTATAGCGTTAAACATTTTACATTTTGTGAGCTTAGTTCATTGACGCGATCCTTGCTTAAGTATTTTCCCTCGAAGCAAAGATCCTAATCTATCTTATTCCGTCATAAAATCACTTAAAGATTCATAATTGAGCCAAATATGCTCGCCACAAAACAACAACAAAAAATCGAAACTTTACGCGCTGGGCGTACACATATCCTGACGAAATATAACCATGGAAATCACAATTATCACCAAAATCAATCATTCATCCATCTCACATTCAAGCTTTGGTCCACGGCAATATTATTAAATAAATTTATCGAATCCTATCTCATGATTTTTCATTTTAAGTTTTATTTGAAATATGAGAGCTTCTCTCGATGACAATATCAGACAAGGGCTACCATTTCGATCGTCTGACGTGTGATTGTGACAGGATTATCACTTTTCCAATGAAATAGATTCCACAACGATGCTCCAGGATAATTTTACAGTAGAAATCATCACTAAAAATTCCATAGAACTGCCTACAGTCACAGATAAATAAACATTCGCGCATACGGTCTATGAGTCACGACTACGTTATTTTTAATCTCTTATTATCTCAAATTATTGATCAACATGTGCTGCATAAGAAGAAATTATGTTCAAAAACACACTCTCTTCCTTAACTGACTCATGTAATGGACACACAAATAAAATCCTATCTTAAGATCCATTTATAAGTCTCAAAAATACCAATAACAGTAAATGCAAATTTTGTGGACATTCAAGCCACGACCAATATTCCAGGCCAACATCTACTTCAATATAGCACACATTAATCACTTATAAGCACAGTAATAATTACACTCATGACCTTTAAACATTCTATTAGACCGTAATAATGATATTATTATTATTATTATTATTATTATTATTATTATTATTATTATTATTATTATTATTATACGCGCGCGGTCGCGTCATCGCAGGCTATGGTTTAATGAAATCATAGATGACTCTATTCTACCTCGAATCTATGGTAAACCACAAAACATCAAGGAAAAATCCTAAATTCACAGAACACGTCGATATTCTGTCACAAATAATTCAAAAATTATTCCATCATTAATTTATAAATTAATAACTATTATCGCGTGGGTCAAATATTTTTAACACTTTCCTAGCCTTATCATGGGACAGTGAGAACATGTCACGAAGCACTCACTCAAATAGAACAAATTATAGGTCCCAATTACACTCTCACACACATCAAATCTACCAACACCAGTGAAAGAAGAGTGAAAATCCTAACTACAAAGACTATTAGAAATGATCTCAAATATTCAAGCAAGGACTACGTCTACATAATTATTACAACAGAAAATAGAGAAAAATATAATTTAAAATCTTAGCTGTAGTAGACTTGGCTTCTGGACTCGGTTGATGATCAGTGAATATTTAACCAAACTCCATCTCCGATGTTATTCTCTCCCGGGCTGAATTTTGCCTCACATTTTAATGATACATGGCTGCAGCAGGCGAGGACTTAGGACCATTACAAACTCCGTCGAAATGCTGAAGTTCCATTTTTCCAAAGTATTTCAGGATTGCTGGGGATCTTGCGTCTTCTGGTGAAAGCTGAAACTAAAAGATCTGTCTTAGAAATAATTCCTAACACACACTCGATTCTTCAAGATGGCACAGTTTTTACCTACTTTAGAAAATTTTCTTCAGATTTATAAATTTAAAGAAATCTGAACTGCAGCGTTTCCGATATTTCGGCGTCACAAAATTTCCTCAGAAGCAGAAAATTTATCGTCTTTCCTCAATGAATGCTGGTAATATTCCACGTCGGATACGTCGTTTCCAATAACACATGTGCTCATACAATTATTCCCGTAGACAACTGAGCAACTGAGCAAATAAGCAGAACAGAATGAGCCGAATGAGCAGAATGAGCAAATATGCAGAATGAGAATGATTTCCCCAAGTACATGGGTATTTATTTCTTCAAGACGTAGGTGTGTTTGTTAATTAAATTTTATTGGCTGAGATTTTGCGATCGGGCTAACCTTGCGATTCAATTGGTTAAATATCATGACGTCAAAATCTCAAAGTATTGATCGCTTTTAATCTGGTCGAGTTCCTGTCCACGTGCCACCCCTCTGATGTCTTCAACAAGGCACAAAGAAAACCCAGACTCGCATACACGGCACGGGAAAAACCTGTTTCCCTGCGGGCTAGCAGACAGTGCAGAGTTGAACTCACCTTCCTGGACGACAATTTTATGCATCGTTCCACCCCAGTAATAAAATATTCTTTCCATACAAACCAATAACCAATTTTCAAGGGTGCAATACATACATACATACTGAATCCTTGGGAGGTCCATAAAGGACACCTACCTTCCTTACCTATCAGCAATTAGCACGAGATCTGTCTCTTGGGTTTTTAACGGGTTCTTCGTCATTTGCTGAGGTAAAAGGTGAGTTTTAGTATCTTAATCTATGTACTTAAATGGAAGATCGACTCTAGAAAAGTGGTTGTTTATTTGAAAAATTATTTTAATGAGGAAAAATTCAGAAATCAACATTGTAATTCGAACTTATCTTGTCCAGTCAACGCAACACTAATTACAACGCAGAGGAGAGGTATACTGGTTTGAGAAGCTTTGACATAACTGCCTGATGGGCATCCTTACTAGGAACAAGTTTCACAAATTAGGAGTGAAGAATAGAGTCTGAAACTCCTTAAATTCGGTTTCCATGTGAGACTACATGTACCATCATAATATTTCGTAATGGTCAAGCACTCGTAACACAAACTCTGGACTCTTGGTATAATGAAGGCAATCCAATCGAGATGTGCCACACAGTGGTTGTACGACATGGACCCTTAATTGAACCGATGCGACCTGTGATTATCACATGGACCGTCATCTAACCTTCCAATTTACTTTAATGTCATTGTGGATGATGACCGCAAGGAAAATGATGTTATAATGACATATGGCCTTAATCTAAGTCACTGGAATTGATGACCCCATGACCATTCAAGTTTCTAAGCTGAAGGCTAAATATAATTAAGTTGCAACGGTTGATGACCAAGGTTTCCACTTTACTAATCCCAGCATATTTAATGCTCAATCAATCAAAGTCAAATCATATAACAACAACAATGCCTACAATACTTCGCGGCAGTAAAATCCATTACGATCGGACATGTCCCCTTAAGCGTTACGTTAATAATTGAACTTTCCCAGCAAAATGAACTACGATTTCCAGAATATATCTTCAAGTTATTCACTTGGCTTTAAGTTATTTCACAAATACGGCTTCCACTGAGTTTAATAATTTAATAAATCGAAATGATTTTATAAATGCTAATTTATAACAAATTCTATCTCCGCGGACAAATGCTTTCTTTAACAAGTCCCTACTCAAATTGATTTACGTTTTATTTAATAATGTTTATCGTCGCTTGATATCGTGGCGGCTGGAAAAGATTTTACATATAATTTATTTCCAGTATTGTGTCTTGTTTCATGATATCACACCATCAATTTAATCTAACATCAGCAATTATAAAGACATGGATAACCCTACTTATTAGGCACAAAAGTTTGCATAAGTACCTCGACTTAAAATGTGGGCCAAATACAATGCCGCATCCATCATGACATTTAAATGAGGCTTTGTGCACGCCTCAAAAATAAATGGATATCTACTACAACACTCTATTTTTGACACCCTGAAAATTGTAAACGTCGCTCATTATAGTATAATTTCCGTGGTTTCAGATATACGTTCAGATCCCAATTAAATATGTTAACATTATAGAAGGCTCTCTAATAACATACACATTACTCATGGATGAACATTTCAATTGATTTCTTGCAAAAATTACGAACTCCATTCTAAAGAACACGGTCTGATTTTCTAACACGTCGACAGACCACAAAGGATACCGTTATCTCCCCACAGCGTCGACCTCTCCGATCAGCTGTCTAGCGGAATGCTCCCCTCCGCTGTCTAAGCTTTGACTGAAAACACCTGTTGTAAGCCACGTTTAACTGCTCTCAAAATAATTAAATCCCCGATCTCGCTGAAAAATTACAAATATGATTTACTACAAGATGTCATTCAAAAATTTCACGTCTCAAACTTACACTTACGTGGTTTCTCTCACGATTTCCATCTCAAATATTATACAAATAACTTCGTCGTGTTCACGCAGAATCTCCCGGCATGATTACAGGCTTCCAACCACCTGATTCACAAAAATCGTACCTCAACGCACATCTACCAAGACTTAAAATTCTTGCCTCAAACACGACAAATCTCAATGACAAAAAGAATGGAATAATAATCCTTAGAATCCACAACGCGTAACTACATACAATACTCTAATAATGAAACATCTTCGCATAACGTGACCTCGTACTTCTGAACTGTATTACACACAGATGACTGGCAAACTTTACTATTATTTATTGTCAGTCAGACACTGTTTAAACGGACATAGGAATAGCAGTCCCTTCGTGATAGATATTCGCCGATCTACATTGCTCGACACGACAGCTCGTCTAAACCCAATTGAAAAGGGGTAACCACAGATTTCTTGCACCACTTCCGTCATAATTCAAACCGAAATTTTTTTTTACGTCAGATAAAACAATTCTTAACTTGACTTACAAATAAGGTAATAAACTCACGGAAAGGACGATCTAATTTAGACGTTATATCGATTCATAAACCTCAAACTGAATATTTACAACACATTACACTGCACTAGTCAATATATATATTTTATCCAAGCATGAAAAACAAATGATCTTTCGTCATATTTTCTGACACTTCACGAAACAAATGGGTGACGAAACTGCTTCATAAATATCCATTACAAAATATAAGTGTGACATCATAAAACAGATACATAGGCGGTGATAGTGGCATTTCACCTACCTTAACTGCACGTCAGCTTCCATCGTATTTGCTCACCAGCAACCTTCCGAAATTTAATTTCCCATTTCAACACTTCTGGCTTCACATTTTATTTCATTAATATTACTTTCCTACCCTTCACTCGATATTTTCGCGGACTGTACACGAATACTGTCGACCGCACACGGATATCTTCTTTTTTAAACACAGTATTATTAGAATTTCACTAATAGTAATTCGGCATTTATATGACCGCCTTTACATACGATTAACGCTCTACTAAACAACACTATCTCCAGCTAGAGACAATACTCCGGCCACATTTGCCTAAACCTAAGTTTCTGCTAGACGTAGTCTATTACTCGCCGACCAATTTACCCAACAACATGACCTTGTCTCACGAGCTCCAATGATTCAGTGCAGGGGGATTTCAGGATGGAGCAACCCTTTATTTATAGTTTCCATCCCCTCCCTTAGGCATTTTTTTCTTGCCACCAAGAAATTTTACGTACATTTTCCCACCTTGTGGAAATGTATTTAAAGCAGTTTTTACTGTAACCAGTTACTTGCTAAATAGTTAGTGACATTGTCCATGAACATTTAAAATTATCTCGTACCAAATTATATGGTTAAATTACCTCGTTTGGTAGGCATTATATTCTGACGACGTGACGTGGGTTGAATAGACACGCGCGTCGTTCATGAAATTCACTAGGAAAAAGCTTAGCAATCTCAAATCTGTATTACTAAAGACCAATTGTCACACAGATGATTACAGGACACTCGTTATATTACGTTAACTGCTAATTTGTTGTAATAAATATGTTTATTTCATCAGCACCTTATTCTGTATCCATCCACCTTCGACATCTGCGAGTGACGTCACATCTGACAGCATTAGAAAGAAAGTGGCAACATTCCTGCCTCGAGCCGCCTCTGCGAGATATATATACATTCGAGCTCCTCATTATGATTAACATGGGGCCTCATGTAGTGACTTTAAGACTCAAATTTCTTGGGACACAAAGGTCATGTGTTCAGTACATACATACATACATACGTACATACATACATACATACATACATGCATACATACATACATACATACATACATACATACATACATACATACATACATACATACTTACTGAGCACTTGGGCCAGTATGAAGGATACCTACCTTCCCTACCGATCAGCAATTTTCATGAGATCTCTCTCTTGGGTCGTTTCGTGTTCTTCTTCACTTGCTGAGGTAAAAGGTAGGGTTCAGTAATCCTAAGCTATCTACTTAAACGGAAGGTCTATTCACAAATATTTGTACTTTATTTTGGAAAATGTACTGAAGAAAATAATTTAAATCTCAATATAATTTGCACTCTCTCTTGTCCACTTGACACCACAATAATTTTTTCACAGAGGAGCAGAACGCTGGTTTGAGCCTTTGACTTAACAGCCTGACGGGCATCCTTACTAGAAACCATTGTCTCAATTATTAAATAAAGAAAGGAAAGTCTGGAGATCCTTAAATTCGGCTTCCATGTGAGACTACATGTACCATCATAATGATTCTTTATGGTCCAGAACTCGTAACACGAAATATGGACTCTGGGTATAATTAGGGCAGTCCAATCTGTCTGTACCACAGATTGGTTGTACGGCATGGACCCTTAATTGAATCGATGTGACCTGCGACTATGTCATGGACTGACCTCTAAAATTCTAAGTTACTTTAAAGTCATTGTGGAAGATTACCACAAGGAAAACGATGCTATAGTGGCATATGGCCCTAATCTAAATCACTGAGCTTGATGACCCCATGACCATCCAAGTTTCTAAGCTGAAGGCTAAACACAATTAAGTTATATCGGTTGATGACCAAATTTTCCACTTTAATAACCCCAGCACATGCTCAATCAATCAAAGTCAAATAATACAACAACAACGCTCACAATAATTTGTGACAGTAAAATCCATTACCTTCGGATATGTCCCCTTAATCGTTACGTTAACATTTGAATATTCCCAGAAAAATAAACGAAGATTTCCAGAATGCACCTTCAAGTTATTCACTTGGTTTAAAGTTATTTCACAAATACGGTTTCCACTGAATTTAGTAATTAAATGATATAATGAATCTTAATAAACAACAAATTCTATCTCCGCGGACGAATGGTTTCTTTCACAAGTCCCTACTCAGATTTCGACGTATTAATTTTAATTCATTTGATGTTTTTCATCTGTTGTTATAGAGCAGCTAGAAAAAATTTACATCATTTATTTCCAGTATTATATCTTGTTTCATGACACACTTTAATCTAATCTAATACTAACCATTACTAATACTTGGATAACCCTAATAATTAAGTTCAAAACCATAAGTAACTCGCCCTACAATGTAAGCCGATTACGATGACATATCTTGTCATAACATTCCATAAAGCTCTGTGCACCCCTCACAAACAAATCAATCATCATTACCATCACCCTATATTTTCGACAACCCTGAAATTGGCTATCCTCTCTCATTATACCCTAACTTCGTGGTTTCAAATATACATTACGATCTCAGTTAGACAAATTCACAGTATCTAATAACCTGCACGTCATTCCCGGATGAAAATTTCAACTAGATCTCGCAATTAATGATCTCTGTTCCTAAGAATGCAATCTGATTTTTAACAGGTTGCAAACGCACAACCCAAGTTATCGAGCTGCGAACTCCGATCAGCTGGCGGTATTGGACACAAACGACCCTCGCTCAGCTTCGATACGAAATATCTGTCCTTCATGCTTAACTGGTTCCACAAGACTGAAATGTTCGACTTCGCAAATAGAATTCAAACAGGATATTCCTGACCAAACAAATATGCACATTGATTTTTCTTTAAATGTCTTACAATAATTGTACACGTCGCAAATTAATACCTGCGTGAATTCTCTTGCTTCTTTCCATCCCAAACATTATAAAAAATCTTCCTCGGGCTCACACAAATCCCGGCACCATTACAGGCTTCCAATCACCTGATTCACAAATCCTATCTCAACTCATGCGGCAAATCTAACCTCTTGCCTTCAACTCGACGTTTCTCACTGACAAAGAACTGGAATAAAAATCCTTAGAATCCACGACGCATAATCACGCACAAATACTTTAATAATGAACAACTTCCCATAACATGATCTCGTATTTTATAACTTGGATTTTCACGAAAATGACTGACAAATTTTACTGTTACTTATTGACACATAGACCCAGTTTAAACGGACATAGAATAACGTTACACTTCATGACAAAATTCACCGATCTGCATTATTCAACCCGACAGCGCGCTTCCACTCGATTGAAAATGGATAACCACGGATTTCTTGCCCCAATTCCATCAAAATTCAAACAGAAAAATTTATGTCGAATAAAGATCTTAATTTGACATCACAAAATATAGGCAATAAATTCACGGAAATGACGATCTGCTTTGGTACTGATATCATTTTGAAACCCTCACTAATAACTTTTTACAACCTGTTACACGGCACTCGAAATACTTTAAAAATTTATCCAAGAGGAAAATAAAACAAATGACCTTTCGTCATATTTCTGACATTCACCAAAAACATATGGGTGACCAACTGCGTCACAAATACCCATTTCAAATATATATAAGTTTGTCATCATAAAGCAATATATAGTAGGCGGTAAGATGGCATGTCACCTACCTTATGTTTACATCAGCTTCCATATTTGGGCTCACCTATGACCCTCTGTCATTTATTTAGCCACCGGGCGAGTTGGCCGTGCGCGTAGAGGCGCGCGGCTGTGAGCTTGCATCCGGGAGATAGTAGGTTCGAATCCCACTATCGGCAGCCCTGAAGATGGTTTTCCGTGGTTTCCCATTTTCACACCAGGCGAATGCTGGGGCTGTACCTTAATTAAGGCCACGGCCGCTTCCTTCCAACTCCTAGGCCTTTCCTATCCCATCGTCGCCATAAGACCTATCTGTGTCGGTGCGACGTAAAGCCCCTAGCAAAAAAATTATTTAAGCATTTTTACATTTCTTGTTGTACATAGGATTTTCTTCATGTTTCCTCGAATTAAAGCATGAAAGAAGAAATGCCCTTCACTCGGCGTCTTCGTTTATCGCACTCGACTGATTGTATTTATTACCCGCACACGAATTACTTTCTTCACAACACAAAAATCTTACAACTTTATAAATACTTCTTCGGTATCTTGACCGTTCTTTTTATATAATTACTTCTTCTCTAAAAAACTGTCTCCACATGGATTCAAGACTCCAGCAACATCGGCCGAAATCTGCTTGATGGACTTAGTCTACTTCTGGTCGATCGATTTACAGAACAATTCAAGCCTCTCTCTCAAGCCTCAATGATACAAATGCAGGGGTTTCAACACGGCGTCCCTTCTTATTTATAGGTGCTACCGCCTCTCTCCAGGCATTTTCCCTTTGCCTCCAAAAAATTTGCCTAACTTTTCCGAATTAGTAGAACTGTATTAAAAAGAGATTTTGCTGTAACCACGTACGTGTTAACCTACTAACGGCAGTGTCCATGAACATTAAAAATTTACTCTGATTAAATTAACTGTTTAAATGACCTCATGTGATAGGCACTATTTTCAGTCGACTTAGCGTGGGTAATATAGACACGCGCGTCCTTCTGAAATAATCCACAAAAATGGCTTAGCAGTCTCAAATGCGTCTTACTAAAGACCAAATGTCTTATAGATAAATACAGGACCCTCATTATACTGCGTTCACCACTAATCCTTTATTGAAATATACTTATTCAACCTAAACTTTCTTCTGTATCCTTCCACGTTCGACACGTGCGGATGACATGACGTATCATAGCGTGGGAATGAAGGTAATCACCCCCTTGCCACGTGTCGCTTCCGTGATATCAAGAAATTTTCAAGCTCCTCATCACAATTGTCATGGGGCCTCATGTAGTAACTTTCATAGTTAAAATTCTTAGGGCACAAATGTCATTGGTTCAATACATTCATACGTACATGCATACATACATGCGCACTTCTTTGTCATAGACCGCTATGCCTTTCTTCTTTCAGTCTGTAAGCCTCTGCGACTAACAGATATAAATCCAAACCACTAACACTTATACACAGCATGGACAAGCCATACACTGGTATCCGTTGGACTACTGGTGAACTGTTCAGCAGTTCCATGGAGTTTCATGTGTTAAAGGTCTTCCTATGCAAACTAGGTGACTAAACACTAAATCAGGATGAGGGTACTAGCTGCACAAGTTACCTACTCCACGAACCCTATTCCCGTGGCATTATCCTACAACTAATCTATGGTTTGTATGCAGTGATAACTCTAATCAGCGTCACATATGTCCAACCTCTGTCATAAATTACGAACATCGATTTCTGTTGGGCTACTCAGACGCTAACCAGTGACAATCCCTTACCCGAGAGCCCCACTCACACAGAAATCACAAGAACTTTGTATATCCTCCTTGCTGCCCTAATATGATACCGCACTATTTTAAATCACAGCACAGTAACCGTCTGTGTTCATTGTAGTTCAGTTTATGCAACACCATAGATAAATTGTGATAGTTTTCACGAAGAGGTGTTAAATGGGCCACTGGCACCGAAGCAAGTTTATTTCCATTGTGCAGGAGAATACCTCTGAGACTTCGTTTACTGGTATTAATAAATAGACGCCAGTCCTTTGGTTGGTAAATAGTTCCAAGATGACGAATCAAGCCTGGGATATCACGGCAAAACAATTTCGTCTTTGTGAACAAAAAACTGGCGGAATTCTTCCTCCCGATTGCTGTAAAATATGAATTTGTCCCAGGAAGTAAAAAAAAAAATCTCACCTTTAATCGTGATCCCAAAAGTTCACTCTTTTCTTTAGTGAGACGTAGGTCACACACCAAATCATTTAAGTCACACAGATTATAAATACGAGGAGTGTTTTCCTCAATATCCGGTACAAAGGTATCATCATCACCATCCTCCGCACTTGAAGATGACGAAGACACACTCTCCGGTATACGTGTTGGTGGTTTTGAGACAGGAATATCGGGTCTATGTGATACGGGGGTTAAGGCAGATGGAAGTCAGGGATACACAATGTGCTTTGTTTTCCGTATTGAAGCCGAACACTTTACATACACAAAACTAACGTTCGTCAAATTGATTTATTTCTTCCCTCAAAGCCATTGGAATTCAGAAAAGCATTGACGGCAACAACCCATTGCACCGTTACCGCATGTTTTCTACACACGTTTTACACACAATATAGGGTGAGAAATTCGTGTCCTGATCACGCAGTTTCATGTTAAAATATGCCAAGTACATGCTTTTTTAAATGTGATATTTCGCATTTGGCCTTACATTGTATACTGGCCACATACGGTATACAACGGAAAGAGCAGGGAAGGTTCACACATTTTCGCCTCCGAACGTCACTTCCACTTACAATGTTAACACAAACTAATTCACTTATTCACTCGATCGACTTCAAGTGCACGTTGTAACTTGTAAGAAAAAGGCGTAACACAGTCTCAGTTTCTCCTTTCAGACTACGGAGGAACGCGATCTTGCCGTTTTGACATTGTCTGGGAGAGGAAAGGCCTAAGAATGGGAAGGAAGCGGCCGTGGCCATAATTAAGCTACAGCCCCAGCATTTGCCTGGTGTGAAAATGGGAAACCACGGAAAACCATCTTCAGGGCTGCCGACAGTGTGGTTCGAACCCACTATCTCCCGATTACTGGATACTGGCCGCGCTATCGAGCTCGGTAATTGGATTATAAGGACTGAAAGACATGTTCTGTAAACACGATCACTCCGTTTTATGCGAATCAGAATAATCTGTGATTTTAGCGTGTAAGTAGGGCCTACTGTATTTTCACTTCTGCCGGCCTATGGTCTAAGGGGTCGTGACTTCAATTACCGGTCCGATTGAGGATTTTAATTTTCATTCCTTAATTGGGATAGGAAAGGCCTAGGAGTGGGAAAGAAGCGGCAGTGGCTTTAGTCATGACCGGTGTGAAAACTGGAAACCACGGAAAACCATGTTCAGGTCTGCCGACAGTGGGGTTCGAACCCACTACCTCGCGAATGCAAGCTCACAGCCGCGAACTCTTAACCGCACGGGCTAATCGCTCGGTCGAAATATTTTCAAGACATTGACGAGCATATTTAAGATACCGATAAGGACGGAAAGACATGTTTCTGTAAATACTATCTCCCCGTTTAATGCGAAGTGAAATAAAGAGTGACTTAACGTGTGTGTCGTTTGGCTGCAAGGCTAAATGGTTAGCATGGTGACCTTTGTTACAAGGGCCCCCGGGTTAGATTCCCGGCCGAGTTGAGGATTTTAACTTTCATTCGTTAGTTCCTGTAGCATGGGGGCTGGGTTTTTCTACCATCTTCAACACTATAATTCATCTCAGGTAGGACCACATAAACACACATGCGCACGTCGCCTACAGAGCGTCAACTCGAAGGACTTGAACCAGTCTTCTGCAAAGGCCACAAGTCTAATAAAAGCGTGTAGTGGCTGCATACCGAATACAGTGTTACGATATCAGACTTAATTTGATCATCTCTAGGAATTCCTCAGTTACGGAATGGAGTCAGCTTCTTACGTGTCGAAACCGCTCCCAAACCAAATTAAACATATTGCGACATAAATTTGTGCAACTGTTTATCGTGTTTTGAATAGGTGAAACCTCTCTCTTTTTAACATTGTGATAGTTATGTTTTACCGGATGATATCAATAACAGAAGCTACTTTTACCCCAAATTCATGCCTCTTTACAAAAGTTGAAATTGCTGTTGGAAGACACCTGGAATTTTGATGACAGTTGCCTAAACAGATAGACCATTTACGTAAACAATTTGGTCTTATATTATGAAATAAAGTAATGTTTGGTTTGTTGAAAAATAAATAATTTCCTGTTTAATGTGTAAGCAGAGTGCGAAGTGCTATGACGTCATACGGTTACGTAATATTTTGTCATTTCCGCGCCCTCAGCTATCCGATTCTTTTGAAATATTTCGTTTTTCCGAAATTGGAAATACACATTTCATTCAGCACGTTGCTCCCCTTTCTGAGAGAGAAACGGCGGTGAATTTTCAAACTGATGAAATAAGAAAGGAATTGTGACTATAAAAATGGACAATTGTTTGGGAATGCCGGGAATAACACGGCATTTATAGTTCCTTCTGCCATTAGTCATTTCGGAGAGGTATAAAAGTTATCCCGGTGAAACAACTCACAGGGACAGATTTAACAACAGTGTCTAAAGATGCTTTACGAAAAATACATTTATGTGAATTGAAAACATTGTGTGTTGTAACTGGCAGTAATAGAGTTAATCGTGTAATGTTCCATGATCTTACTGAAGATTCAGGAAGTAGTTGCTCCTTCCGAATTTAAAATTTTCCACTTTTGTTCTCTATAACAGTGTACACGTACATTTTTAAAAACTTCGATATAATTCCTAAATCACTCTAACAATAATAGAAAATTACAGATAGTGTAATCGTCATAAGGTTATCAGGCAAATTACGAGTAATATGCTAAGTTATAAATAAAGAAGTATTTAACGACAATGTATGCATTATCACTGTTGATTGACTTCTTAAATATTAAATTTAAGATTACAAAATAATGTTGATGACCATTCATAATTGTTTTGATACACAAGTAGCTGGGTCTTGATTTATTTATTCCGTTTTATTCCGATCTTCGAAAAGTAATCATTACCTGCGATGAAAAGGATTATGGATTTCCTTTGATTGGCGTATATTTTACCGTTCCTTACTTATTATTATCATCATCATTTACCATAATTTTTATAAGATATGTGCATGGCCTGATGGAAGGGTATTAGGCTCACGTACATTAAACATATTTCACAGACCTAGTTTTAAATTAGAGGAAGATACGGTATTTACAATACTTAAAAGATTTGTAATTCATTATCTTCAGTGAGATCATTTATATCTAATGCAATGCTCCGCGTCTTTTGTCTTTTAGTAGTGTTCAAATGTAGTATCACGTCCGTTCGAGTTTGCCTCCAGGATGAGAATGTGCTTGACTTCGACGTGAAATATGAAAACCGTTGGGAAAACGCTCTTGTGAATGGCTCGGAGCTTCGTATTTCGTCCCAATAGCTGACTTCAAATGGAACTATGTATCTGGTGACATCACACAAGGGCGGCCTGTTTGCGAGAAAACAACAGACGAATTCTAGCCCGTAGATACCTGGTTCAGCGATTTGTGTGCTTCTATTGGCTTCGTCCGGCGACAAATATTTGAACCCAGGACCCCAGCATGTCAGCGGTATGAATTTCTTCCACCAAAATGTAGGGAACGTGTGTAATTCTTTGACGGACTTTAACCTTGCTTTCAGTGACGCCAGCCAAGATTGTATTTGTATAGTTGAAAGTTGGTTAAATGATTCTGTTGGTGATAATGAACTGTTGTCTACTGGTTACTGTGTGTTTCGTCAAGACAGACATCAGGTCCATAGTAGCAAAGTGAAAGAGGGAGGGATTATGATTGTTGTGAAATCTGCTCTAAGGCCAGTTTCCCGGCCAGAGCTGGCGGGAGACTGGGAGTGTCTCGTGGTCAAGGCCACCCCAACATCAGGAAGGTCTGTATTTGTAGTGTGCTGCTACCTGCCACCAGACGAAGTGACTGCTGGGAAGAGTAATCTTCGAGCAACACTGGCCAACGTCACAGCTGTGTTAAACCCGCAGGATATTCTTGTATTTTTCGGAGACTTTAACATTAGGCATTAGGCTTGGAATCCTGGTCCCGTTATGAAACAAAGATGTGCTGAAGTCTTCTTACTTCTGGAAATCGTCAGTGAATTCGGAATCAGGATAATGTGTCACTTCCCAACAAGAAACGAGAACTTCCTGGAACTTGTTCTAATCTCGGATCAATACCGTGGGGCACATGGACTGCTTTGAGACGGAAAAGGTAATTACATCAGACCATCGAGCTGTAGAAGTCAACGCGAGTTATGCGCCCCGTACCAAAGAGGAAGTTTGTGTTCGCATGGACTAAGGCCGATTTTCCTCAAATAAGAGATCTCCTTTCGTTGTGTCCCTGGAATTTAATCGAAGACTCACCTCCGTCGACGAGGCGTTAACCCTTTTCTACGACCTCCTTCGCGCTGTATGTACCGTCCCGGATAGTTAGCTCGCGGAAGTACCCATGCTGGTACGACTCTGAGTTAACAGATAAATTAAACGAACAGGAGAGGGCAAGAAGGATGTTTAAAAAAACGGGCCATAGTAGTGATTATGTGCAGTTTTTGACCATACGCGGGGAATTTAAACGTCTTCAGCTCAAAAATACAGAAAATATATAACTTCGATGGAATCGAAATTATCTGCCAACCCGAAGTGCTTCGGGAATTTCGTAAACAACAAACGGAGGTCATCTCGCCTGCCATCTACTATGCTTCAGGACGGGAGAGAATTACAGGAAAAGAGGAGCATCTTGGATAGTTTTGCAGATAACTTTGTAAAGTATTACTCCCTACCGCAAAGTGTAATCTATCCACTTCGTCCGGGTGTGATGTAGGCCTAACTTCAATAGTGACCTTGAGCCGTATCCTACTGGCCCATAATAATAATTGGAATATTATTTGACCAAACATGTGAAATTTATTCAGAAAAGTTACAGTCTTAACATGTTAAAGCATTGTACCCTAAGGTAGTTGATACCGGATGTTGAGCAAGACAGTGGTTCGCTGGATGTTGCTTCATATTTCCGTATGACCATGAGAAAGGATAGCGTACCCAAGCGCTGGCAAGGATCGACACGTGTATTAGATGCTGACCAAGCAAGATATTTCAGCCAATGGGAACTTAGGGATTTGGCAAACCGGGAGGCTATACCGCGCCAAATATTAATTCCGGGATGACCAACGTGCTTTGTGGATAAAGTCAGTTTCTGAAAGAGATCGGTTTTCCACAGTTTCTGAAGTCAGATATATTTGGAAATGTATTATAGAAATTGGTGGAAGAGATTTGCTAGTGTTTGAGCTGTGTTTGGTAAATATATTACAATAAGTATTATGTCATCATACATGACGAAATTTCTGATTGGTGGTTGGTTCAGACACCCGGGAACCCCAACATTATTGGCGTCACCGAAGCCTCCTCAGTAACCCTTAGCTCTGGAGAGCGTCACTCTGTAGTAAGAGTTTGAACAGTGCGGATGGGATAACTTTGTATTCCGTAGTTGAAGTTTGAACAGTGCGGATGCACTAATTGTGTGATTTCAGTAATAGTAACTGGTTATCATTGATACTGTAAATTGTGCAGACGCAATAATTTATTGTGCTTGAGTAAATGAAATAGTACAATTTTGGCAGAGTTTACTTTCAAGTGATAAAGACGGTGTTCAGTAACCGCTGAGTAACAAGTGTAGTGGAAACGTGCTATTGTTTCACTATTTCGCGACGGGCGCGTATTCGCGTGGAACTTCCGTACCGAACCGTGGGCTGCTTTAAAAACTGTGTTTTTACCCTTTAAGTGAAGTGTGTTATATATATGTGAATCAGTGTGTTAGCTGATCTGGTAAAAGAAAGGGTATCTCGGCTCGCAGCATTAAGCAGTGAAGAGGTTATCAATAATAGTCTTCTGTGTTCCAGTGAATTGTTTTCCAGCAAGATGATGGATACACCTGTAGAGGAAGGAAGTGCATTCCCACATGTTAATGCTGTGATTAACATGGAGTAAACACAAAAGCAGTGGGGATGGAAGCTGCTATCCTGGTTTCCCGAGAGTCACGTAGAATGTAAAGTAAGACGCATGTATTATTTACCGCATGATATGTAAGTTATGTTAAGGTACTAGGGCAGTGTAGATAGAATTTTAATTTTCATATAAAGTAAGCCTGACGGCATGTGTTTGTTTAATTTTGTTACCATGATAGATTCGGATACGAGATTAATGCATGTTTATTTTATTTTCATTTTGCTTTATGAGTAGATGTTTGGGAAAATGAGGGATTGATAGGATCAGTTATTGTCGTAAATATAGTACTTAGCGTAGGATATTCCGAGTTTTCCTTAAATATAGGCTAGAAGGGCTAGATCGACAGGTTCATTTTATATTACGTCAAACACGTATCAATTCATTTTATTTCGGTTATTCAGAGAGACAGGTATAGCTGTTTTGCATGATGCATGGTTTTACAGAAGCTGCCAGAAGGAGCTGCAGAACGTCGTTGTTAAATTAAGATCTTTGAAGTTAGGTTGGATTCTGTTTGCCTGATGGTCTGCCAAGGACTCGAACTGCGTCTCGTTATGTGGAAAGGCCAGTGGGATTCATGAGGAATAATGAGATAATAATTGCATGCTGAATTATAATGTATTGGTGCAGGCTGATGGTATGCCTGACAAGATAGAGTATTGTGAAGATGTGTGTGCCTGCTTAGTGTCTTCTGAGTATATTGTGATCAGAATGGACAGTGTTAATTCCAGACTATTGAGTCTGATGTTGTTAAATGGCCCAAGCATGCCAAGAAGGAATAAATATACGGGAGTTTCCGTGTAGTTGATGATGGGCGTTATCTCATGGCAAGCTGATTCCTGGCCTATGTTATCGGCATGTGTGAAAGAGACAGTATTTCCTTGTGGCGGCCTTGGGAGACAAAATCCAATCTTTAGCATAGTGGAGTTAAATATTTCTTTACAGCTCGTAATCTACCCGGATGTACATGACGGATGACCGCGCTGTTGAGCGCTTAAACGCAGCAGAAGGAGGCAATGTTGCCCATTGCTTTCTTCATGATATCAAGGATTATTTATATGTTTTTCCCTTACAGGATGGTTTTACCTTATTATTTATGATTGTATACCCTGTCTCGTTGTTTTTTTAACCTCTTAACTGGGTATTATTCATGTGCTTTGTGTAACCTCCCCTGTGTATTTTTTTTTCAGCAGATTGTTGTTACACGGCAGGATAGGCAGAAAAGTTAGTATTATCATTAATATCATTCATCTGTGGTGCAAAAAGTAAAATAAAGGAGTTTTAATTAATTAATTTTTGTGTTAGAGAAATTTTTAACCTTTTTGCATTAACTGCAAGGTCATTTACCTGGTTGGAATTTGAGAGTTTGGCCCATACTTTACAGCCGTAAGTTGAAACATAAAAGCAAGAGTTATTTATAAATATCATATCATTCATGTGACATTCTGAACCATTTTTCATTAACTGCAAGGTCATTTACCTGATTGAAATTTGAGTGTTTTGTTCATATGTTAGCACCTAAAATTAAAACAAATAAAAGGGAATATTTACGAATTACACATCATCCTAGTTACTTTGTGAAAGGTTTTACATTAACTTCACGGTCAGTTACGTCATTTACCTCACTAGAACTGCAGTGATTTTTCTCAGAGATATTTTCGAAAGGTAAGGGGTTGCGATACTTTCCCGTTTTGAGAAATACTGTTTTCTGGCTTATGAACTATCCGCTGCAGCATTAGAAGTCCAATTAGAGTTTTTATCTCAGTTGGATTTGTATCCATCCAATCTCTCGCTCGTGACTGTGGTTTCAAGTTCGGATGGGCTTCTAAAAACTGTTTAGCATACAAATTGGTTCGTTCGGCAATAAGTTGAAACATATCATCACCTATCATCACCTATAATCCAACACATTGGATTCATCGTCGAAGTCCACATTTACACCACTAGCACCAGAAAATACGAATTTCTGGCGTGAAACACCACGCGGCGGGAAAGGATGAAACATGTCTAACACTTCGCCTTCATCCGATTCGTCATGCTGTTCATCTTGCTCTTTATTCTCATTCTCTTGAATCCCTTTCACTATCAGACTCACCTTCAGTTGTATCAAACCACTCATCTTTGGATTTCTGAGAAGATAAATCGTCACAATCATTCTCTAAGTGTTGAATAATCTTGCCTTCTTCGAGCGTTTCGAACTTACGCTTTGAACTAGATGCTGCCATATTTGGCCTACTGCGGACAAGTAGCACCGTACAGTTGTAAAATATAAACGAATAAGCTTCAAGAAGCGTGACATGTGGTATTTGATGCCATCGTGCAGGAAAAACATCAATTAAGGCGACAATACACGACGCGGCAAAGTAGCTCGTCATACCCAGGAGATATTCGCGGTAAAAGACGCGTACGTATATATTCGTCATGCCCATTACCCATTAACATTGAGCGTACGAATATATACGTCATGCCCAGTTAAGAGGTTAAAGGGAACAGCCCGAGTGCTAAAGTATCGTTGGTTTATCTAGTTCTGTCTAGATCTTTTGTAGTGAACCGGGATTCACATTAGAAGCAGTGTAGCATTTAAGACTTTACTCGATATCCGATGTACATATATGTTTAGTTTGATTATTTGAATTGCTGTAAATATAGTGTAGGATTTGCCCCTAGTATTTTGCATACCTTACATAGCGTCCGGTGCGTCTTAATTATATTTCTTTCCGTCGTAATTTTTCTTATTATGTAACTTTTATTTTACGGAAATAGTTTGACGACTCTCGGGAGTAACTTAAATTTGAAAAGCGTATCGTTGGGATGCGATAGTGTGAAACTCCATACGGAAATACCAAATGGCAGTGTTTGCGTACACTTGTTGCCATATAACATAAACATTGGACTATAAGAAGAAATTTAGTCGTGATTTTTATAAATGTTCTTTGTTGAACTTGTTTTTCCTTTAAATGTCAGATTTGTATTATCATTCCATTAACGTTTTTAATTTCGATTTGTTTCTATACTTTGAGATTAATTTTTTACAAATTTTTATTTTTCTTGATTCAATTTATTTTCGTGTGATTTGATCGGGGACATTTATTAATAAATCCATCTTACCCCCTATGATTGTTTCTCATTCGTGTTATACCTCCATTTCCTGTCATTGATTGCTATTTTAGTGTAGAACTTCGACTTTTTATCCTGACCCAATCGACGACCAACCCACACTCTGCCCAACCCTGAGTTAGTCGGATGTTCATACAGGAATGGAGGCATCGTCCTAGAGGGTATTTACCCCTGGGTACGGTACAACCTCTCTAGCAGAGGTAACTTCAATTCTTGCATCTTTGGATACCTCAAATTCATGTGGTCCAGATGACGTACCCGCAATAGTTTTGGATGAATGTGCATCTGAGCTACGTAGGCCATTTAGCATCATAATAAATATGTCATCCTCGTGAGAATATTTTCCGTGTGATTTGGAAGAAAGGTTACGTCATACCAGTGTTCAAGAAAGGAGACAAAATGCTGTTTGATAACTATAGCCCTGTTGGGTCATTGCCCTGATTTAAAAGGTGGCAGAGAAGATCGTGTATGAGAGATTGTACACTTCTGTTTCCCAGCATATTATTATAGCGCAGCACGGATTTGTACAGGAACGCTCTACCGTGACCAATATGGCGGTGTATATAAATTTCATTTCAGAATCTCTGGATAGGAGGCAACAAGTGGATGTTGTTTACACGGACTTCTCCAAAGCCTTTGATTCAATTGAACATGATGCTCTACTCATCAAATTGTCAGCATATGGGATAGGAGGAAGAGCTTTGGAGTGGATTAGAAGCTATATCACTAATAGGGTTTGCGTAGTAAAAGCTGATGGTATTATGTCAAAGCCGTATCACCCTACTTCAGGTGTCCCCAAGTCTCTTTACTGGGACCTCTCTTCTTTGTCATATTCATAAATGATATAACATAATTTATACAACACAGTAATTGCCTTCTCTATGCTGACGACCTAAATATCTTTAAGGTGATCAATAGTGAGTTGGACTGTAAGATGCTCCAGTCTGACTTAAACCTCATAAGTAACAGGTGTAAAAAGTGGCCGCTTGGTTTGAATACTTCAAAAGGCAATGCAATTACATTTTCACCTAACTTGAAACTTGTAAATTACTCTTACCATTTATGCAAATTACAAATAGCTCGTGTGAGTGAAATAAATGACCTTCGTGTGACACTTTCAAACTGATACGGTCTTTCCTTCGAGAAACATTTAGACAAGATCTAGGAAAGGGTTTAAATTGCTTGGATTTCTGAAAAGGAACTGTGCCGAATTTGTTTCTCCTAGAACTCTCATAACATTGTTTTGCTCTCTAATATGGCCATTGTTAGATTAGTGTTGCGAGATGTGGCTACCTTCTCGGCAGTATTTAATACAAAACTTGGAAAGAGCCCAAATAAGGTTCATGAAATAGATCAACTACAAGGGTTTGGGTATTTCTCTCTCTTTGTCCGATTTCGAGTCTTTTTGTGAGACTATGAGCATGAGGACATTGCACACACGCCGAAGATGTGCCAATGCCCCCTTTCTTTATAAGTGTCTGACGAATAGAGTGGATTGCTCAATATTATTGGAGCTGATTCCATTACATGTTCCTCGTTGCAATAGTAGGCGAAGATATATTTTTCATCTGCCTAAAGTGAGAACTGTGGCTCGGGCAAAGTCACGGCTTGTGAGGGCACTAACATCACTGAATGAGGTGAGTGAATCAGTGGACCTTCTTACTCACCCCCGTCTAAAATGAGGCGTGCCCTAATGATGTCATGAATGTAAGGCCCTATCTGTAAAGTATGTAAATATGTAAATGACACTAGATGTAGTTTAATAATGTCAATCATTTAAGGAGATTTAGTTTTAATATTTAATTATTTGTTTATTTCTTTGTTTATATTATTTATTTATTTATTTATTTATTTATTTATTTATTTATTTATTTATTTATTTATTTATTTAATTATTTATTTATTTACTTATTTATTTAAGGTGTAGTAAATATGCATATATAAAGGTCCCTAGATTTAGTTTGAAGTTGGTTGTTATTTTAGGAAATTAGTATTATTTGTTTAAGGTGTATTTGTTGTATATTATGTTTTATTGAATCATATCTAGTTGGGAAAATAAAGTGTTGATCATAAATAAATCTATCTGTCTATCTATCCATTTATCTATCTACCTAATACCAGTTGTGTTGATGTAACAATTAATCGTATGTTAATGTATTGAAAATATTGTATGATATTTGATGAAAAATGGAAATAATGGATCAACACTAAATAAACACCCCTTATCTGATACTGAATATGTTTAAATACATGCATCAATTAATGTTCACCTGTTATAGCAGGTTAAAGTTTAATTAATTTCCTGCAAGGCTATTTAATTAATTTCACTACGAATTAATGTCATAAACGGAAAAATGATTGTACCTCATCCCACAACTTTAAAGATGAGACAATGCGTTTAATGAGCTTCGTAATAATAATACCGTACCTGTGCAAAAGTTCCATCCAAGCCAGTGGAGTGAGAATATCTTCATGCTTAGCGTCGTACTTACAGCGAACTTCCAGACAATGGCTTATTCACACAGAACATGTCTACATTCTGTCTCCACCTTTTGCAGATTTCAATGACAAAATGCGAACAAAAATATTCCTGTGAGGAGCACAAGGAGCCGTTGAACAATAGGAATTCATGTGAGATATGAACGTAAGATTTTCAGATAACGATGTCACCTTTTTTATATCATGACAGAGAAATATTTCAAATATTTCAATATGGAGGAAATTTGGTAATAAATCTCTCTTAATTTTTCCTTGAATTTGTAAAACTGGATGGTAACCTTACCATTTTGTTATACATATCTTTATATTAGCAAGTCCTTTACTACATAATTATACGCTTGTGCATTTGTTTTACTTTGGGCTGTTTTCATATGTGTTTCATAACACGGAATAGATATAAGTAGCACTCTATGTTGTATATATTGTATCCTTCACCCTCCTTTCACACTTTCTAAATTTTCCCTCCTTTACTACGTGATGTTACCGCTTAATTGAAGTGAAAATGGCCAGACACATCATTCACAGTTACAGTTGATCCTGTTAATAAGGGTTGCGTTAAGTTCATTCCGACACCAGACAAATTCGAACAACTTTCTCTACTGCATTGGATTTCATAAAAGTGATAGTGATTCTACTTCTACACCGTTAGATAATTAAAACTTTTTCATTGCCCTCTTGACTGTTGCATAATTATCTGAGATAATCGAAATATTATATATGTCAACACAAAGTTTTGACAATTACTGGGAATAACGTTGAAATTAATGTAGCTTAGGGCATAGTTTGTCCCGTCCCAGAGTCGACCGGCTCGTCCCAATAAAATATTCGGTGCGTTATTCCTATACCGGTAGCGCACAGTCCCTAATTCTTGGAGCGTTAATCCTACAGCCCAACTAGTCTCGGTTTTGTACGAAGAGGTGAAACCAGGTAACGATTACATATTGTCGCTGTTTGGGCTCTTCCTAGCCATTATTTTCTTTAAGACTGGTCACGCCTCCCAGACACATATGGATATGTAGTCCATGAGAAAGAATTCGTTCTGTTCATTTTCGTATGCTAACGTGTAAAGTAAAATGAACCATAAGTTCATTACACTGAAGAAGTGCGTAAGTATGTCATGCAAACTTATATTCGTAGAGTGCGGTAAGGTAGGGTTCCTTTTCCTTTACACGTAAGCATTGGAAAATGAATAAAACGAATATTGTTCTGATGGACTAAATAAACATTTATGGGGCTGGGAGGCGTGACCAGTCTTAAAGAAAATAACTGATAGGGAGAGGATTGTGAGATATGATCTTTTGCCCGACAGCAACGATAATTCCTCCAACTTTGTGCAGACATGGGACTGAGCAACCACTTTTCAGGTTGGTGTGGTTAAAAATGTGTCTTTCATGAGTAAAACACTGTATATTTTATTAACAATACCAACAAATAATAACATTAAAGTAAATAAAATAACGTATTCACATTTTCACATTTTAACTGCAGTCTACGACATTTTCCGTAAAAATGCTGGCGTAAGTATTCCACTTTCTAATACTTGACCAGGTGCCTTTCCAATAAATCCAACTTTTTGAGGATATGAAATGGAAGCTGGAAGTAACACCGATGCTCTTACACTAAAAGATGTGAATGAAAGGATTCACATGCATTTGTAGTTTTGGATAGTGCAGAAGGAAAACCAGCCCATACTTTCGGTAGCAATGAAGAAATGTAAATCAGAATAATATCCGTCAAATTATTTTTAAATTTCACCAGCCGTTGATCATTTGGCCTGTTTGGCAGCATATCGAAGTCGAAAACTATCTTCGACCTCAGATGGCCCAAACACCACCTCATCCATTCCACAAAATCATTCTTTCCTTTAGTCATTTGACATACCGGTACAAGGATTTTGAATTTTCACCCACCAATTCTTCGCCAAACGATACCCACAGCCATTTATATTTTCCGAAGGCCGTAATTTGTTGACAGCTTTGTGAATAGTCTCTCCAAAACTTACTACCGTTATAGTAGGCTACAAATATCTGTGATTGCCAGAAAGCACATCTCGTAGGTGCTTCCTTCTTTATTTTAAATATAAAAACACTAAAGGGATGTAATATCCATTAAAATGACGAAGCAAGGTTAATAACGGCAGAAAATATTTCGTTCAATTCTCAAACGTTCCATATATTTTGTGTTACTTTTGTTAAAAATACAGGTTATGTGGGCAACTGAATATCACGAGGCTGTTTCCTGTTACATTCAGAAGAATAAAGTAATCATTTTTCTGAGATTTGATATTCATATGAGTAACAGCAAAGTGAACTTCATCGATATCTTTTGGCGCAGGTGGCAGAACTTTCGCCCTTTTATCATGAACGCTTCTTCTTATAATGTCAGTACCTTGTAAATTAAGATTATTTTGTATTTCATGAGGATAGGAGCGAATTAAGTAGCCTCCGTGGCTCGAATGGCAGTGCATCGGCCTCTCACCGATGGGTTCCGTGGTCCAAATCCTGGTCGCTCCATACGAGATTTGTGCTGGACAAAGCAGAGGTGGGACAGGTTTTTCTCCGGGTACTCCGGTTTTCCCTGTCATCTTTCATTCCTGCAACACTCTCCAATATCATTTCATTTCATCTGTCAGTCATCAATCATTGCCCCAGAGGAGTGCGACAGGCTCGGCAGCCGGCACAATTCCTATCCTCGCCATCCCTGACCCCGTCATTGAGTGGAAAACAGATGCAGGTCTTTATTCAAGAGCGAATTAACTTTAGAGGTCAACCTTTATAGAATAGAATAGAATAGAATAGAACAGAATAGAATAGAATAGAACAGAATACTCCCATCTCCCAGTTCAGGATCACCTGAAGCTGGGGAGAGAGCATTCATTTATTACAATTCATTAAATTTGATACATGACTTACATTTCCCTCTCACAATTATTGACTATTACTATACTGAATATAATTTGTTTTGTCCTAGACATGAACAATATTATACAGACAACATGTATCTTCACCTACCTTAGCTTGCTAATTTAAACAATTTTTTTATTACTACATTACAATGAGAAGTTAAAATCAGAATGGCAAATTTAAAATGAATTACGGCATTATTTCACACTGGCACCTCGGCGCAAGGCCATCCATGTGGAGGAGATTATCGTCCTTTATCTCACCTGACTGACACAGCAAGTCATAACATTCCACTTCTACCTCTCCTGACACGATCCACTACCATTTGTTGTACAGTCATCATATTACATCTCTGTTGAACTTTTGTCTTGCATTGTCTTCATATTTCTACTTATTATTACTATTATTATTATTTATTTTCCACTAATTGTAGTTACAATTTAGGGATGGTGAATGGAGAAAGGGCATAGCCCCACATACACAAAAGTGCCTCCATCACCGCTTAAAATTATAATATACAAATATACAATTACATTCTACATGCTGTTCTTACATGCAGTTACCGTATTTACATAGGCATATTTGCATAATACTCACAAGACCTGTTCAACATTCAAGTCATTCGACACACCCACACCCACACACACACACACACACACACACACGCGCGCGCGCGCGCACACACACAGAGTCTCTCTCTCTCTCTCTCTCTCTCTCTCTAGAAACCCCACATATATTTTAGCTAGGTCGGCTCACTCATACCCATTTACCGTCTCAATCACTCGGGACCCCATAACTTTCATCCATCCTCCCACTCATACTGAACATTCTCACAGTAGATAAATTATGTTTTGTACAGAGGGTTTCGTTATATATACATCCTTTTTACGTCTTTACAACATTTTTCTGCAGATAGTTCTTTTATCTGCGGTGGGAGTTCATTCCACAACCGAGCAGAACGACTAAAGAAGCCACTTTGATATGATGCTGTTCTTGCAAATGGAGGGAAAAGGGACACACCTCGACCTCTTTGAGCGGAACGATAGTTCAGCTGTAAGCGGTTGAAAGGGTTTATATGAATGTTACCTGCGAGGGATTTTCTCAGGAAACTATTATCTATTGGTTTACAGAGGGATGTTATGGAGGGCAGTGACCTGGCTGTATTTAAATGACCGTGTTCAGTAATTAGTCGTTCTGCTCGGCGTTGAACTCTCTCTAGTTTCGTCATGTTCTCCACTGTAGTAGGGTGCCAGGAAGGAAGCCCGTACAACAGTATTGGCCGTACTAATGACAAATAGGCTGTCTGAACGGCTTTCTTCCTGGCTCCCAGTAGAGATCTGCGGATGAATCACAGGACTCTGTATGCTTTGCACCTTATTTCCTCAACATGCTTATTCCATTTCAAAAATTGCTGCAGATGTGAATGCCAAGCAATTTTATTGAGGTACAAGGCATCAGGTTTTTACCACACAGTGAAATGTCGTGTTGTAACTGTGATATTGCTCTAGTGAAGCGGATATATTTACATTTCTGTACATTTATACACATTCTATTTATTTTGCACCACAGAACCACGTTATCGAGATCTGACTGTAACTTATTTACGTCGTTCTCATTGCGAATGGCTCTGTAAATGATGGTGTCATCAGCGTACTGTGCCATAGAAGACGATACACAACCTGGCAGATCCAGCGTAAATATTGTGTACAGCAGCGGCCCTATCACACTACCTTGAATCACACCCGAGGTGACTGAGGTTTGTTTTGACCTGGCCCCACTGAACACAACGCTCTGCGTCCGACCTACCAGGAATGATCGAAACCATGCCTGCAGGTTGCCTTGAATGCCATACTTGTTAAGTTTTAACAATAGTCGTTGATGAGGTACCTGATCAAAAGGCCTTACTCCAGTCGAGAGTTACGCAGTCCACTTGGGATATATTAGACTGGTCCAGGGAATGTTGCCACTCATCCATTACTGTTGTTAAAAGTGGAGTACAGGATTTTCCAGGGAGGAATCCATGTTGGTTGTTATTCAACAGGTTTCTATCATTCAGAAAATCCAGCACATGTTTAACAATTAGGCGTTCCATGCATTTACATAAGCCAGATGTAATAGAGACTGGGCGATAGTTGTCTACATTTTCCCTGTCACCATCTTTGAATACGGGAACGACATTTGCTTTCTTCCATTCTTCTGGAACAGTCCCACTGTTCATTGAAATGTTAAATGTTTCACAGAGATAAGGTGCTAATGCTTCTGCACAGCGATGGAGAATTCTGGCCGGCACGTTGTCTGAGCCGTTCGCAGCATGAGGTCTAGTTCTCCGAAGACTTGTTACGACCTCGTTAGCAGTGAAGTACAAGCTAGTTAGGGGCAGAAAGGGAGGGGTTGACCTTGGAGTGAACATGTCTTCATCCTTGTCAGCAGTGTAGAAGTTATTTTGAAATTTACTTTTGAATGTATCTGCTATTTCTTGGGGAGAGGAAACTGATAGTCCGTTGTACTTGAAGACGGATGGAGCACTTTTGCCACTTTTGTTTCTAATGAAAGCCCATAGCTCTTTACTATTGGAACTAAGACTGTGGATATATGAACTGTAGGCATCACGGATTAATGATTGGAGTTTGTTCCTAGCCAGTCTGTACTTCTCCCACCTACTGTCACTTGGGTTTTCCTTCCATTTCCTGTATAAACAATTTCTCTTTCGAATACCTGATGTTATCTCTTTATTGATCCATGGCGTTTTTCGCTTATTACAGATAGAAACATTCGGCACAACTTGATCGAAACATTCAAAAAATACTTTTTTCCAGTTTTCCCAGATCCCGTTGATATTTATATCGCCGGGGAAGGACGCGAGGGGAATAGGAAGACTTTTTGATAGAAGAGAGGAAAGATCGTTCCAGTTGGTGCGGGAAAAATTATATATTGTTCTGGAGTGGAGTTTTGGGGAAGGTTTTCTGTAGCTCAAAGTTGTAATTATGGCTTGGTGATCACAAAATCCAGGTATTACGTCCAGAAACTGGACGGATGATGGAGAGTTAGTAAGGAACAGTTCTAGTGTGGAGCGGGAATTTTGAGTAATACGAGTCGCTTCGAACACTAACTGATGGAGGAAAATGTCGTAGAAGGTGGAGAGAAAACTATTAGCAAGAGGATTGTTTGGTACTGGGGCGGCATTTCTAGACCAAGGAATTTCAAGGTTGAAGACACCAGCAATATAAATTGCGTCATAATTATTCTGTACTTGTTGCACACGATCCAGAGAGGAGAGCAAGGCATCGTTCATTGTTTGTGAGGACTTCGGTGTACGATATACACTTAGTGCATTATTCTGTTTACATGTTACCTCTCATTACGCATTATACTATGTATAATTCAAATTTACTTGTCTATCATCACACCCATCAAAATCAGATTTACTAACATTTACTAACAATGGCATTACTTTTAGTTAGTGCTAATCTCTTCTCATTTCTCTCTGCCACATGTTTCCTAAAATACAAGAAACTTAGCTACTCTTCCTGGAGTGATCCATTCTTTATTTAATAATTTAGCTGTTGTATTCCTACTTTTAATTTATATTCATCACCAAGATATTTAGTTCTCAGTTCATTTGTTCCCTTACATGTTCCTATTAAATGAGCTTCTTCCATTATTCCGCCACAGAATAAACAATGATTTTCATTATGGTTCTCTCTCAGTCCCTTGTTTTTATATAACCCCATGAGTCACCACACCACACCTCTTAGTTCCCTATTTGGGATACTTTTTTTTCTTATTGACATGTTTTTGGATAATTCCGCAAAATTCTGCTAGTGTTCTTTTGGTTTCACATTCTGCCCTAATCATCTGTTTCTCTATGTCCCTCACTCTAATCGTTAATTTTTTAATGAATCTGTTCTCTTTACTGTTCATCTCTTTGTCCCAATATTTTCCCATTCCTATTTTATCTAGCAAACATTTCACTTTCGATAGCCAATAATCATCATCTAAGTGTCTCATCTGATGTTGGTATGCTGGGTTCAATATTTCCCTCCCCCCTCCCCTTCTTAGTCTTAACCAATATTTTACTACATTCCTGCTTATATCTGCTTGGATGCTGATATCTTCACATATACTTCTAGCTCCACTATTTGCAGTGCATTCTGGTACACCCATTATTATTTTACAGAATTTATTACTTATTACATCTAGTTCTTTATTGTCTACTTCGATGCCCCATATTTCTACACCATACAGTGATCATGATATCACAAGAGCATTAAAGACATTTTGTGCAGCTTGTATTCCATATTTGTCATCTTCCTTTCTAAAGACCTTATACTTGATAGGGCGGCCAATCCTTTTATTTTGGCTCGACGTATCTGTTCCTTCCACATCCCATTCGATGTTATCATGGTTCCTAGATATTCTAATTTACTTACACCTTATAATTCAACACCATCTATCCACCAGCGCTTTTCGTTTATCTTTAATTTATTTCCTCTTTTACAAACCATTACTTTCGTTTTCTTGATATTTATTTTCAAATTCCATGTACTACAGTATTCTGCTCTTTTTAAGACTATTTTGCATAACGACTGTCGTTAGTGAGAGCAGCAGGATGTCGTCTGCGAAGACTAGGCCAGGAATCTCTTTGCTGTTTATGAAAGGGCTTGTCCTATCCTCCTTTCCTTGAATTCCATTACATCATTAATAAAAAGCAAAAACAGAATTGGTGATTGTTTACATCCCTGCTTAAGTCCAATGTTCGAGTGTATCTAGCCTACCATTAGATCTTCCTTAATTGAACATATCACTTCTGCGTATACATCTTCTATGGATTTAATCATTTTATTTGACATCCCTATTCCAGCCAGCTTCGCAACGACCGCCCCTCTGCTAACTGAATAAAAAGCTTTTTGTAGGTCTATTGCTACAATATATAATCTACCACTTTTCCTCCTTATGTACTTGTCTATTAATGTTTTAATTATAAATATATCGTCTGTAGTTCTCATTGTTTTCCTGAATCCTGACTGGTACACTGAGAGTATGGAGTAATCTTCTGCCCATTTCATAATTATTTTAGCTAAAATACCGGTGTAGATCTTACTGAGTGAATCCAACAAGGTAATACCCCTATAGTTGTTAGTGTTCGATCTTTCCCCCTTTCTTCTATATATCGGGCAAATAACTCCTTCCTGCCAACATTTGGGAATTTTTCTGCCATCAAAGATTTTGTTAAATATTTTAGTTATTATTTCTAGCATCTGGCTGTTATTTCCTATCTCTTTCCAAAATTCATACGTAATTTCATTAGCAGCGCCTGATTTTCCGCCCTTCCCTTTTTTCAATGTATCTATTACCTCATCTGTGGTTATTATATCGTCTAGTAGAGGCAGAGTAAACCCCACATATCTCAGTATACCAATTTCATTTTTGTTCCTTTCTCATGAGTGTTTACCCCTTAATAACCCCTTAAAATACATTAACCACTCCTCATTGGATATGCTTACTTGATCTCAGCTTTTATAATATTTACATATTGTGCTAATTCTTTTCTACACTTTCTAAGTTTCATTTTCTTTACAGTACTTAAGTATTGATTTTGCCTCTTTGTCCTGCCAATTCCTTTTTATATCGCTTATTAAATCTTTGTATTCCTTCCTCTTTTTACAAAAATCTGCTCGTAAATCCTTAGATCCCTCATTTCTGTACATTTGCAAGCCCTTGATCACTTGATTTTTCTTTTCTTTACCCTCCTCAGTATACCATACATTTCGTTTATATTGCCTTCTCTTACTCACAAACATTTTTTTACCAGCTACTTCTATTGATCTTTCAAGCATTCTAGTTGCTTCATCTATGTTATTATCCTCTATCATATATTCCATACCTATCTTGAAAATTTCAAGGTTTTACCCCTGTGGTAGTCCCAAAATTCTTCTATCTTTTCCTCGTTCCACCTGTATCTTACTAATTTTCTCTGCTCGTAGGTGAAATATTGTTTACCTTCTTGTTTATCTTCATCTCTCAGTAATCGAATAGCAACTGGGAAAGGATGAGACGCTGTCCAATTTTTTACCTGAATTTCCTTAATAAAAGTTAAAGCCTCTCTAGATGCCAACACCAAGTGTATGACACTCCCTCCTGACTCGACTATGTATGTTAGGTTACCTGATTGGTCTCCCGGTCAGCCCCCATACAAGATGTGCAATTCCTCTATCGCACATATTTCCAGTTATTTCTCTCCATTTCCCTTACACTCTTTGTCTTTGCTTCTCCTTCTTTCTATTAATATTTCATCAGTTTCTTTATCGTATAAAGGATTATTTAAGCCAACCCTTGCGTTAAAATCACCCATTATAATTATTTCCGCTTCTTTATTTGCTAGTTTGAACTGATTTACTACATCAACAAGCTCTTCAAAGAATTTTTCTTCTCAAACGAGGACCCCGAGGGGTGATTGTAACCAAAACCAATAAAAATTTCTCTCCCACTCTGCTTTCCTTTTTTAAATTTTACCCAAATCATTTCCTCACATCCCGATTTCCGATCACTGTTATCCCTCCCGGGTGACGCCCTTTCAGACTTCTTTTAAATTTCGTTCTACTCCAGACCTTAAATCCTGGTATTTTCACATTTTTGCTAGGCGACAACCAAGTCTCTAATATCCCAATAATCTCACGATCACTCATTAGATCTATAAATGCATCATTTCCTAGTTTGCTTAATATACCCTCGACATTTATTAATCCAACTACCCGGTCTAATTATTTGTTCGTGGGTATATCTGATGTCGCCAAGGCCTTACTTCTCGTCACTCGTGCTTTTTCTAACCGTATAATGGATCCACTTGGGGAGCTAACTACTTCCTCCTCTGACCCCCTAGCTTCCTCAGACCTTGTCAACGCTTTTTTTGCCCATACGTCTTTCAAATTTAACGCTGGCTTACGTTTATTTTTTTCTTTTCTCCCTGCGATGTCTTGCCTCCTATGGACCTCCTCTTCTTCTTGGGTTGATCTCCTGAGTTGGTGATGCCTGGTTTCGGTCGCTGCGTTGTCCAGTTCATTGTCCCTGCTTTGTTGGTTGCCACACACCCCTGTTGACTGAGATTTATTGCTGTCACTAACTAGACTGCTCGTCTTCCGCATAGCTGACGCATCAGGGTAATGTCCCAGCTCGCGGAGCTGAGTAGCAGTCCATATCCACTTCCACGAATCGGCCGCTATTATAAGTCTGTTTCCACGAATAAATGCTTTTAGGCCTGAGTGCCGTGCTTTTACCTGATGAAAACGTAGTGTTCGCACATTTTCCATTTCTTCTTGGTCCAAATCTTTCTTGATCCATATTTTCGTGCCTTTCAAGTTTATCGTGTTTTTTTTAATTTTTCGAGCATTCAAACTAGATATCATACATACTTTTACTGGCCTTTTCCCCAAATTCCTTCCTAATCTAAAGGCACTATCGATATCACTCTCGTTGCACTCGACCTTCAAACTCTCCCTAATTAGGGAAAGTATTCTATCTAACTTATCATTAAAGTTCTCTCTTTCTGTTTCTGCCAATCCGTAGATTATTATGTTTCTCTTCCTATCTTCCTTCGATCGTGTATTATCCTTTTCTTCGAGGTTCCTTAACCTTTCTTCTAGCTCCAGTACTTTCGTCCTCATTCCATCTATTTCGTTTTTATTCTGTAATACGCTCTCTTTAATATCCTTGAGTTGTGATTGTATGTATGACTTCAAATCATTGAATTCATTTTTTTGTTCCGTTAACATTTCCTTGACTCTGCTTGGCATTCCTGCATGGCTTCCTTAAGCTTCTCAATATCTTCCCATGACAGTCCAGGGCCAGAATTTATCTCCTCTCCACCGATCACTAGTAACACCATCACCACCACTAATGAAACTACTGTTTGTGTAATGTTCAGACCGTTTTTCACCATTTGTGATGATTTCACCTTCCACCTGCCCTCCCATCCGCCTATAGCACACCTGTATTGATCGTCTGAAAATCCCATGTTAGCACACTCCTATACTTTCCACACTTTCACCTCGCGAGCTGAATTGCAACTGTCAACCTTTATAACTTCAGTGGCTTTAATTTTAGCAGATGATTTATCCGAAGGAGAAATGTAGTGTTTCCTGGATACCATTCATGTTTATGCACACTTACTGTTACAGTTCTCCCATTAGGTTATCCTATAAAAGAATGAAAAGCATATAGAAATCTTACTAGTTATGTACCTACAATATGAAGAACCCCACCACAAGAGGAGCTCAACTAGAGTACTCAAAAATGCTTTGCAAAGACGATTCACATATCGCCATTTTGAAGCCAACAATCTGTGCATATTAAGTCCATAACCACTTACCACGAAAATTAAGATTTCTCTTAGTTGCGACATGCTTTGTTGCCCACTGCACTGATACGGGGAATGAAGAAACGCAGAACTGCCGTAGCAGTAAGAACCACAAGTAATGATCTTTCGTAAGGTTGCCAACAGTCGGTGCCACAGAATTGGTTTCTCCCGTGATGATTTCAACATTCGAGTAGTCATATAGACGTGATTCCCAAACTGATTTGCAAGGTTCCAAGGAGGCTCCTGAATAGAACATGGTTAACCGATAACCGAAACTGTTCCCGAATATTTAACGAATGTATGGATTTATCTAAAACTGTCATGTAAAGCATTATTAAGTGAATTGTCAGGTCTAGTCTCTTTCTCTTTTTCTGATCTCGGAGCCTAGCTGGTGGTAGCCTATCCATCGATATTCAGCTTGATACCGAGTCCTGTCCGGGGGTTACTACTTATAAATGTAATTTTGATCGCCACTGACCACTCATAATTATGTAAATTGTTGGTTTGTTTCTTTGCTGGTCGGTTCCGTTTTAGTGTCAGCTGTACCCATATTGGGTCTTCTTAAATCATATGTGGCTATTGAGAGAGCACCCCTCCTTGAGCTAACGGCATGAGCGCGGGAAAAGCCGAGAGCAGCTGACTTCTAATAGTTTGTGCTATAAAGACTAGATGGCGATATGCGGAGTCAAGGCACAAGCAAACCCACACTTATGTACCTGACTGAGTGTATTATGTTTACGCAATACAATAGCATGGTTAATTTGTCGTTCATTGTTCATGCTGTATTCCTAAAGCAGTTTTTATGTAGGCCTACAGTATATCCATGAGTACAGATAGTAATCAAATGACGAGTTAGCCGTGCGCGTAGAGGCGCGCGGCTGTGAGCTTGCATCCGGGAGATAGTAGGTTCGAATCCCACTATCGGCAGCCCTGAAGATGGTTTTCCGTGGTTTCCCATTTTCACACCAGGCAAATGCTGGGGCTGTACCTTAATTAAGGCCACGGCCGCTTCCTTCCAACTCCTAAGCCTTTCCTATCCCATCGTCGCCATAAGACCTATCTGTGTCGGTGCGACGTAAAGCCCCTAGCAAAAAAAAAGTAATCAAATGAATATTTAGTTATCACATGTAGTAATAATTAATGTTGTTTCCTACGCATTTCCTAATAAATTAAATATATTATTACAAGTATTGAACCATATCTTTTCGTGATAAAAGAGATAATATTTAACGCATCGGGATCGCTGTACCGGGAGTCGAAATTGGAGCTCGAAGTGGGGGAAAAGCAAGCCAGAATGGGAGTGGCAAGATGAGTAAGGGAGCGAGGAAGTCAATGAAAAGGATAGAGAGACTCGAATACTGTCTGCGGATTTACATATACCACCCTTATAAGAAGAAACGTGGCATAAAGCAGGCCTTGCAAGGTATGAAAATTGGACGATAATTACTCCTGTGAACGGAATTCGAAGAAATTCAAATAACATCAGTTTTATATGATTTACTGACTGCTCTGAACTGATCTCATGTGCTAATATTAATTGCCTTTCTTAATCTGATTTGAGAGGGATAAGCGTGGGAGCCAAACTCCATCTGCACAAAGGAGAAGCGTGCGTATCTTGGTGTTTTCCTGTACCTGGCGTCTCTGTCAGAAATTATAAAATGGAGTGCTGAGCGGAGATGGCATTCATTCATTCATTTATTCTTCCTTCAGAAGACTGACGTAAGGGAGGCTGAGTCGTGAGCTTGTGGACATCACAAAGAATCTATATTAGAATATGTAGTGTCGGCCAGTCTTATTATGCGTGGCATGGAGAAGTAGCCAGCACACGAAATTAGGAAGTAATATTAATAAACTTTGATCCAGAGATTCGTGTGCAGTAGCGTGCTGAAATTTTTTTTAAATACTTTCTACATGTTAGGTAGTGTCTATAGTCCTAACCCATGATATTATGAACTAGGAGTGACCCGAAAGGGCAAACAGGCATCTTAATTTTGTGAATAAAATTGCAGTTATTAGCGGTACTGGTGTCTACGACAAGAGCTGTTTAAGCACGAGACTTCCATACAATCCAGAATTCAAGCAGGCGGCATCACGATGAACCATGCCATTGATCTGAACCGACGATCAGCAGCCCAGAACGATGCTAGTGAGATGTTGGACTAAATCCATATACCATAGTCCACCATGGGGGAGCTGTGAGGTCGCAATGTAACATAAGTTTGAACAGATTTCATTGGCATGAGTTAGGGACAGTTTAGCTTCGCATATTTTTCTTTTTAAATAATAGTTCATTATGCCTTAATGGCGGTCATATAATTATGCTCAGGACTAATGCATGTGTCCTCAGTGTTATTAACTTTGTGTCATTTGTGTATAGTAATGAGGGTTTTGGGATTAAAATAGGTTTGTTTTTTTGTTTTTTGTTTTTGCTAGGGGCTTTACGTCGCACCGACACAGATAGGTCTTATGGCGACGATGGGATAGGAAAGGGCTAGGAGTTGGAAGGAAGCGGCCGTGGCCTTAATTAAGGTACAGCCCCAGCATTTGCCTGGTGTGAAAATGGGAAACCACGGAAAACCATCTTCAGGGCTGCCGATAGTGGGATTCGAACCTACTATCTCCCGGATGCAAGCTCACAGCCGCGCGCCTCTACGCGCACGGCCAACTCGCCCGGTAAAATAGGTTTGTTGTATAGTCATGTAAAGTAGTGTTATTCATGTTGGGGAGTGATGTATGGATGTTTGTGGAGCTAGGATCATTAAAACTTAAAGAACGGAGATGCCTTATAAGTATCGAAAGGGGAGACACTTACTGGAATTGCCAGTCGCCCTAAATAATAGGAATTGCATGGTATGTAAATGTGCACGAGTTTTAACCGATATGCAGGTGAAACCGAGGACAGTGAATACCGACGTTGCATTACAAAGGGTTTTCTAATTATTCCTCTAAGCTCTCACATGGCTAGGCACGTGTCATGAACCGGGGTCCATTGCATGAAAAGAGGAGATTTACGGAGTGTACTCCGGATATTGTGAAATACGAGTCTGAAGAAATGGTTCCAGAACAGAGAGACATGCTTTTTATTATGTGTTATTGAGAGACCAAAAGCGCCTTCAGACTGTCCCAAATGAAGGGATGAAATTTCGCCCAGCTAAGAGCTGCCTTGGACTGTAAGTTGGAGAGGGGATCCATTTGCCATGTGACGAAAACCAGAAGGGAGGCTTGGCCGTGTAGCTATGTGTATCTGCAGACAGACGTATACTTTTGTTTCAAACAGCGAGGGAAGAAGACCTTGCCACTCCCCAAAATACGGGAAGGTCGATGAACGTAGCCCAGTAAGACGACCCAGAGATGCGATTACATCACCAAGCCCGCAAGACCAGTGTATTACTTTTTGTGTGCTTATTTCAGATCATGTGGATTATTTGTTATTTGTTTATTATTGTTCTTTATTGCGTCCCTATATTATTGTTTGTCATTTGATTGTACATTGTTAGAGAGGAAGCACGTATGCATTTTAGGCGTCGAGAGTTCTATCCTCGTCTTTGATTATGAGCTCAGGCTCTCATTACCTTCGGTGTCTTTTGGGGGTATCAGAAAGTCCTATAAAAGCATTCGTGTGAATTTTGTATCCCAGCTTCATGGGAATAAATTTCATCCTAATTTATTTTATATGCGAAGTGTTCTGTGGCTTACCTCGTGCACCAAGACGTTTAAGTACGACGCAAATAGTCGAGTCTGTTCAAATTAAATGTACAATGCAGTGTTTGTGTAACGCCCCCATGGATTACAAGATAACTGATTTTTGACTTGTTGCCACTTTATGGCTATCAACGATTATTGGAATGTACTTTGTATCAAGTTAACTAAGGGAGTTATACGTTTTTAATCCAACTTTTATATTTTAGCACATACAAATTTTGTTTTAAGTTATATTTTAATCCCCATTCACTCACACAAAGCAATTCCTGTCCTACTTACATCTTTAAGATTTTATTTAGTGATATTTCGGAGACCAAGATTACGGACATTCCGCGGGCGATGCCCCTGAACTTGCCAGGTCAAGATAGGACAGGAAATTTAGGTAAATTGTAGATTTTTACGCGATGACCCACCTTTTTTATTGTTATTTATTTGTTTACCGACCTAGTAAGGTACAGTATTTACTTAGCACAAGGGGTTTGTATCCTAAATAAATTATTTTGATTCCTCACCATAATCTAATGCTCAGAATAGAACGAAATATTAGACACAATAAAACTGACATAAGTTAAAATTATCTGAGTTACATGTCCCTTCACTAGTTGTAGACTAATTAAGAGCCGTGCAAGCATTTTGCTAGGCTGAATCTTCCGTCAGAAAGCATACTCCGCTCTGCCTGAGCTGGAGCGCTGCTCATTGAGCCGCATTGTCACCGCATTGGTCTTAAACATTTATTTTAATATGTACTTACTGCGCTTCGCGTTGAGAAGGGAGTGTACGCAAATTAGATTGCTCGACCTGGCATGGTGTTTAGATCCACAGTCAAATTGAGTTAATCACTTAATAGTCTCTTAGCTTCAAAGTACAAAACTAATAATGTTCTATCCTTCTTAACCACACCATTCGGAAACCAACTCACCCTTGTCCTATGCATAAGAACGCCTGAGATGAGACGTGTTCCTGGATAAGCAGAACATATTTCAGCTGGGGACGAGATGGGCTGTTTATTTAGAGACCTGGGACGACACGCCGTGCTCTCGTAGATTACGAATGCCAGTCGCAATGGTTATAAACTAAAGGTGTTTCCCATGTAATTATAACCGGCTAGCCGAGTTTATCCACCACTATTAGAATACTTCATATGTCTTAAAATATTAGGCTTAAGACAGATGGAATCTTAAATAGTCCATAAGATTCAATTAGGTGGAACAATCAAGTATGTTTTATTCTTAAAATATGCTCCATTTCGTGAGAAACTCACGTGAAAATTTTCCGATAAAATGAAAGTATAACAAGATTATTTTGGAAATATTTTAAAACACAACGTTACATTGTCATAGAGGGTATAACAACTCACATATATTTGCTGTCTTGTTATTATTAACCTACAACTGAACCTCATTTATATGAACTTTAAATTTCACTTTATTCATTATTTTTAAATATATTTTTACATTATAGTTACTGTGGTTGTTTCGCCAATAGTGATTGACCTTCGTAAGCTTCCTTGGCAAATCACTGCTCCGCCCCACAATATACCTACTTCATTTCTCCGGGGTTCCTTGTATTAAGCAATCTCTGCCATAAAATTTATAACGTAAGTTGTGCGGCTTGAAAATAACGTACTGTAATATGTCATTAAAATGCGGCGAACTCAATTCCTTTAAGTGCCTGAGGCTTGCACCTGGAGTCTCGTGAATATGGAAAGGGAGGTATAATAACAGTAGCATCATAATCATGTGGCTCACGTTATTAATGTGTAACCTAGGAGATACAGTACACAGGTATATATATGTAGTGTCATTAATTTTATATTGTTTACTTTACTCGAAACAAATAGGTTATTTCACAATGTGTACAGCTGCTCAGAAATAGAATTAGCGCATGATATTGTATGATTGTGACATTTAACATTTTGTTAGACTTCATTTTGCCAGGCTGAGTGGCTGAGACGGTTGAGGCGCTGACCTTCTGAGCCCATCATGACAGGTTCGGTGCTGGCTCAGTCGGGTGGTATTTCATGGTGCTCAAATATGTCACCCTTGTGATGGTAGATATCCTGGCACGTAAAAGAACTGCTGCGGGATTAAATTCCTGCACCTCGGCGTCTTCGAAAAACGTAAAAGTAGTTAGCTTCCTAGTCTCTTTGGATTCTCTATTAATTCCAATAGTAAATATTAATGACTATGCGTCGATGTTGTACAGCAAGAAATACGGCTTTATTTTACTGAATGATGATTTTTCCCTACGCAAATGACTTTGATTAGTTCGAAACGCTCAGAATCTACAGCGCACACTTGCATATTCATAACTAACAATTCATTCACACACAGATCATTTGCAGGACACTAACAAGTTTCTTCCCCTCCTTCTATCACCTTTCCTATTACCTGGTGGGGTCGGGGGTACATTCTATGTAACATATTGCACCTGTCCCAGGCCCGACAGAGTTCTGAATATATAATCTAACTTCACAAATATATAATCGGATGGAAATCTTACGTATGAGGAACTTCGAAAAATCAAACCCGGGCATCGAAGCCCCATCCTCCCTATTTTCAACTAGCACAGCGGATACACTCGAGGGAATACGGGCCAATGGTCTTGTTTCTTAAACTGAAAATGGGCATTTAATCCAAATATATTGAAAGTAGATTATTAAAGTAAGAGGAATACGCTAATCTACTAAATGATAAGAATGGATTGTTCCCAATTCAAAAGCACAATTGTAATTACTGAGTCATATGAAAATATTTACACACACGAGAAATGCCATATTATGGCCTGCGTGGCAATTTTAAACATATTACACTGAACTTTAACAAATGGGTAATGCTGCTAAGTGTCTTTATCAGTTCGTTGTTCACTCCTGAATCTCATTCTGGCATTCCCAAATTAACTCATTAATGATGCATGTATACGCATTTCATTATTAATCGATAGGGATCTGTCCCTTTACCTTGACACTGATACCCGTGGGTATCCGCCATGTTGTGACATAACAACACAAATTATATTGAAAATATGGCATTCTCGTGAGGAAAAAAATACCTTACACCATCGACGTTCTATTGACACAAACATAAAAGCTCATTCCCATGTAATCATCTAGTCATGAAAATCATCTCTTCGCTTGTCGCTAATAAGGTCTACATTATCACATTAATTAGCATCGCACTTTCGAAAATACGAGTTCCTCCGCGTTTATAACTAATTATAATATTTACAAAGCGGACGCACGACGTAGGTTAGCCCGTAACTCCACAAAAATAAACATACGCACACACAACACACAAAAATATAAGCACAAATATCGGTGAAGCATTATGCCTGTAAGTTCATGAATACAATATATAATACACACACGTTAATGCTCTCCGAAAATCTGTGACCCCTTTCTGGTCTCCTGGTGTCATCCAAGGACGTCGAAACCAAACGGGTATCGAGCAACGCTATCTTGACTACGAGGTGTTATATGAAAATCCCTACTACGATCTTATTTAAAGCTATAGATTGGAGGGGTACAATGCCTGTCGGTTAAATGAAAACACGCAGCATTACGATGATAACAAATTATTGATAAGTGAATATTCAGTACTGTGTGAAGTGGGAAAAAAGTAAGCGGTTTGTGCGAGTGGCCGATAGGTATATAACTGGATAAGCAGCTAAGGGTCTAGCACTCAATCCATCTTGTCTTTCCTTCTGACATCATAAATCACTCATATCGAGGACAACATGGACTTCATACACAGCTGAGTAGACACACACAATTTCATCCGAATACAAGCAAGCAATTCTTCATTCATTAGCTCGTGTTCTCCCGGCATATGGCCATTTATGAATACTCTTCAAATATAATTTTATGTCAATGCCTCAGCCGATTTCAATATTAGTTTATCTCATTGTTATTATCAAATATGTCACCTTGCACATTTTCACATATATATGGTTTTACCCTCCATTTTTCACACACGTGTACCTAGTATCCACGTTATTCACGCATTGATATGATCCTAACGACAAAAGACTTAAAATAAAACATATCACTCACTAGCATATCTATTCTAAGGCCATTGGTTCTCACCTCGAGTCTACCTTCCTTTCTCCAAACGTCAGCATCCTTAAACTAAAAGGGAGAGTAACTGTATTCATGTATTACATTTGTGAAGCATCTGAACAATCTATATTCGAAAAATTGGGAAGTTCCATATCAGCTGAATGAAACTGGAAAGCATTATGTTGTCCGCCAAGTTATCTAAGTCCACCCATACGAACGCTTCACTCAAACACATAACAAACTATGATACCTTATACACTATTTCATGCAAATTCACGGAATAATTTTGTGATTAACCAATAATCACAGAAGACAAAACAATAAAACCAATAAGGTAAATTTTACCCCATTGAACCTAGCATAATGTGTCACCTAAAAGTTCTACAAAAATCAAAATGCATGCTGCCAGATTCTCTTTACAAAGTTAAGTTTTGCATCTTAATGCGAGACTGCTTATTTTCATGCTAGGATATAATGAGAATGTACTTACCATTTTAATGTGTAACCTAATGTCATTTGGTGGTACCCATATGGATTTAGTTGTCCATAACTGCCGTCTCGTTCCGTGATGACTCCACGGTGCCTTGGTCTGCTACCTCCAGCTTCTGGACGTTCTGCGCTGTCTTCAAACGGGAATATCGCTGGCACACATGCGCGGTCTAGGCGTGGTAAATCCTGGGTTCGAAGGTCACTCACATGCATGCGAAAAATTTAGGAATCGGTTACTTGAAACACTGTTTATATGACTTCAAATAATATGACACTGATAAATCCACTCACAGACTCGAAATTGTCTATCCAAATAGCGATTACAGTCCCTGAAGAACGCTACTCGATTCCCGTTCGTTATAGAGTGAAACATTCACTGATTTGTATGTTCCTACTTGAGCGTCACTATTCATTTATGATACACATTCCTGGCTAATCTGACAACGTTTACTTATTATGCTGGTCGCCTTTGGAAAATGCACATACGTAAAATGAAGTACAATGACTACTGGTTCTCTATCTTCAGTTACTCACTATGTCATGACGATTTTAAGCTGTGCTACCAGTTCTTTACAAACATACTCAATTAGCCTGCAATAATATTACCTGTCTGCATTCCCTTACTGAATACTGAAGTTGATATTTCACAATTCCACACAACACAACTATAACTTCACACGAAGGGACTGTAACTGCACTACGACTGCGTATCGCACTGACGTAGAATAAACCTCTGTCTGACACAATACTGGAATATACTGAGTATCGACGGATATCGAGGGCTGCTTTATATGGAAGACACGGGTCGTCCGCTATGGAGAATAAAACTCCTCCCACTTTGGAAAAATCGCTCCGATAATAATTGTCTATCAGAGTCGAATAGATATTAATTTAATAGATCCTGACGTCCTCTATTTACTGATCTATTTCCGTTTGAATCGCATCACGGGTTTACTACTAATTTCTAAAGCGTCATCTTACATTTTAGCGCGCGAAGGAGGGGGCTATGGGGACACCCCTATCTGCGTTGAGATAAGTACTAAAACAATCCGCATTTCATCACCACACGTCTGTCTAAAGTTCGTGACTGTGACAAAACGGACGAGGACAATTTTATTAAAATTAGGATAGGAATCAATTCGCCAGTTTCTTCTGGAGTCGATGGGATAAAAGTAAAGAAGTGCAGCATAGTAACTCTTGAAACCACAAAACATTGGTTTGGGGACTAAGCGGTCGTCCTCCTTGATTTCATGTCCACTTCTTACCCTCGAATGACAAGAGAACTCAAGAAGGTATTCCATCTCTGCAAGAATGCGACTTTCGATTTTTGACAGACATGTCTTCCAGGCTCCAAAAAAGTGAGCTTCACAACAGAATCGTGATTTAGGACGTTGTGGGGAGCCCCTTTCCTGATATGTCAAGGGGTCGTCTGAGACGACCTTATGTTACTTGCCCCAGTTGGATATGGATGAAAGTTCTTAGTCGGAGGTTTTTTTTGTATCCCCGTTTTAATATTCCTGATCCCCTTTATCATGACCTTTCATTATTGGAAGGAAGTTTGTTCGAACCCCATTGACGGCAGCCCTGAATGTACTTTTCTGTGTTTTTCCATTTTCACACCAAGGAAATGCTGGGATTGTATCTTGAATAAGGCCACGGACACTTCCTCCCTACTCCTAGCCCTTTCCTATCCCAACGCCACCAGAAGACCTATCTCTGACAATGCGACGAACAGGAGATTGTAAAATAATAAAAAATATTATTATCGAGCAACTTTTCTCATACATATTGTATAACACTATAGCATACTTTCGTATAAGATTGCCTTTTCTAAATGTGATTTAAGGAATCTGGTTATGTCCACGTGACTGGAGGAAAATATTTCCGAGATTAATGACGTTTTTATTTTAGGTCGTATGTCTTAACATTTTGCTAATGATATGGTGTTCGACCAAATGAAGATCCGTGTAGAATTTTCTTTGACTCTTTGCTTTATTTTAATTGATCCAGAAATATTGTGGAACGCAGAGGTGTAAGAAGGTGCCGGGAAGATTGGGCTGACAAGGAAATGACCAAAATAAGTTAAGGCACTAGATGATGAAATTTTATTTCCTTCCTCTTTTGTTCAGTTTAAAAGTTGATAGATAGAAAATCTGAATAAACAACAACAAATGTGATCGTCAGCTCCCACAACAACACTGAATGAAAGCCCAAAATAAGGCACAAAATTAGAGAGAATTATCAACAAGAAAATATACAAGCGGATGAGCATTGCAGCACTGAACAGGTACAGTATTTATAAGAACATGCTTGCTCCACTAATTTACATACCCTGGGAGTCTGAGCTACAAAAGTTAATGTAGTCAAGCCTCTAAGAGACAGAAGTTTATTACAAGGTCATGCCTGACAAAGTACAAAAATGTATTTAAAGTCACTTGTAATAACCAGTTTGTTACACACTGGTCTGTAAACGATTACGAAATAAACAGGGGCAATGCGTGCCCATTTTAAATGCCATTCATGTAGGAAGAAAAGGTTTAACATGATCGGCTATGAACAAAAAGCTAAGAGGCGAAACACTTGCACTCCTCCTAGAAAAACTGCAAAAACTCTAATTGGGCTTATGGTCCGAGGTTAATGACGTTTTCATTTCAGGTCGTATGTCTTAACCTTCTCTTAATGTTATGGTGTTTGACCAAATGAAGATCCGTGTAGAGTTTTCTTTGAATCTTTGCTTTATTTTAACTGATACGGAAATATTGCAGAACGCAGAGCTGTAAGAAGGTGACGGGAAGAATGGGGGTGACTAAACTAGAAATATTAAATGCCAAAAATGTGTTAAGAATTTAGAGGTTTCGAAAATTTTAGCCATCCCATACCAAGTTGAATAGGAATTAACAGAGGGCAATCACACTTTGTACCCTTATATTATACTAACAGTTACCCGCGGCTTCGCTCGCGTTGATTTTGTAAAATTATAAAAGTAATCGTTCCTCGGTACTGTACTAAGACATTATCTGAAAATCCCTAAAGTATAAACATTCACCGAAAAACTGAGTTTCATTTACCCAAGAAACTCTTTGTAAACCACGTTTGTGTTATTGCCATTTGGGGTTAAGATGACCATGCAACATATAACTGTACATATGAGAAACAGTCTTCTCTCAAATCGAAAAAAAAATGTTTACTTCTAAAGGAGATTCCAAATATCAATCTCCACGTCGTAACATTTTCAGTTTTTGAGATAGGCTATAAGAATCCCCATAAAAAGAATTTAACCCCTTTATCAGTCCTTCCCATTTTCCGAAAATACATGTTCCTTTACTTTAAAAGGAGATTCCAAATATTAATTTTCGCGTCTGTAACATCATCAGTTTGTGAGACATAATCGTCCTCATTAGAAGTTATTCACATCATTTTTCACTTCTATTCAGCCTCAGTTAAGTGCCCTTTCCGAAAACAAAATGTAGGCATTCCTGTATTTTTAAAGGACTTTCTAAATACTAAGTTTCATGTCTGTAACATGTTACGTTTTTAACATACACTGTAGGTATACCGGTATTCATTTTGAAAATTTACGCAATTTTTCAATTGTTTTCAACACCTTAAGTGGACTTTCCGAAAACCAAAGTAAGTGTTTATTTTTAATGGAAATTCAAAATACATTACCAACTTTCACGTCTGTAACATCTTCAGTTTTGATATATCGCATGCTTAGGATCATAAAGGCGTATCTACATTTTTGCCATTTTGAGAAAAACAGGAATATCACTATACAACATTTAAAAGTATATCACCAGTACAAGATAAGTACCAGCACATGATGATGCCATTAATGGTTTCATTTAGGTTTGAATTAAGCAAAAAAGCAAGTAATTCAAAACAAGTTATAATAATATTGTTCCTAATGTTATTTTAAATCTCTTTTCTCTGACATACGCCCTTTTGTTATTCACAGTTTCAATGAGTGAAGTGGCGCATGTACTTATCTGATACTTTAAACCTTAAAATAACAGCAAAGCATAAGTCGAAATGTCCAAGATAAATGAGATGATAATAATAATAACGACATCGCTATCGCCGCAATACGAGGTTCAGTGACCATACTCCGCAGCATCTATATATCATTTGAAGAACCATATTGCAAATGTATTCCTGAGCCGTTTGGTAGTTGTGGTAGTTATTTCTACCTGGCACACTAGCAAACTCAACAGTAACTTAGAAGACAAAATACTGTGTAGACGTCATACTTTGTAATAGTGGGAGCATCCGCATGGAGGAATTTGTTTTAATTAAACAAAGAACGAATGATAATAATAATAATAATAATAATAATAATAATAATAATAATAATAATAATAATAATAATAATAATAATAATAATAAATCATAATTTTATTGTTACGATATAATAACGTTATTATTACATTATTAACACAACCCTGACTAAAATTTGCGTTTTACACGTAACAATGCCTAAAGAGCTCAATATGTTTGTGATACAGAACACTCCAAAGTTACAACGGAACATCCATACAATATTATATCTAGACTATGCTAAATTCAGACTGATAATAAGACTAGTAGTTACTACATTAAACTTTGATAAATATGTAGATCATTGCGTATTTCAAGCATAACAAAACTACACTAAATCAATATGCCTGTAAAGGTAGACCAGTTTTAAATGTTTTTTCATGTTGCTAATAAAAAACGGCACGCACATAACATTGATGAAATCCGTAAGCAATAACTGCAAAAATCAATATAGGAAAAGGACAATCATTAATCGTCAACATCATCTAGATCATTGTCACTCTCTTGGCTTGTGGTGACTGATTTCAGGGACATTATAAAATTTATGATACTGGGATTTAATAATACCTTGTCTGCAAAGATTTTGTAAATCTTTAAACTTTCCAACCAAAATTGGAAGAGGTTGTGAATAGATCCTCTCTAAGACTATGTTACAGATCTGTTTCCTCCTAGATGTTGATCTCTTGTTTCCTACAATATGCGTTTTGTTTTATTCTTCACGCATGTTGTACTTGAAGTAAACATGGTTGGGATCCTCTTTCAAGTAGTTCAACCACACAATGTTCATCCATCTTACCTTTTGACCGCTAACATCTACGGTTATATTGTTTATAAGAGCCTGCTTTACTTTTCTAAAATCAAACAAATCATCTTGTGACATTTCTTCTACTTCGTAAGTTGATTTTCTTGCTAGGAGGATGACTGTATTCCAACCAGATGGCTCAAATATGTGAACACTCTTCTTCTGAGTGTGTGGCCTGGGGTAAAATATTTGTGGTTGATTTCAGGTATATTTAATTGTTTTACAGCAAAGAGATACATTGCACAGATATAAGCATTCCTATTTTGGCCACTGCATGTATCTGTATAAAAAACAATCACTTTGCCATTTGCATTTTGAGTAAGAAACCTATAGCCTACACACATGATGCTATTTCAGATGACCCTATCATAGCTATAGTCTCATCCTAAGTGTAACAGACAGCACTATTTGCAATTGCATTTAACGCTGTTAGGTTGTAGAAAGCAAGTCTTCTTTTGTAAAACAACGATTTGGCATTTGTATGTGGACAGTACAGTACAGTTTGTAAATCGAATTCAATGAGTTGGCACTCAACTCTGGTGGTTCTTTCTTTGTATAAAATGTTATTGGCTCTTGCAGTCTCCTTCATTCTTATATGAGCTTGGAATTCCTTCAGATGTTCCTCCTTATCTAATGCGTTCATATGCTCATATTTGTAGCACAAGTCACACATGTCCTTGTTTGGTCTATGGAAAGATATATTAAAGTCCTTACTGAAACAATCTCTATATAGCCATTCTTCCTCTGGAAAAATATTTCTTTCTCCACACTGCCGAACATATAGGTCGTACATGATTTTTATAGTTAAACCTTCTTGAAGGTATTCTTTACTTGAGTTTGCTTTGTTGTAGTGTGAAGACATCCTAGGAAAAGAATTAATATGGTCCTGAATAATATATCTGGCATCCTGTGGTCGTGCTATTCCAGGTTTGTGATTTCCTCTCTTGACATCTGATTTAATATGAGAAGAGTTCCTATTTTCTATTGCACATCGAACAATTTTTTCTGAAATACCTAGCGTAGATAGAAAAATCGTTTACAGGCAGCAGCACTTTCATTGTCACACATTAAAAAGTAGAAATTAGATAAAGATCGCCTAGAGTTTTGTGAGTTTGTTCTCACCGTAGCTTTTGAATGCACATCCAGAAGAGAGCTCACATATTGACGTCTGCTGTTTAATGGGAGACGCAGGCAGAAAACATGAAAAAATCACAATTTAATTTTATTGGTTTTTTTGAAGGTATATATCAAGGAGAACATAATTCCAAAATTTTACATTGAAATTCGAACTACAAATGGCATTAAAAAAATTAAAGAATCATGCACTGCAGCATGACACGCCCACTACTCAGCCTCTGTGGCATTACGAGATGTCTTCTTACACAGTTCTGTCAGTTAAACTTCTGGCAACAATTTATAGAAGGCCAGATATTTTTCCTTCTTAAACAGGCAGTTGTAGAAACAAGCCAGCATGATATAGAAGGCTGTGGATGACAAAGGACTTCATTCAATAATTGTGTGTGTATATGAGTTTTATAATTGGTGTAATTCAGTGGTTTAGCGATCACTTGGTGTAATTTAGAGCTTTAGTTATCCTATATGTATTTACACAATGCCTAGGATTGATAAAGTGTATAAGAAGAATAAACACTCACATATAAACAACACAAAGTCAAGAAGACATGGTGAGGTTAGGGATAGACCGACCTGAAATTGTGAACCTGGATTCATCTGTAAGTTCTTCAAATCAGAAAGTCGGAGTAGGCATTCTGCCAGAAGAAGAAAATGATGGAGGAAGGAGTGGGTTTAGAATTATTGATATATTATTGTTAGCAGAAGTAATACAGAAAGCTTGCAGGTGTTCTGCTTGTGGAGGAAAGGTGACTTGATGGATGATGAGAAGAGAGAAGGTTTAGCATGTACATTACACATTTTGTGTGAAAATTGCAACAGTGATATACCATTGAAAACATCCAAGGCCAGTAACAGAATTTATGAAGCAAACATTAGGTTTGCTTATGGCCTAAAGTGTGTTGATCTTGGTGTAGAAAGTGGGAACTTGTTATGTGGTATTACGAACATGCCTGCTCCAACACCAAGATACACTGCTATGAACATGTCACTTTTGAATGCAGTGGAAGAGGTTAGAGAAGAGAGTATGAAATTAGCAGCTAAGTAGCGAAGCAGAGCAGACAAGAGAGCAGCAGAGGATGCTAACCAAGAAGAGGAGTACGGTTATCGGGAGCTTTAGGAGAGGTGTAGTCCTGAAAATTTTATTACGAAAATTTTTCTTAGATTTTCTGAATTTCACATTTTTCATTCTTTAGGTACAACTATTTCAAGAACTACTTGATGTAATTTCATAAAATTTTGAACACAAGTTATCCAAGTATATACGAAGTTTGAAGTGGAGTAGAATTTTAATATGTTGAATAAGAAAAATATTATACATTAAAATATTTTTAAAAACTAAGAAAAAATTTCCATTAAGTGCAAAAAATTACAGAAAATCAACAAAAATATTTAGGAAAGAGTTACTGCACTTGAAAGTCTCTATGCTAGTGCAGATTATTAATATATTTTGAATTTGAAATTTGAAGTCATATGTTAATCAAAATGTGTACCGAAAGACAGTGGCGTATGAAAAAATAATACTTCAATAACTTAAGAGAAAATTACCACAGTGCTCCTTAAACATACACAACAACTCACTAGGCCATTTTCAATGAGTTTACCGAGTTTCAAGTAGATTTGGTGAAAAGTGTGGAAGATATGTGTAATCAAACATGTGACTGTAATTCTGCCTACATCTCACCTTAATGTCAAGTTTTCCCAAAAAACTTAAGAATATGGATTTCCTTTGCCATTCATTTATCTTCTTGCTGCAACGCCTCACAAAATGATCAAGGCATGGCACTGGCTTAATAACAACAGCTGGTTTTGTTACTCCTTTCACTGATACATATTATTTTCCAGCTGTCTCGCCTTTCATTTTGCTTCTAGTTCTTAGGATCAGCAGTCTTCATTCTTCTTTTCTTAGGAGGGTAGCAGTGTTCAGTTCCAGTCACCGAAGAAGAAGCTGTAATTTCAATATTGTTTTCATCCTTATCACTACCTGATTGCACTCTAAGCTCTGGTCCACTGGCATGAACATAAAATTCACTCTCTGTGGCCCCACTGTTGTTAAACTCTTTAAGAACATTATCATCATTTAACAAAAGCTGCTCAGAAGAATCTAATGTGATAGGAAGCTGTAATGATTCAGTTTCACACAATGACTCAGTAACACTATCATGTGCGTTAAAAATATATACAACAGGAATATTGCTCAAATCCCGTGACAGGTTAGTGTTACCACCACCACCACTAATATCATCATAATTTACTGTATTTTGCAGTCGACTCAGAGACGTTTCTAACAGCAAGTCAGTCGATTCGAAACTTGCTTTGCTGCCTACATCACCACTCGCTTCTTCTTCATTCACTGCAATTTGTTGAGGGTTCAAGGATGTTTCATCTTCTGACGTGGTGAAATTCGGATGTTTTCTCCAACTAAGTAATCAGCCGTGCGATCTTTCCAATGCCGGTTCTTTAGATTGTATACACGATTCGGACTGTTTACCTAGTGCCATTTGAACCATTAGTTCTCCACGAGAAAATGCAGCATTCTGATCTATAAAAAATACAAGTAATGATTAAAACGTGAAAAGATGTTAAGTTGAATAACATGATGTATTGACTGTGGTGATTAATATGACTCGCGACAACATTCAATCAATCGATCAATGTAATTAAAGTTGAAATTATCATTATAATGAGTTAATCTTGACCGATGTTGATTTAGAGATCTGTAATGTGGATAGTGAAAGTAGAAAATATATCATGATACTAGTCAGTATCATAGCTTATGATCGCAATGCATTCTTCATTAGCCTACTACTACGCTTTGCTAATCTGAGTGGCTCATATTTTAGACTCGCCTTCTTCATTGATAGTATTATTCTAGTTTTAATAAAACACTATCAGATATTTCATTACTCTTATAGTGCTCTAAAATAGAGAAACTAATTCACCTCACAATACGGCAATATGCTTAACACACGCTACTCACATAGGTTTCCATGGAGAATAAGCGGAATAATAGAATGAAAATGGCGTATCAGGTGTTATGCCATTTTGTTCCTAAAGTATGTGCCTCATATCTTACGTGTTTGTGAGTAACAAAAGGGCGTATACTGATACACCATTTTGTTATTTACTAAAACAAATCTCTTAATTACTTACGCCATACACAGTTTAAAAACTAGCATAGAGTTTAGAGATACGCCATTCTGTTACTCAACTACAGCATTCTTTTCGCATAGCAAAGATATAACTTCAAAATGCCAAAATTGTAGATACGCCCTTATGATCCTAAGCATGCGATGTATCCTCATAAAATGAATTCATTTTCCTTTCCCTTTTTTTCCACACTCTGTCCCATTAAGTGGACTTTCCGAAAACAAAAAAATATGTTTTTCTCTATTTTTAAAGGAGATTCGATATACAAACTTTCACGTCTGTAACATCTTCAGTTTCTGAGATATAAGTATCCTCTTAAACAGAATTCAACTCCTTTCTTACTTATCTTCACCCCTCCCCACCAAGTCGATTTTCCGAAAACAAAAAATTACGTGTTTATTTTTAAAGGAGATTCCAAATGACATGTTTCACGTCTGTAACATCTTCATCTTTTGGAGATATAAATATCCTCACAAAAGGAATTCAACTCCTTTTTTACACCACCACCGTTAAGCTGATTCCCCCCAAAATGCATGTTCTTTTTTATTTTAAAGGAGAATACAAACACCAATTTTAACGTCTGTAACCACCAGTTTTGAGATATAAGTATCCACATAGAAAGAATTCAATTTTTTCACTTCCTTTCACCCTCCCACCTTAAGTGAATTTTCCGAAAAAAAATACTTGTTTATTTATAATGGAGCTTCTAAATTCCAATTATCACGACTGTAACATCTTCAGTCTTTCAGATATGTGTCCTCAAAAAGGGAATTCAATTCCTTTGCACCCCCTCCCCCAAGTTTATTTTCCCTTAAAATGCGCGTCTCTTTATTTTAAAGGAGATTCGAAGTACACATTTTCACGTCGGTATCAACTTTAGTTTTCATAAGATATAGGTATCCTCATACAAATAATTCAATACATTTTTCAATTCTTTCACCCCCTTAATTGGATTTTCCGAAAACAAAGGAATATATGTGTTACTTTACTTTTAAACGGGATTCCAAACACCAATTTTCATGTCTGCAACGTCTCTAGTTTTTGAGATATAAGTAGACTCATACAAATAATTTAACTAATGTTTAAACTTTTCACCCCCTCCTAAGTGGATTTTCCGACAACCAAAAATACGCATTTCTTTATGAGATTCTAATGACCAATTTTTACGTCTGTAACGTCTTCAGTTTTTGAGCTATCAGTATCATAATACAAAGAATTCAACCCACATTTCAGTCCTTTTTATCCGCCCCTTCCCCAAGTAGTTTTTCCGAAAAAAGCGTGTTTCTTACATTTGAAAGGGATTAAAAATACGAATTTTCACTTCTGTAACATGTTCAGTTTTACAGATATAATGCAGATATTCTCATTTAAAAAATTCACTCAATATTTTGTTCCCCTTCAGTGGAATTCCCGAAAAAATTATCTGTCTCATTACTTTTGCAGGAGATTAGAAGTAAAGGTTTTCACGTTACAGATTTAAAAAAAAATGGTATTTAGATTCTCCTTTAAAAATAAAGAATCACGTTTTTTGATTGCTAATTTGGCGAAAAGAGGGTGCAAATGCGGACATCTATATCTCAAACACTTAAAACCAGAACATGTTAAGTGTCTGAGATATATTGTAGGCTTAGATATATCTATTTTTAATTCCACCCCGTTTGTCACTCCCGTTCACCGCCTATTCAATGGATTTTTCAAAAACAAAAATACGCGTTTTTTACTTTAAAAGGAGATTCCAAATACCAATTTTCATGTCCGTAACATCTTCAGTTTTTGAGATATAAGTATCCTCATAAAAGATGTTCAAGAAATTTTCCCCCTTTTTTCACCCCCTCAATGGGATATTGCGGAAACCAAAAACACGTATTTCCTTATTTTTTTAAGGAGACTCCAAATACCAAGTTTTACGTATGTATGTCAGCTGCCGCTCTGGATCCGTGGTAGAGTGTCGGCCTCCGGATCCCAAGATAGCCGGTTCAAACCCGGCAGAGGTAGTCGGTTTTTTGATGGGCGAAAAAAAGTCCATTCGGCACTCCATGTCGTACGATGTCGGCATGTAAAAGATCTCTGGTGATACATTTGGTATTTCATCATCATCATCATCTGTTTACCCTCCAGGTTCGGCTTTTCCCTCGGACTCAGCGAGGGATACCACCTCTACCGCCTCAAGGGCAGTGTCCTGGAGCTTCAGACATCGGATCGGGGATAGAACTGGGGAGAATGATGAGTACCTCGCCCAGGCGGCCTCACCTGCTATACTGAACAGGGGCCTTGGTGGGGGATGGGAAGATCTGAAGGGATAGACAAGGAAGAGGAAAGGAAGCGGCCTTGGCCTTAAGTTAGGTACCATCCCGGCATTTGCCTGGAGGAGAAGTGGGAAACAACGGAAAACCAATTCCAGGATGGCTGAGGTGGGAATCGAACCCACCTCTACTCAATTGACCTCCCGAGGCTGAGTGGACCCCGTTCCAGCCCTCGTACCACTGTTCAAATTTCGTGGCAGATCCTGGAATCGAACCCGGGCCTCCGGGTTGGCAGCTAATCACACTAACCTTTACACCACAGAGGCGGACACATTTAGTATTTACCCGACAAAATTAATTAAATCTCAGCGATAGACGCCCAGGAGAGATCCGGTTTACTCTGTCCGCCATCTAACGGACCTAGAGGAAAACGGAACGTCGAAATTGACGAGCAGACAGCCAGATGGCGTCAAATTGAAATGTCTGTACACGGTAGCTGAGGCCATACGATTATTATTATTATTATTATTATTATTATTATTATTATTATTATTATTATTATTATTATTATTATTATTATTATGTCGTGGCACGTAATACAGAATTAAGTAAATACCGCAGTTTCCTCAAATAAAAGTCTAATAAACGTAAATACATGGCGAAAATATCAATGATAGAAATGTATCGGAGGCCATGGAATGACTTGAATTAAAAGGGCTAAGTTCAATCTGTATATGATGGCCATACCTTGCCTATCTAGTCCGATACGATTTGATAATCGAGATTGGTGTTGTAATTGTCGATTGATAACCGAAATATGGTACGACAGATCATTGAATGAATTCCTTTGCCGACGTAAACGATTATGTAAGAGCACTCCAGATTAAGACGTCAGGTGTTTAATTGTCAAAATTAGATAGAAAGCTAGGAAATATGGAGAAGTCTTTTAAAAGCAAACCGTCCGCTATTATTTAGCCTGGTATTAGATTTTCTTTCAGAGTAACAGAGATGTTTACAGTTCTGTTGGAAACTTAGAGGATATCAGAAGTGTTGTACATATATCGGAAAGATTTAGACGAGAAGCTACATTGTAATACAAAATTGTCAATTGTTATGAGAAATAACTTTTGTAAAATAAACAAGATGTGCATCTAGTTCTCTTGAATAATAAGGCAAGTGTCGTACAAGAATATTGTGAATGATATTAATGCATGTAACAGTATTCTAATAGCTTACTACGAGTTTAAGACATCATGAGACCAAGGAATATTGGAGATGATTATGAAATTATTATGAATCCCAGCATGTCGTCCTAAAATGATATGATGGTCTCAAAAGACCCTAGGAGAGCTGGGATGGACACCAATGGTTAAAGTCTCAATTCTGGAAGATGAGAGGTGTCTTCATCATGAAGCCAACGAATGATATTTACTCTAAGTCAATGTTTCATTATCCCGCTAAGTAGTTGCTTTTAAGTAGAGTAGTATGTTGTTTTAAATGTCAGAATTGTGGCATGCTAAATTACACAACTTGAAGGCAACTGTTCTATTCATCAATCATTGCCTTACTATGGATAGGAATATTGTAAGTTGTAACGTGAATGATCCTGAATTATGACACATCGTACGTTATGCCGTGTGAATCTAAGCGGTCGCAGGCAAATGTTTTGCAGATAGATTTAGGCATGGATTATACCCGTGTTAATATAGTGTCATTATGAAGAAATTTCAGTTTAATTCATGGTTTCTAATACTTGTTAGAAGTAGTCGGTAATAACAGGTGCGTGATTTAGAATTATTTACGATCGTATTCTAATGTTAAACGTAGTGTTCGCGAATGAGATTGCGATGTCGTTGCGATGATATTGTGTTAATAATGATGTTATGATGTATAGTTTTCGTAATGTGAAGTGCCTGAGTATATTTCTTAATGAAATAATAATTCGTGAGCATGACTTGTGAGTAATATGATGAAGTGTTTATTGTGATAGGGTCGTCGAAATATGTAAATGATTATTGTTATATGGATCGTCGTTAATTTGTCATTGGGATTATGCATTTTATGAAATGATGCGATGTAGAGGTCCTGATGAGATTTATTGTAGTGGATATTGAATTAGTCGTGCGTACGTATTTGATTTTACTGAAATGAATGGTAATCACTTAGGCATAAGGCGATGGTAGCATTTGATATTTCGAGGCATGTCGGGGGTACTGGTAGTGTGATCATCTAAAATGCATTAATTAAATACAGTTTAGGTGATTACGCACAGTATTGGAATGACACAAGATCTTCACGAATTAATGATACTATATAGTTGAGAACCATGTCACAAAATGGAGTGTGTGATCTTCATTAATATATGGTGTGTAGATTAATTTTTCTTGCTAGCTGAATTTCTTCTTACAAACTATTGAGTTGCAGCTTAGAGCTGATGTAGTTTTTACAGGTTGATTTCACGGAGGACACCAGAGCTGCAGAGTCATCGTAGTTTTGAACCATTGTAGTTAAAGATGATTGTGTTTCAAATGAACATTATTTAGGTGCAGATGCCGATGGAGCTCAGAAGAAATCAATTTCATTTCCTATTTGTTCTGTGTTATTATTTGAAGAATTACGATGTTGTCTTATGTTATTCGATCATTTTCTTGACCTAAACGATAATGATGAGCAGAGGTTAGCGGTGCATTCAAGTTGTTAGATAGATTTTTGACCAAATAAGCGATGATTTAAACATAATAATGGGATATTGAGACATTTGAGTTAGTGAATAGGTGTGCCAAGCCAACAAGAATCAATGTCTTTTAACAATCAATTTGAAGATGAATGTGGTGAATGATGGATTTATTTTAAATTTTAAGCCTTCAGGATTGTGATATAGTCTTTACATTGATTTTTCTGATTAATTTGTAGTTGCCATTGATGTTGTGAACGAAATATTGACAGGAGTCAGAAGTTAAGATTGTTTCTTTTTAGTTAACGTAACGTTCAATCATTTCCAACATCCATTAGTGTTGCTTTTTATATTTCTTAGCATTGTAGCTGATATTTTAAACATTGTTTAGTCATTAAACGGAAAATTCTTCCATGAAAAGTTATATTTTCGGTGTTTTCATTTGATAGTGTACTGTAAGGTACGTCAAGATGATAGCCTAGATTAAGACATTTATTAGCAATCGTCTTCTCACGTCAGTCGAATCAACTTAAATCCAACCATACGATTCTGTGACCCAACGCAATGAACTTTCACGTCCCTTGAGTAGAACCTCTTGTATCTCCGCGTGACACCGGCCGAGGCGTAACTATAACATCAAGAACCCTGAACTTAGAGATGCGAGAGAGGTCACAATATATAGACTAGCAGTTACCCGCGGCTTCGCTCGCGTGAATTTCGTAATTTCATAAAAGTAATCATATCTCGGAACTGTACTAAGACATTATCTGAAAATCCCTAAAGTAAAAAATAACTCACCGAAAAAATGAGTTTCATTAACCCCAGAAACACTATGTACACCACGCTTGTGGTGTTACGTTTTCGGGGTAAGACGAACATGCGACATCAAACTTTACATGTGAGAAACAGTCCTCTATCATGTCGAAAATGAAAGTAAATATATGTTTCTATATTATTGAAAGAGATTCCAAATACCTATTCCCACATCTGTAATATCGTCAGTTTTGAGATATAGGTATTCCCATTAAAAGAATTCAACCCCTTTATCAGTCCTTCCCCACCCACACCCTCATCTAAGTAGATTTTATAAATACAAAGATACATGTTTCTTTATTTTTAAAGGACATTCCAAAGACCAATTTTCACGTCTGTAACATCTTCAGTTTTTGAGGTATAAGTATCCTCATAAAAAAACATTCAACTATTTTTTCACTTCTTTTCACCCCTTTCCGAGAACAAAAAGGCACATGTTCCTGTACTTTAAAGGACTTTCCAAATACAATGTTTCTTTTCTGTGACATGTTAAGTTTTTGACATATACTCTAGATATACTGGTACTTCTTTTAAAAATGTACCCATTTTTCATTTCTCTTCAGCCTCTTGCGTGGATTTTCGAAAACAAACATGTATACTGTACGTGATTCATTATGTTTAAAGCAGATTCCAAATACCAGTTTACATTTCTGTACGTCCTTAACACCTACAGTTCTTGAGATCTATGTATTGTCATACAATTAATTCAACCTTTTCTTCAATTCTTTCCATCCCTCTCTCCCCTTAAGTGGACTTTCTGAAAACAAAAACACATTTCTTGATATAAGTATCCTAACAAAAGAATTCCACTTCTATTTCACCCCACACCCGCCCGCTATGCTGATCCCACCTCCCTCCAAAAATGCGTGTTTATTTATTTTAAAGGATATTCCAAATACAAATGTTCATGACTGTAACTTTCAGTTTTTGAGCTATAAATTTCTGCATAAAAGGAATTCAAAGTTTTCACTTCCCTTCATCCTCCCGCCCACCTCAAGTGACTTTTTTCTGTCAAATTATATATTATTATTAATTTTCAAATTACGCAAAGTGGTGAATAATTCATTTTATTTATTTATACGCAAAAGGCATAGAAAAGGAAAAAATGGGATTTCATTGTCATTGTCTACCTGCGCCAATAATCTACTGTTTGTGTACAGCCGCCAGGAGCAACCTTCACTTGTCAGGTGGAAACTAATCTTACAGCGAAACGACAATTCACGTTTATGGCACATTCCCCAAGGAGGGGAGATAGCCAATAAAGGAGAAAAAAGAAGAATTTCTATTTGAACACGTCGGGAAAGTTCGCAACTTCAAATTTTCTACAATTGTGCGCTCATTAAAAGAAATTACGTCCTATATGCCTTTTGTATAAGTAAAATAAATTAAAATAAATGAATAATATAAAAATTGAGGAAAATATTATCCCCGCGTCGAGTCGAAGCCACGACCATCGAATTACTAGTCCACGTTCTTACCGCTAACGCACGTGGCTTATACGGTGCGCGAGCCGCGTCAAAAATTTTATTTTTATTTTTATTTTCTATACGGTTGGCCATCTGGAGTTCCCACTATGTGTACTTTCATTTCTAGCCAAGCCCTGCTTGTTCGATAAATTTGAGAGAAATCGTTGGTGACGAGTAGGGAATGTCCCCTTGTTAGATAGGATAATAATTTCGTTGGAAAATTTGAGATTTTTAATTTCCTCTTCTTCAAACATAATTTCCCTACCAACCTTAATTTGCACTTAATACGCGCTCAAAGAGAAGTAATGGTTTTATCACGAGTTGTTTCGCCAGTTTAATCAGGAAGTGCTTGAACTATCTTGATGGAACATTTTCGATATTTCCGATATTTACGGATTGAACTCTCCGCCTCTGTGGTGTAGTGGTTAGTGTGATTAGCTGCCATCCCCGGAGGTCCGGGTTCGATTCCCGGCTCTGCCACCAAATTTGAAAAGTGGTATGAGGGCTGGAACTGGGTCCACTCAGCCTCGGGAGGTCAACTGAGTAGAGGTGGTTTCGATTCGCACCTCAATCATCCTCGAAGTGGTTTTTCGTGGTTTCCCACTTCTCCTCTAGGCAAATGCCGGGATGGTACCTAACTTAAAGCCACGACCGCTTCCTTCCTCTTCCTTGTCTATCCTTTCTAATCTTCCCATCCCCCACAAGGCCTCTGTTCAGCATAGCAGGTGAGGCCGCCTGGGCGAGGTACTGGTCATTCTCCCCAGTTGTATCCCCCGACCCGATGTCTGAAACTCCAGGACACTGCCCTTGAGGCGGTAGAGATGGGATCCCTCACCAAGTCCGAAGGAAAAGTCAACCCTGGACGATAAACAGATTAAGAAAGAAAGAAAGAAAGAAGGGATTGAACTACTTTTATTTGGGTACCCTATAACAACTCATGCTGGCATCTCATTTAAGAAGTGAATTTCGCGTATCTCGGCCTGATATAAACATTTCAGATTTTCCATTGGCATTTCATAATTCGAAATACAGTATAAACTAGAAGATACACAGCTCAGCTAGTGTTCGAATATGGCCACTGACTTTGTTTGACTGGATGAAATGTAACAACTCTCTAGTGACGTAAACCACCATAGTTGCGTGTGGAGGTATGGACTGGATAGAACTCAATTCACATTCATGAATCTCCTCCTGGTGTATGGTCAAATTACGCTGAAGCTGCTCTCCAGATAAAAGATAATAAAAATATATTATCCTGGGAATACAGCGACGAGAAGTGGCGCAGTGTTTGACACTGACGTCAGAGGGCAAAGGAGCGAATCAAGCGTGGAAAACTGCTGAACACTGTGAGTTGATAGGATGTTCTTCCATTCACTCTGCCAGTCTATTAACGAATTGATTCATTCATTAATCAAATCATTCATAATATCCTGCAGTAGTGAACCAAGAACAAATTTCATTAAGAGAACATGAAATCATCATCATCATCATCATCATCATCTGTTTACCCTCAAGGTTCGGTTTTTCCCTCGGAATCAGCGAGGGATACCACCTCTACCGCCTCAAGGGCAGTGTCCTGGAGCTTCAGACTCTTGGTCCGGGGATACAACTGGGGAGAATGACCAGTACCTCGCCCAGGCGGCCTCACCTGCTATGCTGAACATGGGCCTTGCGGGGGATGGGGAAGATTGGAAGGTATAGACAAAGAAGAGGGAAGGAAGCGGCCGTGGCCTTAAGTTAGGTACCATCCCGGCATTTGCCTGGAGCAGAAGTGGGAAACCACGGAAAACCACTTCCAGGATGGCTGAGGTGGGAATCGAACCCACCTTTACTCAGTTGACCTCCCGAGGCTGAGTGGACACCGTCCCAGCCCTCGTACCACTTTTCAAATTTCGTGGCAGAGCCGGGAATCGAACCCGGACCTCCGGGGGTGGCAGCTAATCACGCTAACCACTACACCACAGAGGCGGACAGAACATGACATTCTCTTACAAATTATATCATTATATTCAACCTAAGAAGGGACACGAACTCGAATGCTCTTACCGAAAAATTCCTTAGAATGTATATCGCCCATCACAAGAACCGTGGTCGGTGTCGTCATTCAAAACTGAGCAGTTGCTTGCTAGCGTGTTTGGACTTTGGCTTGTTGTATCTGCACTGGCATGTATACTGTAGCTACAGTTACGAGTCCGTCCCTTGGAGTGTTCAGATGCAGTTTACAGTGTAAAGTGTGTACATTGTCATCTTGATGGGTATTTATCCCATGAATGTTGTCAGAATATGAGAGAGAAAGTTGAGACGTCCTGAATATGGAAACGCAATCAGAATCGAGGACATGACTTTCGCGAATATGTTACATAGTAGAATAATGCAGAAATATAATGGGGGTGGCATGACGTTACGCTGGATAGATATACAGATTCTGAAGAAGAGGAAGAGCATGCACGTGAAGGTGGCTGTTCAAGCAGTGCAAGATTTTCATCTCCAGAGCAACGGGAAACATCATGCTAAAGTGAGTACGAACTGTCTCCACCCAAAATGTCTAGGCGCTGTGTGTTAGAAGATATCGATGACAGCATACTTGAGAACATTAATGAAGACTATACTATCATGGCTTCAACTCCTATAGCAAATTAATGAGGCGCTTTAAGTGCATTAGAAGAAAATGAAATGATAGTTTTATTTTATACTAGCAAGATACCCGTGCTTCGCTACGGTATTATACCGAAATTTATAATTGAATGCTTATTGTTTTAGATATATAATCCGCCGAAATTCGCGATCTGAATCGTTTTCTGCGAGAATCCGCCAAAATTCGCGATCTGACTCGTTTTCTAATAGATTACGGCAAGTATCCTCCCATTTTTCAATCTTTCTTTCCAGCAACCGATTTCGTACTTCCCGGGCTAGTTCCAAGTATTCCGCCCGGTCAGTTGGGTCCCTAAATCTTTGCCATCTTTCCCTATAAGCATTTTTAATATGGATCAAATCCTTCAGGAGATCCGGCGTGGTGTCGTCTTGGGTGCCTTGGCGGTACTGAACCCGCAGCGGGACTGCAATCTTAGTCATTACCCGGCGAGGACCCGTTTCCGCACATTTTGAAGACGGTCCAAAACATATTATTATTATTATTATTATTATTATTATTATTATTATTATTATTATTATTATTATTATTATTATTATTATTATTATTATTATTATTATTTAGATGTTCTGGACCCCACAGCAAGATGCAAGACCGCTACTTGGCGGTAAACTACATCTGCTGCCATTGTCATTGTTGAGAATGTGAGCAGCACCACTGTCGCGCGTACGCAAGTGTGCGGGATTTCTGGCGATACGAATGACATACTTCCGTGCATCATTTACCTTATTATAGAGGTGAACAATTGGACGGTCAATCTCATTCCTAGCGTTTATTTCAAATGTGTTTAAATTTTTATTTATATGCCAGGTGAATCTACTGTAATCTAAGAACGTTCTCCGAAGGAAAAGATGGCTCTTGAAAATGAACCCAGGAAAGATTAAAAATGATCGGTTTATGATCAGAATAAGTACATCGAAAATCTACAGTCTGTTTCCAGTCATTCGACAGTGTCAGGATTGGAATGAATAAATCCCTCATCTGGCGGCGACAATAGGAATTGTGCCGGCTGCCGAAACCTGTCGCACTCCTCTGGGACAATGATTAATGAATCACAAATGAAATGACATGATATTGGACAGTGTTGCTGGAGTGAATGATGACAGGGAAAACCGGAGTATCCGGAGAAAACCTGTCCCGCCTCCGTTTTGTCCAACACGGATGTCACATGGAGAGACCGGAATTTGAACCACGGAACCCACTTGTGAGAGGCCGGCGCGCTGCCGCCTGAGCAATGGAGGCTCCTTATAAATATATTATGAACAGTAAAATCAATTGGTCTCACCTCGCTTTACACCCCACCGCCGTTAAGTTTATTTGCCCCCCCCCCCCGCCGAAAAAACCTAAAAGAAGGCTTGTTTCTTTGTGTTTAAGGGAGATTCCAAACACCAATGTTCAAATATATTACCTTCAGTTTTGAGATAAAAATAATTCACTTTTTTCACTTTCACACTCTCCCCCCCTCCAAGTGAATTTTCCGGCAAAAGTACTTAGTTCACTAATAGTAAATGATCTTCTAAATACCAATTATCACGACTGTAACTTCTTCAGTTTTTGATTTATGTGTACTTATGAAAGGAATTCAACTCCTTTTCACTCCCGCCCCCCCCCTCAAGATGATTCCTCCCGCCAAAACGGGTTTTTCTTTGTTTTTAAAGGAGATCCAAATACCAATTTTCACGTCTGTAGGCCCTAACAACTTTAGTTTTTATTAGATGTAAGTATTCGTATGCAATTAAGTCAATTAATTTTTCAAATCTTTCACCTACCCCCCCCCCCCCCCATTCATTGGATTTTCCGAGAATACGTGTTTCTTTACTTTTAAAGCAGATTCCAAATATCAAATTTCACAACTGTAATATCTTCATTTTTGAGATAACAGTAGCCTAATTAAAAGAATTCAACACCATTTTCAGTCACCTTTAACACCCCTCCCCCCTCCATCTAAGTGGTATTTCCGTAAACTAAAATATAATTTTCTTTATTTTTAATAGAGATATAAAATCCCATTTTTCACTTCTGTAACATGTTAAGTTTTTGAGATATACTGTATAAATTCTCATGTTAAAATTCACCCCCATTTTAGTTCCACTTAAGAGGAGTTTCCAAAAACAATTCACCAGTGTTTCTTTACATTTACAGGAGATTCCAAATACCACTTTTTACGTCTGTAACATTCTACGTTTCTCAGCTACTCTGTAGATATAGTCTTTCAAAAAATTCATCCCAAATTGTCACTCCTGTTTAACCGCCATTAACTGGATTTTCCAGAAATAAAAACAAAAAAAAGTGTTTCTTAATTTTTAAAGGCGATACCATTACAAATTTTCAGTTCTGTAATATCTTCAGTTTCTGAGATGTATGTATCCTCATTAAAGGCATTCGACCCATTATTCACCCATTTACACCCCTCCTATTGGGATTTACAGAAAAAAAAAATACGTGTTCATTTATTTTTAAAAAAAGATTCTAAATATCAATTTTTACATGTGCAAACTTTTGATGTTTTGAGATATAGATACACTCATTTTAAAAATCCACCCCCTTTTCACCCCCCTCCCACTATTTGGATTTTCCAAAAGCAAAAGTATTCTTTATTTTTTAAAGGATATCTCAATTAACAATTTTCTGGTCTGTAATATCTTCAGTTTCTGAGTTTTAAGTGTCCTCATTAATGGTATTCAACCCCTTTTTCACCCCTCCTATTGGGATTTTCCGAAAACAACAAATACATGTTTCTTTATTTTTAAAGGAGATTCTAAATACCAATTTTTACATGTATAAACTTTAAAAGTTTTGAGATATAGATACAGTCATTTTAAACATTCACCCCCTTTTCATCCCCTTAAATTGATTTTCCAAAAACAAAAAAAATTCATGTTTCTTTATTTTTAAAGGAGATCCCAAACACCAATTATCAAGTCTGTAATATCTTCAGTTTCTGAGATATAAGTATCCTCATTAAAGGCATCAACCCATTTCTCACCCCTTTTCACCCCTCGTATTTGGATTTTCCGAAAACAAAAAATACGTGTTTCTTTTTTTTTTAATGAAGATTCTAAACACTAATTTTTACATCTGTAAACATTCAAAATTTTGAGATATAGGTACACTAACTTTAAAAATTCACCTCCCTTTTCACCCTCCCATTAATTGGACTTTCCAAAAACAAAAAATACGTGTTTCTTTATTTTTAAAAGAGATCAAAAGTACCAATTTTCAGGTCTGTAATATCTTCAGTTTCTGAGATATAAGTACCGGTATCCTTATTAAAGGCATTCAACCCCTATTTCACCCTTTTTAACCCCTCCTATTGGGATTTTCTGAAGAAAATACGTATTTCTTTAGTTTCTAAATACCAATTTTTACATCTGTAAACTTTTAAAGTTCTGAGATATAGATACACTCATTTTAAAATTTCACCCCCCTTTTCACCCCCTTATCGACGGAATATCCAAAACTCCTCTCTTAGCGAGCACCTACATCTTAATATGAATGTATCCCCAAAATTTAATTCCTTTATGTCCAGTAGTTTTGGCTCGGCGATGATGAATCAGTCAGTCAGTCAGTCATTCAGTCAGTCAGGACAAGCTATTTTATATATATAGATTATGTGACTGGCAAGCGACGAGATATGATCTTACTGTCACAATTACAAACTTTAAAAGAGCATGCAGTGATGCAATTTGACTGATCACGGGCGTATGGATCTACAATTCACTATTGGCATATGAAAGTATGGGCCCGAAAATAATATTACCCATTGTTGTGTATATGACATGTTCATTAAAAGACAAAGCTCTTTTTGCATTTTATTAAAAGGAACACAAAAATCACTCATTTTGTTAACATGCTCTACTCATAGTTGTCCTTCCCTGCCCCTAAATGGGGAGCACCTACGGAGGGGGCACTGGAGGCGAGCACCTAACCAACATAGCTGGCGTGAAATGCTTCCGTTTGACTAAAGTTTATCTTCCATTGTTAGGTTTAATCTTGTGCCTGGTTGACAGGGCTTGTAATTGTGTTCGGAAGGGAGTTAGGTGGATGAGCCGCAGTTTCTGTAGGATATCAATCCATCTTCCTCCAACTAGGCATGTGGATGACAATGAGTAAACTGCACGTGTGAGCGTTAAGTGATGTGGTTAACCCCGTGTCAGCACAGCCACCGTTCCGGCGCACATCACGCTCTTCAACGGAGGATCACTCCTAGTTTTCCATCAACTGACTAAGTCTGTTCCTTTCTTCTCATAGTTTCTCCTTTTGCCACATTGACAGTCTACCTTGAGAAAAGACCGGAGTTACTGTAAAGGCTGGACTGAAATTGGCTCCCAGATCTAATAATAATAATAATAATAATAATAATAATAATAATAATAATAATAATAATAATAATAATAATAATAATAATAATAATAATAATGTTATTGGTTTAGCAACTACTTTTGCAGTTTTTGTAGACAGCGAGCTGTCGGAATGTTGCCTCGGAGGAGTTCACTTACGTACCGGTAAATCCACGTGATGCTGGCGTATTTGAGCCCCTTCAAATACCATCGGACCGAGCCGAGAGAGAACCCGCCAAAATGAAATCAGGAGGCAAGCGCCCTACAGCATAAGCCACTCAGCACGGCGTTTTCAGATATGCCATGTGGTTACCACTGCAATAAGTATTGTTAAAAATGTTGTTATGCCTATAAAATCTTAACATTTATTCTCCAGTTACGCGGTGAAATAAATCTATATATATAAAATTGTATGTTGGTATGTTTGAGGCTAATAGACTCAAAACCTACTGGACCGATTTCGCTGAAATTTTTACTGTTTGTTCTTATTACATCTGAGAGGGATTATGAAGTGGTTTGAACGTAATCTAATTGGTAGTTCGGCACTAAGGGGTGAAAAATAAAACAGGGGAAGAGAAGCAAACCGCAAGACAAGTCCGATCAGCGGGTTGCCTACCCAACAGTATGTGAAGATTAAGATGTGTTCCGTAAAACTTATTTCTGTTTATCTGGAAAAATTACTGTAGGGGCAGGAAACCCCTAGCGCCCCTAAAGGAAGGGGGTGAAACTTAAAAATCCGAAAATGATGATATTAGCGAAGAATTCGTAGTCTTTGGGGTAGCTGAGATGAACTGTGACACTCTGAATGCCGTTTAAGTCAAAGTTCGTTCCCAATCGGTATGGTAAACATATTATGACTTACTGTTTGGGAAAGAAAACTGTAGGATGAGACACACATACGGGCGGGATCGTACAACTGAAGATGTTACAGACGTTAAAATTGGTATTGGGAATCTTCTTTAAAAATAAACAAAATTTTTATTTTTGGAAAATCCATAAACTATATTATCGCCATTGTTCATAAAATTATTGAAAAGGGCAGGAAACACAATATTACTACGACAGGCATATCAAGATGAGTTATCTGACCTGAATGCTGCGGGCAGCGCACGGGTCCACTAGTACGTTATATTTTAAAATGAACCCAAGTCGGAATTTATATTTAATCTTAGGATAGCAAAAATTTAAAGCAAACTTGTTGCAGGATTGTCTTCTCTTAAATCTCTCGATCTACTTCTGCATGAATTCTTCTTTAACAACTGCATTTTTGGCCTTGCTTTATATTTGCTAATTAATTTGATGTAAGTGCCTCACCGAATTTTCTTACGGACACCCATCAATTGGAATATATTGGGGTGTAGTGCGTATAAACTCACCATACAATGTTTTGAGAAAAGTTTCACATCAATAAATGGTATGTTCAGTCAAATTTCAAAACTTCCGCCCAAATTCCTGAGGGACATTGGACGTCTTCATATTATAGGTGTGAACGAGATAATCACACACATCATCTAACCTTACATCCTCGGGTCTAATAGCCATTAGCTCATCGACAATACGTGAAATAATTTCTTTTCGTGACAAGAGTGAAAGTCCAAAATAAGAATTTTCATAGCTATCCGATTTACGATTTCTTACTGAAGAGTTCATAAGCTAACAGAATGATTGAATTATACTCAACAGCGACTGTCAACAATGGAATGTTGACGTTACGGGAAGCAAATCAAGGAATGTTTAATTCAGGACCCAAAATTAACGGGAACCAACTTGAGCTTTGAAACGAACTCGACAACTCCGTTTATAAACATAACTTTCCATTCCAAAATGTCGGAATCGTTGGCTGCATGGTCAGCTCTTTGACGTGGGTTATTGGGGTCCCGGGTTAAATTCCCGGCCGGTCAGTGTATTTTAACCACTCTTGACTTATTTGTCGGCTCGAGAAATGAGTGTTAGTGTTCACTTTAATACTTGCCTTAATTTAAACACAACACAACATTACAAATCCCCATAGAAATACGCAATAGTGAATATGTCCTTAATATAGGTTTGGTATCAAGAAAGTTATCCGGCCGTCAAACTGGGCTTAATCCACATACAGTGTGGTCCACATAAACTTTTCACTTCAAATTTGGACTTCAGAGATAAAGTATCGTTAGTGAGATTTCAATTACTGTACAGGAGCGCATAAAGAAGACGCCGAGGCAATATGTTGCTACATTTAAGGGGGTCGAATTGGCTATTCTGACCTTGGTCAACTATTGTAAGAGCCAATACGATAAGGAGTTTGACGAGTGGCAAAACGTTGAACTGTTTTGTGACCACTTATCAATGTTTATTGCAGGGTTCTCCTTGCTCATACGATATCATGACATGGCTTTTGTTCGTTCTTGCGAAGCATATACATATAATAGTGTACCCGTAAGAAGATACGACCAAAACAAATTACTTACAACGAAAACCTCAACGGTAGTTTACCTCTGACGTCTAGAGATATCTTGTGACTTGTTGAAGATAGTGATAGACGGTTTTCACCCTAGTGAATAACAATAAAAAGCACATGAAAGAGCTTGCAATGCATGTCCTATGCTTTAATAAGTACCAAAGTAGCGGTATCAAGTAGCTTTTGAAAAAAATGGACTCTGCCCATTTCTGTCACGTATAGGCCTATAGTTGATCGTAGATCATCACATTCGACAATACAATTATTTGCACAGTTATGCATGAAGCACCGACAAAAAGGAATATTGGAGTGCACACATCTCAATATGGCGGCGCCAGGACGTATTGACCGTAGGTTAACCCCTTAACGCTCACATTTTTCATGCCCTCTTTGCATAGATGGTTGGTGGCTACATATGTGGACACTTAGGCCTAGTCCACAAATATTTGGCCATCTTTCGCGTTCTGGGTGTGGGTTAGTAGTAGTTAAATATTTAGCCACCCAATACCGGAACATCTATGATAATAAGCAGTCAAAACTCTGGTTTGATCAAAATTACACCCATACAGACTGCACTAACACAATATCTTGCAGGCTGGGGAGAAAAATTAAGTTGAGCATACAGAGTAAAAAGCGGTCGCTACGTATTTAGATGCTAATCTCTGCAGAAAGGGCTACGCCTGGCTCTTACCTCGTGTTGATGCCACCAGGGAGAGTGAACATACAAACAACCTCTGACTCATCAATCTCCTTGTCTTCAACGTTCAGAACGCTGGCGTTACATTTGGAACCGTGCACACTTCAGTATACATTTTCACTAGTGCCACATGTCCAACTCTGGAAACAATTGCATCCATGAATGTGGCTCCTTACGAAAGACTATGTATGCTGCAGAGAGGGGTATAGATTCGTTTTAAACAAGAAAATTGGTATCGATGCCTCGTTATTTATTAAAACACGGGACAGATATTGCATCCGCTTTCATGTGCCCCGTATTCAGGTAGGTGAAAACCAACTATCGATATATTCCAATAGTCAGAAGGTACTTGAGGTGAAGAAAATAGGGTGGTCGCCCTGTGTAGTGGAGTCCCCAAGCAATTGAGAAAGGGCTAGGAAGAATTAAAAGTCTTTCCATTCCAGAGTAAATTTTATTTGGTTAAAGCTAGCTTTTAGTTCTACATGAATGCTGATACCAAGGTCATAGCCAGAGGACTCCCACTTCTGTATGGAATCCGAACCTCAGGGAAGTGACATAATATTTCCAGAATCCTGCTGAATTTGTCGTGTTTCATACCAGGGCCCCTAATTTTTGCTCTAGTCTATAGGTTCCAGCCGATCAGTTGGATACCAATGAGACCGTAGCATTGAGCATATCGTTAGCCCCTCGCATTCTATGTTCATGGAATCCTATTGCAGTCACTTTGCATTTAAGAATCCTGAAATACGCAAAGCCCGAAACATTACATTTAACTTTTTCAGAGAAAAATTCTGTCGTGACCTACCTGTCCTGAGAGACGTTCTTGTAGGTTGGTCACCAGGCAGTTGGATGTTGAAGTATTACCTGTCCTGTCGAGCGGAAAGTAGGGAGGTAATTGTAGGTGAGACTCTGGCCCGCAACTCACGAAATGAAAGAATTGATAATCTCCACTGTCTTTTATTTCCTAAGACGACTAAGTCTACTATATACAAGTATTTACAAGTTGGATATGTCGTTCTGAAAAAAGAGAGAGCTTGCTCCACGCGCCTACTCTACGACTACGCGTATATCTGAATTTTGCCCTGCGGCACGTATAAATTCCTGACACGAACAACTGCTCGAAAGAGCCTCGTTCTGAAAGTACGAATTACTGGTTGGGAGAGAGCCCCGCGCCATCATGATTTAGGGTTATATCTCCTCTCTTAGAAACAAAGGTCGATCCCTTCTCAATACCTTAGGGGTTGGGCCTTATGGGCGTTACTTAGATATTTACTTTGTCGGTGGTGCTCTCAACTAATTATTCTCAAATAATTATCCCAGTACGTGCTGCCCTCTGGGCACTACTGTTTCTGTCTTACTTTGCACTGATCTTTCCTTGTTTTTCTTAAGTGCAGCTGTACTGGCCTTGTTCCCTGCCTTGTCCCTTTGTCGGACTTCGGCAAGCCGCTCAGCTCGCATACAAACTCTGTTTGTCGATACACAAGTAAATATCCGTTGTGGTCAACAAGCTTTCGTAAGCGCACTTCACAAGCTGCTCTCCACTACATGTAACTTCTTGAAAAGTTCCTTCTTCCTTCTAAATATTAAATCTGACTATAATTATTATACAATTACTCTGATACTACAAGGTGTCTCATATCGATGATTATTATTCTAATAGTAGTTTGTTTCCCTGGACACATTGAGTTCGAGTCTCGGCTGCGAATCCCGGCTGCCGTCCATCTGGCAGTCCGCCGATTCGAGACCTTGGGAGGTCGGTACACGACAATTCTTGTTCTTCGGCGTTTCTTAAAAATTATAGCAATTGAAGTGAAGTGAAATGCATAAAATTGTTCTTATTTGAGTTTACGTTAGGCGGAGTAGTTCAGACGGTAGGGCGCAGGCCATCTGAGGTTATATTGGTGGGTTCCATATCGACATATTTCAGTATGCTCAGATACGCGAGCCTCTGTCGGTAGATTTATCGCTCGTAAAGGAACTCCTGAGGGACAAAATTTTCGGCTCTACGGTGTCTCTAAAAACCATAAAATTAGTTTGCCGAACGTAGAACCAATGATATACTGAAGTGCTAGGAGCTTCTTCTCCTTCTTCTTCTTCTTCTTCTTCTTATTATTATTATTATTATTATTGTTACCGAGTTTGGGTGGTAGGTAGAGGTGAAAGAAGGTGCGGGCGTGAATGAGTCTCAAACTACGGAATCAAAGTTACTGTAAAATTTAACAAGGTTATATTTTCTTTTCAAAATTAAGTAATAACAAAGAACAGGTACTTAGTAGCCGAAACACAATTTGAAATGTACAATTACAGAGATTACAGAATTTGGGCTTCGAGCCCTGAGTTCACAATTCTTGAGCAACTAGCCCAACTTTCCGATATACAAATTTTAACAAAGGGGCAGAAGACCCCAATCAAACCCTGGAGCACTTGCTCCAAATTACACAGTAAAGCCTCCTCGAGGCATACAAAAATTGAATTCCAAAAGCGCAATCTGCTCTCAAAGTGTAAGCCAATCACAGGCCACACCAAACTTCACCTTCAAGCTGTCCTCTAAGGACATATACACAGGGGTAAAATACCCAACCTACTGAGGTCTATTAAATGAAAAAGAAGGTTAATTAAATGACCTCTAAAATAACAATTTGGGAGGAGGCAAACTTGCACTCCTAGTACCCTTTGATTAAGACCTACTTGGCACTAGGCCGTTAACACAAGGGCTAATCCCATACTAAAGAGGTGACTTAAGAATAGAACACTTTGTTTTACGTTATCGAAGAATAGGTTGAGAAAACTAAGTTCACCTCACAACAATATGAGTGGGAGCTCGAGAGGGTTAGCACTCTCTATCCCAATATGAAGCTTTAAAAGAGAATATATAAAAGAGTAGTTACATTTAGGAAAAGGTTACATGGTAGAACGCTTAGAACCCGCCCCGAAAGTTAAACTGCTGAGCTAGCAAAGAAAGAAGTTATTAATCGGCCATTACCTTGTGTTGAACGGCTGGAGAAGAAAGAGGCGCTTCCCGCCCCCTGCTATGTACTTAACACACTGAAAGATGGAACAGAAGTGGCCCGGAGACCCAAAAATCAGCAGTTTATAACCTCTCGTGGAAGGTTCTAGGCGTTAGGGGAAAGAAAACACCCGCCCACAACGTTTTTATTGGCTAGGACCCCGCAATCGATTCAAGTTGGGGGAAGGTACATCTGATTGGATAGAAATTAATTGAAGAAATTCGGGATTGGATACATTCATAACAAGGGGAAGAAAGGGGTAAATATTGCCAACTTAAACAATGATAGAAAAAATTTAACAAGGAACAAACTCTTGAAATTAAATTTTCTCCAAAAAATAGTTCTTTGACTCCGCACTAGGTTGCACTATTGTAGATCTTCAGTAGTGTCCTCTAGAAGAGAAAGTTCACACTTCTTACTTCAAGCGAAACAAAAACACATCAAAAGTGACACAGTTCTAAAACTCAAAATTTTCCACATGGTGACATCTTCTGAGAAGGTAGAGAATTAATAGAGTAGATAAAGTTCAGAGTTCCTCCAGCAGAGGAGTTTCAAAAGGCGCACATTTTAAATTAGCGGCGTGGAGGTGTACCACCCGGTACAGACCTCCCCCCCCCAAAAGTTCCACCAGGGGTGACACATGAAATAGTTTGAAAACAAAGTCCAAGTTTTGATGTTGATATTAAAATAAATTGCAGAAGTATTTGAGAAATTCTTAATTCAGTTCCAAAATTTTTGTTGTAATTGGTAACGTAAGGTTTTTATGTTTGTAGAAGGCGAATTTCTGAAGATAATCTTTTAAAATGTGATGAAAAATTTTGCAATGTCCACCAAATTTGTTGTTGAATTCCCAAGTGTAGTCATCTCTTATAGTGGCTGTCCATGTAGTTGATGTAGGCTAAGTAGGATGGCCAGACCGGCCGTTGCAGCTTGCGTCCAAAGGAAGCCGCTCGAACCCCTCAAGTACCCTGAGATACCGCTCGCCCGCACTATGAGGGGAGCAGAGGTGTTGAAGTACGCCGCGCCCGCGGTGAACATATACAGGCTGCGGGCAAGTAGCAGGTTGTGCGCCGCACATCAGCCTTGGCCGGGAGGAGAGCTCCGGCTCGCCGTGCACATGTCGTCCTCGCTGGAGAGGAGGGGGCCCATCCCCCTCCCCAGTTGCTGCACGGCGCTGCGCGGCTGCGGGGGCACTGAAACATTAAAGCTAGGCGGCAGAATTGTGTTGGACCATCATGTTTCTTTGAGGGCACAGGCTAGGTGAGGAGGTTGAGGGGTCAGCGGCGTGCAGATATCCATGGCATTTACTCAAATTACGCCACAGTGTGTATGAAGCAGGAGACGGGAGCGTGGTAATGGCCGAGGCAAGGACAGAATGGCAGTTTAACGGATCGGGGAAGGTTTTACAAGAGGATTACATATAAGACCAAAATATTATAGAAGGGGCAGAAAGCCTTAAAAGTTGAACTCAAAAAAAAATATAACCTTCATATTCCTTTCAAATTATATGAAGCAAGTTGACACAAAATTTACACTGGTTTCACCTGTGACAGGTGAACCCTAAATATCCTCTCGGTGGCTGGATTGCTTACTAACAACGTAACTGGCGTAAGAAAATCAAGAATGATACAAGGCCCATGAAATCTGGGGGCAAGCTTGCCCGCGGGAACAAAATTCTTGACCATCACCTGGTCACCTACCTTCAAGGGGGTGGGTCTCCGTCCACGATCATACCTTTCCCTAACCTTTTCATGAGACACTTTAAGATTGGCTTTAGCCTTCTTCCAAAGATCTTTAATGTTATCCGGATCTATTGTCTCGGGTAGAATGTCACTCAGAGACCAGAGGTTAGAGAGCGGCGAGTTGGGAACAAACTTGAACATCAAAGAAGCTGGAGTAAACTTGTGAGATTCATGAACCGCCGAATTCAAAGCAAAAGCTAACCAATGCAGGGACGTGTCCCACCTGGAATGATCATCATAATGATAGGCAATCAGTGCGGACCTGAGATTACGATTAACCCGTTCAGCCAGAGATGGTTGAGGGTAATACGCCGAAGTAGTTACATGAGAGATGGATAAGTCAAAACAGAATTTACGAAATAAATTAGATGTAAAAGCCTTAGCATTATCAGATACAATATATTGGCACGGACCAAAAGAAGCAAAAATAGAATTTAGGCAAGTAATGGTGGACTGAGCGGTAGCCAGCTTAGTCGGAAATAACCAGGAAAATCTGGTAAAACCATCTACACACACAAGGATGAACTTGTTGGCATTACCCTTTGACTGGGGGAATGGTCCTACATAATCAATATACAGGCGTTCCATGGGGCGCGATGCTTGATGCGAAGACAAAAGGCCTACCTTGGTGGACATGGTGGGTTTACTGAGCAAACAAGATTTACAAGCTTTTACAAGTTCACGGATTTCACCGTCCATACCTTTCCAGATGAACATTTCACGAATCTTTTCACGAGTTTTAAAGATACCCAGATGCCCTCCTAATGGGGTTTCATGATAATACTTGAAGATCATAGGCACAAGAACAGCTGGAACGACAACTTTCATCATCTTATCATGCCTCGAAGGGCAACATAAAACACCATTCCTCAGAGCATAAGGGACAACATGTTCCCCAGAAGAAAGGGTTTCCATTATCGGAGCCAGCGTCGGATCTTCACGTTGGTATTTCTCAATGTCCCTAAAAAGCATGGGAGCATCTGTTAAGATGGCATTAACACCAGATAGCATGGACTCGGGGGGTGATGAACTGTCGACCTGTTCATGGTTCTCAACGTCGTCTGAAAACATACGGCTGAGTCCATCGGCAACAACATTTTCGGTACCTCTAATATGCCTGACATCAAATTGGAAGGCAGAAATACGGATGGCCCAACGGGCTATACGACCAATACGACGCGGCCTACCTAAGACCCAGCTTAGGGCTTGATTATCTGTTTCCAGGTCGAATTTGACATGTTCCAGATAGAGACGGAACTTTTCTAAGGCAAATAAGACTGCCAACCCTTCGAGCTCATAGATGGAATACTTGGCTTCTTGAGCCGATAGAGTCCTAGATGCATAGGCGATGGGTCGCCTCCCTAGTTCAGTCTCTTGAAGAAGGACTGCAGCTACAGCTGACGATGACGCGTCCGTTTGGACGATGAATTTCTTTGAGAAATCAGGCATAGCAAGGACAGGGGCATTACAGAGAGCTAATTTCAGATCTTCAAAAGCGGCTTGTTGAGAAGGTCCCCACTCAAATTTGATGCCTTTCCTACGAAGAAGGTTTAAGGGCGCCGCTCTATTAGCAAAGTTAGGAATAAACTTTCTGAAGAAATTCACCATACCAATGAACCTGGCGATACCTTTAATGTCCTTGGGAGGTTTAAAATCACGGATGGCCAGTGTTCTAGAATGATCGACTGCTACCCCATCGGGTGACACAATATGCCCTAGGAATGACATAGAGGGCTTAGCAAAGGCAACCTTGGACAACTTAACAGTTAACCCGCCTTACGAAGGCGATCGAGAACTTCTCGCAGATGATCTAGATGTTCTTCAAAAGTCTCTGAAAATACGACGACATCATCTAAGTAGTGATATAAGTACTCGAATTTGATGTCGGAGAAGACCCTATCTAGTAGCCTAGTGAGCACAGCTGCTCCGGTGGGGAGCCCGAAAGGCACGCGGTTGTATTCGTATAAATTCCAGTCCGTAGCAAACGCTGTAAGATGTTTAGACTCTTCGGCAAGGGGAATTTGATTATAGGCCTGATTCAAGTCCAAGATGGTGAAGAACTTGGCCTTACGAAACCATGAAAAACAAGAATGAAGGTCAGGAAGGGGGACAGATTGCAACACCACCTTCCGATTGAGAGCCCTGTAATCAATGACAGGCCTGAAGCCTCCTTGGGGTTTCGGGACTAGAAAAATAGGCGATGAATACGCCGACTTAGAGGGCCTAATAATACCATCCTTCAACATCTGGTCGATAATTTCTTTCAGAGCCTTCATTTTAGGTGGAGATAGCCTATAAGGTGGAAAACGGACAGGAATCGAATCCGTGACCTCAATTTTGTATTCAATAAGGTCAGTAACACCAAGAGTATCAGAGAACACCTCGGGAAACGACTGACACAGTTTGCGAATACTATTAGCCTGCTCCTCAGGTAGATGTCTAAGGTCTAACAACATCTCATCCTGGGTAGGCGAAATAGAAGAACATGACACAGAATTACACTTTAATAGTGGTATTTTACAATTGGAAGCGAATTTGAATGTGCACGACCTAGACTGGAGATCGAGCACAAGACCAGTGTGAGAAATAAAGTCCGCTCCCAATATAATGGGGCTAGACAATTGCTTGGCCACAAACAATTTAACTTTCCATGTAAACTTAAAAACACGAATTTTGACCAGTAAGGAACCTAGAATTTCTAATGGAGATGAATTAGCCGAAACGTATTGAACAGGAGAAGAGACATAGTCAGGAAGTTTACAAACCGTTTTCAATTTAGAATACCATTCAGCCGAAATAATCGAACAAACACTGCCTGAATCTAAGAGAGCTGTTATAGGCTCGTTATTTAACTCAATCTTAAGAAAAGGAACAGGTGCGGGGGTATCCGCCGCAATCCTAAGACACTCTTTGGGACCTTCAAAAGATGAATTTGAAAATTGCACGTTCCCTGAATTTACAACCTGTTTACCCGGGGCTGAGTCTCGGGAAGATGGATTAGTCGACTCAGCCGAAGCCACTAGTCACTTTTTATTATTGGCATAGGTGGAATTTGCACCAGAAGTTGAGCAGGAGGGGGTGCTATTCGAGTTTTTGCAATTCTTGGCGATATGTGAGAAAGCCCCACATTTAAAACAGCCTTGTGCTGAACCAGCTCCATTATTTGCCCTACTAGACTTGATCAGTGGACACTTATTGCGCAGATGGTCGGGCGACCCACAAGCATAACATTTACGGGGTGTGACTGGTCGGCGAGGTGGAGGCCGAGTATTACTAAACGAAGGAGGGGGTTCTTTCGCGACACGCAAAGAATCGGCGTATCTAACTCCTTCCGCTGAGACGGCCAATGCTTCAAGTTCAGAAAAAGTTTGCGGGCACGCCGCGAAACACAAATATGACCTGTAGGGTGGTGAAATCCCTTCCACAATAGCTTGTACAATTTGATCCTCAGGGAAGTGAAGAGCAAACACCCTGGTATAAAACTTAATGTCTTGTATGAAATCAGCCAAGTTTTCATCCAAGCGCTGTACCCGATAATAGTACTTCTGAATAAGGGAGGACCTAGCCCTAGCAGGGATGAAGTTAGCTAGCAAATGGGCATGGAAATCCTCAATAGATGATTGCTCGGCAATGGCTCTTACGATTTTATCAGAAAGAATACCAATAGCATACGGATAGATAATCTGCAAAATTTGACATGGAGAAAGAGAAAACACAAGGGCATGATCCTGAAATTCAACTAGAAATCTTAAAAAAGAAATTACATCACTGGTGGTATTAACGGAAAACTTAGAGATCCCTCTGAGCAACATTGCCAATGGATGAGGCAAGCTGCTAAACCCGGGTGACATAGTCGGTAAAGGTTTCAATGGCAAGGAAGTTAATTCAGAACGGATGTTACTCAACGATGCACGGCGTTCAGGCTCGTTGTCCAATGGGGCAGAGATAGTTTGAGCAGCAACGGTTATCCTATTAACGTCTCCCTTGGGAGGCGCTTCCTCACTACCTGCATTCACAATGGTGGGTTGATCAGATTTGGGAGGAACTTCCCCAGTCAACAATAAAGTGACCTTACTAGATAATTCGGAAATATTTTCCAGGAGCGTACTAGCTTCCTTCCTCTGAACGTCATTCAGTTTTAGAGACAACAGATCGTTAACCCTATTCGAAAAATGATATAGCCTGCCTTGCACACGCTTAATTTGATTAGGAGACGGATCATTTTCATCAAAAAAAACTAACTACAGAAGCTAGCCCAGTAATATTCTCGACGATCGTGGAAAGAGAGTCATCAATTTCTTTCTCTCCCAAATTGGGGATGGAAATGGGCAAATCTAGGGACTCTCTAAGCTTGTTAGTGTCTACTGCAACCGTGCCTCCAGATTGTACGTTTCTAATAGTCAATTCATATATCAACTCCTCCTTGCGCAAATAATTAAGATGGGGAACATCGCGAGGGCCTGGCATGATGACAAAACAATTTTGAAAAAGTCAAAAAATTCCAGCAACTGAGAAAATGGTTAGAGTTCGGATCAAAACAATGTGTAGCCGTCAAAAGGGGCTAAATTGAGACCCATTCAACCACGCTCTGCTACCACTTGTTACCGCGTTTTGGGTGGTAGGTAGAGGTGAAAGAAGGTGCGGGCGTGAATGAGTCTCAAACTACGGAATCAAAGTTACTGTAAAATTTAACAAGGTTATATTTTCTTTTCAAAATTAAGTAATAACAAAGAACAGGTACTTAGTAGCCGAAACACAATTTGAAATGTACAATTACAGAGATTACAGAATTTGGGCTTCGAGCCCTGAGTTCACAATTCTTGAGCAACTAGCCCAACTTTCCGATATACAAATTTTAACAAAGGGGCAGAAGACCCCAATCAAACCCTGGAGCACTTGCTCCAAATTACACAGTAAAGCCTCCTCGAGGCATACAAAAATTGAATTCCAAAAGCGCAATCTGCTCTCAAAGTGTAAGCCAATCACAGGCCACACCAAACTTCACCTTCAAGCTGTCCTCTAAGGACATATACACAGGGGTAAAATACCCAACCTACTGAGGTCTATTAAATGAAAAAGAAGGTTAATTAAATGACCTCTAAAATAACAATTTGGGAGGAGGCAAACTTGCACTCCTAGTACCCTTTGATTAAGACCTACTTGGCACTAGGCCGTTAACACAAGGGCTAATCCCATACTAAAGAGGTGACTTAAGAATAGAACACTTTGTTTTACGTTATCGAAGAATAGGTTGAGAAAACTAAGTTCACCTCACAACAATATGAGTGGGAGCTCGAGAGGGTTAGCACTCTCTATCCCAATATGAAGCTTTAAAAGAGAATATATAAAAGAGTAGTTACATTTAGGAAAAGGTTACATGGTAGAACGCTTAGAACCCGCCCCGAAAGTTAAACTGCTGAGCTAGCAAAGAAAGAAGTTATTAATCGGCCATTACCTTGTGTTGAACGGCTGGAGAAGAAAGAGGCGCTTCCCGCCCCCTGCTATGTACTTAACACACTGAAAGATGGAACAGAAGTGGCCCGGAGACCCAAAAATCAGCAGTTTATAACCTCTCGTGGAAGGTTCTAGGCGTTAGGGGAAAGAAAACACCCGCCCACAACGTTTTTATTGGCTAGGACCCCGCAATCGATTCAAGTTGGGGGAAGGTACATCTGATTGGATAGAAATTAATTGAAGAAATTCGGGATTGGATACATTCATAACAAGGGGAAGAAAGGGGTAAATATTGCCAACTTAAACAATGATAGAAAAAAATTTAACAAGGAACAAACTCTTGAAATTAAATTTTCTCCAAAAAATAGTTCTTTGACTCCGCACTAGGTTGCACTATTGTAGATCTTCAGTAGTGTCCTCTAGAAGAGAAAGTTCACACTTCTTACTTCAAGCGAAACAAAAACACATCAAAAGTGACACAGTTCTAAAACTCAAAATTTTCCACATGGTGACATCTTCTGAGAAGGTAGAGAATTAATAGAGTAGATAAAGTTCAGAGTTCCTCCAGCAGAGGAGTTTCAAAAGGCGCACATTTTAAATTAGCGGCGTGGAGGTGTACCACCCGGTACAATTATTATATGGATTAATGGCACGGCGTCATTCTTTCGATTCCACAATCATGAGCTCAAACCCGGCAAAGGAAATCAGATTTTTGAAGTGCAGAAAAAGTCCATTCTGCACACCATGTCGTGCAACAATGGCATAAAAATGATCTCTGTTGAAAAATTCGGAATTTACACGACAAAGCATTATACCACCCAGTCGAGTTCTGGCTTGCTTGGCACCCGATAGAGTAAAACAGAACGTTGAAATTGATTCTTAGGCAGCGTAGAGAGTGTTAAAACAAAATACCGGCATACGGCGACTTACGTCAAAATATTATTATTATTAATGTATATATACTAAGGCACAGGCCAGAGTAAAGTGTAGCTTCCACCAAAGTCCCAGTCAACATCCATGGCTGTGACAACATGGAAGCTGCTGAGGTATGGGTAGTGCTGATTAATGACATTCAGAGCACTACTAGTGCATCTGAGTGTTATGAAAGGTGCTGCTCACAGGTTCAGTCGTGCTGCAATAGTACTTTCTGACCCAGTGAGGAAAGCAATGGCAAACTACCTCACTCCTCATCTTGCCTAGTACGCCTCATTTGGGTGCTGCCATTGGTTTTTGGGGTTTCCTTATAACCGCATAACCTTTGGTGGTGCTATTTGAGGATCCAACCAGCCTTTGGGCTGTTGACCTAACAGAAAGACAGACTAAGGCATTGTGTGATAAAATTAAAGTATATTTCAAGGAGTACAAACTGCGGCTCAGTAACTGTCACGAAAAGACTGACAAGGAAACACTTCCATCTGTAAATCATCGGTCTGACTGAGACTTGCTACAACGACTTAAGTAGGAATGATTTATCCAGCCATATCAAAATTAGATGCCCGGTCGTATATTTAGCCCCTGTTTTGGGGTGCCAAATTTTGCTCATGTAAGCGCCGCGTAGACAGGAGTGAGCGGCAGGAGCAGACAGACGTAGGGATGTAACGTAAGTAAGTAGAATTGATGCTTTAACCGTCATGGCTACTAGACGCTACGAAGATTCATCTCACTTTATATCCGACCCCACAGATCAGCAGGAGAAGGGTAGGACGTATGGCCTACATATATTATTAATCACAAGGAAACACTTCCATCTGAAAATCTCCGATCTAATTGACATTTGGTGCACAGGCTGCAGGACGCCGTAAATACTTTCAGTTTTATTACATTATAATATTAAATATTTGAATACTCTATATTGTACAGAGTAATATAGAAAAAGAACTGCTTTAAAACGAATTCAGTAGGAATGCCTTATTCAGCCATATCAAAATTAGATGCCCAGTCATATACTTAGAACCTCTTTTGGTGTGTCAAAATTTTCTTCTTTGAACAGCGCATTGACAGGAGTGAGCGGCGGGAAGCAGGTAGAGGTGGGACGGCCAGCCAATTCGTGTGTTAAGCTCTCGCTCTTTCTCTCTTGCAAACACGTTACATGAATTTATTTCCGTTCCCTTTAGATTGCTGGAAGGGTCCCACATAATCGATATACAATCTCTCCATTGGGCGAAGGGCTTGGTGCGGTTACAACAGCCCTACTTTGATTGATAACGTGGGCTTGCAAATCAGACAAATTTTAGAAGTTCTAACAAATTCTTTAACTTCACCGTCCATTCCCTTCCAGTTGAACAATTTCCTTTTCTTCTCTCTGGTTTTAAAGATGCCGAGATGTCCCCCTAACGGGGTCTAGTGGTAATATTTGAAGATAATAGGTACTAGAGTACATGGAACAACAATTTTCATCTTTTGATCGTGTCTTGATGGGAAACACAGGATCCCATTCCCCAATACATAAGGGGCAACATGTTCCACACAAGAAAGTATTTCAATCATGGGAGCCAGCAAAAGATCTTCACTTGGTATTTCCCGATGTTTTCATATAACGTAGGGGTGTTAATAAGAATGACACTTCTACCAGAAGGTGTGGAGAAAGAAAGCGGTGGGCATTCCTCATACTAAGAAGAACTTATAGAATCACTGGAAACCATTCTGCTTAACCCATCTGCGACCACATTCCCAGATCCCCGAATGTGTCACACGTCAAACTGGAAAGCGAAAATTCTGATAGCCCACCGGGCGATGCGCCCGGTACATCGGGGTCTAGCTAACACCCAACTTAAGCCTGATTGTCGGTCTCTAATTCAAACTTGACACGCTCTTGGTAAAGGCGGAATTTGTCTAAAGCAAAAAGTACAGCAGCTTTCTCTAATTCTTGTATGGAATATTTGGCCTCTTGAGGTGACTGGGTACGAGATGCATAGGCGATGGTCAGCCTTCCGCGTTCAGATTCCTGTTGAAGAACCGTAGCAACAGGAGCTGAAGACGTGTCGGTCTGTACAATGTACTTCTTGGAAAAATCTGACATAACCAAGGCGGGCATTGCAGAGGGCTAATTTGAAATCATCGAAAGCGGCTTGTTGAGAAAGACCCCGTTCGAATTTGTCACCTTTCCTAGGAAGAAGATTCGGTGGTGCCGCCCGGTCAGCGAAGTTGGGGATGAATTTTCTAAAGAAATTTTCCATACCGATGAATCCAGCAACCCCTTTAACATCTTAGGGAGGCTTGATATTACGGCTGGCTTGAGTTCTAGAATGATCTAGCGAAACTCTGTCAGGTGAAACAATATGCCCCAAGGAAGACTAGATGATTTAGCAAACGATACATTTGACAGCTTAACAGTCAAACCTGCGTTACAAAGAAATACGAATTTTAGCATGGATAATTTCTAAAATTTCTAAAGGGGAAGAGTTGACCGAAACACATTTACAGTCGAAGAAACATATTCAGTAAATTTGCAATAGTACCTTAACATAAATTACCACTCTTCTGAAATGATGGATACAATACTTCCGGATTCCAAATGGGCAGTGACGGGTTCGTTTTTTATCTCCAGTTTGAGGAAGGACACAAACACTGGAGCATCAGAAACAATTTTCAGGCATTCATTAGGGCCTTCGATGAAGGCTTTAGACGGTCTTCATTCCTCAGAACATACAATGGTATCGTTAGATATAAACTGGGCTGAGCCTGGAGATGCAGATAGGGAAGGGGTTTATGCCGGGGACTCTAGACAAATTCTAATGCTGTTTTTACCAGAGGTAGAACAAGAAGGTGTACTATTCGATGAGTTGAAATTCTTAGCCAGGTGTGTAATGGAACCACATTTGGAACATCATGAAGAAGACAACGATCCACTTTTAGATCCTTTGGTATTTAAAAGAGGATACTTCTTAAATGGTCCGCAGACCCACAAGCATAACATTTGTGGGGAGTGAAAGTTTTACGATTGGGTGGCCGGGAAATATTAGAAGAAGGTGGTGGGTCGCACGCAACTCTCAGCGTGTCAGCATATCTCACTCCTTCCACAGAAGCGGACATGGCCTCAAGTTCCCTGAAGGTTTGAGGACGGGAAGCAAAGCACAAGTATGATCGGTAAGATTGAGAAATGCCTTCAATAATGGTCTTTACTATTTGACCTTCGGAATAGTTCAGTGCAAATACCCTAGTATAGAACTTAATATCCTGAATGAAATCAGCTAAATTTCTATCTAGCCTTTGCCCTCTGAAGTAATATTTCTGGATTTATGAGGACAAGGCTCTCGCAGGGATAAAGTTAGCCAACAAGTGAGCATGGAGGGTTTCAATGGAACTCCTCTCCTATATAGCCTTATATATCTTATCTGATAAGACACCTACTGTGTAGGGATATATTTTTTGTAAGATTTGAAAGTGTGACAGAGCAAACACCGAAGAATGTTCCTGGAATTCCACAAGAAATCTTAAGAAGGAAATGACATCATTAGTTGAGTTGTCCGAAAGTCTTGAAATCCCTTTACACTAAAATATTGTCCTTAGCCTCATTAAAACCGTTTATGCCCACCTAAGTTAAATGAAAACGGAATTCAATAGGCACGCTCTGCCTATGTAAAAGGTAAATACCGTAGTACAGCAGAGGTGTCTTTAATTAATATCTTGTTTTGGGGATGAAAACACGGTCGTGCTTGTGATAACACATATCACACCCCCGAACTGTATTTAGTACAACGTATTATTATTGTTATTAATATTATTATTTTATTGATGTATTAATATAGGAATTTTGTAGCTGGAAGGTCACCATTTTAGATATTAGTATTTTACTTTGTACATGCAGTTGGGAAACACACAGCAATTTCCCGGTTTGGGAAAATATCCAGGAAAAGTTTGGTGAGTCGTACGAGAGTCGACGTCTTGAGACATGGGTATCCTGAAGTCATAAATTCGGTCGAGGTCGGGATAAAGCCACGAGTTACCTTAGCGCCGGAAATCTCTCGCTCATGATTGCACAGACATGTCTGAATGGGGTTTGGGGATGAGGAAGTCTATATATACTTTGGAAAGATGTGATCCTGGGTAATTTAACATTATGTACAGTGACTATTACTGTGAACACTATCGAGTGTACGATTCATTATTGAAGAACGGAGCAGTGTGGTAGCTTACTTGTTAATACTTACTGATCTAGAACATGTACGTTATATTCTATATTTCATTATCAAAGTGGTATACCATGTGTTAATAGTGAGAGCCGGCAATTTCTGTTGATACACACTGAATTTTAACTACTGGTCATTGGGCTCACTACAAATGGTATGGTTAGGTCGGAATAGGGATAGTTATTTTTTAATTAGTGAAGAAGATATTTGAGGACATACAGTATGTGCAGTTCCTACCTGTTACATCATTTTCAGAGGGTTATGTAAGGCTCCAAACAGATGTGCTAGTATGCATGTTTCTGTTCACGCCCTCGGAGAGAGAATTATCATGCTTCATAAAAATTCGAGGGATTCATTTAGGTTAACTCTTGCACCCAAATTTAGGACATTTCCGTTAATTATTTGATTTTGATTTCATACCAGCTGTTGTACCCGTGCTTCGCTACGGAATTCTACATTTTGTACGGAATTGTAGTGTACACGTTGTGACCAAGATTGTATTAAATTGCATAGCTCTTAACGTAACCCTAGAAACGCGACGGGGAGGTCACCAAACATCTTTTCTCATATGAAGACTGAGTTAGGGAATTTTCACTGTAATGGTAGACCCGCTTGCATACCATCAGTCACAATCAGTTTGGGGAGTTTTCGTTGTAATGGTAGACACTCACTCTCCACCTGCCTTGTTACATCCTCAGAAAGGCTGTCTTAGTGGTTTTTCGAACTGAAATGAACATACATTATGACGTCCGTAGGAATGGTGCGATTAAAAGCAATGCTTTCATATGAAATACTCGATCAAATGAAACACCACACTTTTTCTCGCTTTTAACGAAAAGGAGTACACTGCCGTTGTAACAGTCCCAAGTTCCAGAGCTGGAATGACCAAACCGCAGACAGCCGTGATTCGTGAACACTCTTCGTCTTTTTCGGCGGGGAGAGGGTCCAACAGTGGAGACTCCCAGGGCAAAAACTATTCCAATCCGTTTCCTAGGAATACCCGATGAGTCGGAAAATATTAATTCACTACACTGGCGGTAGAAAAATCTATCTGACTTGGAGTCAATTTTTTCCTCCAAGCCAGAGGGGAAACCCCATCTTCACTGATAATTTGGAATAAAATGAATGTAGAATTTAATAAAAGTGAAGATGAAGGAGCGTTTCTTAAGAAACATCTCTTTTCAGGGTTTAATTTTGAGTTATTAATGAATTGTGGTGCTATAATTCGGAATAGGACTAAATTGTTGTTCTAGACCAGGCCTTACTACTACTATTACTACTACTACTACTACTACTACTACAACTAATACTAAGTCAGCCTCTGCCTAAGTATGCAAACTGCTCATTCAAAACAGCGCGTCAGAGAAGGGATCGAATAACTGGAATACTATGAAGAACCAGTGGGTTACGTACCAGCTGTATCAGAAAGTATATGAACCAAAGGAATTGGATACAAAAGAAGAAAGTTTTCTAACCGCCGGCTATTTTCCGCCAATATTCAGTCAGGCTGTTGTACTCGGCACGCAGCAGTAAACCCATCTATCGGAGTTGAGAGGCAGCATAAGAGATAAATAACATCACAACAAACAATGGTCAATGTAATGTTATTGTTGATCAACGTTATGCGCATTCGATAGTGTAGGCCTTCATATTTAGATTTCTTCTGACTCTGAAATACTACTATTATCACGGCCGGTACGGTAAAACTGAATAAAACATAAATGATCGGAAATTGTATTCTCTGTAACTTTTGTTTGCAGTACTCTTCGATAGGACCAAAAACATAGGAATTTAAAAATTAAATTTTAGGCGCCTTCTCCTAAACTATAGTTTCATCCAGGGTGAATAAAATTGTTTATATCCTAGACTGTAGTTTCTTATTCCCCGACTCAATATACCGATTATCATTAAATTCTGTTAACCCAAACAGTTGTTCAGAAGGAACCAACAACAACACGATCCGAGAGGATCTTACGTTACGTCGTTCTGAAGGAACAAAACTGCGAAATGCAGGAAACACTTATTCATCACGCATTTAGAAGAAATGCCAAACACTGAAGTTAAATAAAAAGTGGTAAATCACTTGGAAAATATTATTACAAAACCAACTTTCAGGTTATAAATGGTTACGTTACGCTTAATAAAATTACAAGTCCAGATGGTAAAATAAAATGAAAACATAAGAATTCTTTCCTTTACAAGAACGGCTAGTACCACAGATCCATCTACTTATTGTTTGTCCCAATACACTACCTACAAAGTCATTAATCGACCACACTTAACTACGTACTATAAAAATGAAAGAACGAAAATTTAAAATAAAATATATTACCGGCTGACGAATCGAACCCGCATTCGTAACTCAAGTCTCACACAAATAAGCTGAGTGTCAATACGCACACTAGCAAAGCAAACGAACGTCAGAACGACAAAACAATTACGTCCGTAACAAAATAAAATACTGAAGTTCAATGAATTCAAACACGCATGGCGAACTGCAGTAATATTTCAATCACCGTTAGTTCAGTACCCAATATTGGACAACCCTCACGTTCAGGCCACTAGTGGCTTCATAATCTTAGGTAAACACCTTCCAGCTAGTAAGGGCTGTGCGCTAAACATGGCCTCAATAATACTTAGCTGACGTTCTTCGTATTGCATACACTACTGCAGACACTACCATCGCTCAAGTCACATCGAAAAAACACCTACTCTAAGACTTGAGTATATACAGCCGACATCCTAAACCTATCGTCGGGCCTACCTAACGTCTGCGCACCCTAACACTAACCTCTATGTAAACACACACACACACACACACACACACACACACACACACACACACACACACACACACACACACACACACACACACACACACACACATATTCCTAAACCTATCGTTGAGCGTGAACTAGGACGTCTCATTATCAGTATACTCCTAGGATAACATGTGACGTCCTAAATCTATTGTCGAGCAGAAATTGGGTTGTCTACGCTTCCTGTAGCATGTCAGACGAAATCGTAACTTCGAACACACTCTTAGATATTTTAGCTGTAAACCTGGTCGAAACTAATATCACACAATGAAACAAGTCTTGCCACAGAATGAACGCATGTCGGGAAATGCAACTAAGTCCCTATCTTGTTAATAGAACGTGGTCCGACTCGTTGGCTGAACGGTCAGCGTACTGGCCTTCGGTTCAGAGGGTCCCGGGTTCGATTCCCGGCCGGGTCGGGGATTTTAACCTTAATTGGTTAATTCCCATGGCACGGGGGCTGGGTGTATGTGCTGTCTTCATCATCATTTCATCCTCATCACGACGCGCAGGTCACCTACGGGTGTCGAATAGAAAGACCTACACCTGGCGAGCCGAACTTGTCTTCGGACACTCCCGGCACTAAAAGCCACACGCCATTTCATTTCATTTCAATAAAACGTGAAATTGAAAATAAATAACGCGTGGCAAGCAATCCACAACTCAAACACGAATTCGACATACGCAATGAAGTTTAAAAAAATGACTTTCAACACACGTCTAACATTACGTGAATATCGCCCAAAACAGTATTCATCACCACCACAAAAATCCGCAACGTAACTCTAGGGTGAGGCCCTCAAATCGCCTACCATCTTACTATTCCAAATCCACATCCATGACTATCCAGTGAAGCAAAATCCAATGAATCTACACAGCCAAACTATCGCTTTAATAACGTCCAATATCTCATACCACAATGTTTCCGATTTAATGATAAATTATCGTCTCGTAATTTATGAAATTTACTGATTAGAAATTTGTCATTACAGTCAAATAACACCAACCGTGTATTCAGAATGCTCTTCTACACTTGAGGTCGTATAATATCATAGTCATTATGCTGACTTTACGTAAACTAGTCACTTGGATTTAACTACCACGTGCTACAATCTTCACCAGAAATTGTTTTTCACAGGGGATTTTAACTTGAAATCTTACTGTGCATCACACAATACTCATCTCGAACCAACCTTCACTCGGTCAGCTGTTCCGGATTGATAGCGGAATATACTACACATACACATACAGCCTGTCTCAATATTCTTCGCCATCAACAAATATAGCCTGTTTCAAAAATTCATTCTCATCGCCTCTCACGGCGGCATTACGTGAAATACAGGCTTCATCTGTCTTCAACATCTATACAACTCTTATCTCAACATATCATTTCGGAACAATCCATTCTTCTGTTTCGAGACTTTTCAAACCTCAATCCTCTCGTGACAAACGACTTTTATAAAATATTTTTTTCATTTATTTTTACTACAACTTTCGGACCTCAGGAATACAACAACACACCGTGATTTCCCATATCACCGACATACACGATGACACAAAATTTAAATTCCCATGAAAAAACATAACTTTATCAGACTTCACTGAATTTCGAGATGAACGCAAATCTTATTGAACATACCTGTTAAATACACTTTTAACTTAGAAAATTTTTTTTTTTTTTTTGCTAGGGGCTTTACGTCGCGCCGACACAGATAGGTCTTATGGCGACGATGGGATAGGAAAGGTCTAGGAGTTGGAAGGAAGCGGCCGTGGCCTTAATTAAGGTACAGCCCCAGCATTTGCCTGGTGTGAAAATGGGAAACCACGGAAAACCATTTTCAGGGCTGCCGATAGTGGGATTCGAACCTCCTATCTCCCGGATGCAAGCTCACAGCCGCACGCCTCTACGCGCACGGCCAACTCGCCCGGTAGAAAATTTTTATCCCGCGGTAAATATTATTATTATTATTATTATTATTATTATTATTATTATTATTATTATTATACCGGGCGGTACACATCCACGCCGCTAATTCAAACATTGCGCCAGTTGAAACTCCTCTACTGGAGAAAGCCTGAACTTTAACAACCACATTAATTCTAAGGTTTCTCAGAAGATGTATTTACTGTAAATTTTGAAGTGTTCTGAACTATGTCGATTTCGATTTGTTTTTGTTTTCTCTGTAGTAAGAAGTGTGAACATTCTCTTCTAGATGGCACTACTTAAGGACCACAATTGTGCACCCTAGTGCGAAGTGAAGGAACTTTTTTTGAAGAAATTTGGTATTCATAAGTTAGTTCTTTGTTAAATTTATTTCAGTCATTGTTTGGGTTGGCAATATAATCCTTTCTTTCCGCCTGTTTTGAATGTAGCCAATCAGGAATTTCTGTAATTAATTTTCCACCAATAAGGTGTTTCTTCTTCGTCTGGTGTATTAATTTTTGCTGTTATCCAATAAAATTTTGTGGGCGGGTTGTAATCATTCATGAAACGTCTCGAATTTTCCACGAGGGGATATAAACTGCTGATTTTCTGGTCTCCTCGCCACTTCAGTAACATCTCTCCTAGTGTGATTATGTAGCAGGGGGCGGGAAGCGCCTCTTTCTTCGGGCAGCTGTTCATCCACAAGGTAATGGCCGTTTAATAACTTTATTTCTTGCTAGCCGAGCAGTTTAACCCTCGGGGCAGGTTCGAAACTTTTCTCATGTAACCTATCCTTAAAATGTAATAGACATTTGGTAAAATTTTGGCTTTTTAACTATAAATTGGGATAGAGAGTGCCTAACCCCTCCAGCTCCCTCTCATATTGTTCTGAGGTGACTACGTTTTCATTTCCATTTTTTTCTCCCTTCGTAATATAAATAAGTTTTCTTATCGTGTCACCTAAGTAGTATGGGATTAGCCCTTGCATAAGCGGCCTAGTGCCAAATAGGTTTTAAAAATGTATTAGGAGTGCAAGTTACGCCTCCATTCAACTCAGAATTTTGGGCCATGTAATTGACCTGTTTCTTTACTGAATAGGCCTCAGTAGATTGGGTATTATTACCCCTGTTCTTGTGTGCCTGGAGGGCAGATTGAATGTGGAGTTTGGTGTGGCCTTTGAATAGGCTTGATCTTTGAGAGCGGGTTTGCTCTTTCTTAAAAGTGGATTTTCTGTGTGCCTCGAGGAGGCTTTACTGGGTAATTGGGAGCGAGTGCTCCTTGGCATGATTGGGGTTTCCTGCCCCTTTGTTGTACCTTGTATATAGGTAAAGTTGTTCTTATAGCTCAAGGATTGTGAGTCTGGGGCTCGAAGCCCAAATCCAGTAAAAAACTGTAATTGTACTTTCTTAATTTGTTGATCTGCTACTTGGTACCTGTTATATTCTGTTATTTACTTATCTTGAAAAGAAAGAATAACCTTTGTTAAAGTTTTAAATTAACTTAAATTTCGTAAGTTGAAACCTATTCCACCCAGCACCTTCTTTCACCTCTGCTGCTCCACAGATACCTCGGAACAGTGGTAGCAGAGCGTGGTTGAATGGGTCTCAATTTAGTCCCTTTTGACGGCTAAACATTGCTTTGCTTTCGAACTCTAACAATTTTCTCTGTCGCTGGACCTTTCTTTCTCATTTTTCAAAACTGTTAATTTTTTGTCATCATGTCCGGCTCTCGCGAAGTCCTCCACCCCGGCTATTTGCGCAAGGAGGAATTAATCTATGAATTAACCATTAGAAATGTTCAATCTGGAGGCACGGCTGCGATAGACACTAATAAGCTAAAAGTTTCCCTTGATTTACCTATTACCATGCCGACTTTGGGAGAAAAAAAAGAGAGATTGACGATGCTCTCTCCACGATCAATGATAATACTACTGAGCTAGCATCTGTAGTGAGTTTTTTTGAAGTAAGTGATCCATCTCCTAATCAACTCAAAAGAGTGCAGGCCAGGTTGTACCACTTTTATAATAGGGTGTGTGATCTATTGTCTCTGAAGTTAAATGACGTTCAGGGTAAAGAAGCTAGCGTCCTTGCCGAAAACGTGTCTAAAATGTCTAGTAATGTTAGCCATTTGTTAACTGGATCTGCTATTCCTAAAGTCGACCAGCCTATGGTCGTAAATATCGTAAATGTGGAGGATTCCTCTAAAGAGGACGGAAGCAGTACTGAGGCGACTACCCAACGAAAATCTGCCCCATTAGAAGCTGAGTCCGATGGTCCATTCCACCCTTTGTGTTAAATAGGGCACCTTCGGAATCAGCTTCTCCACCACTTAGACCCCTTTCTACTATGTCACATAGTTTCAGCAGTTTACCCCATCCATTAGCTATGTTACTCAGAGGGATTTCAAAGTTTTCTGTTAACTCCACAACCGATGTCATTGCCTTCTTAAGGTTTTCAGTTGAGTTCCACGATCATGCCCTTGTTTTTTTTTTTCTCCGTGTCAAACCCTTCAGATTATTTACCCGTATTCTATTGGTGTTCTATCGCACAAAATAGTTAGGGCAATTGCCGAACAGTCATCCATAGAAGACTTCCACGCCCATCTGTTAGCTAATTTTATTCCAGATCGAGCTAGGTCATCTCTAATTCAGAAGTATTATTATAGAGTGCAGCGACTTGATGAAAACCTGGCAGACATCATACAAGACATCAAATTCTATACTAGGGTATCTGCCATTCATTTTCCCGAAGATCAAATTGTTCAGGCCATAGTGGAAGGTATTTTTCCGTCATACCGATCATACTTGTGTTTCGCGTCGCGTCCGCAAACTTTTGCCGAGTTAGAGGCTATGGCTGTCTCAGCCGAAGGAGTTAGATACACCGATACCTTGCGTGTCGCGAGAGAACCCCCTCCATCCTCTAGTAGTTTTCGGCCTCCACCTCGCCGACCCGTCACATCCCGTAAATGTTACGCTTGCGGGTCGCCTGACCATCTTCGCAATACATGTCCATTGATTAAGTCTAGTGGGACAAGGAATGGAGCGCGGTCATCTCAAGGTTGTTTTAAATGCGGCGCGTTTTCCCATATCGCCAAGAATTGCCCAAATTCAAACAGCACCCCCTCCTGCTCAACTTCTGGTGCAACTTCCAACAACAATCAAAAATGGCTAGTGGCTTCGGCTGAGTCGACCAATTCTTCATTCCGAGGCTCAGCCCCAAGTAAAACTACCGAATTCCCAAGGAAAACTCAGTTTTCGAATTTAGCTTTTGAAGGCCCTAAAGAATGTCTTAGGATTGCGGCGGATACCCCCGCACCTGTTCCTTTTCTCAAAATTGAAGTGAATAATAAACCTGTAACAGCTTTACTAGATTCGGGCAGTGTGTGTTCTATTATTTCGGCTGAATGGTACTCCAAACTGAAAACTGTTTGTAAACTTCCTGACTATTTCTCATCGTCAGTTCAATATGTTTCGGCTAATTCTTCTCCATTAGAAATTTTAGGTTTTTATATGCCAAAATTCGGATTTCTAAATTTACTAGGATAGTTAAATTGTTTGTGGCTAAGCACTTGTCTTGCCCCATTATATTAGGAGCGGATTTCATGTCTTCTACTGGTCTAGTGCTCGACATCCAGAGCAGGTCGTGCACATTCAAATTTGCTTCTAATTGTAAAATCCCTTTGTTAAAGTGTAGTTCTGTATCATGTTCATCTATTTCGCCTACCCAGGATGAGATGTTGTTAGACCTTAGACATCTACCTGAGGAGCAGGCTGACAGTATTCGTAAGTTGTGTCAGTCGTTTCCAGAGGTGTTCTCAGATACTCTTGGTGTTACTGACCTTATTGAATATAAGATTGAGGTTACTGATTCGATTCCGGTCCGTTTTCCACCTTATAGGCTGCCTCCTCCTAAGCATCGATCAGATGCTTAAGGATGGTATAATTCGGCCCTCTAAGTCGGCGTATTCTTCGCCTAGTTTTCTAGTCCCGAAACCCCAAGGTGGCTTCAGGCCTGTAATTGATTATAGGGCTCTCAATCGGAAGGTGGTGTTACAATATGTGCCCCTTCCAGATCTTCACTCTTGTTATTCATGGTTTCGTAAGGTTAAGTTCTTTACCGTCTTAGATCTTAACCAGGCTTATAATCAGATACCGTTAGCAGAGGAATCCAAGCACCTGACAGCGTTTGCCACGGTTTGGAATTTGTATGAATACAACCGCGTGCCTTTTGGGCTCACCACGGGAGCAGCCGTGCTTACGCTACCGCTAGATGGTGTCTTCTCCGACATCAAATTTGAGTACTTGTACCACTATCTTGATGATGTCGTCGTATTTTCGGATACCTTCGAAGAACACCTACATCATCTGAGAGAAGTTCTCAATCGCCTTCGTAAGGCTGGGTTAACTGTGAAGTTGTCCAATGTCGCCTTCGCTAAGCCTTCTATGTCATTCCTAAGGCATATTGTGTCGCCCGATGGTGTTGCAGTCGATCACTCTAGAACACAGGCCATCCGTGACTTCAAGCCTCCTAAGGACATCAAAGGTATTGCTAGGTTCATTGGCATGGTGAATTTCTTCAGGAAATTTATTCCAAATTTCGCCAATAGAGCGGCGCCTTTGAACCTTCTTCGTAGGAAAGGCGTCAAATATGATGGGGACCTTCCCAACAAGCCGCTTTCGAAGACTTCAAATTAGCTCTCTGTAATGCCCCTGTCCTCGCTATGCCCGATTTCTCTAAGAAATTCATCGTCCAAACCGACGCGTCGTCGTCGGCAGTGGCTGCAGTCCTTCTTCAAGAGACCGAACTAGGGAGGCGACCCATCGCCTATGCATCTAGGACTCTATCGGGTCAAGAAGCCAAATATTCATCTATGAGCTCGAAGGTTTGGCAGTCTTATTTGCTTTAGAAAGGTTCCGGCTCTATCTGGAACATGTCAAATTCGACTTGGAGACCGATAACCAAGCCTTAAGTTGGGTCTTAGCTAGGCCGCGTCGTACTGGTCGTATAGCCCGGTGGGCCATCCGAATTTCTGCCTTCCAATTTGACGTTAGGCATATCAGAGGTACTGAAAATGTTGTGGCAGACGGACTAAGCCGTATGTTTTCCAAAGATTTAGAGACCCACGAACTGGTCGATAGTTCTTCACCTCCCGAGTCCATACGACCCGAGGTTAATGCCATTTTAACTGATGCTCCCATGTTGTTTGGGGATCTTGAGAAATATCAACGTGAAGATCCAACGCTGGCCCCTATCATGGAAACTCTTTCATCTGTTGAACATGTTGTCCCTTATGTTCTGAGGAATGGTGTTTTATGTTGCCCGTCGAGGCATGATCAGAAGATTAAACAGGTAGTTCCAGCGGTTCTTGTACCAATGATCTTCAAGTACTACCATGAGACCCCATTGGGGGGGGGGGGGCATTTAGGCATCTTTAAAACTCGAGAAAAGATTCGTGAAATGTTCATCTGAAAGGGTATGGACGGAGAAATCCGTGAATTGGAAAAATCTTGTAAATCTTGCTGGCTTAGTAAACCCACCATGTCCACTAAGCAACGGCTTTTGTCTTCTAATCAAGCGTCGCGCCCCATGGAACGACACTATATCGACTACGTCGGACCCTTTCTCCAGTCGAAGGGGAATGCCAATAAGTATATCCTTGTGTGCGAGATGGCTTCACCCGATTTTCATGGTTATTTCCGACTAAGCTGGCTACCGCCCAGTCCACCATCTCCTGTTTAAATTCTATCTTTGCTTATTTTGGTCCTTGTCAATATATCGTGTCCGACAACGCTAAAGCTTTCACTTCAAATATTTTCCGTAAATTTTGTTTTGATCTATCTATTTCTCATGTAACAACATCTGCTTACTATCCTCAACCATCTCTGGCTGAACGGGTCAATCGTAACCTGAGGTCGGCTCTTATTGCCTATCATCATGAAGATCATTCTAGGTGGGACACATCCCTGCATTGGTTAGATTTTGCTTTGAATTCGGCGGTTCATGAATCCCATCAATTTACTCCAGCTTCTTTGATGTTCAAGTTTGCTCCAAACACGCCGCTCTCTAACCTTTGGTCTCTGAGTGACGTTCTACCTGAGACAATAGATCCTGATATCATTAAAGATCTTTGGAAGAAGGCTAAGGCCAATCTTAAAGTGTCTCATGAAAAGGTTAGGGAAAGATATGATCGTGGATGGAGACCAACCCATTTGAAGGTAGGCGGCCACGTTATGGTCAAGAATTTTGTTCACGCAGGCAAGCTTGCCCCCAGATTTCATGGGACGTGTATTATTCTCGATTTCCTTACACCCGTTACCTTATTACTAAGCAATCCAGCCACCGAGAGGATATTTAGGTTTCACCTGTCGCAGGTGAAACCTGTGTAATTTCAGTGCTAACTTGCTCCGTATAATTCTGAAAGAAATCTGAAGGTTATATTTTTGGTTTCATTTTGAGGCCTTCTGCCCTTTGAATCATGTTCTTTGTATTTAAATATTCATTGTACAACCTACCCCGACCAGTTAAACTGCTATCCTATCCTCGCCATGGCCATTACCATGCTCCCGTCTCCTGCTCAAACACACCAGTGGCTAATTAAAATGAAATAAAAACCTCCACGCCGCTGGCCCCTCAACCTCACCACAAAGACTGTACCCTACTATTGTTATGGTCCAACAAAATTCTGCCGCCGAGATCTTAATGTTTCTGTGCCCCCGCAGCCGTGCGGCGCCGTACCGCTACTGTAGTGGAGCACGGGCCCGATCTACTCCAGTGAGGTCATCTAGTGTACGGCGAGCCGGAGCCCTCCTCCCGGCCAAGGCTGATGTGCGGCGCACCACCTGCAAAACTGCCCGCAGTCTGTAAACAATCGTCGCTTGTGCGGCGTGCTTCACCACCACTACCCCTCTCATAGTGCGGGAGAGCGTTATATCAGGGTATTTGAGGGGTCCGAGCGGCCTCCTCTGGACACAAGCAGCTGAGGCTGGTCTAGCCGTCAAAGTAATAGGCAACTAATGTACTTATCCAGCTACATGGACATACCATATCCACAATTACTACATTTTTGGATTCAACTGCAACATCTGGTGGACATAGAATTTTTTTCCCTTTCAAGAATTAAAAGTTTTTCTTTCTGAATTCAACTACTACAAGCATAAAGACATTTCATCAAAAACTACTACAAAGAATTTTGAAACTGGATCAAACCAATTTAAGAAAACTCAGGATACGGTAAAAGTATGTCCTTTTGTGAATCCTTCTGCAATAAATTTCTATATTAACAGAAAAACTTGGACCTTGCTTTAAAACAAAATTTGGTGTTCTTCTGTGTCACCCCTTGGAAGGACCTTTGGAGGGGGGGAGGTCTGTACCGGGCGGTACACCTCCACGCCGCTAATTCAAACATTGCGCCAGTTGAAACTCCTCTACTGGAGAAAGCCTGAACTTTAACAACCACATTAATTCTAAGGTTTCTCAGAAGATGTCTTTACTGTAAATTTTGAAGTGTTCTGAACTATGTCGATTTCGATTTGTTTTTGTTTTCTCTGTAGTAAGAAGTGTGAACATTCTCTTCTAGATGGCACTACTTAAGAATTACAATTGTGCACCCTAGTGCGAAGTGAAGGACATTTTTTTTTGAAGAAATTTGGTATTCATAAGTTAGTTCTTTGTTAAATTTCTTTGTCATTGTTTGGGTTGGAAATATAATCCTTTCTTTCCGCCTGTTTTGAATGTAGCCAATCAGGAATTTCTGTAATTAATTTTCCACCAATAAGGTGTTTCTTCTTCGTCTGGTGTATTAATTTTTGCTGTTATCCAATGAAATTTTGTGGGCGGGTTGTAATCATTCATGAAACGTCTCGAATTTTCCACGAGGGGATATAAACTGCTGATTTTCTGGTCTCCTCGCCACTTCAGTAACATCTCTCCTAGTGTGATTATGTAGCAGGGGGCGGAAAGCGCCTCTTTCTTCGGGCAGCTGTTCATCCACAAGGTAATGGCCGTTTAATAACTTTATTTCTTGCTAGCCGAGCAGTTTAACCCTCGGGGCAGGTTCGAAACTTTTCTCATGTAACCTATCCTTAAAATGTAATAGACATTTGGTAAAATTTTGGCTTTTTAACTATAAATTGGGATAGAGAGTGCCTAACCCCTCGAGCTCCCTCTCATATTGTTCTGAGGTGACTACGTTTTCATTTCCATTTTTTTCTCCCTTCGTAATATAAATAAGTGTTCTTATCGTGTCACCTAAGTAGTATGGGATTAGCCCTTGCATAAGCGGCCTAGTGCCAAATAGGTTTTAAAAATGTATTAGGAGTGCAAGTTACGCCTCCATTCAACTCAGAAATTTGGGCCATGTAATTGACCTGTTTCTTTACTGAATAGGCCTCAGTAGATTGGGTATTATTACCCCTGTTCTTGTGTGCCTGGAGGGCAGATTGAAGGTGGAGTTTGGTGTGGCCTTTGAATAGGCTTGATCTTTGAGAGCGGGTTTGCTCTTTCTTAAAAGTGGATTTTCTGTGTGCCTCGAGGAGGCTTTACTGGGTAATTGGGAGCGAGTGCTCCTTGGCATGATTGGGGTTTCCTGCCCCTTTGTTGTACCTTGTATATAGGTAAAGTTGTTCTCATAGCTCAAGGATTGTGAGTCTGGGGCTCGAAGCCCAAATCCAGTAACAAACTGTAATTGTACTTTCTTAATTTGTTGATCTGCTACTTGGTACCTGTTATATTCTGTTATTTATTTATCTTGAAATGAAAATATAACCTTTGTTAAAGTTTTAAATTAACTTTAATTTCGTAAGTTGAGACCTATTCCACCCACCACCTTCTTTCACCTCTGCTGTTCCACAGATACCTCGGAACAATTATTATTATTATTATTATTATTATTATTATTATTATTATTATTATTATTATTATTATTATTATTATTATTACTATTATTTTGGCAAAAACATTCTGAACTCATACGATATTCCAAATTAAGACATTCATTACGACTACATTCATCACCTTCCTAATTTTACTTAATTTGAACAATATCTCAAAGAATATTAACACATTATTTAAACTACTCATTTTATAGTTTCTCGACGTGAATTTTACAGCCCTGAAGAGTTTCACACGACGACCAGAAATGTAATACATTCTCCTGATCATTATTAAATATCAATTCGACACACACGCTGAAAATTTGTTGGGACAAACAATATTCCACCTACAACATTGATAAAATTTATTTACAGACCTGTAACCTTAGCCGTCATCCTGGATTTTTGACTGCATTTAGCCAGCAGGCCTTGTGCCTAGCCATCCATGGCTACATTTGACATGATCTTCTTATGTATATAACTAAAGCTAAACAAAAATTTACAATCGGTGTCGATTAACACCGCAAACAACGCACTTTCTTCGCGTTTAACATGCGACGAGCACTCTTCCCAAATAGCGACTACCACTGTTTTCCCAAGATTCTGCTTTCGTTCACCCTACCCCTGGCGAGGTGTTCCAAACAGATAAGAAAATCAGACCTCGAGCCCAGCCTCCAAACTTCTCTTTGACCAATATTAAACGAACACAATGAAACACAGAGAGAAACTCAGCTAGGTATTTTAACAAAATCTCTAAACCTTCAAAGTTTACATCGGCGGCAGTTCAGGAAAATTTCTATCACCTTCTACCTCAATATTTTATTTGAACCATTGACACCAACATGTAACAAGTTACTTGGAGAAAAAAAACCCAGCACTTTCTTCCAGACGAGTGACGTGAGCTTCGCCGTTCAGACAACCAGACACAGTGTCTAAAATAGACGGAGGGAGGTTTCTTTTATACGCTCTGGGAGTGACGCCACCCTCTCCCTCAGGCTTGATTGCACAATCTGCTAATTCCACATCCAATGGACCAATTTTCTTGAAATTTGTTTCATAACTTCGGACAGACTTACGATTCATTACGGTGTTAATTTCATATTTTTTCCATACTTGCAACGGGCGAAAAGAATTATTTCTGCCCTGGCGTTTCGCGGGCTTTTCGTCATCCATTGGCTTTGCCACGTGCCGCTAATTAAGTAGCCGGACGCAAAATTTTCTCCAGGCATAACTGCATTTATATTTACCCTGCGGGTTCTATCTTCACATACGGTTTATGAATAATTTAGATCCTTTATTCCTCGATTTACCATGTCGTCAAAATCTTTCGTTATGGAGAATTTCATGAATTTGACAAATTATCCAATACTCGAAGTCCACCGAAGTGTCCAGGCATTTCACGAGCTCATGGCTCGCTTGTCACAAAGAGCTCTGTTCCCACGAGAGAGTCAGACTCCTGAAATAAAAACATGGCTACTCTCAAAAAGTAGTTTGTAGCTGAAATTAATATTTGGAATTATTTCTTTTTTCTCATCGTAGAATTATGGGTTCAATAAGAAAACATTGCTGCACACACACTCGCAATATTCCCAGACCCTATGTGGTTTTGCTGTGTACATTTTGTAATCCGGACTATAACTACCCGGAAATCAGGTATGGGTTATGTCGGAATCGCCTCTGGCATTTACTAATTTGAATTGGGAAACCACAGAATGGACATTGTAGGTTGGTTGAGGGTGCGGTCTTAAATAACTTCCTTTTCATTTCGAATTTTCGGAACTGAAAGCATCACATTTTCCACGTTCGAACCGGTCCAAAATTTTGACAGAGCCAGGTATTGAACAGACAGCACGAACAACCTATTCCCTTGTCTCCATATAATATTACATTTTAGTATCACCCTGAATCTTATATCAACGTAGATCGTTCACTGAAAATATTCGTTGCTTTCCTCGTCGAGCTCGAAAGTGCTGTTACATATAGGTATACTAAGCCCGCTGAGATGCGTAACTCAAATGATCATGTGGGTATCACTTCCACATCATTCATCTCATGGACTGGCAGCGGAAGGAATGACGTCAATAATCTTGCTCAGACTTCAGTTACTTTCATTTTGTCAAAACCAGGCTGGGGCTAAGACTGAGACAAATAGACAGGCAAACATCGGAAAGTAACAAATTTGATCTAGTGAAGGTCAGAAAACATATGGTATCACATTAAACATGAGTAAGAGCAACATTTGAACCGAATACTATTGAAAGAGTAAACGTTGATCTATAATGATTTGAATGAAATCAAAGTTCGTGTGCTGTGAATGATATCTTAATAAAAACGCAAATAAATGTGCAGACAAAAAATATACGAGTTGGTCAGACTCGCTCCTTCTATCAATCGATCAGTTATTAACGAAAATCCAGTTGTCGCTTCAGAGGTGCACATAGGAATTTACGAGTGACAACTGATATCAGTGGTAGTCCAGTAACACATAAATGTAAGTTATTCCTTGGACCTTTCATTCAAGTCTTGTTGAGCTCCATCATTATTATTATTATTAAAATCAGTTGTAACAGATTTTTCTTGACTACTTTGCAATCTCTTATTTAGGTTTAAACATCTCTAGTCCCATCATTCGTTTCTATTATATAATTTTCTCTTTATTTCCTTAGCGTGCTAATTTCTCATTTCTGACATTTTTTCCTCTTCTCGTTTAAACATTTTTGTTCCGAATTATTTTCACTTGAGCTGCGATCTTGTCTTCCAGTCCATTTATTTCTTCTCCAAATCTTTCTTCCACTGCGAGACTGAGGCTGAGTCGTGCATACGGTGTTCGGATGCAAACACAAGGAAAAGGGAAACTTTAATTTTAGTTGGCAAGTTCATTTGGTAACAAGCTGTTCCAAATTCATAATATTATTTCCTCTGTTTACTTCAAGTCTCCTAATGAAGTGACAGTTCTTTTATTCCTTGACACTGCATTTATCATGTTGTTTTCAAGTAGTTATTGTTTGTAGTTGAAATTACCGCAAGTCATGCTTTTATACGTATTGTAGTTTAGCCGAATTGCATCAATATTAGCAATAAATTGGTTTTTTGTAATTTTTCAAAAGAATTTCAACGTCGCGCAGCTATTTTAATGGTTTAGTCAGTCAATTGCTTGCAGTGGAATTATAGTGGTTGTGAGCATTATCTGTAGAAGTGTTACTCAATAAACAATATCTCAACAAGGAATATTATTTTAATTATTTTCTAATAAGAGACAACGTAATATAAAAGACTCGTCTATTGACAGAAATTCTAGTGATGGTGAAATACTTTGTGATTTTTCAGTTATTCTTCATCAATCGTCGAATGAAATTTGTAAAATTCTGACACATCCTCAAGTCTTCCCGAGCGACGTTTTGAAGGCGTAATAAATTGTAAGCACAAACGATTGTACTTCGTTAGACTTTAGTCAGAGTGGTGCTTTTTGGAAACTCTTTGAAATGCATTTAAAATATGATATTGAAGCCATACAAATAACCGCAGGAGTGATTATATTTCTGTTCCCTTCACAAAAGCATTCTATACGCAAAAATTATAAAAGCAAGCAATAGCCGATGCACTTGAAAATTACAGATTACAGGGATTAATCGCTCCAATTCATATGTGGATAATTAAACAGAATGAAGGCAAAAGAGAATTTCATACACAGGCTTTGTCTTCTTTAATCCGAAGTGTGTACTTTCTGAGTAACGAAGAGATCCCAAAATATCGAAATGTAATCATTTAGTTATCAGGATAGTACTAAAACGCGACATTAACCTCGATAAGTGGGTTACATTTCAAAGTGCTAAGCCTACGTATGTTAACAGATATATTGCTTCAGAATTACTGAATTCATTGTTGAGGTTCTAAATAATAAAGATGAAGCTAGGCTATTCTCCTCGATAAATAATTTTCCTTAACTGCTGACGAGCCTACGGATGTTTCCAATCAAAGTGGACTGTCTTTGCTAGTTCGGTATATTCAGTCGTCTGCATCATCGAAAGTGAACGAAATAATTTTCTGTTGCTTTGAACTGAAGAGTACTGGTTCTTAACATCAATTAACGGCGAACTATAGGAACGAAAACTTTCTTAGAGCACAACAGTAGCTCTTTTAATAGTGCTGCTAACTTTAGTGGTTCTCTCGCCGGTGTCCGTACGGGGATGTCAGACAAAGAGAGGTACGATTCACTGCAGAGCTAATGTTTTGTCTCTTGTTGTCACCAAATACGGAAATAAACCCCTTGCAATAAAACGTGCATTACATATCATCAGTGTCACCTACAAACGTGTTCGTGCTTCACCTAAACGAGAAAATATAATGCAGGAAATTCACTGTGATTTAGAACAACCTGCTTTAAAAAACTGACATTATTATTAACCCTTGCCTAGTCGCGCGAAAATTATTACGTTACTAGTCGCGCACGGAGCTAACCTCCGGGGTTAAAAATGCGCGTGATTTTCGTCCTTTGAGAAGTTGTTTTAGCATGTTCGTTTGCAGTTTTCTTCGGTATAATTAAAAGAAACCCTTTTAAGTACTTGTAGGTTATTTCTACACAGTTTGTTTGATCTAAAAGCAGAATACTGTAAATCTTAAATATGTCGAATGATCTTATGATATTAAATTCGTGAGACTCGCCATTACCTACGACGATCACATCACATGAAATACGAAATAACATTTTGTTAACATAAGCTTAGAAGAACAAAACAACAAGGTCATCCATCTCCAAAATAAAAAATTATGCGCTAAAATATATGGTAATTTACTTAATCGCACACGGAGGAATCGTCCAGGCGATGTCACTCGTCAAAACAATGATCCCACACTCGCACACAGGATGCATGATCACGCCGAAATGCTGACGGGACGAGTCCAAATGAACAAGGAGAAAGGTATAGGGATGGGGAGAGCGACAGTTCAACAGGGAAGTTCAATACCGTGCAAAATGTAATCGGCCCGGAGGAAATCTCCGTGAGCGACTAATTAAGGGTTAAAAATAAGAGTAACATACTTCTTGTATTAGTATTGAACCATCCTGTTCATTGGGACAATTGTATTAATTTTAGTATTGGATATTAGTATCACACAAGGCCACCCACGAAGCCAGTGTCTTACAGTATATGTCATAAAGGAGTCCAGAAGAAGCGTTCTTGTGTGAAGTGAGCGCGAGCGTCATTATGAGAAATCTCCAGAAACCCATTAAAAGGAGTTATGTCCCAAGCCAAGCCTCTTGCTGAAGATTGGGGACGCTTCCCAGATCCCGGCTAAACTTATTATAGGAGGGAAGATAGAATTGAATTAATATCTTTGGTTACGGAAGAGTTGCATTGGATTTGAGACAAGAATTGCAACCTGTATTATTTCTGCTTTATTTTGATATGCATTAGGGCTGCATTCATTAATGTATTCGCTAATTAGAGCTCATGATATACTTAATGGGGGAAAACTTCGCGGGCGCGCGAAGATTGCACGCAGTCAAGCGGCTTGATGACGCTATCCGGGATTATAAAATAAGGCCGCCTGGCATATCAGAGTCATTCTTGGACCAGAAGGCTGGAACGAGTCGTCATACTGCGTGTTGGTACTGAGAACAACGCTTTGTCTTCGAGCTACACCTACTACCCGTACTGCTATTTCTGCAAGGAAGTAAGTAATCAACTTGTAGATTCAGATGAATTTAAGATTTTACCTGTGAGAATATGCTATGGGGAGATGAGGTACTGCTTATAAGAGACTAATGAACTAGTAGCTTCATATTTCTATGAGGTCAAGGTATTACTGACGAAAGGCTAGAATTAATATTGGCTCAGGTTAGGAATTCTGAAACGATATGTTGTCGGTGTGATAGGATGAAAGAACAGTGACTGAGAGGAGTGAAGAAACTATTGTGTACCAGGTTAAAACTCTGAACGAGACTTGGTTAATGTGACGTGTGAGACACAATAGTAGTGGAGACCGGCATCGAGTTTGGACAGTCTGTAATATATGAATTTATTTTCAGTTACCCCAGCATCAAGTCAGAACGAGTGTTTGACATCACCATTGCAAGGAAGCCACAACCAGGAGCTGAAGCCAACACGACAACGGGCATCAATCCAGGAACGTTGGGAGCACCTGATCAGCACAACGTCGAAGGGGACACCTTCCAACTACAGAGGGAGCTGTACGAAGACGCAACACAAGAAAGAATGTCTCCAAGTGGTCAACAGTATCTGATGCCAGCCCCGCAGTCTATCATGAGGTGGTAGATTCAGTGGTCCACAGGGATGGCCGCTCCGTAATGTCAGCGATAACATAAGGTCAGAGCTTTCCAATTCTGTTTCAAGCATGTCATTTAAATGTATATAGGAATATGGGGGCCGTCAGTCAGATTAGTTATGGTAGGACAATTTTCCTTGTAATTTAGAGCTAGGCCTCAAGCTCGAACCCCGTACATTAAGGTAGATGTTATTTGTAGAGTCCTTGTTAGCGTGTTCATATTTCATTTTGATTGTGTTATTTTAACGTACGTGTGTTTTTAAGGGTCTGATCGAACTCCTTTGGTCATAGGAGGTTAGTCTAACTGATAGGTACTTTTATTAGATCGCATTTAGGCATTTGTTTCTGCAGACGGAGATGTGTATAGTTGTGACCAAGACGTGACCAGTAATTCACCCAGATTCACTAATAGAGCGAGCGAGTCCGAATATTTAAGAATATGAGCCCGTGATAGGCAGAATTAAGATTTGTGATTGATATGAGAGAGCCCAGCACAATTGAGAGTTTATTGAATATATGTGGAGATGCCTAGTATAGCCATGTGACTATCGCTTAATGATTAGTGTTTGTGTAGCACCGGGATTTAGCCCATGAGAGGCATAAGTAAGATTTGCGATACTGCGGGAGATATTAAGACGAGGGCAGATAGCCCAGGTGTATTTAAAAGAGGGCTTTAGCAGCAGATTACGTGAGATGTTTCTTTGAAAGGCGAGAATTTAGCCGGCCGCCCCATTTGAGCTCATAAATTAGGGGACTGCCGCGAGTGAAGTGGTGAGGGTGGAGGTCATTGAGCTTGACGTCACAGGCTTGTGAGTTGGTTATGGTCGTCTGCAGTGTGTCAAGTGTGCCAGGGGGAAGAAACGACCTTCATGTTTTGAAAGCAGGGAGAGATCTTTTTATGTCCTATTTGTTCTACGTTTATTTTAACACTGGCCCGTTTGATATTGACACCCGTGTATATGTTGGGTGTGTCCTTTTTATTTTGTTTGCATAGGTATCTTTGACGCCTTACTCGTCATGGGATTAGGGTTCGTGACCGAGTCAGGTCATTGTACATTTTGTGGTGATTTTTGTTTGCACCGGGGTTGGACGGCGCGAGGCATTGTAAATTTTATGGGAATAACTGTTTATGAGTAGTTAAGCGGATATCCATCTTTCTAAACTTCGTTACTTACACTATTGTTACATGCTTGTTGCAGCACAACTGTTTTCGTGAAGGCGGTGAACTGGTTGTCATCGGCTCAGCGTTATTTTACCCTGTCATAATGAAAAGCTCTATCCTTTGTAAATAATTCTATTTTATGTAATAAATCCCTATTTGTTAAACTTTGAATGCAGCGATGTTTTCTGTTAGATATTTTATTTTATTTTTAATTTAGCCGAATCTTACCTGATTTGTCACATATCCTCTTGTTTATCTTTTGTTGCCCCGTTATACCCATGTTATCCCTGAGAAGATTGCTTATTTGGCTGAGTGAAGAGGATTGTGTTCAGGTAAGACTATGTGCACCAGCTCACGTTTGTGAGAGTTCTTTCACTACCGTACTCTGGGTTCGAGACCGGCTTTCGCCTGGCCGGAACTTCAGAGTCCAGTAGGGCACAGTATCATAATTTGATAAGTATGATATTTGCATTCCCCTCACGAATTTGATATCCTCTCCCCCGGTGGAAAATGTCTGCATCAACACATTGCTCTCACCACACTAGCATCCAGTTTCCATTACACGGCATATGCCACGTACCCTCTTGGGGTGATCTGCAACATAAGGGCTGCATCAGGCCAGAATGAGCCACATGAAATTATTAATAATAATGTTATTGGCTTTACGTCCCGTAACTACTTTTTCGGTTTTCGGAGACGCCGAGGTGCCGGAATTTAGTTCCGCTGTAGTTCTTTTACGTGCCAATAAATCTACCGACACGAGGCTGAAGTATTTGAGCACCTTCAAATACGACCGGACTGAGCCACGTACCCTCTTGGGGTGATCTGCAACATAAGGGCTGCATCAGGCCAGAATGAGCCACATGAAATTATTAATAATAATGTTATTGGCTTTACGTCCCGTAACTACTTTTTTCGGTTTTCGGAGACGCCGAGGTGCCGGAATTTAGTTCCGCTGTAGTTCTTTTACGTGCCAATAAATCTACCGACACGAGGCTGAAGTATTTGAGCACCTTCAAATACGACCGGACTGAGCCAGGATCGAAAATGCCAAGTTGGGTTCAGAAGGCCAGCGCCTCAGCCGTGTGAGCTACTCAGCCCGACATATTGCAACCGTTAGATCTTTAGTCGTCGCACCAAATTAAGTATGAACCAGCTCTGAACACATCGGGCGACAAAATGAAACTGGCCCCAAAAATTGGGCAACAAAAATAAGGCTTACATTAGGTATATCAAGGCAATATTACTTAATTTGGTTTCACAAACAGATGTACAGATGGAACATTTCGATGAGAACCGCCAGAAGTCACTTATCAGGCTTGAAGTCTCATCCTCCCTACTTTCATAAGATCACCGGCTGAATTCGTAGAGCAATATGGGTAATGGAATGTCCGATAAAGAAATAAAATAGGCACTATCTAAAATAATGAAAGTAGGATTCTATAATATGAGAGGAATATGCTAATATTTGTTAAATGAGAAGAATCTCCGTTCAAGTATATATTCTAAACATATTTATTATACTGATATGAACCACACAACTAATGTTGTATCACAGCATATGAGTAAAAGAAACAATTAAACTGATACCATTGTATACATTATATGCTTTCTTTTCTTGAAATTGTCTTGGCATAATTAATTCTTGATGTACACCAATTCATTCGATCAACATACACTGATACATGATATAAAAAAATGGATATTGAATTTATTTGTTAAACTCTCGTCACAAATGGATATTAAATATGGTTCCGGTACCGAGGATCGAACTCGAGACTCCTGGTAAGAACCAGATATCCTTCATGTGTTAGTCATAAATGGATATTAAATAGTATCCTTTGTCTACCGGTCATGATTAGGAGAAAAGAAAAGAAATTATAACACAATATAAGCTCATCTGATATACACACGAGATTGCATTGCCGAGTATCGAACATGTGATCCATTTGACCACGACAAATGTATATTTACATTGAACACTTACGATGAACATACACTCTGAACATATATGTGCGTATCCTGGGTTTACCTAACAAATTAATATTTAAAGAAAATCAGTCAAAGCTGGAATCAAACCCATCACCATATCATTTTGGGAAATAATAAAACACACAGAAACATATATATAAAAATATCAAATATATTTACTCAACACATCTTGAAGATATGGCTTAACCAAGCCATAATATCTGGTTAAATCTTCGCTCCAACATCATTCGAACCAACAGGCTTCGGCTTCCAAGGAAAAAATTTTTGGACTCCAATCAGAGGCTAAATTAATGCTTAGCACGAGAAGGGATCTATCCTTCACAAAATCCGGAAATTATCCGTGTTACTTGCAACGTATAATTAGAATGGGATTGAGATTACTTTGGTAAATGAAAAGAGCTTGGCCCGTTAACATCGCTTTGCTAGAGACTGCAAAGTTTGCTCGGCCTACGGTCGACCAGCATATACCTGTTCATCACAATAACAGCTATGACTAGTCCTGGGTTGTGGATACCATAAATCAACCGTCACTCTCCCTTTCATTTCTCTTACATATCATCTCGGCTCATTGTCAAGTATGCGCTCACTTGAAAGCCATTATTGCTTATTACTCGTTATCTGGCTATATATTCAGCCCAATTTTATATCTCACAACAGCTATAATTATTTATTCTTCCTTATCACTCCAACAACAAAACATGTTACAGCTTCGCCCTCTCATGTCTTGGCATCGTATCTCAATCCGTTCATTTAATTCACAGAGAAAACCCCATTATTTCATTTTATTTTATTCTCACAATTTCATATATAATTATAAATTAATTACACCTCGAGTTGGATCAACTCCAATGATTATCTAATATTATCCGGGATTACAAATACCCGAATCTCAAAGTATCATTTATATCCAAACTACTCTGAAGATCTTTACCAGACGAAGAAATATAAATCTAGCTAACTTGCCGTTCTTCCCAAAGATAGTTCATATAAGCTAAGAACTTTGAAGTCTATGTAATAATTCATGCAAGTGAATTTTGTTAAATATCAATGATTATCTTAAAAATCACTTGATGATCCTAACTAATAATAATAAATCTTTCCCAATCATACGCACATAATGTTCCCTACATATTTAATATTTAATTATGACATTATAATATTTACAAATATTATTATTAGTGGCATGCATATCTCGTGTTTAGGGTATATTAAAGTATGTACTTAACACTTGGTGAGTAAGGCTTGCTGTCATCTAGGGTACATCTTAGATCTTTACACGAACATGATGAATATTATTGTTCCTAGTAGTCCTTGGTTCTTCTTCATACGACGATCCATGACTCGAACTGCTGTTTTCTCAGTTGAATTTCGGGACGATCCTTGTAAATCTGATTGCAGGCACTGAGGCGCGACTCTTGCAGGCTCCGAGTCTTGGGTTCGACGGCCACTCACGAACATACAGAAAAATGGAGAATGAGTTATCAAATACTGTTTTTTGCACTTTCAAATGGGGCCTACTTGTAACAAGATCCACTTTTAAGTTCAAACAGATTAACATAAGTAGTGATACGTTTGTAAAAATCACTGTTCATTCCCTGACCGTCACAGAGACTATCACAACGAATGTCCCTGGAGGATGCGAATATTAATTTTGTCAAAAACAGTTATTTAATTTTTGCTAAATGTCACTCGTTCTTAAATGCTCAAGAGCGGTGATAATTAGACCCTGCATATATTAATTAACTGTCTCACCACGCTAAATAACCTGAAGCGTTTGCCCTCCGTTGGTGATTGCACCATCAGTCATAATTAACTATCTTCGACGATTGTAATGTGGAAATGCTAAATTAAGGCTTCTATTCGGCAATTATGTACATTAACTTGTACCACACGGCTTATTCCGTAAAATTATTAAATCACATTGATGTGTTTCTTCAGTGGCACAACACTTGATACACTGATATCCAAGTAACTGATATCCAAGTCCGCTTCTGAAATGTTGGGCTGCCACTATACAGACGACAATTAAGTAACGTGTTACCACTGCAGCTACACGGATGAGAATGAGATACAGTGTCTCGGTCAAGGCTATATTTATGACCTCCGGAAAAATGGTCAGGGGGGAAGTGAAATATGCTCCTGTTGGAAATGACGGTCCGGTAATCGAAGTTTTTGAACGACGTGATAACAATCGAATTAAAGCTCATGACCTCTACTTTCTACTGAACATCTGTGAAACCAAAGCGATCAGTAGGTTATTCATAATTTCCAAAGCGTCCTTTTGGAAAATCATGCGTCATGTTCCATCATGCAATATCTCCGACTTTTTTCCACATGTTGTCAGATTTCAGTAGTCGCCTATGATCTGCGTACTACTGTATGATAGGCGTCATTACTGATCCATATTTAAAGTATTGTGTTTATATGCATTGACAGTCAGCATAAAATACACTGGTTCGAATAGGACCTGCTTTATAAATTTAGAAAAATTATCTCATATAGAAGTATTCTTCTTCTTCCTCTTTTTCGTAAATTATGGTGAAGTGGTACTAATGAATGCGGTGTTGAATTTATAGTGGGCATTTATTTTTCAACGGTTAACACATACCTTAATTTGGCCCTGTCTCAAAAAACCTCCATCTCCGTGCGTAGCGTTATCATCTCTTCTCACTCGCTCGGAAAGAGAGCGCGGTTTCAAGGTTAACAATACTGTGCTGTCTTCTTCTCGTCACAGCGTAGGAAAAATGCTCCTTCCGGACTGGCGCGTCGCGGATCATACCCCGGTTAAGCATACAGAATGCTAACTACTACGTTATATGTCACAGGATGTTGCGGAAAACGGCATATATAATTAGCCAGACCTCCTAACATCTCCATGGCATAACGGTGAACGGTCACAATATGAAATTATTATTATTATTACTATTATTATTATTATCATCCGCCACTGTGGTGTAGTCGTTAGTGTGATTAGCTGCCATCCCCGGAGGCCCGGGTTCGATTTCCGGCTCTGCTAAGAAATTTGAAATGTGTTTCGAGTGCTGGAACCGGGTCCACTCAGCCTCGGGAGATCAGCTGAGTAGAGGGGACGTTCGACTCCCTCCTCATCCACCCACGAAGTGGTTTTCCGTGGTTTCCCGCTTCTCCTCCAGACAAATGCCGGGATGGTACCTAACTAAGAGCAACGGTCACTTCCTCCCCTCTTCCTTGTCTATCCTTTCCAATCTTCCCATCTCCACACAACGCCCCTTTTCAGCAAAGCAGGTGAGGCCACCTGGGCGAGATCCTGGTCCTCCTTCCCGATTGTATCCCCCGACGTAAAAGGCTGACGCTCCAGGACACTGCCCTTTAGGCTGTAGAGATTGGATCCGTCGCTGAGTCCGAGGGAAGAACCAACCCTGGAGGGTAAAGGGATTAAGAAAGGAAGAAAGAAAGAAAGAAAGAAAGAAAGAAAGAAAGAAAGAAAGAAAGAAACAAACAAAGAAAGAAACAAAGAAAGAAAGAAAGAAAAATTATTATTATTATTATTATTATTATTATTATTATTATTATTATTATTATTATTATTATTATTATTATTATTATTATTATTTTACTATACTATTATTAATATTACGTGTAATAGTCCAGAGTCCATAATAGAGCAACGCATGAAATAGGTTAGTCCTTCAAAAACATTTTCGTGCCTTGGTATCGGAGCTCCGAAACTTAATCAACATTAACGACAACTACAGAATTATAGCCGATTGCATATGAACAAGTTCTAACATAAACGTGTCATGTTTTATACACATTTCTCCTAGTTTCTTTTACTTCGGAGGGGTTTACATGTAAAGTTCATAATTGCCATTCAGTAATTTTAACTTGTTATTCAAGCCTTCCGTATTTGTTAACTTCTTTGAGTTTTATTGAACCGCAGTCCGTATGAGAGAAGAGTCACCTTCCTGCACCTATTGCCGTCACGTTCTGCAGAGCATATCCCTCTCCCCACCGCCTTACCCGCCGTCGCTGGCTCGTTACGGTAACGGACGACGATTAACGGGTGGAAGAGAAAGGTTAGCGCCGCGGGGGGGAGGGGAATGAATAAGAGAGAGAGAGAGAAGTGTGAACGTGTGCATGTTACATCCGGTGCTGAGTTGGCGACGGGCGAAATTAGCGAGGAAACTAGGGAATGGCGAGGAAAGAAGAGGAAAATTCGAAGGCCACCTCCCTCCCCTCGTCCTAATTGGTCCGTGACAGCTTGGACAAGTGGGTAGTATTCTACCCGTTGGTGACGATGACTGGTGACGTCGTCGGGGCTGGAAATGGGCTAGCTCGCAACGCGAATGTGTGTGTGTCCTCTACCGGACTGTGTGCGAGGTGGTAATTATTACAGGATAATGCTGAGTTGGGTTTTCTCTCTGGATTGCAACTGATAACCAACCCTTCCCCTGCACCCCAGCCCGCCATCCTCTCGCTGTTTCTCGTTTGCTGATCGTGCACAATCACTGGAATATGGTCATGATTTTTGTTGTTCAAATTGTTTTTTATACGCATATGTATGCCCTATACAGAATCGTTATCTAGTTGATGCGGTAATTAGACCAATCGGATACGTCAATTAAGATTGTATTTCTCACTTTGGAATTGGAAATGATATGAACGTTTAGCAGAAAAAGTTACATGCGTGCAAATGATTTGGAATGATTTTTGCATACGTATGACATTTGGTGAGGACATTTTTTAATCTCGAAAATATGATGCTTTTTTATTTCAGTGAAGTTCATTAGCACTGGAGCGCAGGTTAATTGCCTTCAATATACCTGCGCTCGTTTCCACAACGATGCTGGCCAGTCCACGAAAGGATTTCTCATCACTGTACGTATGTTACATGCATTGTATTTGTGAACAATATATCTTCCCGTAAAGTATGTAAAAGGCGTATATAAGCAAGTAGCTGAAATGATTTCTATTCCTTGTGTGAAAAATTACAGCGATTAAAATGACAACTGAACCGCATTTTCCATTCACAGAAAATTTAATGCAGAGGGCTATTCCTCATTATTTTCGTGTACTGTGTACTTAAATGTTCATAACAGAGATACAACGGCTCAAACTTCAAAACTGCTCGTCATTCTTCACCATCGAACTGCCGCATATAACAACTCATTTCTTGTATTTGCTGCTCGAGAATCGAACCGTTTACCGGATGACGTCAGAGGAATACCAACTGCAATGTCATTTAAAACAGCATTATGAGGTAGAGCAGAATACGAGGGAACTGTACATTTCAGGTTTTCATTGATCATGCAATTACATTATTATTACTATCATTAATTTTATTATTAATAATAATAATGTTATTTGCTTTACGTCCTACTAACTACTCTTTTACGGTTTTCGGAGACGCCGAGGTGCCGGAATTTCGTCCCGCAGTAGTTCTTTTACGTGCCAATAAATCTACCGACACGAGGCTGACGTATTTGAGCACTTTCAAATACCACCGGACTGAGCCAGGATCGAACCTGCCAAGTTGGGGTCGGAAGGCCAGCGCCTCAACCGTCTGAGCCACTCAGCCCGGCATTATTATTATTATTATTATTATTATTATTATTATTATTATTATTATTATTATTATTATTATTATTATTATTTCTGTTGTAAGTATGTATGTCTCACAGTGGTAGAATATTATTTCTGTTATAATACATTTTGAGAGCCTTTAACTGTGCTTTATCTAGTATTCATTACGGTAGTACTAATTAAGATTCTAGTGTATACTAATTGGTTTAGTGCAAGGGAATACCTAATGGCCTTAACTACACCAGTAAAGGCATCTATCTATCTATCTATCTATCTATCTATCTATCTATCTATCTATCTATCTATCTATCTATCTATCTATCTATCTATCTATCTATCTATCTATTTGTGTGACTGAGTAATTAGGAAGTAGCTACGTGAGTCTGACTTGAGTACCCAATCATCATAACCTATTGACTACTACTACTACTACTACTACTACTACTACTACTACTACTACTACTACTACTACTACTAATAATATTACTACTACTACTACTATAATTGCTACTACCAATACTACAGCGCAGTTGACAAGACCCTTATATCTAATGTTCAGGGTTACGCGATGTAAAAGAATCATTGGCGTACTTAGAATTTTTTCCAGGGTATGAGCGTACGGTCTTTTTTAAAGCTGATTAATCAAGTACAGTTTGCCGGTATTTTAGTCATGTTTAGTGTTACTACTACTACATACACTTACATTCAGAAAATCTCACCCATTCCCGTAGATCACAATAGTGATTTTTCTTCCGTAAGGTTTCCACATTTCGTAACTAACACTTGATTCCACCCAGCCCTGACTGCTTCCTTTTATGATTGTCTTGAAGTGAATCCGGAGAAACCAAACCAAACCAATGAACGATGTTACGTCCTGGTGTGAAATGAAGAGGGGTTTAGAAATAGCATCCTTTAATAAGATTTGCTATGAGTGGAATACTGAGAGGTGGTGGTGGTGGCTGTTGTTTAAAGATGAAGTACATTTAGGCAACCATCTATATTACAATAATCAGACAGAAAAATGGAAGGGATCCGACATTTCGAAAAAATGAAGATATCGGCCACGGAAAGACGAGGTCCGCGAAGGGCATGAAAATGAGACTCCCTAGGTGTCGAATATTCTAATACCGTCGGGGTCGGAAAAGAACAAAAGTTGACCAAAAAAGGTCGGATAGGGTAGATGAAAGTGAGGAGCCGGCATAAGTAAGTCGAAGCAGTGCCAGGACTAAGCAAAGGGCCAAACCACGCTCCAACGTTCAGAGACCATCTTACGACAGGCAGGGATACCGCGGGTATTATTCTACCGCCCCGACCTACAGCGGGATCAAGCTCGATGTAACGTGATTATAAACTTGACTTTGTAGAGGGAAGGATATGGGTGCTTTTCCATTAGGGGAGGTAAGCACTTGTCAACCTTATTGCCAGAAATATGCCAAAGGGTGGAAAAGTTGACGATGGAGACAAGGAGTCTATTAGACATTTCATTACCAACTTAACTTATCGTTCCTCATTTTCTGTACACAACTGTACTACTAGGTCTGAAACGCAACAATGAAATACGTAAAAAATGTCATTTGAATTAATCAAAATATGAATCTCGCTTAAGATAATGAAAACAACATAATGTTGAATGCGTAATAGGCTACTACTGCAATCACTTTGATCTCCACTTATGATTTTACTCATTCTACTTCACTTGAAGTTACTTGAAACAAAACAATAATTATAATAATCTGAAAAGTCCATAATTTGGGTGGCAGAGCTAACAAAAATGGATTTCTCGAATTTAGACGGAGCATGATTAATGCTGTCTTCTCTCCCAGGGCGTATACATGAAGCTGTATGCTGGTATATCCCCTGCGGGCCCTTTGAAGTGGCTAAACGCTTGGGAATTTCATGAAGGTCATATTACTGGTATAAGACCTCCACAATGAATTGAAATAAACTAGTTATATTATAAATGAAAATTCACGTAGATCCGCTTCATCAAACTCGAGAAATAATCATATGTATGACCATTCAAGTCCGCCTCTGTAGTGTAGTTGTTAGTGTGATTACCTGCCACCCCCGGATGCCCTGGTTCGATTCCCCGTTCTGTCACGAAATTTGAAAAGTGGTAAGAGAGCTGGAACAGGGTCCACTCAAACTCCGGAGGTCAAATTAGTAGAGGGGTTCGATTCCCTCCTCAGCCATCCTCGAAGTGTTTTTCTGTGGTTTCCCACTGCTCCTCCAGGCAAATGCCGGGATGGTACCTAGCTATAGGCCACGGCGGCTTCCTTCCTCCTTCCTTGTCTATCCCTTCCAGTCTTCCCATCCCCTCACAAGTCCCCTGTTCAGCATAGCAGGTGAGGCCGCCTGAGCGAGGTACTGGTCATTCTCCCCAGTTGTATCCCGCGACCCTAAGTCTCAAGCTCCAGGACACTGCCCGTGAGGCGGTAGAGGTGGGATCCCTCGCTGAGTCCGAGGGAAAAACCAACACTGGAGGGTAAGCAGATTAAGAAAGAAAGAAAGAAAGAAAGAAAGAAAGAAAGAAAGAAAGAAAGATAGAAAGAAAGAAATGACCAATCAAAATAAACAAACGAAATACTGGAAAGTTTTCGCAACACATTAACATTTAAGTATAAATCTAAAGCTGAAATAAATACCCGTAAAATAAAAAATTACGACCTAACATTTGTAGTGATCGAATAAGCAAAGGATATTAATGATACCGGCGAAACACTTCAATTATTTGTGCAATATACACAATTTTCAGGGATTGTTCCACCAATACACGGTATCCTAATTAAGATCACCTTTCAGATACTGCATATTTTTTGTCACTCACTGATTTTCACACGGGTATAATAATACTGTTCTCTTTTCACAAACACACGCATCTTTCACAAGATTCATCTACGCCCTGACACGAGGCAGTGGACTGTAGCAGTTCACCAGCGCATACCAGCTATCAGCTAGCAGACGGAAGCCAATATTGACTGGACCATAGACAGCCCATGAACACTGTATAACTGACAACAAATAGTAGATCATACTCGATTCACTGACTGACCGCTGATTAATGACACTGGATCTCACCAAACACAAGCTTTATGTATCTCCAACTTCTCTCTGCAACTTTTCATAACGTAGTGTGAGTGAGTAAAGCTGTCCAATTCGGAGAGTGAAATTACCCACGCTAATCCTCTATCAAAGTCGCCCCCAAATACACACCAAAAATAGTACTTCGGACCGTACCTACTAAGCTGACACAATTATCTTGGATGAGACCACGGTCGCACAAGTGGCTCATGTAAGTTCCCTCATTACAGTAAGTTTGTCTTCTGTAAATTTAGAGGTCAGAATTCGACGGAACATTGAGAGGCCTAAATAGGAACAAGGTACGTGGAATTCGTGAAATACCCTCCGAATTAACGGCTCCTTTAGGAGAAAGCAGCATGGTGAGGTTATTCCATTTAGTGTGTAAGATGTATGATATAGGAGAAATGCCATACCCATACCCAACAAATGTGATGCTGATAAGTGTGAAAACAATCGCACAATTAGCTTATTTTCTCACGCCTGCAAAAGTTTACCACGCATTATTTACAGAAAGATGGAATGACAAGTTGAAAATGAGTTGGAAGATCAGTTTGGCTTCAGAAGAAATGTAGGAACACGTGAAGCAATCCCAGCTTTACGTCCATTCTTAGAGGACAGAATTAAGAAGGATAAGACCGTGTACATGGCGTGCGTAGATCTAGAAACGGCATTCAATAACGTTGACTGGACCAAGCTTTTGAGATTCTGAAGGTGATCGAGATATGTATACAAATCAAACTGCAGTGATAAGAATCGAAAGCTTTGAAAAAGAAGCAACAATCCACAAAAGAGTGAGGCAAGACTGCAGTTTGTCCCCTCTGGTTTTCAATGTTTATACAGAACAGGCGATAAAGGAAATCAAAGTGGAATTCGGAAAGGGATTCACAATTCTACGAGAGGAAATCAAAATTCTGAGATTTGTCGTCGATAGTTTTATTTTATCTGACTCTGCAGAAGATCCTGAAAAACTGTTGAATGGTATGGACTCAGTCTCATGGAGAAGGAGAGTAAGATGAAAATAAATAAGTCCAAAACAAAAGTAATGGAGTGCAGTCGAGCGAAGTCAGGTGATGCAGGAAAGATTAGATTAGGAAATTAAGTCTTAAAGGAAGTAGATGAATATTGTTACTTGGGTGGTAAAATACGTAACGATGGAAGAAGTAAGGAGGACACAAAATGCAGATTTACATGTGAAAAGAAGGCTTTTCTTAAGATAAAATCTTTGTTCACCTCGAACCTTAACACTTGAATTAGAAATTTTAAATATATTCGTCTGTAGCGTGGCGTTGTATGGAAGTGAAACGTGGACGATAACTAGCTCAGAAAGAAATAGAATAGAAGCGTTTGAAATGTGTTGTTACAGAAGACTCTTAAAGGCGAGATGGGTAGATCGAATCGCGAATGAAGAGGTACTGAATCGAATTGGCGAGAGGTGATCGATTCGGCTTAATTCGACGAGAAGTAGTGATGGAATGACAGGAAACATCTTAATATCGGGCGAGTTGACCATGCGATTAGGGGCGCGCAGCTGTGAGCTTGCATCCGGGATATAGTGGGTTCGAATCCCACTGCTGGCAGCCCTGAAGATGGTTTTCCGTGGTTTCCCATTTTCACACCAACCAAATGCTTGGACTGTACCTTAATTGAGGCCACGGCCGCTTCCTTCCAACTCCTAGGCCTTTCCTATCCCATCGTCGCAATAAGATCTATCTATGACGGTGCGACGTAAATCCAAAAAGCAAAAAGGAAAACTTCTCAAGTCCCTCAGGACTTGTTCAGTTGGTTTTGCAGGAAGTGTGGGCGGTAAGAAGGCTAGGGGTAAACGAAGGTGTGAATATTACAAGCCGGTTAGTCCAATTGTGCGATGTAGTAGATACGTAAGTATTTTCATTAATGTGGTAGATGTAGTGGCTGTAGAGTACAAGTATAGTGGATGGAGTTTGCAAGGTATACACGATAAAATGGAGTTATCATATATTTTTTTCGACTACTCTTGCTGAAATTATTCATCCAACGTGGTTGATTGAATAATAAGCTATTAGCTAACGTAAGGAGCTTTCGTTTAGACCGCCCAATGATCCGATACATACTAATGTGATAATAATTATTATAATAAAATACTTATTCCAGTAATGTAGGCTATTAATATTATTGGGGCGATATTTTGTCAAGTTATTAGAATAAAACATTTTTTTAATCTTTAACTCTCTATTGTTCCGGAAAGTGGAAAATGGAAGGGGGCGGCTCCCGTTTTAAATAAAAGGGTTATTTGAGAATGTAAATATAAGGATGATAGAAAAGGGCAGTATTGCTGAGGCAAGGGCTTGTACTGGATAGTATTTTAGTGAGGCTTCTGTTGATGTAATGTTTTTGTTTTGGTTATTAATGGGATAAAGGGCAACAAATTGATTTCTAATCCTATTCAAACCCCGAGCCATGAAGTGGATGTAACGTCAATAATAGTGCCTAATATTAAAGTAGCGGTAAGCAGAATTTTTCAGGTTTATTAAAGATTAAAAGGGAGGACAAACCCGTTTACAGGGTATGAACCAATTAGCCTATCCTTAGCTTACCAATTTTGTGAGGATATTTGTATATTTAGGTGTATGAAGCACGAAAGGTTTGGTACTTTAGGGAGTAGTTAAGTGTGTTAGATATAATACAGGTAAATAATTACATGATTTACTCTATCCAGTAAACGTTTAAAATAGGCACTTCAATGGCTTAAAACTTTTAAGTACGGTACAAGTCTTACGTGATGGTGCAAGCGGAGGTGTTGCTCGGAAATTCTTTACATGCTGTTGGGTGTAGTAAACGTAGGGGATCACTATTCGAGGCTGTGCACCCAGGAGTGCACATATGTACAATCGGCGGTGATGTCGATATTGGAATTTTGTGGGGTTCTTTAATTGTATTTGAACTGAATATATTTGATATAAGTTAGTAACGGTTTTAGGGCTATCTGGAAAAATCTTACATCTTGGGCGGGAGCCATTTTTAAGATTGAATTAGATTTAATTCATTAAATTTAGTAGCAATTTGTGTTTAGTTTCAATAGTACTATATTATATATCTCAGGGAGTCCGCAAGTGCCGTACTGTCCACTTACAATTGTCCCACATGCAACAGTAATGCACGGGATGCGTAATCACGTGTTTTCGAAGAAGCGACAACGTACTGTATTTCCGATGTTCTGAAACAAATAACAGTAATTTTACTGCTCACGTTCAATAACGGAGTGCGTTTTTAAATACGCTAAAGACGCAGAAAATAAAATGTAATAACTTAATAATAATTTGACACGTGCAGACACACCACTCTATAAAAGAATTGTTTGTATGAAAAAACTAATACACTGACTGACAGTGACAATGCAACACCAAGGAGGAGTGGTTCGAAAGGGATGAAAGTTGGGGAAAAAACAGAGACGGCACGGACGAATAATTGATGTTTATTTCAAACCGATATGCAGGTTACACAATGCGCACGGCATCGACTCAGTAGGATGTAGGACCACCGCGAGCGGCGATGCACGCAGAAACACGTCGAGGTACAGAGTCAATAAGAGTGCGGATGGTGTTCTGAGGGATGGTTCTCCATTCTCTGTCAACCATTTGCCACAGTTGGTCGTCCGTACGAGGCTGGGGCAGAGTTTGCAAACGGCGTCCAATGAGATCCCACACGTGTTCGATTGGTGAGAGATCCGGAGAGTACGCTGGCCACGGAAGCATCTGTACACCTCGTAGAGCCTGTTGGGAGATGCGAGCAGTGTGTGGGCGGGCATTATCCTGCTGAAACAGAGCATGGGACAGCCCCTGAAGGTACGGGAGTGCCACCGGCCGCAGCACATGCTGCACGTAGCGGTGGGCATTTAACGTGCCTTGAACACGCACTAGAGGTGTCGTGGAATCATACGCAATAGCGCCCCAAACTATGATGCCGCGTTGTCTAGCGGTAGGGTGCTCCACAGTTACTGCCGGATTTGACCTTTCTCCACGCCGACGCCACACTCGTCTGCGGTGACTATCACTGACAGAACAGAAGCGTGACTCATCGGAGAACACGACGTTCCGCCATTCCCTCATCCAAGTGGCTCTAGCCCGGCACCATGCCAGGCGTGCACGTCTATGCTGTGGAGTCAATGGTAGTCTTCTGAGCGGACGCCGGGAGTGCAGGCCTCCTTCAACCAATCGACGGGACGGGAAATTGTTCTGGTCGATATTGGAACAGCCAGGGTGTCTTGCACATGCTGAAGAATGGCGGTTGACGTGGCGTGCGGGGCTGCCACCGCTTGGCGGCGGATGCGCCGATCCTCGCGTGCTGACGTCACTCGGGCTGCGCCTGGACCCCTCGCACGTGCCACATGTCCCTGCGCCAACCATCTTCGCCACAGGCGCTGCACCGTGGACACATCCCTATGGGTATCGGCTGCGATTTGACGAAGCGACCAACCTGCCCTTCTCAGCCCGATCACCATACCCCTCGTAAAGTCGTCTGTCTGCTGGAAATGCCTCCGTTGACGGCGGCCTGGCATTCTTAGCTATACACGTGTCCTGTGGCACACGACAACACGTTCTACAATGACTGTCGGCTGAGAAATCACGGTACGAAGTGGGCCATTCGCCAACGCCGTGTCCCATTTATCGTTCGCTACGTGCGCAGCACAGCGGCGCATTTCACATCATGAGCATACCTCAGTGACGTCAGTCTACCCTGCAATTGGCATAGAGTTCTGACCACTCCTTCTTGGTGTTGCATTTGCTCTGTCAGTCAGTGTACATATTATTATAGCTTCAAAGCTCAGAAAATTAAAATATCACATTTGGATCTACCAGAACCTTTCCTTCTACAACTACTCAAAGTACAGTAGATATGCTCAAAAACATGCTCTGATGGCACATGCAATGCTTAACACGTCTTGCAGTGTCTATATGGATACTTCTCAACATATCAGGTGTCATCGCAGCACAGGCGTCATGAAATCGTTGTTGTAATTTGTTAGCATATTCTGGCTTAGTTTCGTACACTTTCGTTTTGATATATACCCACAAGGAAAAGTTAAGTGGGGTGAGATCAAGCGATCGGGGTGGCCACTGCCAGAGTCCACCACGAACGATCCACCGTTCAGGATATCTTGCACCAAGTTGTTCCCTAACAGCTCGACAGTAGTGAGGTGGTGCACCATCAGGCTGGAACCAATGTTGCAGTTCAAGCTGCAGTGGAATATATTATACAAAGTTTCTACATACAATTGGGTCTCTAAAAATTACAGATAACACCTACTGGTGAGCCTAGGGGCTATAAAAACAGGCCCAATGATGTAGTCTCCCAGAATACCATACCACACGTTAACCACCCGCTGGAGTTGTATACTTTGTATACTGTACTCGAACCCTGTGGGGGTTTGCTGGAACCCAATAATGGAGATTGTGAGAGTTGATGATGAAATCATTCGAAAAGTAACAGTCGTCACTCCACAGGATATTTCTGACAAAATGCGTATCTTGCTGTATTGCCGCGGCCAGTATTCGGTAATATTTTACCCTGCGATCAAAATCATCTCCTTAGAATTGTTGATTTAGGTGAGCCTTATATGGGTGCCATTTTCTCTCCTCCAGGATCCTTTATATTGACGTCCGGGATACTCCTAGCTCATCCACAGCTTATCTTCGCACTCAGTAACATTAAACATGTGCACGTTATAACAATGATGGTTTGTATATGATTATTCTTCTTCTCCTTCTTCTTCTTCTTCTTGTATTATCATCACAGGAAGACGAAGTTCAACTTACCATGTGAAGGATTGTGTTAAAAGTACGGTGGTACATTCTGCACAACGTCAGTATTGTCGCAGACTTCTGTCCCTGCTCATATGTGCCTTGAACGATCTTAATTGCACCTCTATTCTGCGAAATAGGTGTATATAAGGCAGATGTCTGTTTGGAAACTACTGTGCATACTCTGTGAGCTTCGGCTGCCTTCCTATCAGATTATCCATAGTTTAAAATGATGTCTGTGTATTCGTAGTTGCTGAATACAGTAGCCATTGCCGATATGTAGACAGCAAATATGGTGCTGGTGAACCGTACATCAGCCTACTACTATGCGGCAGAAATGAGGTTTACTAACGCAACCTGTTGCATTAGACTGGTAGCGCTTACGAACATGCTGCGAGCGACCGTCTGGTTATCTCTTCATATTCTGACGTAACCTGTCTGCTGGCAGTAGTGCCCCTGTGAAAATCAGTCAGTAGACACCACATTCACCATTAGTGCATGCGGATGGTTTATATGCAGAAAGTACGGCACTGTCGGGCCACCTGGTATATATATTTATATATTATCATTAAGTAGGTATATTATTCAATAATAATTTATTGATGAGCATGCACTTTTCACTCTGGTTTATGCCTATAAATGAGAGGTAGAAGAAGGGGGCAGGGTGGCATGGAGGCGGCATCAAACCAGTCTGTTGACTGATGACACAAATAATAACGACCTATCCTCCTCCATTCAGCTTACATGACTCCAAAACCGAAGCCGGTCGATATGTAGAACTATAACTTAATCAATTGGGTATATACCTAACAGCCTTTTATCTACTCATGTCGGGTACCTTCCTACCATTCTTTCCCCCTGTTTGTACCAGCAATCATTCGCACTACTTTGATGTCAGGTATTTCTAACTTAAGAATAAGATATCCTGTGTCCACACAATTTTCACTCCAGTTCAGCAAAGTCGCTCTGAAAGCTCCGATGTTCGAATGCTTTCGTCCAACAGTCGCTTGTTTGCTCCAGGGTTATAATATGGAAAGGTAAGCCAAAATCTGTAACGTTGTTATGTAAACGTTAATTTATAACTGAAGCACAAACAGTCTTCAACTTCATTTGAAGCATGTTCATCCTTTCCAAACTGAACCTATGTCTACTGACGTTACTAATCCTAATATATCTTTGTCAATGCTGGAACGCCTACTAGTGAAACCTGTATCCTGTTTAAAAGAAACAGAATTATCTAACACATTTTCGAAGTGCAAAGTAGTACGCCGGTCAACACCGTCTCGAATCGTGACCTCGAAACGGTTATAAGGGAAGCTTTTGATGGAATACTTACAATCTCCCATGTAAAGGCACAGTCACAAAAATAACTGCTTAGTTGCACAAAGTCGAAACGATGAAATTAGTACATGAACTGAAATATTTTAAACATAACTTCTATTTATAAATCCAATTTGTTAGGAAATTTAAAGAACAGGGCCTTGATTCATTCAGATTAAAACAAGACATAATAACTAGGAGGAATAGCACATATTTCATTCCCAAAGGTTTCTTGAACGATAAAATTGGAATTATGGATACATTATCGATCAAATCTTCTCGCACCGTACCAGCAACCACATTCGAATAGGAAGTGTTAGAAAAATTGATTCTTTGGCTTAAGCCACACTTAGAAGTATGCGACTTTCGTGGAGGTAGCAAATATTTATATTTTTATTATGTTTTTGTAGGTGGTGAAGTTAGGGCTCTTAGTCTTCTCTTACACATAATCGCAATAGTAAAACTTCAATGGGATCGCAGTTTATTGTACATAATTCTATATAATAATAGTCTACACAGTTCTACAACTCTCAATTTAGGGTAAGACAGCTTTCACTAAAGCAAAGAATATGGATATTATTATCACTCACTATGGCTTGAATTTCATCGATGTGCGCTAGCACGGAGAGCACGTTAACAAGGCAGCACTTTATACAGGTGTTAAAGTGGGACAATGCCCGTTTGTGGAAAATACATGTCGTGTGTGGCGGGCGGGGCGAGAGGGAATATGTTGCCAGGGTCAGTGTAACGTACAGGGTACTTGATTAGCTCTATAATGAGATATTATTGAATTAGAAGAGCAGAATAACAATAATATTACTTTGGCCTCCTGGATAACTAACACACACAGAGCCACGCACATACGCTTATGAAGACACCTATGACTAGCAAACAATTGCAATATCGTGTTGCATTGTTTCATCTCAATTGACACTGTTATCCCGCACAAATGCTATGTTCTCTAGTTCCGCGACAGTGGTGAATATTCCTTGCGTTCCATTGGGAAAGTGGATCACGATGCGTTCGTCTTGGGTCCAGACCCGGAATAATTCCAAGTAATCCCTCGTCTGGTTTAATGTTGTCTTACGTATCTTTCTGAAGGACTCGGTAATGAGCACATGTGTACCCTTTAGGAGCCGTTTGCCTTCCACACTCCGTCACGCTTGAGATAGCTGGTGAATTTAACTGTTATGGGACCACTCCCTGTAGTTACAACTTCAACTGCTAAATGCTGAGGACGCCCAATCATGTGGCACCACTCGAAGCCCTCGATGGTGATGTCAACATGAAAATTGGTTCAAAAAGTGTCTCTCACTTTTTCATAGATATTCTCTCAATGCCTTTCGGTGACTCTGGATTATGAGGCAGTTCCTAGGGCTATTCTTCTCTCTTTCATGAACGAAATCTTCTTGATGATCGAGCCGCCGTGTTAACATGCATAGCTCTTCTTTAAGCACGGTAAGTTCAGAGGGTATGGCGTTTCGGAGTTCACGGAAGTTCTGACAAAATGAATCAAGGACGCTTTGGCGTGGTTGACATCACTGTCTAACGACTGAAAGCGCGTCTCAAAGTTTATATCGTAACTTCAAATGCATTCATGCGTTTATTTACCTTCTGACTGGACATAGCTGATTATATTCATGTTCAAACTCGAACTACAATTGTATAAGTACAGTTAGCACGCACTTGTGGGTTGGATATGTTATTAGTGGTGCGACTTCTGCGAGATAAAATAGAGCACTCGTAGGCGTAACTTACAATAGTCGCAAAATTATTCTGAGCATACTGTATGACGGCAAGTTTTGTATTGCCAGCAGCAGCACACTTACGAATATCTTTATATTCTTCTGACGTCGATCCTGGACATGTAAGTGGATTCAGAAAGTCTCTTGCGGAAGATGTGATGGGAAGAGTAAATGAGTGGAAATATTTACAAATTTGTCTGGAAGCTAGAGCCGTCGACTCCGGATCTAAATATCTGGTGTGAATTTAAAGTCATATGTGTGGAGAAGAACTTATAACAGCCGTGCGTTGCACTCATAATACAAAGCACAAGACGGGCATTTTAACACCATATGTGAAAGAGATGGAAATCTTTGCAGAAACTAGTGGTTGAATTCACAGACATCCTGCAGTGCTGGAAAACACATTCTGTCAAGCTTACACTTATCAGAGCCACAGCGATGAAACTGTTTTGCAAAAGGGATACGTCGGTTCCCTGTGAACGAGTTCCTAGTGATGCAGTATGTATTGTTAGCAAGAGAAGAGATACATTTAGCTCCGAGCATATCAATGTCCTGACGTGTTTGAAGATGAGCGGAAATGTTTGTTTTCTAAACCCGGTCAATTACGACTTAAAGTTTTGTATGGCATTCAAGTAAAATAGTGCACCAAATTAACAGAAAATATAGTTGATTACTGTATTACCTCTAATAATTTGTGCGTGTTCAATTAAAATGTATTTATTGCTTGAGCTCCGAAGTACTAACATTTTAAACATTAATATTCGATTAATCATCCTATTAAAGGTTTAAATGCATGCGATTGGCCGCTAAAAAATGTAAGCCCTTCGACTTATATATCAATTTAAAAAAGGAAAGATCGGGTATCAAAGGCGGGGGAGGGGACCGGGAAGCCGGTAACGCCCCCTGTGTGTACGTTTCTGAATCTATTAATGACAAACAAAAAACAACAACATAATAGTAACAATAATACACATTACAGTTAGTTGCTACAGACATTAAGGGACGTTAGTAAATCTACTGCTGAAGAAAGTAGCAGGTAAGTAAACTCATTACGAAGTGGTGCAGCTCTTTTTAGGACATCAAAAATGGAGGTACGCTGCATGTACCATTTCAAACAAATAAATGGCTCCCCCTTTCCATAAATATCTGGCAGTACCAGCAACCGAATCCGGACCCCCGAGGACGGCAGCTAATATTACCAACCGTTACTCTACGGAGGCGTAATGTTAGCACTAACAAGTTAAACCTGTATGATCCGATTCCTAACCAGGGTGACGTTTGACAGCTATGTTGAGTACTGATGAGTTCAGCCTGATTCACGGTGTGTTCTCCATGTGATGAAAACTGTAAAATCGCCAGAATTACCTTCTAGAAACATTACCGTGAACCATACTTTTGCAGGGCAGTATGTTTACTCAAATGTCGTGAATCACCCCCTCATTAAACCACTTGACATCGAATATTATGGTTGGTTTATGATTAAATGCCCAATCTGAAATGTATATTTTATTTTGCTAAAATAGTACATTTAATAAATAATAAAGCTTATATTAAAAAGAGCCCCGAAACGATGAATTGGGTTTAGAAGCTTTTTTTTGCTAGTTGTTTTACGTCGCACCGACTCAGATAGGTCTTGCGGCGACGATGGGACAGGAAAGGGCTAGGAGTGGGAAGGAAACGATCGTGGCCTTAATTAAGGTTCAGCCCTAGCATTTGCCTGGTGTGAAAATGGGAAACCACGGAAAACCATTTTCAGGGCTGCCGATAGTGGGGTTCGAACCTACTATCTCCCGAATACTGGATACTGGCCGCACTTAAGCGACTGCAGCTATCGAGCTCGGTTAGAAGCATTTAGAGAAATCTCAGCCAGTTGTCTTCGATGTGATTCACGGCTCCAAAAAGAAATTATGACTGAATGTACCCATCCTAACGCCATACCGATCAATTTTATAATAATAATAATAATAATAATAATAATAATAATAATAATAATAATAATAATAATAATAATAATAATAATAATAGCGTGTGGCCTTCGAAGAGGCTTGGCGCAGGTCTTCTGATTTGACTCCCATAGGCGTCCTGCGCATTGTGATGAGGATGAAATGATGATGAAGATGGCACACACACCCAGTCCCGTGCCAGCGGAATAAACCGATTATGGTTAAAATTCCCGACCCTGCCGGGAATCGAACCACGGACCTCTGTGACCAAAGGCCAGCACGCTAAACATTTAGCCATGGAACCGGACGTCAATCGCATGCAAGTGGTGTAATAATTATTGGCCAACAACATTGCACAGGTTAGAATCTATGGGAAGTTACCAGAGCCCCTTCAGGCCTGAAAGGGTATCGGACAGGGGTGTTTTATTTTACGATTCATATTCAATTTCTATGGGTAGTGGTTCCCCATCATATCATATATGCTTCAATTTACCGTTTGCAACACTATGGCATAATTTTATTCAAGTGCTCTATATAGTCACTGGGAACGAAGGAAGGAACCCTGGATGATCGTGTCATAGGCTCTGAGAACCCCGTAACGCGCCGGTAGGAACGATTTACTCTAGTTGGACCTGAGCAGCAAGCCGTGATTTTGATCATGTAGACCATACAGCCGCGTCCCCACGCGAACAGCAAACTTTGGAAGGGGTGAGATTTGAACGAGCGTATGCACCGACATTTGTCACAGGTTGACAAACTTCTGTTTTCCCAGACTGGAATCACCTGAATTTTAATCAATTAATCCATCACTAAGCTGAATTCTACAGATCTGATACCACGCGTAATTAAAATCATAACTATAGAGTAACAGGAGGTGATAAAACAATTTACTTGTGTCATGCAGAAATATATGCGTAATAACGTGTGCAGCCGTTAGCATCTGACGAGCTCTCACAAAGGAAGAGCATTTGTTTGTCTGTTCTTCCCCCTGAAGCCGGAGACCTCTTGAGACTTGAAGGTTGAGCCGACAAGAGAAGTGCTCTCCCATTGCATTTTGAACGTCGACAGTGAGGTGGCCTGACCGCGAGCAGATAAGACAATAACATTGTGAAGTTTATGTCAGACTTGAACTAAACTCGTTATGATTTAGCTCACAAGAGCTAGTGAGGGTCTGAATTTATATGTAATATTCGGTGCGTATGTGAAGAGTGAAATTAACGTGTGCGAATCGTTAATATATAATCGCCGACAAGGACAGGTAGCAACCGGGCCCAGTTCACTTAATTTAGTGCCGCATAGATCGGACTCACATCTAAGCGGTGGCTATCGTAAATTATTAGCCAATACTAAGGTTGCTATCGTGCATTCGAGCACACAAAGGGGAGAAATAGATGGCTCTAACTTCATTCTAAATTCCAGTTACAGCGCAGATCAAGGAGACAGCAGCCATGAACTATCCAGGAGTCGACCAAAGGATCTTCATCCCTGTGCTGTGTGTTGTAGTTATGGCCTGAGCCCGCATGACATAGCGGGATGTTATTTGCTGCTGATGCAGAGGTTACCGCCAAATTAAGTCCTATCGCTCTTTAAGCATGTGAAGTGATACCTAGATATATTGGGAAGTGGCCATTTTAGATATGTAAATTAACTCTTAAATGTAAGCCAGAGTGGCATTTGTATTGCTCATTTCAGTAAATTTAAATACGTTTAGGGATGCTTGCATGGCAAGTTCCAGAGCCATTTGTTGTAAATATTTAGATGTGAAATAAGGGAAGGGTAGGTTAGATATAGGTGTGTGTGTGTTATTGTTATTTATACTTTATTCCAGTTTTTCTTGAGGTAAGGTAGAGTTGTATGGGTAGATTCTTCATGAAAAATCTAGTGGGAAGTATGCCACCAGTGTCGAACCGGTAGGGAGTATTAGACTAGAGACAGTATATGCTATGATGTTTTATTGCATGATACTTGAATTTTAGCTGTGAGAAGGCACATGGGGAGACTTTTCAACGTCGGAACTAGAATACGGTCTTTAAGTGTGGTGGCAGGCAAATTCGGGGATATGTACCGGTCGTCAAACAGAGGTTCACTTATATGTCAGGCTGTGGATGTATACTTGGACTGACACTCTAAGAAATGCACTATGAAAGCCGTGATGTTATATTTGGAGCTGTGATGTTAATGAGGTAATGACCCGGCCTGTTAAATGTGAGATTATGAAAGGCTGTGAGCCGTATTTAGCTCGCCAGAGTTGTATGTTTATTCTGTAGCACGGATAATGTTGTCAAGGTCGGATGCACCAATTCTTCTTGCCCCAGGTAGTTGCCGACACTCGAATCACCTGTACGCTGGTCAGAGAAAGGGAGGGAAGATCTTACAAATAGTCCCGTTATGTACGTGAATTGCCTGTCGACAAAGACCTAATTAGTTCTTATTTCCGTTGCCAATCAACTGACTTCCTACCGTGAAAAATGCTACTGCTTTGTTGTGTCTACTTGAGACATGCGACGTCCAGCGCCCGTATGTGTTTGGTTCTCGAGCCCACAGCTCTATCAACTTCAGTGTGTATATTCTGTTTGCTTTGTTTTATGGGTTTTATTTCATACTGTGATTCGTATTGTGTGTTATTTCTTTGTTGTGATGTAATTTGTTCGATAATGGGGAGACATAGCCCGATGGCTGTTTTTGGGAAGAGAAGTTCTGACTTTATCTGTGATCATGGGTTCAGACCCATACGGTAGAGTCTCTGACCATTTTGGAATGCAGCAGTCCTGAACAAGTATTTGATATGTTTGTGTCTGAGTGATCGAAATATGTATGTAATTTAGGCCATTACTATTTGATCGGGTATTACTCTCGCATATCATGAACGATTTAGAAATCGAGTCCTCGGACAATGGAGTACGGAATGAACAAAGCGCGCAACTATGGTTTGTAAATTCAGACATATTCCAGTCAACTAAAATCTCTTAATATCGCTGGTTCGTTACCAGCTTCGTTTGCAAACGATTTGTTTAATAATTGTAATTTATGTAAAACTTCGTGTGATTTTTCTTTGATTGACACAACCAGTGGTCAGTTGTTTCATTTGATTTTTTGTTCTGAATGGTTTCGTTTATGTTTTTAATTAAATAAATCCATTTTACCCGATTTCTGGACTTCAGATTCACTAGATTTATATGTACGTATTACCTGTCCATATACTTTGGTGTACTTTATAAGTTAGATTTTCTTTTATTTGCTATTGACCCCATCCGGACGCACCGAGCGCTTCTACCCCTGAGCTAGGCCGGAATTAGGACAGGATACGGTACAGAATCTGGTAACCACATTCTGACTGACACGACTGAGTTCTGCCAATGTAATGTGTCTGAATTCATTCATAATATTTTCTTTCAGTTCCTCAAATGTGTAAGGATTTCTTCTATACACTTTTTCTTTCAGTTTACCCCACAAGTAAAAATCACACTCTGTTGATCTGGAGAACGAGAGGTAAATAGACCAACACTGATCACTCTGTCTGCAAACACTTCCGAGATTGTAAGAAGGGAACCTTCTGCTCTATGAGCAGGAGCTGAATACTGCTAAAACCACGCACGCGATTTTCTTCTTCCATTAACTGATAGAAGAACGGCGTCAAAATGTCATATTGGTACTTCTCTGCATTTTCTGTCGCCTCTTAAAATATGGGCCAAATTATTCGTCTTGCAGTAACAGCACACTAAATACAAATCTTCCTATCATAATGAGGGGGTTCATAAACACCTTTAGGATTTTTTGCAATCCAATAGTGAGAGTAATGTTTATTCACACGACCATTATGGTGAAACCAGAACTTTTACATACGAAAATACGGTGTTGCAACGATAACTTTCTCACCATGTTAACAGATGTGATTCAGACTGGCGACTGATGCTTGCGAGACGAACGCGTGCAGGCTGCTTGCACGGTCAAGAACTACGCGCCTGCCTCACATACTGCAGCTTAAATATCAGAGAGTAAAAACGCTGCTTGGACGATCTTAGTTTATATAAGAGAAAGTGCATTTTCAACTCGTCGATTCAATAATTGTCAGCTGATCTACAAAAACACACTAACTGTGGCTATGCGATGTCAGCTGGCCTCTTTACACGTGAAATGATATGTTTTGAATCGACACAGCTCTGTGGAGGCCGTGCTAGAGAATAGGTGCTTGACACACCACCAGGCGGTGTTCTGGTGTGTATTAGTCATCAAGAATGTCAGTGACTGGACAGGATATCAACGGTTCGTTGAGCTCATCCCGGTAAGGGGTCTGAATTTCAGATGTGGTGTAATGATGACTCGTAGTGATATTGAATGTTTACATTTCGCCGTGACTTATTATGAGTACTTGTATGAGAAGATGTACAATTTCTGTCTAGCATAGAACAAAAATAACCGAGACACAACAGCCCATCAGGGCATAGGCCTGCAGCCAGTCTGCAGCTTCTGGTGTACCACATGGTCAGCGAGACGTCATCCTCAGCAGTAATGCTTGGCTTTGTAGCGCCTTATATCAACAGATCGTCAACTGGTCTCACGAGGCTGAGAGAACTCTGTTCCAGCCCTCAGTCCAGAATTACAATCTCTGTACTGGCCGGGAATAAAACCTGGATCTTTCGAGTCAGGAGACAAGCACGCTCACCCTACATCGTGTGGATGGTCTAATATGAATGAGCTCCTCTAAATTTCCCTGCTAATCAAGGCAGAAAAATATTCGTTTTACATAAAACAACTTTGGGAGTAAGTATGAAATCTTGCGTGTTCGCCAACAGACGATGTACGTATACTTACGTATACTGTAGCTATTTAGACAATGAATTAGAAGTTTTCTTACCGAGCGAATTGGCCGTGTGGTTAGGGGCGCAAGCTGTTAGCTTACATTCGGAAAAAATATGTTCGAACACCACTTTCGGCAGCCCTGAAGATGGTTTTCTGCGTTTTCCCATTTGCACACCATGCATATGCTGGATCTGTACCTTAATTAAGGCTGTTCCGGGGATTCAGTGGAACTCAGGGGTGAAAGAAGGTCCGTGCATGAATGGGTGGAAATAGAAAAAATTAAATAGTAATTTAAAACTTTAAAATTCTGAATATTTTTATTTCTTAGGTTTTTCTTTTCTTTTCCATTTTCACAGTTTGCTAAGCAATAAAAAGTCAGGTACAAACATTTAGTTCATGATCTCGAGAAAAGTCTAGAACGGGCAACATAACTTAACACCATGAGCTTGAAGGTTCCCCGTTACAACTTGAAGGAGAGCACTACTGCTCCCTTCAATAACTCCTCAAGGAGAGTGAGCTCCAAAATGTACAGCAGCAGGAAGAGCATCTTTGCTCCACACAATGAAATGAAATGGCGTATGGCTTTTAGTGCCGGGAGTGTCCGAGGACGAGTTCGGCTCGCCAGATGCAGGTCTTTTGATTTGACACCCGTAGGTGACCTGCGCGTCGTGATGAGGATGAAATGATGATGAAGACGACACATACACCCAGCCCCCGTGCCAGCGAAATTAACCAATTAAGGTTAAAATTCCCGACCCTGCCGGGAATCGAAACCGGGACCCCTGTGGCCAAAGGCCAGCACGCTAACCATTTAGCCATGGAGCCGGACGCTCCACACAATTACCCTCTAGTAGACTATTCTCCAAATTTTACTAGTTCAGGTCTCTGATAGGCACAATCTATATTTTGCCGAGACCAATTTGTATTCACTGTCTTATATGCTCAACAGTCACATTTAAATAGAATGAAGACTGGAAGTCAAATTTAACAGGGGCAACAAGTACCCAATCTACATGGCCATAGAAGAAAAAGGAAAGGTTAATGATACTGGCCGAAAATCAAAATGCCAGGAGGCGACCTTTTGGACTCCTCTGCAATACACTTGACAAATAACTAAATCCCTACTTGGGCCGATGGCCTTAAGTTACAGAGGCTAAGCTTATACTACGGAGATGACTATATGAAGAGAAAGTTTAAATTACAAGGAAATGATAAATTTAAAGTTTACGAAGTCATAGTCATCCCAAGACCAAGTTGAAGGGGAATATAAGAGGGCTCCCACTCTTTATTCCCTAATTTAAATTAAGACCTTAAATCAGATGCAGAATTTACCTGGCCGGATTACCTTAAGGGTGAATTTTGAAACATTCCCCTCTAGTTAACCATCTGAGAATATTACATGTTTAAAATATGTCTTCCCTTACCTTGAGCTGGTGGTACTTCCGGAGATGGACGAAGCAAGCCTCCCTCTGCCTCCTCCACTAACACACTATACTGTTGGACTGAAGCGATTGAAAGACAGCATCACCCAAACGGTCCCAGCTTTTGTAGCTGAGAGGAAGGTTCCAGATTTCTCTGGGCCGAAAAACTGACACAGCCACAATGTCCTTGGACAATCGAATAAATATCAAAAACCCTGACTGGTTACTACAATAAAGGTTCAAAAATTTCCTATTGGCTACAATTTTAAGCTGGCGGGAAGAGATAGAAATGCTGATAACCTTAGAACAAAAAATCTACAAACAACGCATTTTAGAAAACCAACCTTTAAAAAATTTATCTTGAAAATTAATTGTCCATTCCCCCATAAGAGGGAGCACATAAGTTGATAGTAGAGACATCTGTTGATGCATGTTCAAACTTCTTCATGTTATAGATGGCCTTCTAAAAGGTGCTTAATTTGAATGCACGGAGCGGGTGTACCTCCGGTAAAAAGACCACAGCCGCTTCCTACCCACTCCTAGCATGTTGTAAAAACAGTTCGCTTGTACTTCACCAAGTTTCACTGGAGCCGAGACATAGCAACACACTAACCCCAGGTTCAAGCTTAATATTTGTAAGCGTTGAAATCGTATAAACTTGTAAAATCAGAAGATGAGGAGAGCTAAACTACAGTATGTCACTTTTAGTTTCAGGTATTGAAGTCCCATAGTACTAAATAGTAATTGTAGAAAATAACGATCATTTTCTCATATGTCCTCTAGTCCCGCTCCTTTTCTTCACCAATTTACACAAGAGTAGCATCTCATATAATGAAAACCCTACAACCCTTTCCTGGTTTCCGTATCAAACTGACCACGGATGAATGTTCAGTTGCAAGTTGCAGAACTGCTCGGGGAGATAGATTGGTGTTATAATCCAGTTTATTTTCTTCTGCATTTTATGTGTGGCTTTGTACACCGTGGTCAACATTCCCATGTAAACTAATTTAATGCGCGTGTATTATGCCCACTAACGTGAGGATAGTGGTTCCTATGCGACTTGATATAGCCAGAAAAGTTTAGATGTGGAAGGTCATACAGTAATAACTTGATACTTCATATCAGTCATTAACATGTACGATACGTCTATGATATCCAGGCCTTATTTCCAGCAATCATTCATATCGTGACAATGACGGCCAAAATTGCGGGTGGCCCGCAAAATGCAAGCGAGCAACGTTAATGCCAGGGGAGGGGCGACAATGTGAACGCGGTCATCAGTGCACAAAACAATACCGCCGGCGAATTATTTAGGCTCGCGATTAGGAAGCTTCCAGGAGAAGCTGAAAGCTGATCAGCACTGAAGTATGTGCCCAGAGTGGCCTGGAAATGGGGAATGCGGGCTTATATAAGGAACCCAACGAGACTGCAGGCATATTTCTATTTCTGCCCATGGTGTTTTCTCCTGGCTCTTACCACCAACTTCCTGTAACACATGCCTCAACAGGGCCTAGCATATTTGCCTGATAGCATGCTTAGCGTGGGTACAGTTACGACACGTCCTTTAGTATCACCTCCTTCGAGACCCCTCCACTACCTCTTTCTCTTCTTAGAAATAACAGCATGTCGGAAGAGATGTAGCTGTTTGTTTTGATTCCCCAGACCATAATGCTTGGTGTTCGCCCTGTGTGCCTCTCGACAATAAGATCTGGGCGGCCCCTCTCCTCGGTTCGTCGACGCACACGATTCCGGCGATCACTGCGGGCAAGACAGAAGCGCGATTCATCACTAAAGATGACCCTGTGCCATTCGTCGACCCACGTTGATCTTTCTCGACACCAGGCCAGCCTTACAAGTCGCTGTTGTGGGGTCAAGGGAACACCTTTTGCAGGAATACGGGCTCGTAAGCCAGCTTCACGCAGGCGATTACCAACTGTTTGTTGTGTAACGTGGGGTGCCACAACTGCTCGAATTTGCGCTGCTGTTGCATGGGGTTCCATCCGGGCCATCCGAACGATGCGGCGATCCTCTCTCACAAATGTCCGTCGCGCTGGGCCTGTGCCAGGTCTACGAGTGTGGGTACCTTCATTTGACCACTGCTGCCATACACGTTGCACCGTAGATGCCTGTCGGCCAACACGTGCAGCGACAGTCCTTAGCAATAATTTAGCCTCACACACCCCAATTATCCGAGCCCTCTCAAACGGCGACAGTTGTTGGTAGCGTGCTCTTCTCTGTCGTCGAGGCATGTTTGACGGGGAACACTTCACTGCACAGACTGCAAGTCAACTACGCTACACCAGAGTCCGTATACCGGAGTTGATTCCTCCGCGACCTATCACGTTGGGAGACCTGTAGCAACAATCCAATGGGTCTGAAACTTTGATCGTTTACATACCTACAAGGCATCGTTCCATAATTTGAAAATCAACACAAACAACCAGTGCCTTCATGGTGTTCCAATTTCCATATTCTTAAGTATATTTGAAGTGTATCAAGGACTATGCATTCTCACCAGTTTCCTTCTGAACACATTTAATGTTCTAATATGTGTTCACTAAATCCTTTGAAAAATGGTTAAACGGGAAAATTCATTTGTAGTTGAAATTTCCTTTGGAGACACCTGACAAAAATTCACTCATATTGCTGTACCACGAACTCCTTGAATAAGGAAATGTAAATCAAAAATGTAAGTGGCAAAATATGTTTCAAATACATATAATAGCTATTACTTTGTTTTACGTCGTACCGAAACAGACAGATCTTATGGCGACGATGGGGTAAAAATGACTAGGATTGTGAAGAAAATGACCGTGGCTTTAATTACTGTTCAGCCTCAGCCAACATTTGCCTGGTATTAAAATGCGAAACCACGTAAAACCATATTAACGACTGCTAACAATGGATTTCGGACCCGCCATCTCCCGAATACAACCTCATAGCTACGTGACACAAACCGCATGCCCAACTTGCTTACTTGGAATAATGTAATTGGGATAAAACGGCAACATCGTATTGCAATGAATACAGGGTGGCCCGTAATGATCTAAGCTTACTTCTAAACTGTAAATATAATAAACATCGTGTTCGTCTTGTGCACTTATTTCCAACATTAGGGGGCATCGCTCAGCACAACTAGTAATTGGGGGATACATCGTTAAATTTTACAATTAGAAAATAAACTGCTGTGGGAAACAATGAAGTGTTCCGCAGCAAATAAGCAGTGATTTAAAGAACAATGGGCAGAATATGAAATGAACGGAACAGAAGAGCAAGACATTGAAATTCCTGCATCCTGAACAATTTATATTCGGGAACTATAATATAAACTACATGACATGGATAAGTACAGGGTAAGAAGGTATTTTCACAACCATTATATTTTCAAATATATATTCCAGCTGCATAGAAATTAGCAACTGTTATCGAGAAAGATTTAAATAGAAGATTTTTTACGCCTCTTATATGTCTGGAAACTTACCGTAACAAGGTAGAGATCTGCACAACATTAGAAGACATCAGCTACCTTCAACTGTCCGAACTAGAAACGTATGATGTACTGTACATGGCTCTCCACTTTGCCAGTCAGTCAGCCCTGAGAAGGCCTACTGGAAGGATGGAGAAACGTCAGCGGTACAGTAATCTAGGATGTGGCATAAAATCTTAACTTACCATAAGCAATATAATTAGTTTCGGCAGTGAATACACAAAATAAAGACGTTTAAATTAGAAAATTCGAAATATTATTTTTAAAAAGGGAGGAAATGGCTTAATGTCGCAACTGATCTCAGTCCCATGAATAGTGACATGAATAGGATGGAATGTGGAAATAATGCAGTGACATTAACAGAGTAACCTGAATACTTCAGCACAAAAGTTGGTGTTTGATTTTTCAAGGAGAGCACTATCACCCTTACATGAATCGGTCGAGTTCATAACTTGGTACGAGAGTGAAAAGGCCGAAAATTAATGCATGGAGGAGAAGAGGCAGACTGAAAGAATTGGTGTGGGTCTTGTGACTGTCGTCACATGAAACCTGTGGTTCTCCAATATCTGCAGGCCTTCAAGATGGACAGCAGTCTTCTTCGCAAGCTAAGATCCCAAATATTCTGTACGTGCCAAGGGGTATGTTAAAAGAGAGTAACCGAGCCTTAGGATAAAATATACTGTTTTTCTCATATTGAACACGGAGATCCAAACACACAGCACCACCGTCTTCCGTGAAGTAGATCTGCGCATGCTTTATCACGTAGTGCAAATATTCCTGTTCATGGTGACCTAGTACTGTGATAATACACGATTTATTTTTTCTTTTTTTATGTAATGGTGTTAGTGCATGGAGTGCTTGCTACCTTTGTAGCTAATTCCGTAGTTCAGGAAAGGCGTTATCTACTCGTACCACTGTATTGTACGTAGAACAGTACCGACACTAGCGGCTAAATGTACCCGGCTTCGTAGCCAATTTAATTCATTCACGTTCCACTACAGTAAAACAGTAAAACTAAAACGAATAACATTATTAATTAAAAATATGAACTCCAAAGCTGCACCAGTCAAAGACCAGAGTATTAATTTTTCACACCTAATGTTATCTTGGACTATTTTAACCAATTTGTTCCTCACACTTCCCAAGACATAGGTATTACAGTAAACACTTCCAACCCCAATTCCACCAATCTCAGTTCTAAGATAAATTTGTGCAGTCTCGCGTTCCACGGAGGGCCCGAAGGGCTCGAATTTTAATCCCGGCTATGTCAAGGATTTTTACCTGGATTTGAGGTCTGATTCGAGATCCATTGAGGCTACATGATAACAATTGGGAAGCTGTCTGACGGTGAGATTGTGGCCTCTGTATACAAAGCGAAGAATAATGGCAGAGAGGATTACCACGCTTACCTCGTAATAATCTACAGGCCTTCCAGCTGAACAGTGGTTACTCATCAGGACTGTAGCGCCGTGGAATAAGAGTAATTACTTGCAACTACACTACACCACAGATCCACATATCAGTTATAAGGCAACATGCACACTAGTATTAATTTAAATCTCGAACAAGAAATTTTAATTTCAGGCAAAGAAATCAGTACATTCCTCAGAACCGCCCAGTACCAGCTTCCTCTCTTTTATTCGTCATATTCTTGCGGAAGCATAACACACGGACACACCGGAAAGTGAGGAGAGATGGAGGGAGCGAATGACGGGAGATATAACATGAACCAAACACCCACAGAGGGTAAGGCACTTGCTTCCCCGCCTGCCCACACGCCCCATGTCTCGACCTTGAATATGCGGTAGACAGTGGAACGAAGGGAGGAACCACACGGGCTCGTATGTCAATTAATTGAGGGTCGAATTCTCCTATTTCTTTGTAATTCTTCTGTGCGAAGGCTGGCTGAAAAGTTATCGGTCTCGACCACGACTTTATTGTCAAATGGCATCGCGCTCGACCATTATAAGAAAAAAATGACACTTAATTTCGTCAGTATAGGAGTAATTAAATTACTCTATATTAATAACTTTGCAAGCACTGCCAAATGGAGAATTGATATTGTACCGGGAACACCGCTACGACAGAAGTCCGAAGTATGTTTGTTGAACTTCGCGCGAGATGGAAGGTAGGCAGCCCGCCGAACGCAGTGATGTACCCAGCGAGTGACGTGGCCGCCGTAAGCCAGCTATCCGCTACCATATATGGTAATGATCCAGCTCGTCCTCAAAAGTACATTTTGAGCTAATTTATCGCTATTTTGACACTGCCAACTTAAAAGCCTTTACAATGGACATCATCTCTTAAGATTTCAAGAAAATCCACCGAGTATTATAGAAGTTATAAGGGTAGATAGTACCCGAGTTCTAGACACTTCCATGTGAACGTGTATAAAAGGAGGACCACCCGACCTACGAATTCAGTGTCTGTCACTCCGCCGTCTCTGTGACACGGGTGACAGGAGAAGTATTGTGTGTGTCGAACTTCTAGTCGACAGTCTGCGAAATCCAAGTTCGGTATTTTCTCTAAGTGTTGTATCAGGACTTTATCATATTCTTGAAGTGCCTGAATGGGACTTTATTTTTGAGAGCATCGTATTGGAACTTTGTCATATTGACACATTGGAACTTTGTTTTTTTTTCGTGTGTCGTGATTGGACTTTGATATTTTCTTAAAGTGCCATATAGTAACTTTGTTTTTTTCTGAAGCGTCTCATTGGAGCTTAGTTATTTTCGCCAAGTGTCGCGATAAGACTTTATTATTTTCTTAAGGTGACGTACTGGAACATTGTCATCGGAACTTTATTTTCTTCGAGTGTCGTGTTGGGACTTTAACATTTCGACACCACGGAACTTTATTTTCTTCGAGTGTCGTGTTGGGACTTTAACATTTTGGCACATTGGAACTTTGTTATTTCTACACATTCGAACTTTGTTTTTTTTTTTGAAGTGCCACATAAGGACTTACTTATTCGACGACGATTGAATTTTCACGAGTGTTGTGTATCGCATTGAACTTACGTTTCGAACTTATTCGAACTTATATTTTTGAATCAATTTCTGGAACATTGAAATTTTCCGAGCGTGTAGAATGAACTTGTGCCCTACCAACATAAACTTACGTGTAAACGATGTGACTTGTTTTCTCAAGTGCCTCGTTGAATTTACGCCTTGTAAAGACTATGAAACTTAGGGGACATTCAACATTACGTTTAATTGTGAAATATGCAATGCTTTCCAAGTGCTGCACAGGGACTTATGTTTTGATTCTTAAAGACTGTGACAATTCGGAATACGCATATCGCGTTCCCAGAAAGCCTAGAACTTTCCAGTATTTTGAGTGATCCATAATTTATGAAGCCAGACTTTTTCTTTCAAATATTATTTTCTTTAATGGCTATTCACTTCGCCTATTAATGCAACAGGACAGTTTCCGAGTGCTACTTATTCAGTTCATTGCCAATATGTTTTAAATCTTCAGAACTATGCATTTAGGACTGCAGTGACAGTAATCCTCTAGAACATTCTGACTTACAGTGAGCTTGCATTATGAACTTGCATTTCTACCAGTACGTGTTCTTCGAGTGATTATTCCAGAACGTTTTGATTTAATATCTAGAGTGCAGTAACCATAATTAAAGGGTCATATCTGTTCAGACAGTGCCCTGAATGTGTGGAGTGCCGTGCAGGAAATTCAAGTGTGAATTACGTCTCGAATCGAACCCAGGAACATGTGCCAATCTTCGAGACATTCCAGAACGTCGGGACATTCCAGAACGTCGAGACTTCCAGAACGTCGAGACATTTCCAGAACCTCCAGACATTCCAGAACTCCTCATCTGAGCAGGTGTGGTCCCTGCCCAGTCGATGTCCAGCACCATCCCAGGACTTGGAGGTACCAACCAGCCACGACACTTCCACGCTGCTGTACGAAGGTGATATGAACTTGCTTTTGATGATCAATAAACTCCATTTATCAAAATAATCTCTCAAATTGATAACTATACCTCTCTCTGTACCAGCTCCAATGATAAAGCCACTCCCTAGGTTAAGAATCATGCTCGTTCATTTAATATCAAGCGCCTTAAAGATATGAACACATTTTACGGGTACAATATATTTGCAATAAAATGTGTACGGATATTAAATTTGGACGCAAGAAGTTTAGACGAAGTAAGGTATTCATCACTAAAGCGATTCGTATATCATTCAAGGACATACTTTTACTGAAATATCATCCCATATAATTATGGGAAATGGGAGAGAAAATAAATTTGATAAAATGACGTATAAAAATAAAAGCAGAGACAACGCTTACATTTAAAAGACATGTAAATGAAGAATATGATTCAAAATCCAAATAAAAACAAATGAATGGCGAGTTGTAACAAATAAAAGTAATATATTGTCGTAATATTACAGTAAAACGTCTTAGAGAAACAAAGAAGTGCATTTTTGTAAGAAAAAGTAAATAAATGAAATGAACGCTTCCTGCATACGATAATAACTTTATTTGCACAAAATGAAAAGTGGAGTACAATCTTAAACAGTAAACTAGTTTCCCGCAAAAATAATACTTTTCTAGCCATTCAAATGATTGGAGGAAACTGATCGGGGAAAAACGGAAATTGAATGGTTCCTCATTACTTTCTTAATAGGAAAGGATTTTCATTTCTGGCTTCTAAAACAGCTGTCTTTCCTTCTAGTTGCCTTCCCAAGTTGCCTCGATTTTCTGCGAGTTTTCAGGCCTTCTGTGCCCCCTTCGTGGTATCTCTTTATTTAAAACCAAATTGTTTGTTATATTAAGACGGTAGAGTAAAAGCACTGAAAACTAATTACATTACAGGTCCATAAGTTATGACCATTTCTCCTAACTTTATAAGGCCATTCCATTTTAAATAACTGCTGAGTTTATGTCCCATAGGGTGTATTATTACCATAGTTTACCCTCAACAACTAAAGTAAAAATAACCTGTCATTAATTAAATGATCATCAGAGACGCAAATGTATTTGGAAAACCGTTCGTGTGGAGTTACTTTCAGCGCTGATCAAACACGTAAAAATACTATTCGTATTGGGGCGAGATTACATCGTGCACATTTTTTCACATTTTAAATACAGTTAATTAATTGTTTTCCTTGATTAGGAGAAATCAGTACAGCCAGAATGTTTAACCATAGAAACATCTTAATCACTTCCCGAGAAAATGGCGTTGGGAGTGACTTCTGAGTGCTGCGTAACGTCACAGGCAACACCGTCTGGAAGACAAACACATTTGACGTTGCCTGGCTTAATTGCCCTCCATCCTCAGGATTGGCGAAAATCCACGCCCAAACATTACTTGTTTTCCTTTCCACCCGGAGCTCTTGTGATCACGAGTGTACATGTCATTCAGATCCATGGATGTTCCAAGCTGATATTATCATTAGACAACATGCAAAACTGATGTTCTAGTAGTGAATAGATCAACCTGCAGTTACAAAGTGCCTCCGTAGCCATTTTCACCATTCCATAAATATACTGAGAGCACATAAAATATAATATAACTGTCGAGAACCAGGAAGATGGGTTTCCAGTTAAATATGAATGAAAATACAATTAAATAAGTCACAGTTAAGGTTATGTTCGCAAGCCGTGTCCAATGGTTGGGGAATCCAGATCTGATGGTTGACCTTGTCTCATCCACAGCTGTAAATGTGCTCCTATCTGATCAAATATAAACAACAAAAAGTAACCTACAGATTATACAAAAATATAACATCGAAGGGAAATAAACTATTTACTTCCTAAATAAACTAATGTGCAACTACACTAGATCTTTGTGTCTTTAAAATAACGTTTACGTAATATTTAGAGTGAATGAGTTGATTTTACTAAAATGGCCGTTCGACCCGTTGGCTGAATGGTCAGCGTACTGGCCTTCGGTTGAGAGGGTCCCGGGTTCGATTCCCGGCCGGGTCGGAGATTTTAACCTTCATGGGTTATTTCCAGTGGCCCGGGGGATGGGTGTTTGTGTTGTCCCCAACATCCCTGCAACTCACACACCACACATAACACTATCCTCCACCACAATAACACGCAGTTACCTACATATAGCAGATGCCGCCCACCCTCATCGGAGGGTCTGCCTTACAAGGGCTGCACTCGGCTAGGAATAGCTACACGAAATTATTATTATTTATTAAAAAGGCCTGAATAGTATTGCACTAGTAGGAAAGGTTGCTCTCAATTCTTGAAGGTCAAAGAGGTTCAGCAGAACAGTAGCCTGACACAGTTTGGCTGTCATTTTTCTCTCACTTGATGATCTCGTTGTTTTGAAGGTGACGCACATTCAAATTATGAGCGAGCGAAGTTTTCCCTTTCATAGCAGTAATCTAGAAGTCTTAATAATATAAAACTCGATTTTAAATACTTCTGCGTACTTCAAAGAAGCACAGGACTGGTCACTTTCGGTACAGAAAAAGTGGACGCCCACTTGTCGAAGGTACTCCATATAGGCCCCTACGCAAATAAAATTACAGGACTGAATTCCAGTGAAGGGTGACGAAATTCTTCAGGTGGCCCTCACACGCGCATAATGTGGAAGTAACTGGGGACTGGTGTACTAACGACATCTTATATGTCTACAGCATTAATCACTAAACACCCTACTAACTGTTGTTTTAAAATCTTTTAAATTTAGGTGACCCTACACACAGTGTCATGAAATTCAGATATCGCCCATTTTTCAGAAAACGGGATATCTGCACATTTCAATTACCTTTCGCTCGTTATTTGTAGAACTACAGCAGAACCTCGTTTATCGGGCACTCCTTAATCTGAATATCTGGCTTTTCCGGACATATTTCAATTTGTTCCTGGTTGTAAATTAATTTGTCTCTAGGTGTGAATAGTTTCTCCATGGTGACAGTTTTCCTTAGCAGTTGGACGTTCGGGTAAGTTTAGATCAAGAAGAATGTTAAGATAAGTTTACTACATTCTTACTCCCCCTACACGAAGCTGCACACTGTCTCGAGCGATGGTAAAGGTGATTACAAACAGGCAGTGACGATTGCTATGGTCTGACGACGGATGACGAAATTATCGCTGCATGTGCATCTGCAGATATTGAAGACAGTGAGAGTGGAGCTAAAATGAGACAGGCGCACAATCAGAAAAGTTACAGCCTCATCAATAAGCAATGACGAAGCTGGATGAATTAATCTCTTACTTAGAATACAAACGGGATATAATATCCACAAAAAAATCGCTGCAATCGTACTGCACGTAATTTATCACCTTCTGTCCTTGTGCTATGAAAAATACCAGACTAATGAACATCACTATCTTGTAAACTGAGTATTTACAAATAATCTGAAGACATTTAGGCGTTTAAAAATCCTGCTTCAGGGAGTCTAAATAAGCACCAAACATATTAAAATAGGCATTATACGTAGGTACTATCAAACCTTGTATAAACGTGTACTAACAAATTTAAATCATCTCTTGAACAATGATAAATAAGGATTTTACTCTACTTGAAAGTGCTAATTCGTTACTGATTTGAATTCTGTAATGCATGTGAGTACTAAATATACTAAAACAACTTAATCTTCATGTATTTCACATCTGCTATTTTACACCGCACATAGACAGTCGACTATTGTGTATTTTTGAAGGTTTTCTAGTTTTCATTTCGGTCAGGATATTTCTGAATTGAGAGTATCCTCTCAACCTCACAGAATGTGATCAGGATATAGTTAAAGAAGGCCATTTCCACTGGTGAAAGTTTAATGTTATAAAAGGAATTAAGAATAACGACGTTTCATGTGCTGAAATCTACATTTTCTGTAAAAATTGGCGCTAGTGCTCTGACAACAGGCATTTGTAGACACTAACAAATATCATCTATTCGCCACATTTTGACCCAAAACGGTTTTTTTTTTTACTTTACTTGAACAGTTTTAGGAAGAAAGAGACATTTCAGAAAATATCGTCAGTGTACTTCTAAATTTATAACTCGTATACTATGCAGTGATGAGCAGTTGAATTTGGTTAGGGATATATACTGTAGTTAGTTGCACGCAGTACCTCCTTTAGCTCTGATGACGGCGGCGATACTGCGTTCCATTGGACTCAGCAAGACAGCGGAATCGTTGGGACCACGACCGCTGCACAGGCTCGCATAAAGCATGGAGATATGGTCAAACCAGGGCTCAATGCGCTCACATTCCTCTCAGCAGCATCCCAGACGTGCTCAGTAGGACTGGACCGGGAGACTTCTGGGACGAGGCAGGCGTCCACATGTCCATGGCTGTTCGGTCTAATCAGCCACAGTTCGGGGGCGATTGGCCAGGGCTGTAGGCACAGGTCTCCCTGCAAATTTTGGAAGGCGAACAAACGGGTGGACATATTCTGACAGCAGGTTCCTCTATCATTCGCCGATGAGGGACGTTGGCACGTTAACCAGGGGCCCCATTTCACACCGCGTGAACAGTCCCATTACCTGTCCCACCACAGCGCCATTTCACCAAAACTCAACTATCCCTAATTCAATTCAGTTTAGGCTATGCATATACAGGTTAGATGCGGTCTATATGAGATAAGCAAGCGAAGTTAGTTGTATGCATTGAAGAAACCACAAACAAAACCACCGTCTGAGAAAGTACCCATATACTGGTAAAATGGCGCTGTGTGTGCGCGTAATCAAATGACCAACATTGTGCATGGACAGCATACTCCCGTGGCAGTCGATGAAACATGGCATTGGGAGATCAGCAGATCACGTGACACATATTCGCAAACATACACAGCCATCTACCGGCAAATGCAGTAAAATGAAACATCGAAGGTAACGTATTTTGAGAATAAATGACTATTTAAGTCAAATAAAAGACTTAATGTAATACTGAATATCCTGAAATGGATCCCTTACTGTTTCTCGCTTATTAAAACCTACATGGAGCAATAACTTACATTCCGGTGATAAAAATGATAGAAATGATATAAAGGATGCAGAAATTTTCTCATGGCACTGGAGTGTGTATCGTAGAGATAGGATAGGAATGGTGGGAGGGGGAGTGTTCATTCTGGTGAAAGAAGAATTTGTAAGCTACGAAAAAGTTAAAGACGAGACACATGAAATTCTAGGTGTAAGGCTCATTTCTAAAGATAATAGGCAACTTGATATATTTGGAGTGTACAGATCGGGAAAGGGTAGCACTGACGCGGATTCGGAATTATTTGATAGGATAGTCAGCTATGTGGGAAACGACATGGAAAGAAATGTGATTGTAGCGGGAGATCTGAATTTGCCAGATGTCAATTGGGAAGGAAATGCGAACGACAGGAAGCATGACCAACAAATGGCAAATAAGTTAATATGGGAAGGACAGCTGATTCAGAAAGTGATGGAACCAACCAAAGGGAAAAATATCCTGGATGTGGTGCTGATAAAACCAGATGAGCTGTATAGGGAAACTGAATTAATAGATGGTATTAGTGATCATGAAGCTGTTTTTGTCGTAGTTCAAAATAAATGTGATAGAAAGGAAGATCTTAAAAGTAGGACTGTTAGGCAGTACCATATGGCTGATAGAGCAAACATGAGGCAGTTTCTGAAAAGTAACTATGATCGGTGGAAAACGGTAAATAAAAATGTAAACAGACTCTGGGATAGGTCTAAAGAAATTGTTGAGGAATGCGAAAACAGGTTTGTACCTTTAAGGGTGGTAAGGAATGGTAAAGACCCACCTTATTATAATAGAGAAATAGTCTAAGAAGGAGGTGCAGACTGGAAAGGAATAGAGTTAGAAATGGCTGTGGAAGTAAGGAGAAATTGAAGGAACTTACTAGAAAATTGAATCTAGCAAAGAAGGCAGCTAAGGATAACATGATGGCAAGCATAACTGGCAGTCATACAAATTTTAGTGAAAAATGGAAGGGTATGTATAGGTATTTTAAGGCAGAAACAGGTTCCAAGAAGGACATTCCAGGAATAATTAATGAACAAGGGGAGTGTGTATGTGAGGATCTTCAAAAGGCAGAAGTATTCAGTCAGCAGTATGTAAATATTGTTGGTTACAAGGATGATGTCGAGATAGAGGAGGAGACTAAGGCCAAAAAAGTAATAAAATTTACATATGATAACAATGAAAACTAGAAAAGCGGCTGGAATTGATCAGATTTCTGGGGATATACTAAAGACAATGGGTTGGGATATAGTACCAAATCTGAAGTACTTATTTGATTATTGTTTGGTCGGAGGAGCTATACCAGATGAATGGAGAGTTGCTATAGTAGCCCCTATGTATAAAGGAAAAGGTGATAGACATAAAGCTGAAAATTACAGGCCATTAAGTTTGACGTGCATTGTATGTAAGCTTTGGGAAGGCATTCTTTCTGATTATATTAGACATGTTTGTGAAATTAATAATTGGTTCGATAGAAGGCAATTCGGTTTTAGGAAAGGTTATTCCACTGAAGCTCAACTTGTAGGATTCCAGAAAGTTATGGCAGATATCTAGGATTCTGGAGGTCAAATGGACTGCATCGTGATTGACCTGTCTGAAGAATTTGATAGGGTGGATCATGGGAGACTACTGGCAAAAATGAGTGCAATTGGACTAGACAAAAGAGTGACTGAATGGGTTGCTATATTTCTAGAAAATAGATCTCAGAGAATTAGAGTAGGTGAAGCTTTATCTGACCCTGTAATAATTAAGAGGGGAATTCCTCAAGGCAGTATTATCGGACCTTTATATTTTCTTATATATATAAATGATATGAGTAAAGGAGTGAAATCGGAGGTAAGGCTTTTTGCGGATGATGTTATTCTCTATAGAGTGAAAAATAAGTTACAAGATTGTGAGCAACTGCAACGTGACCTCGAAAATGTTGTGAGATGGACAGCAGGCAATGGTATGTTGATAAACGGGGTTAAAAGTCTGGTTGTGAGTTTCACAAATAGGAAAAGTCCTCTCAGTTTTAATTACTGCGTTGTTGGGGTGAAAGTTCCTTTTGGGGATCATTGTGAGTATCTAGGTGTTAGTATAAAGAAAGATCTTCATGGGGTAATCACATAAATGGGATTGTAAATAAAGGGTACAGATGTCTGCACATGGTTAGGAGGGTGTTTAGGGGTTGTAGTAAGGATGTAAAGGAGAGAGCATATAAGTCTCTGGTAAGACCCTAACTAGAGTATGGTTCCAGTGTATGGGACCCTCACCAGGATTACCTGATTCAAGAACTGGAAACAAATCCAAAGAAAAGCAGCTCGATTTGTTCTGGGTGATTTCCGACAAAAGAGTAGCGTTACAAAAATGTTGCAATATTTGGGTTGGGAAGAATTGAGAGAAAGAAGAAGAGCTGCTCGACTAAGTGGTATGTTCCGAGCTGTCAGCGGAGAGATGGCGTGGAATGACATTAGTAGACGAATAAGTTTGAATGGCGTTTATAAAAGTAGGAAAGATCACAATATGAGGATAAAGTTGGAATTCAAGAGGACAAACTGGGGCAAATATTCATTTATAGTAAGGGGAGTTAGGGATTGGAATAACTTACCAAGAGAGATGTTCAATCAATTTCCAATTTCTTTGAAATCGTTTAGGAAAAGGCTAGGAAAGCAACAGATGGGGAATCTGCCACCTGGGCGACTGCCCTAAATGCAGATCAATATTGATTGATTGATTGAACATGATTTCACAGACCCATCTATCGGACTTACATAGAAATATCTGCATGGGCAACTTTCACAGACCTATACCGGGCTGTCACACAAATATCAGCGGAGACTGCTTTCATAGAGCCATCTGCCAGTGCAGCGACGTAGGCATAGTATTATTCGAATAAATTACTTTTTTAGCTAATAAAGGGCTTAATGAAATAAATACTATTTTTTCTAGTAATCCTGAGATGGACACTTTTCTCTTGATGTATAACATATAGGCGTTAGTATTGCGGCTTTCTCACAATACTGTGTTACACGTTCAAATTATGCATATATATAGAATCAGAAAGCTAAGTCATCTCCATACAGGCCATGAAGACCCTTGGAGGGGTGGAAGGTAAAGGCTTCCACTATTCGTAATCTCGGCACGTGACTGGTAGAGTGGTTAGCTCTACTCCCGGCCGCCTTTGCCCCCAGGAATTAACCTGGTACTCATTTTTGGTGTAGGCTGAGTAAACCTCAAGGCCATATGCACCTTCGGAAGTGGAAATCTCGTTTCTTAAATTTTACGATTTCCTGGCGGGGATCGAACCCACGTCCTTCCGAGCGAACCAAGCATCCCTTTACCGCCTCGGCCAGGCAGCCCCTTGTATATATAGCAGACTGCTGTGTAATAATACAAACCTATTATACAATGATTTTTAAAGAAATGTTTGCAAGTGATTTATCGTTGCACTAACACATCGAAGGTTTTCGTGGCCTTCAATAAGGTACAGCCCAAACATTTGCTTTGTGTGAAAAAAGGAAACCACGGAAAACCGTATGCAGGGCTGCCGACGGTGGAATTTGAACCCATCACCTCCCGAACGCAACGCCCTAGGTAAAAAATAATAGTAATATAGCTTCAGCTGCCGGTGTGGACATTCTGATTCGATGCCATTCATGCATCCTGCATGTCAGTTTTGACGTTCCAGTTTTACTCTAGCAAATAACAAAGATACATAATACTGTTTAGCGAACTACGACTGTTTTAAATAATTTTGTCACATAGACACCAAATATCTCACCGGAGATGTTTTACAAGCCGACGTCATACGATATGGAGTGCCGAATGGACATTTTTTACGCCCCTCAAGAAATCCGACTACCGGTACCACCGCCAGGTTTGGTCCAGCGGAAGTGGGATTCAGACGAATGCCGTACCCATAATGCGCAGAAGGAGCTTACTATGCATGTTAATGACTAGTATAACACGCCAGGTCATAACAATATGGATGTGAAGTGTAATAACGTAATACCGACACTGACTTTTCAGCAATACGGTTCCGATTTGAACCTCGGCCAATTTTTTGAAGCTTCTGTTATTCAAATTTCCTGTATAAATGGAAGTCCTGAGAGACACCACTCATATAAACTTGCAACCTTGTTTCTTATAATGAGGTGCTATATCCAGTACAAAACTGATTTAGTTGTGTATTTGTACCGACATCCTCAGAATAATATAGTACTGATACAACGCCGTGTACGTGCTTCCTTAGTGGCTTGCCTACCTTGTGTCGATACAAAGCCGTTACAACCTTTCTTTTTGCACTTCACACTTCACCATTGTTAATTATGTTACTGTAAATGAATTACACCGGCTGTGAATAAACTTGCCACGTACTTCGAGTGGTCGTTTGTTTTTGTAGGCTTTCTACCGACTTGTTCTAAGTATCACTGAGAGCTGGATTTCCCCTCGACTTGAGTAATTTTATTTGTTTATACATGTGGGGACGACTGGCATGTCCCAGGAGTTCCTGCGAGCGACAGCTCGCTGAATGGGGTGACGCTGCTGACGAGAGCAGCACCACCACCGCACAAAGGTCAACAGACTGCTAGCCGGTTACACCTTGTCCACCTGAATACGGATTGCAATGGGGGATTTTTCGTAATAAAACTGGTGCGGGTTCCCCAGCACCTCGTTGGCTATAAATTCACCTGTACGAATGAATTAAAATCATTGACGTATCTTTCATCCAGCCACTATGTGTAAATTCCCTCTGCTGCATAGATATGCTCCTGTCTCCAGAAACAACGTTCAATCTATGGCGCTTTTATTACCATTTTATAATACAAAGCATGTTAGCCGGATACATTGCCGCATCGTCTGCCCGCAAATTAGAATTACTTCGCAATTAAAGCAATAAGTGCAGGCAGTTCTGACCGCTATTACAGTGCGATCGATTTAGGGTTTTAATCAAGCGATATCCCATTTCCATTCATATTCCATGAGCTGTATGTGGAGTCTATGGCGTTCTCTCTCTATCCAGTATATTTCAAAGTCTTGCTACAACCGATCCTCAAAAGCTAGCGGTACAGAGGTCACCTGTATTTCGAGCAATGTTATGACACAGTGTCTAGCACCACTCGCTTTCATCTATGTGGCTACAAATGTATATAGTACAAAAGATCATATTAGGATTTGTGATGCCGTTTCAAGAAGAGTCTCTCTGTCTTTCAGCTCTTGTCATCACCAACATACTTAAAGAGATGAAACGAGAAGAAGGGTGTGCTTTCTTGTAAAGCAGATCACCATCATTGAAAAATTACTGTGTTATGTCATTTTTTTTATACAGAAGGGCACAATTCCAAGTTCGGTCCCCAGAATATACAAGATGGTCAGCCCACCCTTTCTTATTTCATTGTACGAAACCCAACCAGTCCGTCTCCGTGGTGTAGTGGTTAGTGCGATTAGCTGCTACCCCCGGAGGCCCGGGTTCGATTCCCGGCTCTGCCACGAAATTTAAAATGTGGTACGAGGGCTGGAACGGGGTCCACTCAGCCTCGGGAGGTCAACTGAGTAGGGATGGATTCGACACCTACCTCAGCCATCCTGGAAGTGGTTTTCCGTGATTTCCCACTTCCCCTCCAGGAAAAGGCCGGGATGGTACCTAACGTATGACCACTGCCGCTTCCTTCCCTCCTCCTTATCTATCCCTTGTAATATTCCCATCCCCCGGCAAGGCCCTTGTTCAGCATTGCAGGTGAGGACGCCAGGGCTAGGTACTGGTCATCCTCTCCAGTTGTATCCCCGACCCAGAGTCTGAAACTCCAGGACATTGCCCTTGAGGCGATAGGGGTGGGATCCCTCGCTGAGTCCGAGGGAAAAACCGACCCTGGAGGGTAAACCGATAAAGAAGAAGAAGAAGAAACCCAACCAACATTAAATTTCTTCCAACGGTCTATATTGCTCTGCTCTGCATCCGGACTTTGCGACAGTAATGTAGCGTACTGTAAATGGGCCAGGAAACTCGCAAAGAAAAAGCTACTATGCACAATTTCCCCTCACAATTCTAGGGATAATTATACAAACGTGCGATCTATTTATCCCAGAAATAACACACGTACCCGTAATGCGATCAAATTAATAGGTTATACCATGCGATCACTGATAGTAGAAAGTTAAATGAACGCCATAAACCGTGTTTGAAAACTCCGATACCGATATTAAGTTTCGAGATGTAAGGGCCTTGGTTTAGTACTACACTTCTAGGGAGTGTCATGTACAGGTTGTTGTTTTTGTTCCTGAACTGGTAATACGTTTGCCGGGCTGAGTGGCTCAATGTATGAGGCGCTGGCTTTCTAACCTCAAGTGGGCTGCTTTCGATCCCGGTTCAGTCCGGTTGTGTTTGAAGGTGCTCAGATACGTCAGCCTCGTGTAGGTACATTTACTGGCACGCAAAAGACCTCCTGCGTGACAAAATTCTGCCACGTCTGCGTCTCCTGAAACCGTCAAAATTAGTTAGTGAGACGTAAAGCAATATTATAATTATTATTATTCGATAGTTTACCGGTTGCCTGTGGCATCGTCGTATCGGTACTGTACGGGTACGAATCCAACCATATGCATTTTTTCGTACGACATATCGTGCCCCATTTTAATGGAAAAACAATGTTTATCCACATTTACCAGCTCACTTCACATCATATATTCCAGAGACGATTGCGTTCATATGTTGCTAATTTATGGAGAAACAAGGCAGAAGGCATTCGAATCGTAACGCATACTTCAAGGGCGGTTTTCTGACAGAAGACTACCTGTTACCAATATGTCCCGAAACATTGAACGATGATTGCGATCAACGGGGGCCCTGGGAAGGGTACTTCCTTTTAGAGATGCTGCTATAACGTCTGGTTCAAATGAATTGTTGGACGCTGTCCGGAATAATCCTCATACTGCATTATTACACAGATACTTGCACGACAGACCAACATCAGTGATCGTCTGTTTGGCGAACATTGTATATCAATATGTTTCACCCATACCACCTGCAGTTGCACCAGCAGATCTACGGACGTAGTTTCGATGCTCGGGTAATAATTTCTCAATGGGCACTGAGCAGTGTGAGCTATGATGCAGCTCTTTTGTCTATTAAAATAGAGACCCCATTTCAGATGAGTCATGATATCGTAACGCGGCGGCACTGTGAAACGTCACAGTATGCACTACTGGAGCGCAGAGAATCCCAATTGGGTAAGACAGGATGCATTTCAAGTGAAGTGGGAAGTAAATGTCTGGTTTGATATGTGGGGCGAGTACCTAGTCTCACTATATTTCTTCGACGGCCATCTGATGGGAGAACGCTACCTTAATTGTCTTCAAAATGAACTTCTAGATTTCTTGGAAAACGTACCACTACTCAACCGATTACGAATGCGGTTTCAGTGGGACGGGGCCCCTCCTCATGGATCAGTAGTCGTCCGGTACCATCTTCAGGCTTGAAATCCTAATAATGGATAGGAAGAAGAGGACACGTTTTCTGGCACGCAGACCAGACTTCTTCCTGTCAGGCCACTTAAAGCAAGTAGTGTATGAACAGGAACCGGAAAATCCTTGTCACCTTCGGCAAATTGATCACCGAGTTTGCCAAGTTGTTACACCTCACATCTTACAACGGGTAAGAATGCCCTTACAACGTGGTGCTGAAATCTGTATAAAACATGGTGGTCAGCATTTCGAGCACTCTCTCCGCTTAATATGCAGGGTACCCTGCCGTAGTCCAACCTGGTTACGCAACATCCGATAAAACCTGTTCTTTTCAGAACGAAAAAAATTCGCTCGTTGGAACAAGTAGGCACGCGACCATGTCACATGCACTGTAAACGGCATTAGGTGAAAGGAAATTTTACCAGCCTGGCAATTTGATCCGATTCGTCACAGCTTGGCTACGTAAGGTCAACGAAGCGTGATTTAGCCACCTTAGTTGCGGAGAGCCGTGGCGCATGATTGAAAAGTATGAAATCTTTTCATAGTCGTAATAGATACTTCGGTTCCAGGACGTTTGGTCCACGCCGAAAGGTTCACTTACGGTGAGGTCCATCTGAAGTCCAATGTCCATTAAATATGTAGTCAACAATCTTGTTTCATCCTTCCCTTATACATCCACTCTAGGTAATGTCCACTTGTCCACAATCCTCTTTCGTCCACTCCTGGTAATGTCCAATTACCAGAAGACCTTTTAATGAACGTTATGCATAACATGTCGTTGGCTTACTTCTAAAACCTCGTATATCCCAATGCACTTCCAATTCGTTTTCTTCCTTAAGACTGATCACGCCTCCCAGTCACGTATGGATGTACAGTCCGTCAGAACAATTTTCGTTGTGTTCCTTTTCCTATGAACCTTAAATACGTTAAACTCTAGGAGTGCTTAAATTCGCCATGAAAACATCCCTACAATACTGTATGGTAAGGTCCCATTTTCCTTTACATGTCTGCACAGGAAAATGAACACTACGAAAAAGGTTCTGTTGGAATACATATACATGTGTGACTGGGAGGCGTGACCAGTGTTAAGGAATGTAATGGGTAGGAAGAACATTGTGACATACGAGGTTTTAGAAGTAAGCCGACGATATAATAAATAAATACATATATACATATATATCATTTTATTTGTGTAGCAGAAATAATTACTGCAAATATATTCAGTAGCTGTTATAGATTTCATTCATCAATCATTTCTGCAGAATATATCTTCAGTCTGTAAGCGACGGCCCTCAGGTAAGTAGTCATGCGTAGTTCGTCCTTATATTGTTTATATCGCCACACAACTTAAGCATTGTGTCTTTGGTTTGCTTAATATGCTTCGTTCAGTGGCGGTCTTCTCTTAATGTGGCCTCCTAGAACTGAGTGATTTCTTGTTCATTTTGCTCCTGTTCATCTATCAATGTGTCTGTGAACCTCCACAGGGAGGGATGGTGAACAGTCATCAATCTTTGAAATTTATTATGCCACCTGTTGTAAACAAGATAAGGTTTACAAGAACACAACTTATTTATTTGCTTCACACAGAATTCTACAGTATGTACAAGAATAAAACATAAAATTGTCTTGAAGCAAAGTAGATGATTAATCTTGAGAGAGTTTCTGTTTCTATACGCTATGTACACTCTGAATGTATTTACACACACTGTTATCTTGAAAAGATAGTTCTTGGGAAAGATATAGTTCGTGATAGTTGAAAACTATCATTTGCACTAGCATAGATTAGCTAAGAGAGTTCCTTCTAACTTGAAGTGTCTGAGTTCATAAGCTTGTACTAAATGAAAGCTATGTTCACAAGTAGAGAATCTAATGTGTGTGTCGGAGCTTGAGTGAGCTTGGGGATGTGTGGCATACAACATCGGGGCTCGACATGGATGAAGGAACGGGAAAGTGGAGTAGAGACCTGAGGTGAAACCTCATACTACCAGAATTCCGTCCACCTGGTAGAGACACATTTTTAAGAGGAGTAGCCTCCGTGTTCGACGTTCAGTGTATTCTGGAGCAGGACACTGGGGAGAATCCTCATGAGTGACAGACAGGGAGCTCCTTATATACTGCACACGACGTAACAGACACGAGCACTGAAGACTGCGCGTCGAGTCTCGAATGATCCACGCTTGCGTGCGTGCGGCTGGCTGGCGCTGAGCGAAGAGAGCGGAGGACATACAACACCCTCCCCTCCTAAATACGCCGATACGGCGTGAAGCGGCGGCGGCGCTGGCGGCGGCTACGATGCTGGGCAGGAGCTTCTGACGTCTCTGTTGTATTGTCCGGAGCTGTGACTGGGCGGAGTGGCGCTGCATCATCCTGAAAGGAACCCATGGTTATTAAAAAGTCTAAAGCTCGTTCAGGAATAGATTTATCTGGCTTAACAAGAGAATCAATAGCCGGATATGGACGGTAGCGCAGGCGTATCTGGTCCTGGTGGCGGCAAATGCGTTTCTCAGCAGTCCGAATCTCGTAGAGTCGATGGCCCAAAGGTCTGCAGATGACACCAGGTAACCAGAGCGGGTTTGACTTGAATGTCCTTATGTAGACCCTGTCGTTGACGGTGAACTTTGTTGGCGAGGTCTTAGGCTGGGCCGGAAGAGGCTGCAACAGAGAAAGTAATGTTCTGTGAGGTCGTCCATGGAGCTTTTGTGCGGGAGTGACATTATCAGCGCCGGGCAGAGTTCTGTAGTTGCTTAAGAGTTGTAACAATGCTTGGTCTTTAGTTAAGCCTGAAGAGACATCATTTTTCATACTTTTCTTAAAGGTTTGTACAAAGCGTTCAGCTTCACCATTAGATTGAGGGTGAAAAGGCGGTGCTAGGATATGGCGAATGCCATTATATGTACAGAAGTTCTTAAAAGCAGTAGCTGTAAATTGCGGTCCATTGTCAGAAATTAGGACTTGAGGTAAGCCTTCAGTTGTAAATATTTTCTGAAGAGCACGAATGGTAGCTTCTGTAGTAGTAGTCGAATGCATATCCACTACATAGGGAAAGTTCGATAGAGAATCTATGACGATGAGCCACATGGAATTGAGGAAAGGACCTGCGAAATCGAAGTGAACTCGTTCCCATGGAGAAGTAGCAGGAGGCCATGAAGCTAGATCAGAAGACGGGGCGTTCTGATTAATTTGACATTGTTCACAATGGCGGATGAGCTTTACGATGGCGGCATCAATACCAGGCCAGTAGCAGTGTTGACGTGCCAGTTGCTTAGTGCGGGATATACCCCAATGACTTTGGTCTAACAAGTCGAGAACTTGTGTCTGTAGACTAGGTGGGATAACCACTCGGAAGGTGGTGCCGGTTTCGAGGAGTATAACTCCGGCACGAGTCGTAAGACGATGCTGAATACGATGATAAGGCGCAAGGTGGGCAGGAAGTTTGTTCTGAAGGGGCCAACCATTGCGGATGTAAGTAAGTACCGTAGCAAGTGTACTGTCCTTATCCGTAGCTTTAGCAATGCAGGTAGCGTCAATAGGCAAGGTGGATACGGTGTCTTCGAGTTCTATGTCTAACTGAAGACATTCGGATTCTTTAGAATCGAAGGCGGTATCAGGACCGACTGGTAAGCGAGAGAGGGCATCAGCATTACAATGCTGGGATGTGGCACGATAGGCGATCTGATAGGAATAATCAGAAAGGAACATGGACCATCTTTGAAGCTTTCTGAGGGAATGCTCAGGGATCTTATTACCAGGATGGAATAAGTGTACTAGAGGCTTGTGATCAGTAATGATCAGGAAATGGTTGCCATAGAGATATTAATTGAAACGGCGAATACCAAAGATGATTGCTAAAGCTTCTTTTTCTATCTGGGAGTACCGACGTTGATGCTCATTAAGTGTCTTCGAAGCAAAGGCGATGGGGCGTTCTTGTCCGTGACGATCCTTCTGGGAGAGAACGGCGCCGACGCCGTAATCTGATGCGTCAGTAGCTAGCGTGATGAGCTTGCCAGGCTGAAAATGAGTGAGGTTAACAGCTTGAACAAGGGCTTTGTTGATCCTTTGCCAGGCCTGTTGGCATTGCGGAGACCACTGAAATTTAACACCTTTTTTGCGTAAGGCGTTTAATGGAGCTGCCACTGAAGCGAAGCGGGGAATGAACTTGTTATATTAGTTCGCTTTGCCTAGGAAGGATTGGAGATGCTTGAGGTTCTGTGGTACAGGCATGTTTACAATCGCCGAGACATTCTGTTCATAGGTTGAATGCGGTTTTTATCGAGGATGTGTCCCAGGTAGTGAACTTGCGGCTGAAAGAAAGTGCATTTAGCGAGATTCGCTCGTAGGCCATTGTCTTTCAACTTCGTGAGAAGGAGGCGCAGATTATGGAGATGTTCTTGATGATCTGCGCCGGTCACAATAATATCATCAAGGTAGTTAGCACAACCGGGAATGGAGGCGGTGAGTTGAGCTAAATAGCGCTGAAAAATAGCAGCTGAGGAAGAGACGCCGAACGGGAGACGCTGGAGCTGGAGCAGTCCGATAGGAGTGTTGAGTGTGAGAAATTGCTTGTATTCTTCGTCTAAAAGTAGCTGTAGATAGACTTCTTTAAGATCCACTCTAGAGAAGAATTGTCCACCAGCTAGACGACGGAATAAGTCCTCTGGACGGGGAATTGGAAATATATCTGTGTCGATTTGTGCGTTGATCGTAGATCGGAAATCACCACAAAGTCGTACATTGCCATCAGGTTTCTTGATTACAACTAGTGGAGTGGCCCATTGACTGGAATTGACTGGTACCACTATTCCAGCTTCTACCCATCTTTCTAACTCCTTAATGACCTGGTCTTGAAGTGCCAGGGGTACTGGACGTGCTTTGAAAAAGCGCGGCTTAGCTCCTGATTTCAACTGTATGTGAGCTGTATAGTTGTTGGCGGTTCCGAGCGTAGAGTCGAAGACTTCAGGAAACTGCTCTAGGAGAGCCGTAATATCAGAAGTAGGTTGCAACGTAGATACTACGTTGATGTTGTTATGAATCTGGAAGCCGAATAAATTAAAGAGATCCAGGCCCATAATGTTCGATGCGGTGTAGTTGTTGACTACGAGTAGTGGAATGACCTTCCGAATTTCTTTATAACTGGCTGGAAGCGTGATTTGGCCTTTAATGTCAATCTTCCGTTTGTTACATGTAACAAGCTGGATGTCAGCTGGAGAGAATGAAGGTGAACCTAAGTCGTGATATGTAGCCAGGTTAATGATAGAGACAGGTGATCCAGTGTCTAACTGAAAATCGACAGAGCGATCAGAGAATGATAGAGGAACGATGATCTTGTGAGAATTCTTGGTGGGAAGAATAAGATTTACCTGATCAACTTCCATGTCCTGTCGGGGCTGTATATGCTTCGGGCGTGCTGCAGGAGTCTTAGCATGGCGGAGCGAACTCTGACATACAGTCTTGATGTGTCCTACTTTATTACATCGTTCACAATTGGCTTTGAAAAAACGACAGGCACGACGTTCATGATGTTTGAAACATCCTCTGCAGGAAGGTAGGAGTTGCGACTTGCTCTTAGAAGTGGGCTTCCTTGGAGAAGAACGAGAGGGAACCGGGCGAGAATGCTTGGCAGAGAGCGACTTGGCTGCGCGGTTCAAGGTAGCAGAGGACTGGCGGGCTGGAGTAGAGACTTGAGCGACTTCGTGTTTAGAAGCTATTTCTGCCGCAGTCTTGGTAGTAAGTTCATATACCGTAGCAATACGCTGGACGTCTTCTAAAGAAGGGTAACTCTTCCTGACAGCGTCAAAACGAACTTTGTCCTCAGGAGTATGCAGAATGACCATATCCCGAATGAGGGAATCGGTATAGGGCGTACCACAACCGTCCTTGGAACATATAAAATGGCAGGGTTTAGCTAGACCTCGCAATTCCGCTATCCATTCAGCATGAGTCTGATGCAGTTGCTTCCTGCTCTGAAAAAATTTGTAGCGAGCGGCCACTATGTGCGGGGCTTTAGCATAGTGTTCAGTGATACGGGCCAAGAGCTGTGCGAACGGCACTTCAGAAAGTTGCTCCTCTGGACTTAAATTTTGTAGTAATTCGCACGTAGCATTGCCAACCGAACTGAGAAATAGTGCACGTTGGCGCTTGCCATCCGTGACGGAATGGCATCTGAAATGTTGCTGTAGGCGGGCGAAATAGACTGACCATTTTTCCTTAGCCGGATCAAAAGCAGAGAACGGAGGAATTGCTGAGGGCTGTGTAGAAACAGAAAGAGTTTGCATAGCTGTGAGCAATGCCGCTTGTTGTTGCTGCATGAATTGCTGTTGTTGCTGCTGTAGAGCTTGCAATACGGCAGCTAGCTGCTCGGCTGTAGCCATGTTGAGATGCGTGAGAGAAAATAACTTGTCTAGCAGCGTGTACTGAGCTGGCTGTAGGCGAGACCTTCACCGGAACAGCTGGGAGTGTGTGAGAGAGCAAGCAAGCTGAAGCGTGCCGAACAGGTGCTGCGAGCGAGAGAGAGCCTTGGAATGTCGGCTGACTGTCCGTAGTTCGAAGGAGGCTAATAGTTGCACTGTAGAAAAGGCTAACTGCTGGTAGAGGCCGTACAGGTTCCAATGTGGAGTGGTGATAGTTACGGAGTATAGTGTCACTGTGCCAATGAGTGGACGATATCCTGTAAGAGTTTGTTGCCCTGTCGCGAATGAGTTGACGACAGAATGTAATCAGTTTTGTACCTCGTTTCGAATGAGTGGGCGACACACTGACCACTGTTTGACTTCGTCGCCAATGAGTTGGTGGCAGATGGCACGTAGTTTTCTTACCTCGTCGCCAATGAGTTGTGTTGTAAACAAGATAAGGTTTACAAGAACACAACTTATTCATTTGTTTCACACAGAATTCTACAGTATGTACAAGAATAAAACATAAAATTGTCTTGAAGCAAAGTAGATGATTCAACTTGAGAGAGTTTCTGTTTCTATACAGTATGAACACTCTGAGTGTATTTACACTCACTGCTATCTTGAAAAGATAGTTCTTGGGAAAGATATAGTTCGTGATAGTTGAAAACTATCATTTGCACTAGCATAGATTAGCTAAGAGAGTTCCTTCTAACTTGAAGTGACTGAGTTCATAAGCTTGTACTAAATGAAAGCTATGTTCACAAGTAGAGAATCTAATGTGTGTGTGTCGGAGCTTGAGTGAGCTTGGGGATGTGTGGCTTACAACATCGGGGCTCGACATGGATGAAGGAACGGGAAAGTGGAGTAGAGACCTGAGGTGAAACCTCATACTACCAGAATTCCGTCCACCTGGTCGAGACACATGTTTAAGAGGAGTAGCCTCCGTGTTCGACGTTCAGTGTATTCTGGAGCAGGACACTGGGGAAAATCCTCATGAGTGACAGACAGGGAGCTCCTTATATACTGCACACGACGTAACAGACACGCGCACTGAAGACTGCGCATCGAGTCTCGAATGATCCACGCTTGCGTGCGTGCGGCTGGCTGGCGCTGAGCGAAGAGAGCGGAGAACATACAACACCACCCCTCGACGGCATTGTTTGTTCTCTGCTGACCACTTATCACGAGGTAATAAACGTTCCACATTTCGATAGGGAATCTTGCGCTCTCAGCTCTTCGTCGACCTCGAGCTCGTCTTCCTCTAACATATACTCGCTTGACGGATCACACCAGACCGTCAAAGTTCTCTGACATTACTTCAACAATGTCCTCAAATACATCAAAGACGTCTTCAATGAGAACAAAAGGTAATCCTAAGAGCAATGAAACTTCCTTCCGTACTTCACTCCCTATGGTGTTATATTCTGCTGCTACTCCCATTGACTGAATATGAAGCTAGTCGGACTGGACTAGTGGAATAAGCAACCATTTGTATTTGTAGTTGGGAAAATTTGTCGGGCTGTGTTAATATTTGCCAACTCGAAATCCATTCATTAATGTTTCCGGATGTATACGGATATTTGCTTCTCTAGGTGTATCTATATCACTTTCGTACAGCACTCGGTATGTGTCCTCGGTTTTCCGCGGTGTCAGAGCGTTTACAAGTGGGAAGACGTGCCATCGGAAAATACCATGCGAGGTAAACAATTGCATGAATTGATTTGGCGCTGTCATAAATGTGCCACCTGGAAACATAATTGGGCTAGCAGAGATCAGTCTCCGGTTCTCCATTGCTTCAAAAATAAGTGTTCTATTCTCATCTTCTGGCCCGCAGTGGTACAAATGAAACCCCTATCCAGCACGGGTAACGCGGTATTCATCCGGAATGTCAATGTCTTGCAATGAAGAGGGATTGGTAGGTCGGTATCTATTTTGATTTCGATTGACCTGCCTTCGCAACGTACTCCCTTCAGGTAACATCAAACGTACCTCTTCATCGCTCACGCTTCTTAATGCCATCCGCAAAGTTTGTGCTGGTGGTCCATGCGGGTTGCTTTCTGCGCGGCGCTTTAGGTTGTCCCCGACATTCCTTACTTTCCCATGCACACCCGCTCCATCTTGATGATCTCTCGTGCCATCCTTTTGCACTTGTACATCTTCAAGTTCAATCCCTGTACTCCACCTAGCACTGGAGAAGCTTCGTTGCTCACATCTCCAGTAATGTCGTAAACCGTCCTTACTGAATGAATGGAAGTGATATGTATAATTAATGAAATGTAGCATCGGTTTATTTCTTTCAGACAAAATCGCCTCTGCCATAATTTTGCATCATATTGTTCATAAATGATATCACCTAGCAACGTGGAAAAGTATTGCTTCAATTTGCAATAATGATAACGATATTCGACTTGATATTATAACTAGACTACTCTCTTAGTGGACTAAAGGAAAGTGAACCAAGCAGTATTGGTGGACCATACGGAATGGACAAAATGGCTAATGGACGTTAAATAAACTGGACAAATGAGTCAGTGGACATTGGACCTTTCGTGGTCCTGACTGCAAGTGGACCTTACGGTCTGGACCAAACGTCCGCTAATCGACACTTCGTGTCCAAACGTAAGGTGGTGTTATTTGCAGCTGTGATCGTTTTAAACATTGAATATTCTTTTCATCATCGAAATAACATTATCGCTAATGATTTCATTAATATTCTCGAGCATGAAGTGTAAAGTTATGCTAAGGTAAGAAAGGATCATGAACCAGTATTCTTAGGTTGGTTATGATGTAAGAGTTCGTTGGGTTGTGTATCTACAAAAAAGAAAAAAGCGGTGGTCAGGGCACCCAGTATATTCAGACTGGGTCAACTGAAATGTTCATATTAAATAACTCGTAGACTGGTTAAGATGTCCAAAGTCTGTTTATGCTTCTGTAATGTTACTTACGGACTCATAAACGAACTTGCAGTACTTCTCGATGGTGACAATATCTACTGTGAAAATGGTACATTTAAAAAAATGGAACTACACTGTTTCCTGCTCCTAGCACTAGAGATCTACGCACTGAAATTTCAAGGGTCCCATTGCTTTCAAAATCCGATGAGTATTTCTAGATAAAGTGAAATGTCTTCAGACGCGCTTTCTTCACCAGCCATGAGACCTATTCGTACAAATCACTAACCTGGCAGCAAAAAAGAAAAAAAGTGCTATTTGCAGAATTCCTTCACTCTCTTCACTGTCCTCCTTCAGTATTCATACCGGGCGAGTTGGCCGTGCGGTTAGAGGCGTGCGGCTGTGAGCTTGCATCCGGGAGATAGTGGGTTCGAATCCCACTGTCGGCAGCCCTGAAGATGGTTTTCCGTGGTTTCCCATTTTCACACTAGGCAAATGCTGGGGCTGTACCTTGATTAAGGCCACGGCCGCTTCCTTCCTACTCCTAGGCCTTTCCTATCCCATCGTCGCCATAAGACCTATCTATGTCGGTGCGACTTAAAGCCACTAGCAAAATTATCAGTATTCTTCCTAGTGAATCCTTAAATATGCTATGATGAAATTGTATGGTTAGAAACCTTTAATGCCGCCGAAGGTTACAGGTAAATACAAGTGCATATCCGACGTCTTTTAAAGAACAACATTAATTCGAATATGGCGACCACGGCTGTCGAACGAAGCACGTGTGTAGGCATTCGGTTTTATGAGAAGCACTTGTCAGATTTTGAAAATAATCGCACTGTTTAGTTTGCAATGATTCTCTGACACCTTCCCAATTAATTTTTCCTCGAAACAAATTTTCACAAAATGATTCATACGTACAAGCGTTTCTCTCATTGACAGTAGTCCTAATAAAATTTTCCGAATTATTTATTTTCCCATATACCGGGTGGATCATCAGCCCCTTATTTTTTCCTAGAAAGGTAACAAAGCTAATGCGTATATCATTGTCATCCGAAAAACGTTAGTACTTGCTTCTTTATGGCCTTTGTACAACGATACCCTTTATATAATATTAACGAATATGCTAGAAATCATTAGCGGCGGTGTTATTTCTATTACTTAAACTATAATGATTGTGGTAAACAATCACAGCTGCGAATAACACTATCATACGTTTGGATAGGAAGTGTCTATAAAGACTACAATGTGGCTATAGCGCCTGTCAATGCTATTGCAACAGCCAAGCTGTTTGATAGTACGTTCGAATCACAGGCTGGTGCGCATTTTTATCGATTAACGCCGTTTACAGTGACTGTAATATGGCGGCCGTGTATCATCCTGTTCCAAACTGTGAATTTTTATTTGGTCCTCAAAAGGACCGTTTTTATCCGATGTAAAGTAAACAGGTTGGAATACCATGTGATGGTCTGTAGGTAGGACGTAGAGTACCGTGCATATTCAGAGTAACAAGTGTTCGAAATGTTGACCACTTTACAGTGATCATTTAACTTTTGACAATTACGGAGTACGTGGCATACATTTTAATTCGATCGTACTTTCTCCATAAATTAGCAACAATGGAATGTACTCTTCGCAGGAATATTTTTTTCGGACTCAGCGAGGGATCCCACCTCTACCGCCTCAAGGGCAATGTCCTGAAGCTTCCCATTCTCGGTCGGGGATACAACTGGAGAGGGTGACCAGGTGGAGTCACCTGCTGTGCTGAAGAGGAAGCTAATCACACTAAACACTCAACACATAAGCGGATTCATAGGCATACATCGACAGGAATTGAATAAGTGCTATGATGTGATCTAGTAGGTGTGGCTTATTATTTTCATTCGCTGGATTCGGTAGGTTGTGGATTCGAATTCCATGCAAGCCGTCCTGAAAATTGTTTTACTTGGTTTTCCAGTTTCACCACTGGGCGAATGCCCGGGCGGTACCTTAAAAAATGATGAATGCTGATTGCCTTCCCAATTCTTCTCCCACCCATCCTTAGGGGAAAGATGCCAATTCAGAGCGCACCCCTTAAAACTAATAGAAAAAATATTGATTATTATTGTGTGTTGTGTTTGAGTCATCAGTCCATAGACTGGTTTGATGCAGCAATCTATGCCACCCTATCCTGTGCTAACCTTTTCATTTCTGCGTAACTATTGCATCCTACATCCGCTCTAATCTGCTTGTCATATTCATACCTTGGTCTACCCCTACCGTTCTTACCACCGACACTTCCTTCAAAAACCAACTGAACAAGTCCTGGGTGTCTTAAGATGTGTCCTATCATTCTATCCCTTCTTCTCGTCAAATTTATCCAAATCGATCTCCACTCACCAATTCGATTCAGTATCTCTTCATTCGTGATTCGATCTATCCATCTCACCTTCAGCATTCTTCTGTAACACCACATTTCAAAAGCTTCTATTCTCTTTCTTTCTCAGCTTGTTATCGTCCATGTTTCACTTCCATACAATGCCACGCTCCACACGAAAGTCTTCAAAAAACATCTTTCTAATTCCGATATCAGTGTTTGAAAGCTCTTCCTTGCTTGTGCTACTCTGCATTTCATGTCCTCCTTACGTCTGCCATCATTAGTTATTTTACTACCCAAGTAACAATATTCATCTACTTTCTTTAAGACTTCATTTCCTAATCTAATATTTCCTAGATCACCTGCCTTCTTTCTACTGCACTCCATTGCTTTTGTTTTGGATTTATTTATTTTCATCTTGTACACCTTACCCAAGATATCATCCATATCATTCAGCAACTTTTCGAGATCTTCTGCAGTCTCAGATAAAATAACAATATCATCGGCAAATCTCAAGGTTTTGATTTCCTCTCCTTGGACTGTAATTCCCTTTCCAAATTCCTCTTTGATTTCCTTTACTGCCTGTTCTATGTAAACATTGAAAAGGAGAGGGGACAAACTAGAGCCTTGCCTCACTCCTTTCCGGATTCCTGCTTCTTTTTCAAAGCCCTCGATTCTTATCACTGCAGACTAATTTTTATACAGATTGTAGATAATTCTTCGTTCTCGGTATCTGATCCCTATCATCTTCGGAATCATAAATAGCTTGGTCCAATCAACATTATCGAATGCCTTTTCTAGTTCTACAAATGCCATGTACGTGGGCTTGTCCTTGATTCGATCCTCTAAGATCAGACATAAAGTCAGGATTGCTTCACGTGTTCCTACGTTTCTTCTAAAACCAAATTTATCTTCTCCCAACTCAGCTTCAACTTGTTTTCGCATTCTTCTGTAAATAATACGTGTTAACATTTTGCAGGCATGAGATACTAAAGTAATGGTGCGGTAGTTTTCACACCTGTCAGCACTGGCTTTCTTGTGAATAGGTACAACAACATTCTGCCGAAAATTGGATGGGACTTCTCCTGTCTCATACATCTTGCACACTAAATGAAATTATTATTGTATCCCCGCTAAAATGGAGCACCTCTGTCGTTCAAAAAATTTGCATTGTGCTGCATTCGAACCACTACGGTGGTGATACACACATATTTTCTGCTCCAGGTGTTAACCTATCAAACCACGTTGTCAACATCCAGCATTCTTACCACAGGATTAGTACGTAAGTACGGCCATTCCACCTCGAAACTTTTTTTTTTTTAATAGCATACGTGTCAAAGTCTTCAATGAAGGTTTTCAGTATTCATTTAACTCCCTTACGTTATAGAGCATGTGGCGTAACCCATTAATTCGATCGTATTACGGGTGCCTGTATTATTTCAAGGAGCAATAAATCGCATGATTGCAGAATGGTCCATAGTATTTGGTGCGGAAATGTGCATAGATGTTTTACGTTTGCTAGGTCCATGGATCAATTTACAGTGATGACACACAACTAGGGGAGAGCCTTACTGATCATAAGGAGAAATTTTAAATTATTTGGTGCTCATAAAACTAAATTATAAGGATCTTTATGTTATACGCGATATTTGGGTTGCCTGCCTCCGAAAAATTAAGAGGCTGTTGCACCACGCTGTATATATATTTTCCTCGCAATACAAATTTTCTACGTAGGAACATGAAAATTACTTTGAAATCAATACACATTTCATTAGGCCTATAACAGTTTTTACGTGAAATATTATTACAGGATTGCCGATAAATTATAGCGTAAAATTATACGTTTGTGTTCTCCAATGATTTCTAATTCTATTTTCTTCTGTATTGAATTCCAGCACAACTGATTTCATCCTGTTCTGAATTCGAATCCACTTCTCTTTATATTTGGATTGTATTGCTTGCCGGAAGGAGAGCTGCAAAAGGGCTCTATTAGCATCAGTCTGTTCCTTTTGAAATTCTCTTAATATCCTATACAGGAAGGGATGATAATTGCTAGCTAAGCTTCGAAATCGATTATGAAATCCATCAGAAATCTTCTGTGGCGGGCTGCTTCAGACAGTTAAGGCTCTGGCTTTCTGAGCCGAGGTTGGCACGTTCGATCCTGGCTCAGTCGACTGGTATACGAATGTGCTCAAATACGTCAGACACGCGACGGTAGATTTAGCGGCAAAATTCCGGCACATCGCTGGCCCCCAAAACCGTACAAATAGTGGGACTTAAAACCAGTAACAATATTATTGTTATCTATTATTATTATTATTATTATTATTATTATTATTATTATTATTATTATTATTATTATTATTATTATTATTATTATTTTACAATTGGCTTTACGTCACATCAACACAGATAGGTCTTACGGCGACGGTAGGAGAGGAAAGGGCTGGGAGTGGGAAGGAAGCGGCCGTTGCCTTATTTTAAGATACAGCCCCAGCATTTGCCTGGTGTTAAAATGGGAAACCATTGAAATCATCTTCAGGACTGCTGACAGTGGGGTTCGAATCCAGTATCTCTCGGATACGAGCTCACAGCTGCACACCCATAACCGCACGAAGAACTCGCCCGATAACGTTATTATTATTATTATTATTATTATTATTATTATTATTATTATTATTATTATTATTATTATTATTATTATTATTATTATTATTCTCTCCGTTAGGGTCTTCTGGGGACCACGTGAAAATTTCAACGTTTCATCCTTTCTAGTTCCTTCTTCTTCCTCCAATATTCCTTCATCTGCTCACTACGCCTCCTTTTCCTCTCTATTGAGCCGGTTTTCCTTCCCGCCCGTCCTTGGAATCCTTCCATTTTAACGCTTTCTTTCTGAACATCTCTCTCTACCTCTCTGTTGCTTATTCTTCCCTTATGTTGTTTCTTTCCAGATCCTTCTTGACTTCATGAATCTAGGTTGTTGTTGAATTCTTATTCCAAAGATATTTGATGATCTCTTTGGTTAACCTGTTGTCACCAATTCTGTGTAAATGTCATAAAAAAAAAAACATCGCGTATTCCGCATTGCATCTGTTATGTTTTCTACGATCCGGTATATTTCACTCCTACTTCATGATTTCCAGAGTTCTGTAGTTCTTAGTGGACCGAGTGTCCGACTCGTTGGCTGAATGGTCAGCGTACTGGCCTTCGGCTCAGAGGGTCCCGGGTTCGATTCCCGGCCGGGTCGGGGATTTTACCCTTCATTGGTTAATTCCAGTGGCCCGGGGGCTGGGTGTTTGTGCTGTCCCCAACATCCCTTGCAACTCACACACCACACATAACACTATCCTCCACCACAATTACAAGCAGGAACCTACACATGGCAGATGCCGCCCACCCTCGTCGGAGGGTCTGCCTTACAAGGGCTGCACTCGGATTGAAATAGCCATACGAAATTATTATAGTGGACCGAGTATGTTCCGCGTAGTTTTTCTTTGCAGTACATCTAATGTATTCTGCCTGTATTTCAGTACTAGACATTCACTCGTGTATAGGCATTCCGGTTAGACTAATGTGTTGTAGTGTTGTATTTTGAGATTTTTAGATAAACACTCTCTGTTGTAGATATTCCTATTTATACAGTATGCTCTTTCAATCTTTAACAGCGTATTTTTCCAAACCATTTTCTTGTATTGTTTCTCCCAAACATTTGAATTTTTTACCTTCGTTTCCCGAATAATTTCTGTTATTATAAGTTCTGGAGCATTTTTTGACATAAAGTTGTTTTCTTCTACAGAAATTCTTAAACCTGTTCTGTTGGCTGTTCCATCCCTGCATTTTTCAGCTTTTTTAAGGTATGGCAAAATCATCTGCAAATGCTAGACAGTTTATTTCGTCACCTCTGTTCTTTCTTCCCAGTGTTGTCTGTGATAGCTTGTGTTCTTTCCGTCTTTCCGTCTTTCCTTCCAAATTCTTTCTATTTTCTCCAGGACTCAATTGAATAGGAGTGGAGATAAACAATCAGCTTGCATTACACCTGTTTTTATTCTGAATGGTTTAGATGTCTCACCCACAATGTTTTACTTTTGATATAGTGTGTGTGAGTGCTTCACGGATTAGGTTTGCCAATTTGGTTTTAACTTCTATCTCTCGGGTTGTTTTATCTAGAGTTTCCGTATCAACAGAGTAAAGAACCTTTTATAATCGGTAAATATTACTACTATGTCTTTGAATTTCATTAATCTGTGACAGATTATGGACTTCGGGTTGAATATCTGTACTGAGCAAGATATGCCCTTTCTAAATCCACTCTGATATTCACCAAAATGACTATCAGGAGTTGCTTCTAACCTGTTCAGTAATATTGTTGAAAATAACTTATAAGGCACTGGTAAAAGCGATAAAACTATGTAGTTATTGGCATCTTGTTTGTTAATTTTATTACGCAGAGGATGTATAAGAGCGACTTTCCATTCTTCCGGGATCTTCTCCGTTTTCCATATTTCTTCAAATATGACTTGAAGTTCATCTACAACTTTTAATTGAGACCATTTTATAAGTTCAGTTGTAATGGAGTCTTCTCCACTTGTTCTGTTGTTTTTAGGGTTTTAATTGCTTTCTCAATTTTTTCAACAGTAGGTGTTGAATCTGATTCTAAGTTTTCATGAATCTGTGGAAAACTTGTGGTTTGGCTCTTCACAGTTCAGATGTTGATCAAAGTGTTTTGCTAGTATTTCACAATTCTCGGTGTTGGTTACACCTATTCTGACATTTTGAACTCTGAAGCAAATACTTGGAGCTTGGTAGCCATTCAGGTTGTTTTTAGAAGTTTTATAGAAATTCCGTGAGTTACTTTTAGCAGGAGTTATCCTGTATGTCAACAAGATGTGATTTTGCAAAGGATCATTTAGTACTCCTTACTATTATTGCTGTTTCTTTCCTTTCCTTCTGAAGTTGCACAAAGCGTTCTTTCATTCCAGAGCATTTCCATTTTTTTTCATAGTTTTGTTCCTTCTGTTCGCGCTTCTTCACAAGTTTCATTCCACCATACTTTAGTTTTGGCTGACCCGAATACGTTCTTTGCTGCACTGTTGATTTCTTTGGATAATTCTTGTCATTTACCATGTAGAGTTACTTCAATTTCTTCATCAAAATGCTTTATTGTTTCCTTTGTGATGTTAGTTAATCATTACTGATCTGCATTTACGGTAATCGCCCGGGTGGCAGATTCCTTATCTCTTGTTTTCCTAGTCTTTTCCTAAATGACTGCAAAAGAAATTGGAAATTTATTGAACATCCGCCTTGGTAAGTTATCCCAAACTCTAACTCCCCTTCATATAAACGAACATTTGACCCAATTTGTCCTCTTGAATTCCAGCTTTATCTTCATATTGTGATCTTTCCTACTTTTAAAGACACTTCTCAAACTAATTCGTTAACTGATATCATTCCACGCCATCTCCCCACGGACAGAACGGAACATACCACTTAGTCGAACAGCTCGTCTACTTTCTCCCAAGTCTTCCCAGCCCGAACTTTGCAACATTTTTGTAACGCTAATCTTTTGTCGGAAATCACGCAGAACAAATCTAGCTGCTGTTCTTTGGATTTTTCCAGTTCTTGAATCAAGTAATTCTGGTGAGGGTCCCATGCACTGGCACCATAATTTTTTTTTGGTCATATCAGAGACTTATAGGCTTTCTCATTTAGTCCTTACTACAACCCCAAAAAACCCTCATAACCATGTGCAGATCTCTGTACACTTTATTTACAACAATAATAATGTGATTACCCTAATGAAGATCTTGCCTTATATTAAAACGTAGGTACTTACAATGATACCCAAGAGGAACATTCACACCATCAATGCAGTAATTAAATCTCAGAGGACTTTTCCTATTTTGTGAAACTCACAACCCGACTTTTAACCCCGCTCATTATCATACCATTGCCTACTTTCCATATCACAACATCATCGAGGTCATGTTGCAGTTACAATCTTTTAACATTTTAATTATTGTATTCAGAATAACATTATACGCAGAAAGCGTTTATCTCCGATTCCACTTCTTTAGTCAAATTATTTATATATACAAGAAAATATAAAAGTCCTATAATACTGCCTTTAGGAATGCCCCTCTTAATTATTACAGGGTCAGATAAAGCTTCGCTTACTCAAATTCTATGAGTTCTATTTTGTACAAATATAGCCACCCATTCAGTCATTCTTTTGTCTAGTCCAATTACACTCATTTTTGCCAGTAGTCTCCCATGATCTACCCTATAAAATGTCTTAGATAGGTCAAACGCGATGCAGTACATTTGACCTCCTGAATCCAAGGTATCTTTTATACCTTGCTGGAATCCTACAACATGAGCTTTAGTGGAATCACCTTTCCTAAACGTGAACTGCCTTCTATCGAACCAGTTATTAATTTCGCAAACTTGTCTAACTTAATCAGAAATATTGCTTTCCCACAGCTTACATGCAATGCATGTCAAACAGACTAGCCTGTAATTTTCAGCTGTATGTCAATCACCCTTTCCTTTATACGCAGAGGCTATCACAGCAATTCTCCATTCATTTAGAATAGCTCATTCATGCAAACAATAATCAAATAAGTACTTCAGATATGGTACTATATCCCAACCCACTGTCTTTAGTATATCCCCCGAAACCTTAATAATTCCAGTTGATTTTCTAGTTTTCAACTCTTGTATCGTACTGTAAATGTCATTGTTATCACAGGTAAATTGTAATACTTCTTTAGTGTTAGTCACCTCCTCTATCTGGATATTATACTTGTATCCAGCAATCTTTACATACTGCTGACTGATACTTCTGCCATTTGAAGATCCTCGTGTACACCCTCCCCTTGTTCATTGTGTTATAACTACTTCATTTCTTTTGTCTTCTTTGACTTTTTTCGGGGATATCCATGTTTTACCTCTTTTTGGTGGTTTTCTGAAGAATGTCGACTTTAATTTCAACTTAAAGGTTTTACAGAGATTAATTATTCTCATTCAATTTCTGTTCGTTCTTTTATGGACCGGATATTCCTCTACTGTTTTCCGAAAAGCTTTTTCGCTCCCTACTTTTGCATTAAATTTCCCCTTTGTTGTCACAAGATTTAATTTTGTGATTTTGGATATTTCCTCTTCCAGAAGTTCCCAGAATTCTTCTACTGTTTTGGAATTTTTCTTGCTATATTCATTTATTGGTGCATGAACGTTTACAAAGGTATACAGTTTATTTTTGCATTTAATTGTTAGATGAGATTTTCTTCCTGAGCAACATATGAATTCCGTTACATTATCTATTACATTTTTATGAACATAAAAATCAGTACCTTTAGTGGCCTTGGTTTCAAAGTTTTGATTTCTGGTTTACCTTTGAGAATTCTATGGTTATTGGTTTCTGTTAGGTTTCATCCAGAAATCTTGTTTCTTATACTGTTCATGTTATTGTTACTATTATTATTTGCAATGATGACCTACTGGAGTAGTGGAGTCACATTTCCATATATCGAGTGGATACAATGATGGCACGGAACATCTGTTTCCACTTAATGTTCTACGCATTCCAGAGATGTATTTTTCTCTGAATATTCCCCTATTCGACAGATGTCTGCTTGTATGTGCTCTGTAAGGCATTCGAGCATAACAAAACGTCAACAACTGGGAAGAAAATGCTGTTGGATTAAATGATATTAGAAAAATGTGTTTTGAGAAATAACGTTGCTAGGAAAATTTAACTGTGTGAAATTATCTCAGTGGAAAATAAATATAATGGAAGAACTGGCTTTGGGAAAACTATCTAGGAACGTTTTGCAGTGCACTTATCTCTAATACTAGGTATAGAAAAGAGTGTAGTTCTGTAATTCGTTATGGTAGATTGTTCCCATTTCGTATCTTGGGCATGGAATATTAAGAAAATTCATTGATCAGCGTAAACGCTGTGCCGGATCATAGTATAATTAATCCAATAAACGACCAGTAATATTACAGGATCTAACAAAATAATCCTCATGGTTTTCTTAATTATAAACACTCAAGGGAGTACTAAATGAAGTATTCAGCATGGCACAACAAATGCAAGAAATTATATATGCCTTAATCAAATTAAAGGTTTATTGACAATGAGCAATTACATTTATCGAGGAGGTAATTATTAATAACAATCAAGATATATCCAATTAAATTTATTTCAAAGAGGGCAAAATTCCCATACGATTTTAAAAATTGACTAGATAAATATCAATTATGAATTGCAATTGAAACGTAGCTCACACACCCAACGCATTACTAAACACTTGCAAGTTAAACTCGGGGAAATGGTACACGTTCAGAGGGTTGGAAGGATTAAAGTCTTTCTGAATATTACTATAAATTACATAAAAGAATCGCTCGAAAAAATGTAAAACGAGAAAGTGAGGCCAAGAGAAACTGGCTTAACTTAGAATCCATACCAAATTTAGCCTCTCTATAACAATACATTCTAATAGTTCCAAAACATAACAATCGCTAGGAATCCAGCTCTTTATACTTGCATTGGAAAACGAGCAGTTTGAACCACTTTCGAGAGAGGATTTAATCATGAACAAGCCACGGTTTAGCTGAAATTGGCTCGGTTGGTAAACAAGCGCCTACGAGACAGAGCAAGCTCCAGATCGTCTTGGAGCAGTTCACTCATACTGTATTAATGAGAAAGATATTTGCTTTCACTCTCCTGCTCAATTTTTCAGTTTTGTACAACAAATAAAATAAACACTAAATGTTCATTTCCAATTACACTGGCGGAAGGGAGAAATCCCTGCACCAAAAAGAAGTTGCGCTGGATAAACGAAATTCTGGAAGCGTGTTTGCACACCTGAAAGACGACCTGTATTCAAATTTGCTCACTAGTCGATGAAGATGCTATTGACGCCACTAGGAGCATACAAAGCAAGTTTGCTTTAAAAACGTGCTTTACTCTTCTTGAGCGTTAGTCATCTTCCGGTGTTGGCGTTGTGAAAAGGCTGTAAGTCAAACATGCATTTGAGGAGAAGAAGAAGAAGGCAGTATGAAGAGTTTAATGAGTTTGAATTAGGCCGTGCGATAGGGCTACGGGAAAGTGATGTTCTTTCCGCGATATCGCAGAAACACTTGACAGGGTTGTATCCACAGTGCATCGCTGTTGGTAACAAAGATCACGGAAAGGCAAGAATACGGAGTCCGGCCGCTCACGGTCCACTACGGAGATTGAAGGCCGCCGTATTCGCCGCATAGCTGTGGTGGATCGTACTGCATCTGCAACTGCCATTAGAGTTTCAGTTGGCACCTGAGAGTCACAACGAACTCTAACAAATCGATTACTTGACAGACAGGTCCGAGCCAGACTTCCTCCAGCTTTCATGCCACTAATTCCGAATGTTCGCCATATGCTACTTCAGCGGTGTTAAGCCAGAGCTCATTAGAGGGCGGAGATCTGATGTGTTCTCAGATGAGAACCGTTCCTGTGTTGGTGCCAGTGATGGCCTTAGGTGGGTAAGAATGTGGCGAGGTGAGCGCGTGGAACCACACTGTCTGCGACGTTGACACACTGGAACTACACGAGGAGTTATGGTCCGAGGAGCGAATTCCTATGACAGCAGGAGCACTCTCGTCGAAATTCAAAGACCTTTGACAGCCGGTATGTACATCAGACTGGTAATTGAACCGGTTGTGCTGTCATTCACTACCAGTATTGAAAGGGGTGTTTTCCAAGAGGTCTTCATATGGCTGCTCTCACCGATCATGCTCTTCAGAGTGTCGACCAGTTGCCCTGGAAGAACTGAACTGAAGAACTGAGTTTGTATGGGAGTTTAGAGGACGACAAATCCAGCGTCTTCCAATATTAGCATTAACGGTGGCTGATTTGAATGACCAAGGACAACAGGCGTTGAACTCCATCCTACATAATGACATATGGCACCTCTACGACAAAATGCATGCACATTTGCATGCCTACATTCAATATCGTGGTGACTACAGTGGCTATTAATGTACCACCATGACACACGATTTCTCGCTCATACGTGAACCCGTGCCTTGGGAACTTTAATCAAATGAATAAGTTACCTAGACAATTGCTTTGCCTAAATTTCATTCCTTTATACTAAAGTTTTCTTGGTGTTGGCGTTTAAGTATACAGAACTTGAGTAGAACGTCTTTGAGGCCAGGTCTTCCCACACGAACTGCGGCGCTGCACAACCCGAGCACTATAATATCGTCGTTGTTATTATTATAAATACGTAACTGAATTGGTCTTTTTCATTGAATATGACCAATGAAAACACCCGCCAAATGCAAGAAATCCAAATTAGCTAAATTAACTCAAAAATTTCCGGTTTTTGAATTCATTACTTGGAGTTAACAGAGGCATAGCTCACCTGTTATACTGACTGGAGAACAGTCAATCGGCCCTCTCGTCATAGACCAAATCACGACGATGAACGATTTATCGTATTTTAGTCTCAGTATCGTTGCGGCTAAAAACCGCCATGTGTTATATTTTGATTTAGAACTCTGGCCAGAAATGTTATGTCATCTAAAGTTTAGTATTGCATGAAGTATATCAACAAATTTTCGTTCTAAGTGATACATGTGCTGCGGATTAGTATTTCTCCGACAGCATTGTCTCAAAGTGGTATTTCGTAGCACTATGACGATATAAGGAATTCCAAGAATGGGTTGGCAGACACTACGGGTGTGTTGCCAAAATTACGTCAGTCTCGTCCAATGAAAAGTGAGGTGACCCAACAAGTCTTATGAGGTGGGAGAGTTCGTAGCGATCTGTGAAGTTCGCTGGTACGTAATTTTGGGCACAGTTCGTTCTGGGTATCTATCGAATAAGCGTGAAATCATTCGAGTGCATTCGCATCTCCTCAAAGAATCTCGGTGAAAAATAATGGCCAAAGATGATGAATTAATTGCTCGGCATATTCAGCATATGTCAATTCCAATCGCCGGTGGCGAAAAGATGGAGTTGGGCGAAAAGATGGAGTTGATAAGCATTTAAGCATATACTGAAACGCTGGAAAATTTTTAATCTCTATAAGGAATCCGTTTTAATATTATGGGAAATGAAAGCAGATTTTCGATATCTTTGACAATTTACGAATGATATCAGCTGAATCATCAATTATGTACTGTACATAAGAGATTGATTTCAGTTGTAAAATTTAATGAACCGAGTTTACTAGCAAACTTTGCAGACGATAAACTCCGGAGATGCTTGCATTTGTCTGTGCGCAGACATTTTGTCCCAGACATTAAATTTGTTACTACCATTAGCAATAGCTTAATGAAATGATTCTTGTGTAGCTTACTTTTCATATGGTAATTCCTTCCAATGGTCGCAACCGAGATTGTTTTCACATTTGTATCTTTTAGATTCAAAGTGCTCTGATGATCATTGTGCATATTTAATAATGGATTTTACTATATTATAAAGTGTACTGCATTACTTATAATTTCTCCATGATCTGGATGTATATTCTGACAATGTGAATTGTACAATGCAGTTTAATGTATACCCTGAACAAGGAAAAGCCACTTCCTCAACAATTTATGAAAGTTTATATGGAGTATTTTGAATCTAGAGGATTAATTTCATGAGGGAAGCCTGGTAAATAAATAAAAAGATATATGTTGCGGGGAATGACGTCCATAGAGAACACACTAGTAGATCGGGAGTGTAACCTGCTCAGTCACAGCGATGGAGGAGTTTAAATGTGACCATGGTGTGGAAGTTTGTGAGGTAAGGACTGCGGATCTACCCGCGTACAGGAACTCTGCAGGGATGTGAGATTCATGCCCACTTGGGTTGTAAACACTTACGGGACTTTGCTTCCGATTAAAAAGTAAAACATTGTTGATATACCCGTTGTATTAGCCGGAGTGTTCTGTTTTGTAGAGAATTCATGGGTATACTTCCTGAGTCCAATGCGGAATTTCACGTATGTATTTGCAGGTAGCAGGTAGAGACCCTCCTTGGAGGCAGCTCTACCCAGGGAGTGGCGCCCCTGCCTATGTGAGTCCCAGAGCACGCTGACCCGGTGTGTAGTATCTGGTAAGGGTCCCAGCTCAGGGTTACGAGTGAAGACCTCAACGACATCAACGGCGGAGAGGGTAACCTTCGGTACGGCGGAGATGTTGGAAGAGGCAGCCCTGTACTTGGGGATTAATACGAGTACAATACACAAAGGGCACGACAGTTCCACATGTTAGTGGCGGTAACCCGACAGCGTCTGTTCCTCATGTTAGGGGCGGCTGAAGCACAACTCACCAACACGTCTGGCAAGCGTGGTGTTTTATTGCCGAACACCTTCCATAAACTCCTATGACTTTGAATTTTCAAACGAAACTACCCCAGGTGAGTAGAGTGAAAGACTCAGAACCTCACACTCACAATACGTCAGTCTGCCTCAAGGATTCTGGGGGAGGCAAAAATTCGAAAAGAACGACTAAAAAAGTAAGAATAGCCACATACAACATAAGAACTATGAGACTAGCTGAAGACCTGGAAAGGCTAGAACAAGAACTGCATGACATAAAATGGGATATTCTGGGTATTTGTGAGACTCGCCTTCAAGGAGAAAAATCTGAGACCCTTCCATCAGGGCATGTCATCTTACGTAATAATGGGGATGCTTCTACACATGGGGTTGCTATCCTTGTCAATAAAAATATTAAAGAATTCATACACAAGATGATTTGTGTCTCTTTCAGAGTGATATATATCGTCCTCAAATTGAACAGTAAGTTTTCCATACAAGTCATACATGTCTATGCTCCAACCAGTACTTCTGACGAAGAGGCAGTGGAACAGCTGTATGAAGATATCACCAAAGCGAAAAATTCAGAAAAGACACAACTCTGTATCATCATTGGAGACTTCAATGCAAAAGTGGGTCAAAAGGAAATTAGAGACCCAGAGAACATTGGTACATATGGACTAGGTGATCGAAACGAAAGAGGAGAAAGATTGCTAGAATATCTCACAGCCGAAAATCTCTATTGCATGAATACTTTCTTTAAAAAACCCATCCAACGAAAATGGACATGGAAGAGCCCCAATGGACAAACCAAGAATGAGATAGATTTTATCCTGACCAACAAGAAGAAATATTGTACAGATGTTACTGTTCTCAACAGATTTGATACAGGAAGCGACCATAGGCTAGTTCGAGCAACCTTCGCATTTGACCTCAAACTTGAACGGTCCAAAATGACACGGGGGTACACTTTTCCAAGAGTAGAGGACTTAGAAAAACATCAATCATCATTTCAACAAGGTCTTACCAAAAACCTTAACCCAACAGAAGATTTGAAATACTTGGACGTGAACGAACTTAATGAGAAAATCACAGTCAGTATTCAAAATGCAGCAAAGGAGATCCCATTGAAGAAAACTAATAAGAGGAGCCGACTTTCACTTAATACCATGCAGCTCATTAAAGACAGGAAGACAATGGACAGGGATACAGCAGAATACAAAAAACCTTAACAAGACCATTCGCAAGGAAATAAGGAAAGATCTAAGGAAATTTAATAATAACATGATCATGCAAACAATTGAAGAAAATAAAAACTTGAAGATTTTAAAGAACAAGATGTCTACAGGAAGACCATAAATTACAAAATTTAAGAACCAAAATGGAGAAATAGTCACAGATAGGCAAAACATTACTGAAGTTATTACAGATTTCTACTACAAGCTGTATACATCAACCATTAATAAACCATCCAGCGATGAACAACTAGCCCAGAATTATACACATGAAGTAACACCGGAAGTAACCACTGCTGAGATTGAAAATGCACTTAAACAACTAAGGAATAAAAAATCCCCTGGGGAGGGTAAAATAACGAATGAAATGCTGAAATTAGGTGGAAGAGATCTGCTAGAAGCCATGAGAATACTCATCAACAAGTGTATTAACTCTGGAAGAATACCAGAAAATTGGAAAAATGCTGAAGTGATACTTCTCTTCAAGAAAGGTGATAAGGAAAATTTAGAGAACTATCGTCCTGTGAGTTTGTTATCACACCTTTACAAGCTCCTGACTAAAATTGTAACCAACCGCCTCACAAGAGAACTGTATTTTTATCAACCCGCCGAGCAAGCGGGATTTCGTAAAGGTTTCTCAACTGTTGAACACATCCAGACTATTCGTCTTCTTCTTGAGAAAACCACTGAGTACAACATCAAGATTCATCTGGCCTTCATTGATTATAAAAAAGCTTTTGACTCAGTGGAGATTTGGGCAATCATGAAGGCACTTCAAAATGCCATGATAAACTCAAGGTATATAAAGCTTCTGGAAAACATTTATGATCAAGCAACAATGGTAGTCAGAGTGGACGAAGACCTCATCACCAATAAAATCTCAGTTGGCAAAGGAGTTCGACAAGGTGACACAATTTCTCCAAAGCTGTTTACCCTTGCCTTGGAAGATGTATTCAAAACCCTTCATTGGGATAATAAAGGAATAAAAATAAACGGAGTATATTTGAACCACCTGCGTTTTGCCGATGACATTGTGCTCATAAGTGAAAATATAGATGAGCTAGAAAGCATGATCCAAGAATTAAAAACTGCTTCTGCTAAGATTGGTTTGGAAATGAACATTAATAAAACAAAAATACTAAGCCCAGAGAGTCGACCACTTAAAATGGGAAACCAATATATAGAAGCTGTCGATGAGTACATCTATCTTGGACACAAGATAAAACTTGGAAAAGACAACCAACGTGCAGAAATTCCTCGCAGAATAGGTATGAGTTGGACTGCATTCCGAAAACTAAGATTCATCCTCACCAACAAGGATGTTCCAATTAACCTGAAGACCAAGGTTTATAATACGTGCGTGCTGCCAGTTACAACTTACGGTCTGGAAACGATGACTCTGACGAAGGAAAGCGCTCGCAAGCTTCAGCGAACACAACGAGCTATGGAGCGACAGATGCTAGGGATCAGCCTTAGGGATAAGATCCGTTCAGAGGACATCAGGAGAAGAACTAATGTAACAGACATCCTAGAGAGAGTAGCAAGACTAAAATGGCAATGGCTAGGACACGTAGCTCGACAAGACTACAACAGGTGGACCCCTAGGATTGTTCACTGGAGACCATGGGGACACAAGAGAGGCATTGGAAGACCCCAGAAAAGATGGCTCGACGACGTAAAGCTGTTGGCTGGAACACACTGGTTCCAAGTGGCTCAAGACCGAAGACGATGGAAACATATGGAAGAGGCCTATATCCAGCAGTGGATTGAAATAGGCTAGAAAAGAAGAAGAAAGAAGAAGATTTCGAAGAGATTTACCGTTTGTTAGTTGTGATACTAGCAAGATACTCGTGCTTCGCTACGGTATTATACTGAAATTTATAATTAAATGCTTAAAGTTGTATATATAATCCTCCGAAATTCGCTATCTGTCTCGTTTTCTGAGAGATTACGGCAAATTTCCTCCCATTTTTCAATCTTTCTTTCCAGCAATCGATTTCGTGCTTCCAGCGCTAGGTGTCGGTATTCCACACAGTCAGTTTGGTCCCTAAATCTTTGCCATCCTTTCCTGTAAGCATTTTTAATATGGATCAAATCCTTGAGGATATACGGCGTTCTGGCGTCTTGGGTGCCTTGGCAGTACTGAACCCGCTGCCGGACTGCATTCGTAGTCATTACCGGGCCAGGACCCGCTTCCAACGCGGTCCGCACATATTGACGACGGTCCAGAACATTATTATTATTAATAGAGTGGGCGATATTAGTTGAATTTAGGTTATTATTTTTAACATTATTATTATTATTATTATTATTATTATTATTATTATTATTATTATTATTATTATTATTATTATTATTATTATTATTATTATTATTATTATTATTATTATTATTATTATTATTATTATTATTATTATTGTTGTTGTTATTGATGTTCTGGACCCCACAGCAAGATGCAAGACCGCTATTAGGCCCTAAATTACATCTGCTGCCATTGTCATTACTGACAATGTGACCAGCACCATTGTAGCGCGTAGGCAAGTCCGAGAGATTTCTGGCGGTACGAATGATATACTTCCGTGCATTATTGACTTTACAATAGATATGAACAATTGCACGGTCAATTTCATTCCTATAGTTTATTTCAAATGTGTTTAAATTGTTATTTATATGCTAGGAGAATCTACTGTATTCTAACTTTAAGTACCCCAAAGGAAAAGATGGCACTTGGAAACGAACCCAGGAAAGATTTAAAATGATCGGTTTATGATCAGAGTAAGTACATTATGAACTGTAAAATCAATTGGTCTCAAGTACTTTTTCACCCCACCGACGTTAATTTGATTTGCCCCTCACTCCCACCCCCACCCCACACCCAAGAATAAGGAAGGCGTGTTTCTTTATGCTTAAAGGAGATTCCAAATACGAATGTTCCCGCCTGGTACCTTCAGTTTTTAGATATGAGTACCCCATACAAATAATTCACTTTTTTCACCTTCTTTCGCACCCCCTCCCCCTCCAAAGAGACTTTTCCGGCAAAAATTACTTGTTTCTTTAACAGTAAAAGATCTTCTAAAAACCAATTATCACGACTCTAACGTCTTCAGTTTTTGAGATATGTGTCCTCATAAAAGGAATTCAACTCATTGTCACCCCCGCCTCCCAAGATGATTTCCCCCCATAAACGCTCTTTTCTTTGTTTTTCAAAGGAGATACAAATACCAGTTTTCATGTCTGTAACACCTTTAGCTTTTATTAGATGTACGTATCCGCATACAATTAATGCAATTAATTTTTCAATTCTTTCACCCTCACCGCCTTTATTGGATTTTCCGAGAATATGTGTTCCTTTACTTTAAAAGCAGATTCCAAATACCAATGTTCACGTCCGAAAGATCTTTCTTTTTTGAGATAATTGTGCCTTCATACAAATATTTCAACTAATTTTGCAATTTCCCAGCCCCCCCACCCCCACCCATAAGTGGATTTCCGAAAACAAAAACTACGTATTCCTTGATTTTAAAGGAGATTTCAAATACCAATTTCACGTCCGTAAAATCTTCAGTTTTTGATATATCAGTATCGTAATTAAAATAATTCAATCCCTTTTTCATTGAATCTTACACCCCCACCCAATGGTTTTTTCCACAAACAAAACACACATGTTTCTTTATTTGTTATAGAAATAAAAATACCATTTTTCACTTCTGTAATATATTACGTGTTTCAGATATACTGTAGAAATGCTCATTTTAAAATTTGACCCCCTTTTTCGTTCCCGTTAAGTGAAGTTTCCGAAAACCAATCACCTACATTTCTTTAGCTTTACAGGAGATTCCAAATGACAATTTTTACGTCGGTAACGTTTTACGTTTCTGAGGTACACTGTAGTTATAATCTTTCTAAAAATTCACACCAATTAGTCACTCCCGTTTAATCCCCATTAATGTCCGACTCGTTGGCTGAATGGTCAGCGTACTGGCCTTCGGTTCAAAGGGTCCCGGGTTCGATTCCCGGCCGGGTTGGGGATTTTAACCTTCATTGGCTAATTCCAATGGCCCGGGGGCTGGGTGTTTGTGCTGTCTCCAACATCCCTGCAACTCACACACAACACAAAACACTATCCCCCACCACAATAACACGCAGTTACCTACACATGGCAGATGCCGCCCACCCTCATCGGATTGTCTGCCGTACAAGGTCTGCACTCGGCTAGAAATAGCCACACGAAATTATTATATTATACCCCCATTAATTGGATTTTCCACATACAAAAGTTACGTCTTTCTTTGTTTTTAAATGAGATCCCAAATACCAACTTTCAGGTGTGTAATATCTTCACTTTCAGAGATATAAGTATCCTCATTAAAGGCATTCGACCGATCCTTCACCCTTCCTCAACCCCCCCCCCTCCCACTATTGGGATTTTCCGAAAACTAATAATACTTGTTTATTTTTAAAGGACATTCTAAATACCAATTCTTACATGTATAAACTTTTTAAGTTTTGAGATATAACTTAGATACACTCATTTTAAAAAATCACCCCGTTTTTCACCCCCCCCCCATTTATTGGATTTTCAAAAAACAAACAATAGACGTTTTTTATTTTTATTGGAGATCCCAAATACAAATTTTCAGCTCTGTAATATTTTCAGTTTCTGAGATATAAGTATCCTCATTAAAGGCATTCAACCCGTTTTTCACCCTTTTTCACCCTTCCTATCGGGATTTTCCTAAAACAAAATACGTGTTTCTTTATCTTTAGAAGAGATACTAAACACCAATTTTTAGATCTGTAAACTTTTAAAGTTTTGAGATATTGGTACACTCTTTTCAAAAATCCACCCCCTTTTCTACTCCCTTAGCGACGGAATATCCAAAAATCCTCCCTTAGCGAGCACCTACATTGCAATATAAATGCATCCTCAAAATTTCATTCCTTTAAGTCCAGTAGTTTTGGCTCGGCAATGATGAATCAGTCAGTCAGTCAGTCAGTCAGTCAGTCAGTCAGTCAGTCAGTCAGTCAGGACAAGTTACTTTATATATATATAGACTGGCGATTACCCGCGGCATTACCTTTTGGGGCTAAGATGACCATGCGACATAGAACTGTACATGCGAGAAACAGTCTTCTCTCAAGTCAAAAATAAATACACGTTTCTATATTTTTAAAGGAGATTCCAAGTACCTATTCCCACATCTGTAACATATTCAGCTTTAGAAATATACATAAGTATCCCAATAAAATGTATAGAACCCTTTCATCAGTCCTTCCCCTACTCCTATCTAAGTGTATTTTCCGAAAACAAAAGTACATGTTTCGTTATTTTTAAATGAGATTCCAAAAAAATAAATTTTAACGCTTGTAACATTTTAAGATTTTAAGATATGAGAATCCTCATAAAAAATAACTCAACTACTTTTCACTACTTTTCATCCCCTGTTAAATGCTCTCTCCGAAAGCAAAACGGTACATGTTCCTGTATTTTTAAAAGACTTTCCAAATGCCAAGTTTCTTGTCTCTATCATGTTCAGTTTTAGACATATAATATAAAAGGGAATAGCGTATGGCTTTACGTGACGGGAGATCTCAGGACGGGTTCGGCTCCCCAGGTGCAGTTGTTTTGATTTACCGCCCGTAGGCGACCTGCGCGTCGTGAAGAGGATGAAATGATGATGAAGACAACACATACACCCAGCCCCCGTGCCAGGGAAGTTAACCAATGATGGTTAAAATTCCCGACCCTGCCGGCCCGGGACCCCTGTGACCAAAGGACAGCAAGCTAACCATTTAGCCATGGAGCCGGACGACATATAATGTAGATATACCGGTACTCACTTTAACAATTCACTCGCTTTTCCAATTCTTTTCAGACCCTCAATTGGATTTTCCGAAACCAAAAAAATACGTGTTTCATTATTTTTAAAGGATATTCAAATACCAGTTTTCATGCCTGTACGTCTGTAACACCTTCAGTTTTTGATATAAATGTATACTCATAAGAATTATTCAACTTCGTCTTCCTCACTTCTTTCCACCCCTCTCCCGCCTAAAGTGTACATTCCGAAAACAAAAAAGATGCTTCTTCCTTTATTTTGAAAGGAAATTCAAAATACCAACTTTCACGTCAATAACAGCTTCAATTTGTGAGATATAATTATATTCTTGAAAGTAATTCAACTCCTTTTTCACCCTCCTTCTTACCCGTTAAGTTATAATATATAATTTCGTGTGGCTATTTCTAGCCGAGTGCAGCCCTTGTAAGGCAGACTCTCCGATGAGGGTGGGCGGCATCTGCCATGTGTAGGTAACTGCGTGTTATTGTGGTGGAGGATAGTGTTATGTGTGTGTGAGTTGCAGGGATGTTGGGGACACCATAATCACCCAGTCCCCGGGCCACTGGAATTAACCAATGAAGGTTAAAGTACTCGACCCGGCCGGGAATCGAAACCGGGACCCTCTGAACCGAAGGCCAGTACGCTGACCATTCAGCCAACGAGTAGGACACCCGTTACGTTGATTCCCCCTCCCTAAACGTGCGTGTCTCTTTATTTTTTAATGAGATTTCAAATACCAGTGTTCACGTCTTTAACATTTTTAGTTGAAATGAAATGGCGTTTGGCTTTTGGTGCCGTGAGATTCCAGGACGGGTTCGGCTCGCTAGGCGCAGGTCCTTTGATTTGACGCCCGTAGGCGTCCTGGGTGTCGTGATGAGGATGAAATGATGATGAAGAAAACAAATATATCCAGCCCCCGTGCCAGGGAAATCAACAAATGATGATTAAAATTCCCGACCCTGCCGGGAATCGAACCCGGGGCCCCTGTGACCAAAGGCCAGCACGCTAACCATTTAGCCACGTATCCGGACAACATTTTTAATTTTTTGAGATATAAGTATCCTCAAACAAAGAAATCAACTAATTTTTCAATTCATTCACAACCCCCGCCCTCCTACCTAAAGTGGATTTTCTAAAGACAAAAGATTACGTGTTTCTTTAGTTTGAAGGAAAATTCGAAATGCAAATTTTCATGTCTGTAACATCTTCAATTTTTGAGATACATGTATCCTCGTAAAAGAATTCATCTCAGTTTTCATCCCCCAAGTTGATTACCACCGCCCTCCCCTCGCAAATGCGTGTTTGCTTGTTTCCTTATTTTTAAAGCAGATTCCAAATACCAGTTTTCACGTTTTTAATGTCTTTAGATTTTGGGTATGTATATATACATTCTCATACAGAAAATTCAACTATTTTTTCAATCCTTTCACCCCCCCTTCCTCGTTAAGGGTCTTTTCCGAAAACCAAAGAATACGTGTTTCGTTATTTTTAAAGGATATTCCAAATACCAATTTTCACGTCTGCAACATCTTCAGTTTTTGAGATATAAGTCTCCTTATAAAAGGTGTTCAACCCATTTTCCCCCAATTTTCACCCCCCCTTGACGGAATTTTCCGAAAATAAAAAATACGTGTTTCTTTATTTTTTAAGCAGATTCCAAATACCAATTTTTACATCTGTAAACTTTTCAGTTTTTGAGATGTAGATATCGTCATTTTAAATATTCACCTCGCTTCTCACCCCCTTAGCGGTGGAATATCCAAAAATCCACCCTTAGCGAGCACCTACATGAATGTATCTCCAAAATTTCATTTCTTTATGTCCAGTAGTTTTAGCTCGGCGATGATGAATCAGTCAGTCAGTCAGTCAGTCAGTCAGTCAGTCAGTCAGTCAGTCTGTCAGTCTGTCAGGACAACTTATTTTATATATATATATAGATTAATTCACAGTGATGAAAGAGAGGTGTCTGTACCCTTTTCTAGCTGAATATCTAATAGTCGTGAGCAGAGCGATTCACATTTGAAGAGTAAGCACCCCCTCCCCTAGTCAGAACAAAGGTTCTTATATGTCCGTGCGCGCTGCGTGAGAGTTTCTCTCATCGCGCGACTAACGAAGTTTAAAGTGGAGCGGGAAACTTACTCCTGTTGTACGCGTTAGTATTTGTATTATGAGCACTTCTTGTTTTTGAAAATGTTATTGTGTTTAGAAACCTTGCTTTGTACATAAGTATTACTAGATGTAATGCATGTGAGAGATTTTATTTTTTACAACTTCAGGACGATGTTATTTTTATATACATTGCATATGGTATTTTAAGTAGTAATTTGTGACTTTAATAAACAGTTTATCATTTCATTTTTGTCGAAAGTATACAGGGTAGAACTTTTGTTTCATTTAAGTAGTAAATTTCAGCCTTACGCCCCACAAAACTGTGAAAAATATAAATATTTGAATGTGAGAGAAAGTCTCACGCGCGACCAGACACGTTACTCACGGTTTAACACTCAGATACCTCGATTGTTGATGCAATCCCATCTGTTCCCTTGCTTGTAGATAGGTGCAATTACTGCTTTCTTCCAATCTGACGGTACTTCATCAATACTCCATACTAATATTATTATTCTATGAAGTCATTTCATCCCTGCCTTCCCATTATACTTTACCATTTCTGGTCTAGTTTCATTTGTTCTTGCTGCTTTATGACAATGAAGATTTTATACCATCCTTTCCACTTCCTTAAGTGTAATTTCACCAATAGCATGTTCGTCCTCCCCATGTGCTCCGTTGTGCGCGACACCACCATGAAGATTTCGTTTTACGTTGAGAAGATTTTCAAAATAATCCCTCCACCTGTCCAGTGATCCCCTGGGATCTATTATGACTTCACCCGAATCATCCAAAACACTGTTTTTTTCTTTTTCCTTCCCTTCCTTAGATTATAAATTTCTGTCCAGAAAATGTATCCCTGCTGATTGAGCTAGCTTTTCCAAATTACTACCAAATTCTTCCCCCGACTTCTTTTCGGATTCAACAACTATTTGTTTCGCTCCTTTTCTTTCACCTATGTACAATTCCCTGTCTGCATCAGAACTTGTTCGGAGCCTTTTCGGATAAGCCTTCCTTTTACGTTTACAAGCTGCTCTCACTTCATAATTCCACCAAGATGTTCGCTTTTCCCCATCATTCACACAGTTTTTCCTACGCATTCCCTTGCTGTTGCGACTACAGCATACCTGTATGTCACCCATTCTCTTTCAATATCCTGAACCTGCTTAATGTCCACTGTTCTGAACTTCTTACTAGTTACATCCAAGTACTTCTCTCTAATTTCTTCGTCCTGGAGATTTTCTACCCTTATTCGTTTGCAGACAATTTCACTTTCTCTATTCTAGGCCTGGAGATACTTAGTTTACTACAGATAAAATAGTGGTCTCTTCCACCGAAACATCCGCAGAAAACCCGTGCATTCATAACCGATTTCGTGATTTCGAATTTTTTTCGTATTATGGATCTGGTACCCGTAGCCTCCAATGTGTAGCTGTGAATAGCCATATGCTTGAAGAATGTATTCGTAACTGCTAAACACATACTAGCACAGAAGTCCATCAGAAGCTTCCCATTCCCATTAGCTTCCATATCTTACTCACATTTACCAATCACCCTTTCGTATCCTTTAGTTCTAATTCCAACTATCGCATTGAAATCGTCCATTAGCATTATCCTATCCTTCCTGTTGACCCTGACTACGATGTCACTAAATGCTTTATAAGACTTGTCAATTTTTGCCTCAACTGCACCCTCACATGGTGAATACAATGAGACAATTATCGTCCTAATTCGTCCAACTGCTAAATATACCCACATCATTCTCTCGCTTACTTGCCTAAGAGAAACTATGTTTCCTGCAATATTATTCCTGATGAACATCCCTACCCCAGACTCTGCTCTTCCTTTTTTAACACCTGTCAAATACACTTTATAATATCCTTTCCCTTCCTCGTTATCTGCCCTTATCCGAATATCACTTACACCGAGCACTGGATTTCTTCCAATTGTGCTATTTGAAGGATCTAGTGTACGCTCAGGAGCCGGAATATCCTGAAAGCCTCCGCCAAGTTGTTTCCAAGGAGACCCTCGCCTGTCAAATGGAAGTGGGACTCCGTTACTCCCATAGGTCCGAGGCTTGCTTAAAATGTTCTAAGCTCGGTAAATTCATGAAGCAAATGGTAGTTCAGGGCAAGGCCTAAAATTAAATTTTCAAATATTTATGTTATTAGTGGTCATTTCTTAATAAAAATTGGTATGCAAAGTTGGAGAATAAGTCGCTACAATCTAGGCTATAAATAATTTTATTCACGCTGAGTAAAATCGTAGTTTAGAAGAAAGCCTAAAATTTAATTCTTAAATATTTACATTATTAATGATCCTATCTCATTGAAAATTGGTATGGCCGTGCGCGTAGAGGCGCGTGGCTGTGAGCTTGCATGCGGGAGATAGTAGGTTCGAATCCCACTATCGGCAGCCCTGAAAATGGTTTTCCGTGGTTTCCCATTTTCACACCAGGCAAATGCTGGGGCTGTACCTTAATTAAGGCCACGGCCGTTTCCTTCCAACTCCTAGGCCTTTCCTATCCGATCGTCGCCATAAGACCTATCTGTGCCGGTGCGACGTAAAGCCCCTAGCAAAAAAAAATTGGTATGCGAAGTCGGAGAATAGGCTACTACAATCTAGGCTATAAATAACTGACTTAACCCTGACTGAAATGGTAGTTTAGTGGAAGGCCTACAATATAATTCTCGTATATTTATATTATTAGTGGTCGTATCGATAAATACTACATAACCAAAGTTATATAAAATTAAATTTCCGACCGTTTACGTCTTATACATTTTACCGTTCCGGCCATGGTAACACAGGTATTCATGGATTTGTGTTTTTGTTGCTAAGTCCATATCAACGCCGAGCCACGAGAAAAATGGATGAACAGAATTGAATGAAAATCGGTGTATAGAGTCGGGGAATAAGAAAATATAGTCTAAACTATAAATAATGTTATTCACCCTGGATGAAATTGTAGTTTAGGGGAAGGCGCCTAAAATGTAATTTTGAATACCAATGTTATTGTTCCTATCGAAACATACTACATAAGAAAATTTACACAGATTACAATTTCCGTTCATTTGTGTTTTATTCAGTTTTACTGTACCGACTATGGTAAGAGAGGTATTTCAGAGTCGGAAGAAAACTAAATATGAAGGCCTACAATATCGAAAGGGTATAACATTGATCAACAATAACATTACATTCACCATTGTTTGTTGTGATGTTGTTTGTCTCTTAAGCTGGCTCTCAACTCCGATAGATGGGATTACTGCTGCGTACCGACTATGATAGCCTGACTGAATATTGGCGGGAAATAGCTGGGGAGATAGAAAACTTTCTTCTTTAGCATGCCATTCCTGTGCTTCATACATTTTCTGATATTGCTGGTACGTAACACACTGGTTCATCATAGTATTTCAGCTATTCGATCCCTACTTTGACGCGCTGTTTCGAATGAGCAGTGGGCATACATAAGTCAGAGGCTCACTTAGTAGAGTAGTAGTTGTAGTATGGGCTACTCTAGAGTAACAATCAGGGCTATTCCAAATCATAGCACCACAATTCACTAAATAACTCAAAGTTCAACCCTGAAAAGAGCCGTTTCTTAAGAAAAGCTTCTTCCTCTTCAATTTCATTAAATTTCACATTCATTTTATTCCAAATTAGCAGTGAAGAGGGGGTTTCTCCTCTGGCTTGGAGGAAAAATTTGCCTCGAAGTCAGATAGATTTTCCCTCGCCAGTCTAGTAAATTGATACTTCCCTACTCATCGGGGTACTCTTAGGAAACAGATTAGTAAAAGAGCATAGTTTTTGCCCTGGTAGTCATCACTATTCGACCCCCTCCCCGCAGAAAATGGACGAAGAGTGTTTACGGCTCACGGCTTGGTCATTCCAGCTCTAGGACTTTGGACTGTTAGATCGGCAGCGTACTACTGTTCTTTAAAAGTGAGAAAATTTGTGGTTTTTCATTTGATTGAGTATTTCACATGAAAGCTTTGCTTTTAACCGCGCCATTCTTACTGACGTCATTGTAATGACGTATGTCCATTTCAGTTGGGAAAACCAATAATGCAGTCTTTCTGAGGATGTAAGCAGGCAGGTGGAGAGTGTCTACCATTATAATGAAAGCTCCCCAACCTGATTGTTACTGATGGTATGAAAGCGGGTGTACCATTACAGTGAAAATTTTATAACTCAGTCTTCATATGAGAAAAGATGTTTGGTGACTTCCCCGTCGCGTTTCTAGGGTAATGTTAAGAGCTATGCAATTCACACAATCTTGCTTACAATGTGTACACTACCTAACCTAGAATTCTAATGTAGAATTCCGTAGCGAAGCACGGGCACATCAGCTAGTAAATAATAAATCAATAAATACATAAATAAATTAACAAAAAACAATTAAATAACCCACAACGTGAGGACATTCGGATATATTGGCTCTGTGGATGATTCTCGATGCACCGAGCTCGATAGCTGCAGTCGCTTGAGTGCGGCCAGTATCCAGTATTCGGGAGATAGTAGGTTCGAAACCCACCGTCGGCAGCCCAGAAAATGGTTTTACGTAGTTTCCCATTTTCACACCAGGCAAATGCTGGGTCTGTACCTAAATTAAGGCCTCGGCCGCTTCCTTCCCACTCCTAGCATTTTCCTGTCCCATCGTCGCCATAAGACCTATCTGTGTCGGTGCGACGTAAAGCAACTAGCAGAAAAAAAAAGATTCTCGATGTACAAAATGAGATCAAAATTTACATGTTCAAGTGGGATTCGAACCCACCTACCAAATGCAGCTTTATTAATAGCACCGCACTTAACGTATGACACCACGGCGACTCCAGCGTATAGTTTTCCAACCTACTAGATGGACTACTACGTCAACTTCACAAATGCATACACGTTTTCTATCAGTATGCCATAGCTTTTAGCGTTCATTTCATACCCGACTGAAAGCTCACAATCCGCACGTCCTTTTCACATAACCGTATGACAATTTGGTGCTTTGTGTAAATGCCTGACTCATACGGTACATGTTTTTGGAACGGTAATGGTGCAGTGAGTGATTAATGGCGATTGTTGCTCGGTATACGGCAAAGAAGAATACACCATAACGACACCAGTGATGTTCGGTGGCATGCCTAACAGCATAAAACGTCAGGCGCGGCTGACACTCGGTATATGCTGCTTGGAGTCTTGAGTGAAACCCAGTGTCTGTAGCTTAATATCAACTGCATAACGAACTTTCCTTTGCCCAGTCAGCCGTCATCAAATCGTCATCGTGTAATTATCCATTGTAATACAACTACCAGGCCCGTTCTCAACATCAGTATTTTGCATTGCTTCAACGTTTATTGGTTTGACAAAGAAACATTGAAAAACTCAGATGACAGCATCTACAAGGGAATTACCCCAGATCGAAAAGCTAAAACTCACTGGGATCGTGTTTGAAATATGATGTTGTGCTTGTTCTATCACCTGTTAAAGGAATTCACCTCTATAATTACTGCTTGTGCCATCTGAAATTATACGTACAAGCTTCCGTGCTTCAAAGCTGTACAGGCAGTACAAGCTTAACCTTTACGGTGTCCGGTAGGTAGGTGAACGTATTACTGACAGGCATGAGTGGGCTAAAGTTAAATAATCATATACATGTTGTATATTTGTTGTCATGCTAACTTATAGTATGTATGTATGAGAAAATGCAGTTGGAGAATAGGAGAGGAAGATGAGCAGTGTGCATGCATGTTACGTGACGTCATAACGCAAAAATACTATGGGGCAGGAACAGTGTTCGTGACGGCGAAGAAGAACGTGCACTCGGGTATGACATTTCCAACAGTTGTGTCAGTAAAACATTGTGTCCAGCAAGAGAAGGACTTATAAATCAAAGTGAATACGAACCACCACACCAAAATTACCAAGAACCATTGTGAAACAGTGTATTTATTACTTAACATTGGAAAATATTTATAAAAATTATTGCAATCGAGGTTACAATGCTTACAGAAAACCAACGAACCGCTGTTATTACATTCGTTGCAAATCAAACTTCAAGTTAATTAAATATTATGCCACTCGCAAAAGGCAAGAACAAGGCCGCGTCAAGAGAAATAAAAGTTAAAAACTGAAAGGTGCGGAAGAGTCTGAAGTATAAGTTTGAGAGAGCAGGAGACTATGGATCAATAGTCCACTATTGATACGTTAAGGCATGGGTTGTGGAAGCAGCTAGAGCAGTTGGTCTGGAGAATTTTAAGTCGTCTTTGCATTTCTTCATTAAATTTAAATATGAACTTAAAATTTTGTCAAAACTCATCACTACTTTAATGCTTGCAAAGAGATTCAACAACATTTTGCAGAAAGCATGAATATTTGTGGAAGAAGTGAACATGCTTATTACAGATTAAAACTTTGTTGAGGAACTTTTGTGGAATAGTAACCAAAGTCAATTTTATTACAAACTGCCATCTTCGACACTACCGCACAGAGGAAACAAAATCAACAGTTGGTGTGTTGCATTCTGTTCATAGTCCCTCTCACAATTGCACAATATATGTCGCTGTATCCGTGAATGGTCCATTAACGAACCTGCATTACATCTCCTTTCCAGAAACGCAGTGCATTTTTTGGTCCGCATGTTTCAAGTCAAATATAAGCAGTATGTCCTACGTACATCCACATTCATGCTGAAGTGAGAAATAGTTTAAAATCACCAAAGAGCGCACGAATAGGTATTTAAAATCGATCTTTGTTGAGTGTATTTTTGGCTGAGAAAGGTGTACTGTTTTGTAATTCCTAATCAGGACACAAGGAATATAGAGCGATTAAGGATGTTTTCCCAACAGTGGTATAGGGTTAAAGATACTGCCACCAAAGGCAACCAAATACTGTGAACCTCTGGGTGTCTATATTTTAGGCAGTGCAAAGTCTATGCCAGACCGGTCCTTGTTCATGTACAAACAAAGACTGACACACCACAGGCCTCGTTACTTGATCGACTTTGTGCACCGAGGTACGGATCTACTGTACGTTGACATACATATGTGACAAAAGTATGGTTACGAAGTTGATATTGCAGTAACAACATTTGATTGTGTGATCAGTGGGATATTTAATATAATACTATGGCAACGTGGATACACTTGAGGCGATGTCGCATGCAACATTGTTACCCTTGAAATGTCGTATGGCTTTTAGTGCCGGGATATCCCAGGACGGGTTCGGCACGCCAGGTGCAGGTCATTCTATTTGACACCCGTAGGTGAACTGCGCGTCGTGATGAGGATGAAATGATGATGAAGACAACATATACACCCAGCCCCCGTGCCATTGGAATTAACCAATTAAGGTTAAAATCCCCGACCCGGCCAGGAATCGAACCCGGGACCCTCTGAACCGAAGGCCAGACGCTGACCGTTCAGCCAACGAATCGGACATTGTTGCCCTTTTCAAAAGTGCATACTGTTCATTTCTCTGTGCTTCAATCACTTCATTTAAACTCCATTTACGTTCCACATTTCGTAAATATATTATAGCTCTTTTCCTATAATTCTTGATTATCAAATGCCTTTGTGTCTCGTATTGATATGCTTGCGAAGAATATCAGTTACATGGTATTGTTTCTTGGGCGACGTTGTGGTTCCCAATTTTTAAAATGTGTTACAATTCTAAAATTGCCAGTAGACACATGAGGAGTTTTACTGACAGATAACCTTGACGGACGTTATAACAATCATAACTTTGAATTTTAGATTGATTTTGGACATTTGAATTCGTATAAATACCTTGTTAGAAAGAGTAAGAAATGATCAGTTTATAATCTAACCCATACCTTAAATAACTTCGTATTCGTATTGTTCATTATAGCAAGTTGGTTTATAGTAAATATAACGCAGCATATCTGTAAAGTTTCTATTATTTCAGAGGCATATTTATTTTTATCATATTATTACATATTTACTCGTTACTTTTTTGATGGGAATATTTTGATGAGTTTATCCGATAAGCCGTTTTACCGTATAGTCATTATCGCTTCTTCCGGTGTGGACATCACTTTACTATATCATCATTGAAACTTCCTCAGATTTGGGTATGGTTAATCCTACCTTTGGAAATACTTCCAGAATCATTAGGCAAGTTTATTATTATTATTATTATTATTATTATTATTATTATTATTATTATTATTATTATTATTATTATTAGTATTGTACCTGAGGTACACTCAAACTAAGCGCCTTTTGGAAGGCCACATCTTATACGAACAGTGAAATGAAATGAAATGGAATGGCGTATGGCTTTAAATGCCTGGAGTGTCCGAGGACAAGTTCGGCTCGCCAGATGCAGGTCTTTTGATTTGACCTGCGCGTCGTGATGTGGGTGAAATTATGATAAAGACGACACATATACCCAGCCCCTGTGCCCGCGAAATTAATCAATTATGGTTAAAATTCCCGACACTGCCGGGAATCGAACCCGGGACCCCTGTGACCAAAGGCCAACACGCTAACCATTTAGCCATGGAGCCGGAGATATGAACATTGAAACCTCTAGCAGAAGAAGTTTGAACGTTTATCGATAGATATCTCTACTGTCGATTTAGGTGCTTCCTCTGGTGGGAAGATGAACAATTAATTTCCTAAGAAATTTGTAATTTTGAAGTTTCCAGCACTGAAGTGTTGTAAATTCTTTTTTGTGTTCTTAGGTTATTAACACTGCTATCCCTTCCTTCTTCAAAAGGTTCGACCAATCAGGAATATTTGATATTTATTTCATTATCCAATGGGTATTTTGGGTGTGTCCGGGGCTTCGGCCCAGAGAATTCTGCAACCTTCGCCTCCGCTATAAAGGCTGCGACTTTTTGGGCCATGTTGTCTTTCGGTCGCTCCAGTCCGGCAGTAGAGTGTTCATAGCGGAGTCAGGGGACACGCCTCACCCATCTCCGGAAGGCCCTCCAGTTCAAGGTGATGGCAGAAAACTTTCAATTATGTAATAATCTCAGAAAGCTAACTGGAGGGGAAGGTTTAAAAATTATTTCCTAATCTAATCTTGTAATGTAAATTTTCAATCTAGTTTAAGACCATAATCTAACTGAGGGAATAAAGTGTGGGAACCCTCTTTTATTCCCCTTGAACTTGGTATTGAGGTGACTATGGTTTTTAAACCTTAAATTTTTCTTTTGTAATGTAAATCTTTCTCTCCATCTAGTCACCTATGTAGTATAGTCTTAGCCCCTTAAACTTAGGGCCATCAGCCCACATAGAGTTCTATGTATTTTCAAGTGAATTTCAAAAGAGAGGAAATTTTCTCCGCCTAAGATTTTGATTTTAGGCCAGTAATTTGAACATTTTGTTTTTGCCGCTGCTGATATTCAACTATCGAAGTGTAATTTAGGCTATCGAGCGAGTAAGACAGTAGAAACTGGATGTTGTTAAGCTAGTGTAAAAGTTGAATTGTACCTTTAAAATGCCGGAATATTGCGAATATTGGAGAGTAGTCTCCTAGAGAGTAATTGTGTGGAGCAAAGACGCTCTTTCTAAAGTTGTACATTTTGGAGCCCCGTCTCCTTTCTTGTAATTAACTTAATTGGAGAAATAGTGCTCTTGGGAATGGTGTAACATTTGAGCTCTCTAACTCAACTCTCATTGTACTTGATTACTGTTTATCAAATTTTAAATTCTGAAGAGAACACTCCCCCCTACCCCAACCAAAAAAACAAGAAAGACATTAAAATTTCGATTTTTAGAGTTTTAAGTTAAAATTTGATCTTTTCTCCATCCATCCATTCATGACCGTACCTTCTTACACCTCTATAAACCACGGTTTTCCCGTAAATTTATTATTATTATTATTATTATTATTATTATTATTATTATTATTATTATTATTATTATTATTATTATTATTTAATATGTACATAAGGTAACTTAGGGAGATCCCGACATGAGGGAGAATTCGACATTTTTAAGCTTAGTGCCCCTGGTAACCACAGTACTCTACAGATCGAACTAGTAACCACATGTACTGGAGCCGTAGGGTGTTGTGCTCATGGTGATCCTGGTAGCAGACGATTATCACTATAAATACAAGACATCTGAACAGTTGAAGGTGAGTGATATATGATGTAAAAGTAACGTACGATAAGATAATGAGTAGGTTGTAGAACGAAATACGTAGATATGCGATATTTTTCAGGCAATGTTTGAGGTTAGGCGCACAAAGCACGTTTTGGAGAAGCGGCCATGTCATTTCCAAATCGCCAATCATTCAGCGTGGTAAGTGCTGCCACCTCTTGCCTGCCAATGTAACTCGGGGAGATGTCGACATGACAAGCGTGGGTGATCTCGACACTGTCATTTATCCGTACAATCCCGATATCCTCCAAGAAGACATTTTTTAATACGACCTTGTGCAAGACGAAAATGGTTCAAATCACGTACATGTTGCAGAAGATATTGCTGTCGAAACTAAGGCCAGTAGTCCTACATTATCACAGGAACATGAAGCCTCACCTGCATTTACACCTCCGAGTTGCTCAGTCCAGGAGTTATCTCCTGTTCCGATATTAAGACTCCTATCTGGAAAAGGAAGAGCAAGAAGAGTGCAAGAATCCGCCATGGTGACTTCTCAGGATTACCGACAAAAGTTAAGGAAGAGGAAACGCGGAAATGAACAGAATCCCTCAAATCTAAACAAAACAACGAGAACTCGGCGTGTTGGTAGTGGGGAAGCTAGTTCCTCAAGCAGTCTTAATTGCTCTGAGAATTACTGCGCAGTATGTGATGGCTATTTCTATGACGACAACCGAAATGAGGCATGGGTCCAGTGTAGTGGGGAATGCAGGAAATGGTTCCACGAGATGTGTGTAGATAATGGAAACGACGAACAGTTTATATATGCCCACTGTGTACAATAGCTGTGTAACTCTTCCGAGGTCCTACCTAGTGTCAGGTTCTCCCTAAGTGCGGGAGAAGTGGACATTTTTGCATCGTTTATTTATTTTCTAATTTACAATGATATGACGTTTTATTTTTGGCCATAAATAATAGAAAACATACACTAACTGTCTACAAATTCACCAGGTAAAAATTGAACTATTTTGCAAATAAGCATTATCAAAATTACAGGTTTTTGCTTAGCGTGTCGAGATATCCCTAAATTACTATATTTGAAGATTCCAATGTTGAAATCCCTATTGATGTTGTGGTGTTATGTTACTTCTTGACGTCGAATGTACAACATTTCAGATCTTGTACGGTCATTAGCAAAAGTCAGGTTCAAAGAATCTCCTGGTCAAGTGACCGATGGCAGATGAGCAGGATAAATCTCCACGTATTCGCGACCTTCGTTGCAGGCAATTTACATATTGTGGTTACCATTACGCCACGATCGACTGTTACAGTTTAAGAAACGGGAAGATAAAGAAGACAGTGGAGAAGAAAGATCGCCGTGGACGGAAGTGACGCGTAGCCATTTTAGGCCTAATGTTAAACATATGGCAGAAACTACGTACAACTTAAAACCGGGAAAAAACTCTTTGCAGTGCCAAAATAGATTTCAGTCATTGCAAACAAGTTCCAGAAGAAGGCGCATCAAGTTTTCCGAATAATTTTAAATCCAGTGGAGGTAACCTACAGAAGAAGAAAACCAACCGGAAGTCAACATACATACATACATACATACATACATTATCATTATAGACTGTTATGCCTTTCAGCGTTCAGTCTGCAAGCCTCTGTGAATTTACTAAACGTCGCCACAATCCTAGACTTGCAACTAGTGTTGTGGCCTCATTTAGTTCTATACCTCTTATCTTTAAATCGTTAGAAACCGAGTCTAACCATCGTCGTCTTGGTCTACCTCTACTTCTCTTACCCTCCATAGCAGAGTCCATTATTCTCCTAGGTAACCTATCCTCCTCCATTCGCCTCACATGACCCCACCACCGAAGCCGGTTTATGCGTACAGCTTCATCCATCGAGTTCATTCCTAAATTAGCCTTTATCTCCTCATTCCGAGTACCCTCCTGCCATTGTTCCCACCTGTTTGTACCAGCAATCATTCTTGCTACTTTCATGTCTGTTACTTCTAACTTATGAATAAGATATCCTGAGTCCACCCAGCTTTCGCTCCCGTAAAGCAAAGTTGGTCTGAAAACAGACCGATGTAAAGATAGTTTCGTCTGGGAGCTGACTTCCTTCTTACAGATTACAGTCGATCGCAGCTGCGAGCTCACTGCATTAGCTTTACGGCACCTTGATTCAATCTCACTTACTATATTACCATCCTGGGAGAACACACAACCTAAATACTTGAAATTATCGACCTGTTCTAGCTTTGTATCACCAATCTGACATTCAATTCTGTTGAATTTCTTACCTACTGACATCAATTTAGTCTTCGAGAGGCTAATTTTCATACCAAACTCATTGCACCTATTTTCAAGTTCCACGATATTAGACTGTAGGCTTTCGGCACAATCTGCCATTAAGACCAAGTCTTCAGCATAGGCCAGACTGCTTACTACATTTCCACCTAATTGAATCCCTCCCTGCCATTTTATACCTTTCAGCAGATGATCCATGTAAACTACAAACAGCAAAGGTGAAAGATTACAGCCTTGTCTAACCCCTGTAAGTACCCTGAACCAAGAACTCATTCTGCCATCAATTCTCACTGAAGCCCAATTGTCAACATAAATGCCTTTGATTGATTTTAATAATCTGCCTTTAATTCCATAGTCCCCCAGTATGGCGAACATCTTTTCCCTCGGAACCCTGTCATATGCTTTCTCTAGATCTACGAAACATAAGCACAACTGCCTATTCTTCTCGTAGCATTTTTCAATTACCTGGCGCATACTGAAAATCTGATCCTGACAGCCTCTCTGTGGTCTGAAACCACACTGGTTCTCATCCAACTTCCTTTCAACGACTGTTCGCACCCTCCCTTCCAAGATGCCAGTGAATACTTTGCCCGGTATACTAATCAGTGAGATACCTCGATAGTTGTTGCAATCCTTCCTATTCCCTTGCTTATAGATAGGTGCAATTACTGCTTTTGCCCAATCTGAAGGTACCTTACCAGCACTCCACGCTAATTTTACTACTCTATGAAGCCATTTCATCCCTGCCTTCCCACTTGACTGTTGCAATTGGGTAACATTTGACTCATGAGTTGAGAACGTCCCTGGAACCCATATCTTTGTACATAGATCTTGATGTAAGGATCGCCAAAAATTCATCTCTACGCAGTCAAGGGCGGGGTATGGCAGAAGGCATCAAGGATGAGCTGCATAATCCAGAAACTGAGGTTTTAGGACTAATAAAACCAAGTGCCAAAACTGAAGACGTCCTTTCAAGTTGTGATCCTGTGTTAGAGAAGGACAACTACGTGGTGATTGTGAGTGGTACAAATGACATTGCTGCAAATGAAGGTGAGGAACTAATTACGACCCTCAGAGTATGATTTCGAAACTACCTGACTCAAAAGTAATTGTAGTTAATGTACCACCCAGGTATGACCTTATAGAAGACTCGTGTGTGAACAAAGCTGTACATGATGTAAATATAAAAATCAAGAGGTTAAGTAAGAGTTTTAGAAATGTCTATGTAGTAGATACTTTAGGTCTTGGAAGGCAAATGTTCACTAGGCATGGTTACATCTGAATGGTAATGGAAAGCAACTCTCTGTAGACAAATTGCTACAATTATCAACAGAGATTTGCACTCTAATATGCACTTAAGAAAACCCATACCACTAAATTTGCATATACAGGGAAACTCGTCAGAAAACCCACATCCTTAAATCAAGATCTATGTACAAAGATATGGGTTCCAGGGACGTTCTCAACTCATGAGTCAAATGTTACACAATTGCAACAGTCAAGTTTTAGGGAGGACGGGGGTCTGAGATTGCTCTTGGTAAACTGTCAGAGTGTAGTAAATATACAAATAAAATTCAGTACATTGATGGAATCTTATGAGTCTGATGTGGTGATAGGAGTAGAATCATGGTTGAGAGAAGGGGTGGGTAATAGAGAAGTATTTCCAGAAGTTTATGCAGTCTATCGTAGAGACCGAGGAGATAAAAAGGGGGGGGGGTGTTTATTCTGGTGAAGGAAACTTATTGTTCACATGAATGGTTTGCCGATGAAAAGGATGAAATATTAGGGATAAAATTAGTTTGTGATAATATGAAGGAGGTGGGAATTATAGGAATATATAGGCCTGGAAGAGAGGAAAGAGACATGGAAATATTTGAGAAAATAATAGATTATACTCATAAAAACAATAATAATGATATGCTAATAATTGGGGGAGATCTAAACTTGCCTGATGTTGAATGGAATGGAGCTGCAAGTGAAGCCCATGAAGAGAAACTGGCAAATAAGTTAATTTGGGAGGGAGGATTTACACAAGTAGTACAAGAACCGACACGTCTCAACAACTTGCTAGATGTATTCTTGGTTAAACCATGGGAAATTGTTGATAAAACTGAGGTAATTGAAGGAACAGGTGTCCATAAGGCTGTAATAATGGATGTAGGACTTTTACCAAAAATGCTTAATAAGAGGGTCACACAATACAAGAAATTATTCAGAAAAACTCAAGTTGATGAATTTGGGACTTACCTTAAATCACAATTCAGTTGTTGGATAAGTGAATGGAGTAAAGGAATCATTTGGGAAGGAGAGAAGAGATCTGTACCTGTTAAGAAGGGTAAAATGACCTCGGACCCTGTTTATTATACAAGGGAAATATGGAAATTAAAAAGAAAATGTAGAATAGTAAACAAGAAAATCAAAGTGGGTAGGGAGAATAGTGAAACTAGAAAACAGCTAATGAGGGAACTGAATAGAGTGAAAAAGGAAGCAAAAGAGAAATATATGAATGGCATACTTCAAGAGGGTAATGACCACAAAGGAAAATGGAAAACGATGTATTCATATATTAGGAATCAAAAAGGAAAAGTAATCCAAATTCCTACAATGGTGCGAGAAGGGGGTGAACACTATTCAACAGATACTGAGAAAGCAAATCTATTTAGTAGGGAATTCAGAGATTCAGTAGAAGATTGTCAGGAGTTGGAAACAGTAACAGAAGATAGAGAGGGAGAGACACATAGGGAAACAAGAAGCTTCTCATTCGCAAATGAAGATATTTTCAGAGAAATCCAACTGATTCAGCAAGGAAAAGCAGCAAGAAGTGATCAAATTACTGCGGAGGTATTAAAGACAATGGGGTGGTACATAGTGCCTTATTTAAAATTTCTCTTTGACTATGTCATAAATAATAATGTAATACCAAAAGAATGGAAGGAATCTATAATAATACCAATTTATAAAGGAGAGGGTGATAAAAGGAAACCAAAGAACTACAGACCAATCAGCCTGACCAGTATAGTTTGTGAAATACTGGAGAGTTTAATAGCAAAGTACATCAGAGGGACATTTGATGATGAAAATTGGTTCATGAGGAGCCACTATGGATTTAGAAAGAAATTTTCTTGTGAGCACAACTGGTGGGATTTCAGCAGGACATATCAGATCAGTTGGATTCAGGAGGCCAGTTAGATTGCATAGCCATAGATCTTTCCAAAGCCTTTGGTAGAGTGGAATATGGAATATTATTAAAGAAATTGGAGGGAATAGGATTGGACGTAAGGGTTATACGTTGGATAAGAACATTTCTAAATTCAAGGGTTCAGAAAGTCAAAGTAGGAAATAATATATCACAGGAAGAGAAAGTTTGGAAGGGAATCGCACAGGGTAGTATAATCGGTCCGTTACATTTCTTAATATACACAAATGATTTAGGAAACAATATAACATCAAAAATCAGATTGTATGCAGATGATATAATTGTTTATGGGGAAATAAATAACATTGAGGATTGTTCAGAATTACAAAGGGACCTTGAAAGTATCCAACAGTGGGTTGAAGAAAATAATATGAAGGTTAATGGAGGCAAATCAACTGTTACAACGTTTACAAACAGGAGCTTTAAAACTGAATTTGAATATACTTTGGATGAGGTAGTTATCCCAAAAGATGGCAAGTGCAAATACATAGGTGTGAAATTTGAAAGTAATTTGCACTGGAAGTGTCATGTTGATGACATTGTTGGGAAAGCATATAGATCGTTACATGTCATTATGAGGCTACTTAAAGGATGCAACAAAGAATTAAAAGAAAAAAGTTACTTAAGTATGGTTCTTCCATTATTGGAATATGCAAACAGTGTTTGGGATCCTCACCAAGAATACCTAATAAAAGAAATAGATAGTGTGCAGAGGAAAGCAGCAAGATTTGTATCAGGGGATTTCAGGAGAAACAGTAGTGTATCAGAAATGTTAGAGGAACTTGGGTGGGAAACTTTAAGTAAGAGAAGGGAGAAAACTAGATACATAAGATTATTTAGAGTCTATACAGGAGAAGAAGCATGGGGAGAAATCCGTGAGAGGCTTCAGCTGGAAAATAATTATATTGGCAGAAATGACCACAAGTATAAAATTAGAAGGAATTTTAGCAGAAGCAACTGGGGTAAATTTTCATTCATTTGGAAGGGCGTGAAGGATTGGAACAGTTTACCAGGGGTAGTGTTTGAACCTTTTCCAAAATCTGTACAGGTATTCAAGAAGAGAATGAACAGCAACAGGGAAAATAAATGAAATGTTAGAGGGCATTCGACCAGTGCAGGCTATTATAAATAAAAAATGTGTGTTAAAAAAATTAATTCCATCCCCTGGTCCATGGAGTTTGGACAGCCAAAGTAGGGGACTGCCTGTATCGGTGAAGTACAGTGGGGATTTCGAGGGCCCTGGGACCGCTAAGGTAGCTGTGAAGGCCTTTCAGGAACTCTGAAATGTGGTGGCAAAAGGGGGCTCTGGTTAAGACGCAGAGGGTCGTTATGCTACTTATGTTCCAAAATGGGTAAAAAGAAAAAAAAGTAAATAAATGCAATGTAAATTTTAATCTTATACCAGTTGCATAGTATTATTTGAAGTAATTCCACATACTGTATATGAGTTGACTATGTTTGTAAGTGTAGGGGATACGGTATTATAAGTAGAATTTTGTAAACATTACAAATTTATTAAGGATGATCTGTTTGTTTAATAGAAAAATATTTTTAGCATAAATTGTATATTATTGTATTCTAGAAAAAAAATTTCTTCTCTTGTTAATTTAAAATTTAGTGCTTGACAATAATGTATTTTAGTGTACCATTTGCCACCGAGGTAGACACCTCATTTGCAAATAACGAGATTTTGATTTGATTTGATTTGATTTGATTTGATTTGATTTGATTTGATTTGATTTGATTTGATTTGATTTGATTTGATTTGATTTGATTTGATTTGATTTGATTTGATTTGATTTGATTTGATTTGATTTGATTTGATTTGATTGGATTGGATTGGATTGGATTGGATTGGATTGGATTGGATTGGATTGGATTGGATTGGATTGGATTGGATTGGATTGGATTGGATTGGATTTGATTTGATTTGATTTGATTTGATTTGATTTGATTTGATTTGATTTGATTTGATTTGATTTGATTTGATTTGATTTGATTTGATTTGATTTGATTTGATTTGATTTGATTTGATTTGATTTGATTTGATTTGATTTGATTTGATTTGATTTGATTTCATTTGATTTGATTTGATTTGATTTGATTTGATTTGATTTGATTTGATTTGATTTGATTTGATTTGATTTGATTTGATTTGATTAGAAAATCCAATTTTGAGAAGAATTCTACCTGTCCTTGTTTGGGCAAATGGCTGTATCGATTAGGACTCAACTGAAAATATCACACCGAGCCTTGGCTTTCCTAATTGAGTTGCTGGCACTTTACTTGTTGGACTATTTCGAGTAATCCTGAGATGAATGGCGTAAAATGGACGAAGTACAAATACACAAAGATATCTGAATACATCTTATCACTCGATGCAAAAGCAGTTAACCATAGCTTATGATGATAGATATAGTGGACTTCCAGTTTCAGTTTTATTTCAGTATAATCCAGTAATTCTTGACATAATAGCATCGCAGTTTCTCACATATCTGTTGCCAGTCCTCCGACTTGATTGTCTACACAGTTAAAAATAACCTGAGATAAGTAAAGAGTCGTAATCGCATCACTGTTACTTTCAATTGAAGTGCAAAATAGACACTCGTAAACTCGCAAATGGCAAACATTGACCAAATACTATCCGAGAAGTATCAGAGACAGTTTTCATTCCTTAGGTGTCATTATCTTCCAATACACTGTTAAATCAGTAACAATGTATATATGGACGCGTCGTAGTGCGGTACAGTTCAAGGAAATGAGAAAAAATGTGATTGAAATTTCATCTTGAGTATATTGTCCCGTTCACCAGTTTCTACCTCTTGCAGGAAGAATTCAAGAACATGGTAAATGCCCTTGGAATCAATTGCGTGGACACATTGGGATGATGAAGTTTGGAAAACACGAATATATAGAATTAACAATGCGTGCTTCTAGCGGATATGATTTTTCAAGCTTTCCAATTAGATTTGTTGTATATCTGCCAAGTTTTCACCATCCAAATCACATAATGGTGAATATTGTCCCGGAGAGAGTTCTTTAGCGTCGTAGGAAACCCACTGACTCGAGTATCTTACGATTAAGAACTCTTAAGTATCAAGTTACTGTTCTAGGAATTTATCCTTCAACCTTGAACATGGAAAACAAGCAATCTATCATCTACGTGACGCCTGTTCACTTCCAAGGTAATGTTAGGCCTCATTTGAATTAGATCACCGTGATGAATTCGCTCTAAATTGTCAAGTGTGGCTCAGTGCACCCACGGTATTGACCGGGTTATTCACCCCCCTATATGTCTTCTTCACTAGCTAAATTATCAGCAATAGTTACCTTCGATTCAGAGCGTCTCAGGTTCAATTCCCTGCCTGGCTGATTAATTAATCTAACATGGGAGGTGAATGTTTGCGTCTGTCATAATTCAAATCTTCATTTATACGCAAAATATTACACAGTAAACCACCACAGAAACACGCTATAGCGAATACTTCTCTCCACATAGTGTTGGTGGGAGCAGAGGCATCCAGGCTTAAAACTGGGTTTAATCCACATATAGTGCCAGCTCCAAGTACTTTTGAAAATTCCATTAAGATGATATGCCAACCTATTTATACTTGTTTGTTGTGTAGCGATAGTGTGAATAACTCTTACCCCTGGGACCTGAGTTCGATTTTATTTCGTCCAACGATTTTAGTCCTGGACTGACGGACGGTACGGGTTTCACTCATGCTCGCGTGGCCATCTATAGGGCTGTCTAACATGAGTTGCTGCCAACGCAGACATGAACGCCAAGCCATATGACTATACGTATCGTTATGCTTACAACATGGGACTCGAATATCTGGGGACTATCTAGCTTGGTATGAACCGTCTTGGCAGGCTGAGGACTTTAATGACTGTATGTGCCACAAGTTTTCTTTAATAAAAATAATTGGGGTCTCTACATAATTTCATGATTTCAGCGCTTTGAGGAGGCACATAGTGAATGTATTCTAAATGGTTCCTGCCCAAAATCGAGGTTATTTTGAAGAATTATTATTTTTCAATGCGGAATATTTCATTCAATTTCAACTACAGACACACCCTCAATTCTTCGGATAAATCAATCAACACAATCTTAACATTTATGGGTAAGTGGGAAAATCGTATGCATACGTGTTTTGACGTGAACTGAAGTGAGATATAAGTCTGAAACCTTCCACCCTCTGGTTTTCGTTCTGATAAATACTGCTACATAACAGTTATCCCCCTATATGAGTATGCTCAGTGCGATGTATGGATGATGGAAACCAAGTCTGAGAAAGTAACGAATTGTGTTTACAACCTATGACAATAAAGTTCGGTGAATAATCCTGTACTCTCAATATAGATGAACAATGCATGACAGTGACCATACTGTCCTTCGAAATAGTCCCCTCCCATAACTATGCACTGCTTGAGATCGGCGATGAATGTCTTGGAAACTTTGCAAGAAGGCTTCCTTTGGGATGGTGTTCAAAAGCCTCGTCACGTTTCTTTGGATGTCAGGAATATCGTAAAATCTCTTTCCTTTCAAAGCGATTTTGAGTCGTGGGAATATCAAGAAGTCTGGAGGGTTGAGATTTGGCGAGTATGGGGGATGTTCAAGTTGCACCACCCCCTTTTCTGCCCTGAACTGTTTGACGATATTGGCTGTGTATGGGCGAGCGTTGTCATGGACAAAAAACCATGAACCTTGTTGTGCGTACTGGGGTCGTACCCTGCGTAGACGTCAGTCAAGTGATGTGGCACAAGACGAGAACACGTTTTCCTCTTCCCTAACGTCTAGGTAACGATTTGTCGCACGGATTCACGGTTAATCTGCAGTTCATCCGCCATCATGCGCACATTTAATCGTCGATCGTTCGTGATTAATGTCCTCATCTTCTCCATGTTTTCGTCACTTACGGCGGTCGCCGGTCTTCTGCTATGGGGGTTGTCAGAAACACTTTCCCTGCCTCCTCGAAAACGGGCGAACCACACATACACACACTTCAAGGCACAGTGCTTGATCTTCATAAACACGTACCAGCAACGCATGCGTCTCTTTCGGTGTCTTGTGAACCATAAAACAAAACTGTACATTGATATTTTGGTCGTTCATGTTATTGTTCGCAGTTCGGAACTAACGCACTAAACACGCACTGTTTCAAACAGGTCTTACACGGAACATACGCGATGCTCAAGAGAACAACGTTGGGAGCAGGTGGTCAAAACTTGCTGCTACGCAGGTGCAGCGTTGCGTGTCGCCAGTGTTGCCGGATCGACCTTTTCTGACTTCATTCACCGAACTTTATTGTCACAGGCTGTATATCAAAATTTGACTAAATAAATGACACTACAGTCAGCGGACCCCACAGAATTTTATTTATAAGATATAACTCCGTTAACTGGAGCCTCCGTGGCTCAGGCGGCAGCGCGAGCGCCTCTCACCGCTGGCATCCGTGGTTCAAATCCCGATCACTCCATGTGAGATTTGTGTAGGACAAACCGGGACAGGTTTTCCTCCGGGGACTCTAATTTTCCCTGTCATATTTCATTCCAGCGACACTCTCCACTATCATTTAATTTCATTTTGTCGGTCAGTCATTAATCATTACCCCAGAGGAGTTCGACAGACTTAGGCAGCCGGCACAATTCCTATCCTCGCCACTAAATGTGGTCTTCATTCATTCCAGACCCGATCGAATGACTGGAAACTAGCTGAGAATTTTCATTTACATAACTCCCTAAACTCTGTTTGAATATTTCTCCTACCATAGTTTTTTGGCTGCGGAACCATTTCAGACAGATAAATTAGCGTACCCGCTGTGCTCAGTAAATAGCGTAGGTTGTCGATGGAACTGAAGGCGAACACAAGATGCCCTGTTTCAGTGGTCTGCTTGGAAATGCACAATTAGGCAGATTGACCAAAGTTGGACTTCTGAGGGTTGTCTTTCATTACAGAGAAGCTATACCTTCCCCTGAATTGAAGTGGAAATGACGTATGGCGTTTAGTGCCGGGAGTGTTCGAGGACAAGTCCGGCTCGCTTGATTCAGGTTTTTTGATTTGACGCTCGTACACGACCCGCGAGTCGTGTTGAGGATGAAATGATGATGGAGATGACACATCCACCCAGCCCTCGTTCCAGCATAATTAACCAATTATGGTTAAATAAACCGACCCTGCAGCGAATCGACCCCTGGACCCCTCTGGCCAAAGGCCAGACGCCAACAATTTAGCCACGGGGCTGGACTCCCCTGAATTAATATTCTGCGATTGTTTCTGCCTGATGCCGCCTTTTTGAGTATTTTTTTCAGAAATTCCCGTTTTTCATAAGGATATACTGGAAGGTGCTTCCAAGAAGGTGTGGGATTTTATTACGATTTCAAGCTGAACAGGCTATACAACCCCCCTTACCTCTAAGGCTTACATCGACCAAATCCTCGAGTAGCACGTGGTTTCTGCATAAGACAATATGGGTCGTGAATTCCTCCTTGTTCCTCACAAGTCGTGGGCGTCACCAGAGGTATTCCTTTACGACTATGAAATCATTAGTTAGCATTGAGCATGTGTGTAAATTCATGTAGCACCTGTGCACTTGTAATTCAATAGCTTTCACAGACACTAATAATAAAAATGTTGACGGATAATGACGTTATATGTTTGAAGTACCTTTAATTGCTATTACATATTATTATTATTATTATTATTATTATTATTATTATTATTATTATTATTATTATTATTATTATTATTATTATTATTATTATTTGCTTATATCTGACTGATTCGGATCTACTAATACAATTTAAATCATTTCTTTTTAGTCAAAGGTGTGTCATACCTGAATTAGATATTTTCATTAAGGAAGACGTTGAAGTTTCTAGTGAGCCTCGTATTTGCATTCATAAATGGGGAATAGGAATACATTGGACTAATAGTTGAGTGGGCGAGGTTGGTCTAGGTGTAAGTATTCATTCCGTTATTCACTACGAGAATTGTTGTGAAGTCTTTGAAGGAAATACGAACCACGGAAGAGGTTACTGACAAATACATTTTCGAGGTTGTTATACCTAGCTTAAATACCAACATAATCAGTTTTATTAACTTTACGTCCCACTAACTACATTTACGGTTTTCTGAGACTCTGCGATGCAGGGATTTGGTCCCACAGGAGTTCTTTTATTTGCCAGTAAATCAACCGCACTAGGCTGACGTATTTGAGCACCTTCAAATACCACCGGACTGAGCAAGGCTTGAACCTACAAAGTTGGGGTCAGAAGGCCAGTGTTTCAACCGTCTTAGCCACTGAGATCGGCAAATACGAACATAAGAAGGCCGTGTATCCTTCTCTTCACCCGGAAAAAGGCACACTAGAAGAAGTCACACCTAAGGAACTCCTTCTGAAGATCACAAGGATGCATAATTGGTGATAGTCTAACATGTCCTTTAATCTGTCTACAGAGGAGCGATAAAAGAAATTTTCTCCACGCGTTAATTTCGACAGTGTAAAAGGCATTCAGCAGAATTCCTCACATGGCCTTCTTGTCTAGCGTATGTTCTATTATGTTTATCTGCATCCATCGTTAAATATTATTATCAAATTTTATGCTACGTTACACGGTGTCTAACACAGAGTCCTGGGACCATCAATTGAGACTGGACACCCAAAATTCTGAAAATCGAGCCTCGCCATTGTATTACCTTCAATGAAACAGAAGGTTGTAAATGTTCTAACAACATTTAATGCCGAATTCCCTGAGTTGGCTGATTGGCACAGCGTCGTAAGCAATCCAGTTTCTTAACCGCTCAAATTTTTCCAAAAGTGTAGAAATACTTATGGTCACATTGAAGGATTAGGCTTAAGTAACTGTTTTCTTCCTTGTGTTTATCCAAAATACATAATTTCAGAATACCTCCAATTTTTTAACAATTTGCTTTCGTCCCACCAGTACACGGAATACTTCCCTTTGACGTCAGAATATTTACATGTTGCACATAAATGTTAATACTTTTACATTCTGAAAAATACGCAAGGAATTTTTTGAAGTGAACGGTCACTTTCCTGTTGTTCGGATTCCACATAAAACTAAAGGTTCCCATGGCTGTGGTTCGATATAAACAGTCACGTAAGCATCCACCATGGTTTTACTAATAAAATATAAGAAAATCATAGCAAATAGTTATGTTATTATTTATGGGATCTAAATGGAAAGATTCTGTTGCTTCTTGCCATTCCTTCGCTGTATTAGGAAGTACCGTTGCAACAACTTAACCCTGTGGCATAGTAGCATGCCTGTTCTTGCTTCGGCAATAAGATGTCTGTTACCATGTTATCATGTGATGTATAAATTCATTATCATGTAACTTACAAAGACGAATGAGTTTAGAACACGCAGAGTTCCTTCTACCAAGTGAGCGTACGATTAGTACATGCAGTATGTTGCATGCTCGCTTTCATTCAATCCACTGGCACTTGTTTGAAGAGCAGGATAATTCCCTGAATTTATTCTCAGTCCCCGCCTTGTTAGATCTATCCCGAATTAATCACATGTATACTTAATATAATGTACTTCATCCCAGTGGCATAGTCGGTTAGTGGTTGCCAAGATAATGTAACGTGTTGGATCCTGGCTGGGGTTGTGTGCTATAACTCCATGTCATTGGCATCTGACATTTCATAGAATTCCCGTCGGATCTAATTCAGAAAACCCGACGTCTCTTCTAATATTTTATTAAAAAAATTGACGACTCCTTGTCCTTGGATTTCGACATGTTAAGAAAATTCCTTGCTGAACAAACTTCCGATATTCAAGTCTTTCATCAAATCTACAGCAACTGAAGAGACAGTAAGAAGTTATTGTTTGCTAGTGGTTTAATGATGCACTAACACACTGAAGGTTTTCGGTGATGCAAGGGTAGGAAAGGGCCAGGTTTTTGATGATGATGATGATTCTTATCGTTTAAAGGGGCCCAACGTCTAAGGTTATCGGCCCCCTAAGATTTGGAAGGACGCGACCGTGGCTTTAGATGAAAATGGTAAACCACTGAAAATCACATTCAGGGCTGTCGACGATGGATTTTAAACCCATCATCTCTGAATGAAAGCTCAGAGTAAGAAGATACGTTATCATTATGATCATTCGACGTATTATTATTATTATTATTATTATTATTATTATTATTATTATTATTATTATTATTATTATTATTATTATTATTAATTTTCATTGTAGATATTAAACTGCGGTATGTTTTATAGTCACATACTGTACAGTAGACGAACATTTATTTCCGGCATACAGTAACTGTTTTAGACAAATATTTCATGATAGTGTCCGAGTAGTTCGTTATCACTTCTATGCTGATAGCGGGCCTGTCATTGAAAGACAACAGTTATCCATATTTATGCGCCACCAATCACATCGTAGACATCTAATATATCACTATTTAATGAACTTTGTTTGCATCTTAGTTTGTGAAATTTTACAACAAATATACTGTTATATCTTATTGGGGTCTGGAAAGAAATGTGCACTATACAGCCCTTTCTTCATTCAAGTTTAGTATGTTGTATTCCTGCTTAACTTTCATTTTATTATTTGAAGGATTTTCTTAAAATTCAAGTGATTATCGAATCATATTTTTTGGAAAGGGCAGATGGTATTGCAGAATTTTAATTGACGGATGGTTGTCTATGAAGACGGATATTAATATCTTTCTTAAACGTGAGGCTTCCTAAACAGACATCAATATACGGTATCGATCGTATTTTAAGACCACATTCGAACACAATGAAAAGTCTGCTGGGACCCAAACATCTGTCCCAGAAACTCAGTGATTCATTTGCCTAAAAAGTCCGTCCAATTGTATATTTTTTGCCATATTTCATAAACCTTCTCCGGGTATTGTAGAAGATATGAATTTCTATATACTGTGTTAGGAAAACTCTCCAAAATGTCACGACTTTCGGCAGAGTAATGTATTCTGTGCTGTAAGCCTTTGTAAATATTGCTACCAAGATTTTTTGTCACATGCGGAATGAGATGAGCTTCTGTCTGAGATAATAATAATAATAATAATAATAATAATAATAATAATAATAATAATAATAATAATAATAATAATAATAATAATAATAATAATAATAATAAACTCTGCCAGTGCCGGTCTCAAGCCCGGTGCCTCATCTCGCAAGTGAGGGTAGGAGGGGGTAGGAGTAGTAACACCTCGTAAAAAAAGGGCTCATCTGGCTCCGGGTGATGGCACCCTGTAAGGACCACTGTCTGGTTTACAGACGAAGAAGGCGACCAACAGCTTTTACAAAAATAGAATACATAACCTCAACGGTGATGAAGGTGAAGAATCATCTATCCCTGAGAGTTGAGCAGTTGAGCGACAATCCAGACACACCTACAGCAAAGGAGCGTCCCTAAGGCTTACAACTTTAGTGGTATCTTGAGCTGACCCCGGTTGACCTCCCCAACAACTCCCATTAACTCGCATAATGGAAACATTTCTTACGGAAACTACTCCAGGTGGCAGCCTCAAGCGTTAATCCCCACTGCTACAAGCAGTGCACTGGGGCAATCGGATTATGGAGAGCCCAAACCACCATGCATAGATGAGTCGAAGCATCTAGGAAACCCATTGCCATCAAACGCATCCAAAAGGAATACGCAAAAATGAGGACCTAAACGGAAACACTTTTTGGCACGCTGAACATAAATTCACTCCTAAAAACAGGAAAACTTAAACAATTTTCAGACGTCATGGACCAGCAAAATATTCTGATCATGGCACTTCAAGAAACAAGATTCAAATATGACATCACGATGTAACCAAGCAACTATAGAATCCTGAAAGACAAGGTTGGCATAAGGATCATGAGGAACTTGACACACTTAGAAACAGCATTTGTAATCAATAAAACTATTCTAAATTCGGTTAACTTATAGACTTCCAGTCTCCAAATGGAAGGCTCTCACTACTAACCATTAAATGTGCAAAGAAAATATATACCCTCCTTAATGCTCATGCGCTAATTAATGGCGACAATCGAGCTAACCCACAGAAGGTTGATGACTTTTGAGAAGAATTAGAATTGGTGACACCAAAAATTCCTGATAATCATGTGAAAATAGTACTTAGGGATTTCAACACACAGGTAGGACGAGGAAAAGTCTACAAGGGAATAGTGGGGGATTTGCCAGCTCATAGAAGAACCAACAGAAATGGGCTAAGACTTATAGAGTTCTGTAGGAAATTTAATTTGAAACTGATGTCCACTCATTTCAAGAAGCTACCTTGGAAACAAACGACGTGGGCATCACCAAAAGAACTATTAGGATAATATCAAATTGATCACGTTGCAGTCTCCCATAGAAGTCAAAATGAAATCATGAATGTTAAAGTTGAGAAAGGGGCCGACATAGAAACAGATCACTATTTAACAATCATCAGGATAAAGTTTATTCCCAGCAGCAAGAAAAATGCACAAACAACAGATGACTAAGATTCGACACTCAAAAGCTGAAACAGAACAGCAAGAAGTACCAAGATATGGCAAACATTGAAACAACTGAATGGAAGCAAATATAGCAGACCATGATAGAAGCAGCCAAAGAAACAGCATTACTCAAGAAATCACGAAAACATACATGGTGGAATGGAAGATGTGAACAGGCAATATCACTCAGACTACAAAGATGGGAAAAAATAGTACTCATCAAAGAAAGAGGGAGATTACAACAGCTTCGAAGAAGAAAGAAAATCAACCACAAAAATCGTGAGAGGAGAAAAAAGAATAGAACAAAATTTCCAAAATAATAACACGAGGGACATTTAAGAGGAGCCTTTCTAATTACCAACCACCCAGCTTGTGTTTCAAGAAAGAGGATGGCACCATCGCAACAAACAATGAAGAAAATTGCCAACTGTTAGCAGGATACTTTAAACAGCTACTTAACTGCCCAGTGCCAGAAGAGGAGCTCGCCAAAGAACACACGCAACAGAACCCAGACTCAACACTGCCAGATGAAACAGAAATCACAAATCTAATCAAGAAGCTTAAGGACAACAAACCAGATGGTGAAGAGTCAATAACGAGTGTACTGTGGAAGAATATGAGCCCACAAATGATCAAAAACCTATGCCAGTTAATGCAAGAAATCTGGAACACTTCTAAGATTCCCGATGATTGGCAATTAGCCTTAATACACCCACTACACAAGAAAGGAGACAGAACAAATGTCGGCAATTGCAGCGGCATCTCACTCCTTCAAGAGATATACAAGGTACTATTTATGGCACTGCTATCAAGATTAGAACAACAAGTTGAACACAAAATTGTCAAATACCAGGGAGGCTTTCGGAAGGGACGATCGTGTGTGGAACAAACGTGGAACCTCAAGACAATACTGAAGGACAGAGTTGGCGGGGGGCAAGAAGTATGCAGCAGTTGTTGTTGACTTTCGAAAAGCATATGATTCAGTTGATAGGAGCACATTGTTTAACATTCTTAGAGAAATGGGTACAGCTAGCAAGACGTTACAGCTAATAAAGGAAGCTTTAACAAACACGTACTCAAAGGTTAAGTTCATAGGAGAGATATCTGAAACCTTTGAAATCAAGAAAGGTGTAAGGCAAGGAGTTTGCCTATCCCCACTGCTGTTCAATTGTGTCCTGGATAAGGTCATCAAAGAATTGGGAAAAGGAACTCCCAGGATAAGGCATTAAAGACAAAATAAGGATACGATACAAGAAAGAGAACATCACTATCAACTGCTTAGCAGTTGCTGACGATCTTGTACTGTAATCAGAAAACTTTGAATAAGCGATAATACATGTTAACACTTTAAAAGAGGTAGCAATGAAAACATGCCAGCAGATATCTTTTAAAAATACACATTTTATGACCCACATTAAAGAAGCCCCAAGATACATAGTAACAACAAACAATGATAAGATAAATAAAGTTGTTAAATTCAAATACCTTGGTGAGATAATACAACCTAATGGGCTTGATAAAGAAGCAAACCGCGAGAGAGCCAGAAAATTGGAGCCTTAAAAAAAACACATACAAAAGGAAAGCGATCTCCATTAGGACAAAACTACGCCACTATCGGGCAGTAATTCAACCAGACTGCTTATATGCTTCAGAATGCCTGGGATTAACAACCAGAAAATACATTGAAGAAATTGGGAAGAAGGAAAGAAAGGTTTTAAGAAAATTCCTCGGTCCGCAGAAATGTACTGACACATATCGATTACGCAGTAACAAAGAAATATATAAAACATGCAGTAGGAATATCAGATGCCATTCGAAAGCGAAGAGTTAAACATTTTTAGGACATATTTCAAGAATGCCTGTTGACAGACTTGCTAAGAAAATCGTTAACCACTTCAATAAGCCCAATAGGAAAGGTAGCTCTTATGAAAAATGGTTTGTTAACAAGAAGAAGGATTTTCATGAAATGAACATCACACATCTAAACATCCACAATAGAACCACCTTCAGAAAAATGCTACACACATTTAAGAAGAAACAACAATGGACGGCTGAAAGGAAATAAGCAGCAAGTAGGAAGATGAAGGAGTACTGGCGCCAAAGAAAACTGAAATCATGAGGAGTTATTTACGTGCTCCACAGCTTGCCAAAATCGATAAAAGTGTGATAATAATAATAATAATAATAATAATAATAATAATAATAATAATAATAATAATAATAATAATAATAATAATAATAATAATAATTTCGTGTGGCTATTCCTAACCGGGTGCAGCCCTTGTAAGGCAGACTCTCCCATGAGGGTGGGCATCATCTGCCATGTGTAGATAACTGCGTGTTATTGTGGTGGAGGGTAGTTTTGTGTGTGGTGTGTGAGTTGCAGGGATGTTGGGGACAGCACAAACACCCAGCCCCCGAACCATTGGAATCAACCAATGACCATTCAGCCAACGAGTCGGACAATATTAATAATAATAATAATAATAATAATAATAATAATAATAATAATAATAATAATAATAATAATAATAATAATAATAATAATAATAATATTTTTTACGAGGGATTGTGGAAACTTGTGAAGTGTCCGCAGTCCACAAGTGTGTGGGATTCTTACCCACTAAAAACCACACACCCTTTTCCCACGATGTGTGTCATCACCCCGGAACCGCTCTCGCATTACTTCAGGGTGATACCGTGCTTTATCCTTCAGACGCCTTCTTTCTTAATTTCTCCTTTACGAACGTTCGTATGCTTCCAAATCCTTCTTCTTCTGATGAAGGACGTTCTCCACGTACACTGCCACGCGATCCCAGGATTCCTGGTTTCGCAGCATCACCGAAATAATATTATCTGTTGTCTATTTTCCTAGTTCAGTTTCCACACATCTTCTCTGAATCGTCCAATGGCCGCATACAAAAAAGTTGTGAAGTACGTCGTCAATGTCATCACAGTATATGCATGCTGCGTTACTCGCTCTGCCCACTTTATGCAGGAATTTCCGGAAATAACCATGCCCTGTTAGAAGCTGCGTGAGGTAGTAATTTACTTCACCATGGGCCCTTTCAACCCAGATATAATAATAATAATAATAATAATAATAATAATAATAATAATAATAATAATAATAATAATAATAATAATAATGTTCTATCCATTATCCCACACTCTGGTGGGATCGCATGTCGACTTGGACATATATTTCCATTTTAAATTTTTGAATGTATAACTAATGTGCAGAGAAAATTACTTGAGAATTCCCGTTAAAATTTTTCCATCGCCGGTATTTCCACATTCATGCTGGAACCTATCCATTAAATGTTGAAATAGGACTAATTTCTTCAAATAACGAGAACTTTTGTGTCTATATTATTAATCAGAGCGTGTAGCACAAGATTGGCTTCCATTCCGGCGTGCTAGCTTGCAATATTCTAATTATCACTGAAGAAGTCCCTCGAGGTACAGCATGGTATGTGGAGGCGACAGTCAACTGTTGCCAGAAGGCAGCCAATCAAGGCAGTAATTGCAAAGCACGACGGCTGCTGGCAATTTGAAAGAAAGTCAAATTAAGTGTTGCTAAGGTTTCGAGTAGCAATATTATCAGCTAAAATGACAGCATTGCAAGGTATGGCGTAAAATAACGTTACGTAAGAAATAGTGACTATTTAACATGTTCCAACAGAATGGCAAAATAATATTTCAAATATTGAGATATATATGAGTTTAATATATCTACTAACTAGCAATTACTCACGGCTTCGCTCGCGTGGATTTTGTAATTTGATCGAAGTAATTATTCCTCGGCATTGTACTAAGACATTATCTGAAAATTCCTAAAGTATAAAATCTCACCCACAAATTGAGCTTCATTTACCTCAGAAATTATTTTTAAACCATGTTTGTGGTATTACCATGCGACATAGAACTGAACATGTGAGAAACAGTCTTCTCTCAAGTCGAAAAAAGTCTTTATTTTTAAAGAAGATTCCAAATACCTATTCCCACATGTGTAACATCTTCAGTTTTTGAGATATACATAAGTATCCCCATAAAAATAATTCAACCACATGATCAGTTCTTCCCCCACCCTCAACCCCATCTAAGTGTATTTTCTGAAATAAATACATGTTCTTTATTTATAAAGGAAATTACAAATACCAATTTTCACGTCTGTAACATCTTCAGTTTCTAAGATATGTTTCCTCATAAAAAACAATTCCAATATTTTTCACTTTTTTCATCCCCTGTTAAGTGCCTTTTCCGAAAACAAAATGGTACAGGTTTAAAGGATTTTCCAAATACCAAGTTTCTTGTCCCTAACAGGTTAAGTTTTGATATATAGTATAGATATACCGGTACTAATTTAAAAAATTCACGAGCTTTTCAAATTCTTTTCAGCCCCTTAAATGTATTTTCCGGAAACAAAACAATACGTGTTTCATTCTTTTTAAGGGATATTCCAAATGCCAGTTTTCATGCCTGTACATCTGTAACACCTTCCGTTTTTGAGATAATTGTATACTCTTAAGAATAATTCAACTTTTCTTCTTCTTCTTCACTTCTTTCTACCCCACTCCCACATTAAGGGGACTATCCTAAAATTAAAAAAATGCGTGTTCATTTATTTTGAATGGAAATTCAAAATACCAACTATCACGTCTGTAACAGCTTCAGTTTTTAAGATAAAGTATGCTCAGAAATACATTTCAACTCCTTATTTACTTATTTTCAACCCCACACCCCTTGCGTCGATTTTCAGAAAATAACAAATGTGTGTTCCTTGATTTTTAAAGGAGATTTCAAATACTAATTTTCATGTCTGGAACATCTTCAGTTTTGAGATATAAGTATAGTCATAAATGTAATTCAACTACTTTTACACCCCCATCTCTACCCGTTAAGTTGATTCCCCCCTTCCCGAAGTGCGTGTTACTTCATTTTTAAAGGAGTTTCCAAACACCGATTTTCACGTCTTTAATATCATTAGTTTCTGAGATAAACGTATAAGTATCCTCACACAAAGAATTCAACTAATTTTTGAATTCATTCGCCCCCCTTAAGTGGATATTCAGAAGATAAAAGAACACGTGTTTAACCTTTGACAGAAGATTCCAAATACAAATGTTCAGTATCCTCATGAAAATAATTCAACACGTTTCTCACACCACCCCCTCCCGTTAAGTTGGTTTCTTCCCACGCAAAAAATGCGTGTTTCTTTTGTACCGTACCCAGGGGTAAATACCCGCTAGGACGATGCCTCCATTCCTGTATGAACATCCGTCTAACTCAGGGTTGGGCAGAGAGTGGGTTGGTTGTCGATTGGGTCAGGATAAAAAGTCGAAGTTCTACACTAAAATAGCAATCAATGACAGGAAATGGAGGTATAACACGAATGAGAAACAATCATAGGGGGTAAAATGGATTTATTAATAAATATCCCCGATCAAATCACACGAAAATAATTGATTCAAGAAAAAATAATAATTTGTAAAAAAAAATAAACTCAAACTATTGAAAAAAAGTCGAAATTAGAAACGTTAATTGAATGATTATACAAATTTGACATTAAAGAAAAACAAATTCCACAAAGAACATTTATATAAATCAAGACTGAATTTCTTCTTATAGTCCAATGTTTATGTTGTATGGCAACAAGTGTACGTAAACACTAACATGTGGTATTTCGGTATGGAGTTTCACACTATCGCATCCCAACGATACGGTTTCAAAAATAAGTTAATCCCGAGAGTCGCCGAAATTACAATTAAATAAAAGTTACATTATACAAAAAAGTTACGACGAAAATAAAATTAATTAAGACGCAATTGACGCTAGGTAATTTATGCAAAATACTAGGGGCAAATCCTACACTATATTTACAATAATTCAAATAATCAAACTAAACATATATATATACATCGGATATCGAGTAAAGTCTTAAATGCTACACTGCTTCTAATGTGAATCCCGGTTCACTACAAAAAGATCTAGACAGAACTAGATAAACCAACAATACTTCGGCACTCGGGCCCTTTAAAAACAACGAGACAAGGTATACAATCACAAATAAAAATGTAAAACATCATCCTGTAAAGGAAAAACATATAAATAATCCTTGGTATCATGAAGAAAGCAATGGGCAACATTGCCTCCTTCTGCTGCGTTTGAGCGCTCCACAGCGCGGTCATCCGTCATGTACTTCCGGGTAGATTACGAGCTGTAAAGAAATATAGAACTCCACTACGCTAAAGATTGGATTTTGTCTCCCGAGGCCGCCACAAGGAAATACTATCTCCTTCGCACATGCAGATAAACACAGGCCAGGAATCATCTTGCCATGAGGTAACGCCTTTCATCAACTACACGGAAACTCACGTATATTCATTCCTTCATAGCATGCTTGGGCCATTTAACAACATCAGACTCAATAGTCTGGAATTAACACTGTCCATTCTGATCACAATATACTCAGAAGACACTAGGCAGGCACACACATCTGCACAATACTCTTTATCTTGTCAGGCATACAATCAGCCTGCACCAATACATTATAATTCAGCATGCAATTATTATCTCATTATTCCTCATGAATCCCACTGGCCTTTCCACATAATGAGACGCAGTTCGAGTCCTTGGCATACCAGCAGGCAAACAGAATCCAACTTAACTTCAAAGATCTTATTTTAACAACGACGTTCTGCAGCTCCTTCTGGCAGCTTCTGTAAAACCATGCATCATGCAAACTAGCTATACCTGTCTCTCTGAATAACGAAATAAAATGAACTAAAACGTGTTTGACGTAATATAAAAATGAACCTGTCGATCTAGCCCTTCTAGCATATATATAAGGAAAACTCGGAATATCCTACGCTAAGTAATATACACAAATAAACAACACCTAATCCTATCAATCCCTCATTTTCCCAAACATCTACTCATAAAGCAAAATGAAAATAAAATAAACATGCATTAATCTCGTATCCGAAACTATCATAGAATCAAAGTTAAACAAACACATGCCGTCAGGCTTACTTTAAATGAAACTAAAAATTCTATCTACACTGCCCTAGTACCTTAACATAACTTACATATCATACCATAAATAATACATGCGTCTTACTTTACATGACTCTCGGGAAACCAGGATAGCAGCTTACATCCCCACTGCTTTTGGGATCTACTCCATGTTAATCACATCATTAACATGTGTGAATGCACTTCCTTCCTCTGCAGGCCTATCCATCATCTTGCTGGAAAACAATCCACTGGAACACAGAAGACTATAGTTGATAATCTCTTCGCTGCTTAATGCTGCGAGCCGAAATACCCTTCTCTTTACAAGATCAGCTAAACACACTGATTCACATATATATTACACACTTCACTTAAAGTGTAAAAATACAGTTTAAAAAACAGCACGCGGTTCGGTACGGAAGTTCCACGCAAATACGCGCCCGTCGCGAAATAGTGAAACAATAGCACGTTTCCACTACACTTGTTACTCAGCGGTCACTACACCGTCTTCATCGATTGAAAGTAAACTCTGCCAAAATCATACTATTTCATTTACTCAAGTACAGTAAATATTGCGACTGCACAATTTAAAGTATCAATGAGAACCAGTTACTATTACTGGAATAACACCAGTCACAGAGTTAATGCATCCGCACTGTTCAAATCTTTACCACCGAATCACAGAATTAGTGCATCCGCACTGTTCAAATCTTTGCTACCGTATCACAGAGTTAGTGCATCCGCACTGTTCAAATCTTTATCACGGAATGACGCTCTCCAGAGCTGGGGTTACTGAGGAGGCTTCGGTGACGCCAATAATACTGGGGTTCCCGGGTGTCTGAACCAACCACCAATCAGAGAGTTCGTCATGTATGATGATACAATACTTATTATGATATATTTACAAAACACAGCTCAAACACTAGCAAATCTCTTCCACCAAATTCTAAAATACATTTCCAAACATATCTGACTTCAGAAACTATGGAAAACCGATTACCTACAGAAAATGACTTTATCCACAGAGCACGTTGGTCATCCTGGAATTAATATTTGGCGCGGTGTAGCCTCCAGGTTTGCCAAATCCCTAAGTTCCCATTGGCTGAAATATCTTGCTTGGTCAGCATCTAATACACGTGTCGATCCCTGCCAACGCTTGGGTACGCTATCTTTTCTCACGGTCATACGGAAATATGAAGCAACATCCAGCGACTTACTGTCTTGCTCAACATCCGGTATCAACTATCTTAGGATACGATGCTTTAACATGTTAGACTGTAACTTTTATGAATAAATTTCACATATTTGGTCAAATAATATTCCAATTATTATTATGGGCCGGGAGGATACGGCTCACTTTATGTTTAAAGGAGATTCCAAATATCAGTTTTCACGTCTGCAACATGTTAAGCTTTTGAAATGTATTGTAGATGCGGTCATTTTAAAAGTTCAGCCCCTTTTTCAGTTCCCCTTAAGTGGATTTTCCGAAAAAATATTTATGTTTCTTTACTTTTTCAGGAAATTCCAAAAACCAGTTTTCAAATCTGTAATATGTTACGTGTCTGAGATAATTTGAAGATATTGTCTTTTTAAAAATTCACCCCCTTTGTCACTCCTGTTCAACCCCTATTCATCGGGTTATCCAAAAACACTAAAATGGGTACTTTTTATTTTCAAAGGTGTTTCCAAATTTCGATTTTCATGTTTGTAACACCTTCAGTTTTTGTGACATAAGTCTCCTCATAAACGGTGTTCAACCCATCTTCCCCCTTTTTCACCACCCTTAATGGGATTTTCGGGAAGAAAACACGTGTTCCTTTATTTTTAAAGGAGACTCCAAATACCTTATTTTACGTCTGTAAACTTTTAAGTAAAAATTCACCCCCCCCCCTTTCACTCCCTTAGCGATGGAATACCCAAACATTCTCCCTTAGCGAGCACCTACATGTTAATATGAATGTATCCCCAAACTTTCATTTCTTCATGTCAAGTAGTTTTGGCTCCGCGATGATCAGTCAATCAGAACAAGTTATTTCATATGTATAGTTGATATCTCCTTAGAGATGTAAAAACACGGTTTAATACTGTTGAATTATTAAACGTGTTTAAACAGCTACTTAACTGCCCAGTGCCAGAAGAGGAGGTCGCCAACCCTGTAAGACTGGTAGGAATGGTTCTTTTCATCCTGGATATCATGCAACCTGCTATACCGTACTGCATACATAACAGGGTTAACATACTGGAATGAACGGAATGAACCCAGGAACATCTAGAAACTAGGACACAGGATTATATAAAATTAGACAGTGCTGACACGCCTCCGTTTTCGTTACCGGGAGGCTGAGCTATCTTATGCAATCAAACGGAATAGTTTGGTTAGTGTAATACGTCCTCGATCAAAGGTGGGGAATTTATTCGCTTTAAGACAAGTTTATGATAAGACAGAGGCAACATGTCAATATTGTAAAACTAAATATCACAACGCTCTGGCGTCATGATTAAAATAGCATCTTATCAGATGTGATTTTTGTCCTCAGTCTATTAAACGGGTAGCTTCGAATGATGCATCGCAAGTAAAAATGGAAGAAAAACCAAACAAATATGACAGAAAATAATGGGCTGCAGAATATTTAAGTATCAAGAAAGCGTCTTCATCTACGCTATGATACATGGCTCCTGATTCTTCTCTCAGTGAACAACTTACGATATATTCACCACAATCTTCTTCATCTGTGCATAAGGACACCTATCAAGCAATCGATAGTGATATTGACGAAGCTGTTGCAAGGGCTATATATGCTTCAGCTGCTCAACTATTAAGCTGAATTCGAAATATTGGCGGGAAACATTGGAGAAAATACGGCCTGGCTATGAGCCTCCTAGTCGCTACCTGCTTAGCACATCCTTGCTGTCTGCCGAATATCATGACGTGAAGACATATGTCACAAATAGGTCGGATTGTTCAACTGTTCTTTCATTAATTTCGGATGGATGGATGATATATCAGGGAACAATCTCGTGAACTTTATCGTGACAGCAACTCAGCCAATATTCTATAACAGGATAAGACCTGGTGAGGAAAGGGAAACTTCACAGTATATTGCTTCTAATGTAATTGATAGGTGCAGAGACGTTTGTAGCAGTGGTCACAGACAAGGCGAGAAATATGGGTGTTGCGTGGAAACTAGTAGAGGAGCAATATGCACACATATCCTGTACAGGCTGTGCATTACAAAAAACAGTTACGTAATATACTAATAAAGGACATACCGGGCGAATTAGCCTTGCGGTTAGGGTCGCGCAGCTGTGAGCTCGCATCCGGGAGATAGTGAGTTCTAACCCCACTGTCGGCAGCCCTGAAGTAGGTTCTACGTGATTTCCCATTTTCAAGCCAGACAAATGCGGAGGCTGTACCTTAATTAGGGCCACGGTCACTTCCTTCCAACTGGTAGCCCATTCCTAACCCATCGTCGCCGTAGGATTTATCTGTGTCTGTGCGACGTAATGTACCGTACCCAGGGGTAAATACCCTCTAGGACGATGCCTCCATTCCTTTAAGAACATCCGACTAACTCAGGGTTGGGCAGAGTGTGGACTGGATGTCGATTGGGTCGGGATTAAAAGTCGAAGTTCTACTCTAAAATATCAATCAATGACAGGAAATGGAGGTATAACACGAATGAGAAACAATCATAGGGGGTAAGATGGATTTATTAATAAATATCCCCGATCAAATCACATGAAAATAATTAAATCAAGAAAAATATAATTTGTAAAAATATGAACTCAAAGTATTGAAATAAGTCGAAATTAGAACGTTAATTGAATGATTATACCAAATTTGACATTAAAAAACAAGTTCAACAAAGAACATTTATATAAATCAAGACTGAGTTTCTTCTTATAGTCCAATGTTTATATTGTGTGGCAAAAAGTGTACGCAAACACTAACATGTGGTATTTCCGTATGGAGTTTCACACTATCGCATCCCAACGATACGGTTTCAAAGTTAAGTTAATCCCGAGAGTCGCCGAAATTACAATTAAATAAAAATTACATTATAAAGAAAAGTTACGACGAAAAGAAAAATAATTAAGACGCAATGGACGCTATGTAATTTATGCAAAATACTAGGGGCAAATCCTATACTGTATTTACAACCATTCAAATAATCAAACTAAACATATATATACATCGGATATCGAGTAAAATCTTAAATGCTACACTGATTCTAATGTGAATCCCGGTTCACTGCAAAAGATCTAGACAGAACTAGATAAACCAACAATATTTCAGCACTCGGGCTATTCCCTTTTAAAACAACGAGACAAGGTATACAATCACAAAAAAACCAATGTAAAACATCATCCTGTAAGGGAAAAACATATAAATAACCCTTGATATCATGAAGAAAGCAATGGGCAACATTGCCTCCTTCTGCTGCGTTTGAGCGCTCAACAGCGCGGTCATCCGTCATGTACTTCCGGGTAGATTACGAGCTGAAAAGAAATATTGAACTCCACTATGCTAAAGATTGGATTTTGTCTCCCGAGGCCGCCACAAGGAAATACTGTCTCCTTCACACTTACAGATAAACACAGGCCAGAAATCAGCTTGCCATGAGATAATGTCTTTCATCGGCTACACGGAAACTCACGTATATTCATTCCTTCATAGCATGCTTGGGCCATTTAACAACATCAGACTCAATAGTCTGGAATTAACACTGTCCATTCTGATCACAATATACTCAGAAGACACTAGGCAGGCATACACATCTGCACAATACTATTTATCTTGTCAGGCATACAATCAGCCTTCACCAATACATTATAATTCAGCATGCAATTTTTATCTCATTATTTCTCATGAATCCCACTGGCCTTTCCACATAATGAGACGCAGTTCGTGTCCTTGGCAGACCATCAGGCAAACAGAATCCAACTTAACTTCAAAGATCTTATTTTAACAACGACGTTCTGCAACTCCTTCAATCAGCTTCTGTAAAATCATGCATCATGCAGAATAGCTATACCTGTCTCTCTGAATAACCGAAATAAAATGAACTAATACGTGTTTAACGTTGTATAAAAATGAACCTGTCCATCTAGCCCTTCTAGCATATATTTAAGGAAACTCGGAATATCCTACGCTAAGTAACATATACAAATAAACAACAACTGATCCTATCAATCCCTCATTTTCCCAAACATCTAATCATAAAGCAAAATGAAAATAAAATAAACATGCATTATTCTCGTATCCGAATCTATCATAGTATCAAAATTAAACAAACACATGCCGTCAGGCTTACTTTACATGAAAATTAAAAATTCTATCTACACTGCCCTAGTACCTTGACATAACTTACATATCATGCCACAAATAACACATGCGCCTTACTGTATTTTACATGACGACTCTCGAGATACCAGGATAGCAGCTTACATCCCCACTGATTTAGGGATCTACACCATGTTAATCACAGCATTAACATGTGTGAATGCACTTCCTTCCTCTGCAGGTGTATCCATCATCTTGCTGGAAAATAATTCACTGGAACACAGAAGACTATAGTTGATAATATCTTCGCTGCTTAATGCTGCGAGCCGAAATACCCTTTCTCTTTACAAGATCAGCTCAACACACTGATTCACATATATATTACACACTTCACTTAAAGGGTAAAAATACAGTTTGAAAAGCAGCACACGGTTCGTTACGGAAGTTCCACGTGAAAACGCGCCCGTCGCGAAATAGTGAAACAATAGCACGTTTCCACTACACTTGTTACTCAGCGGTCACTAAACACCGTCTTTATCAATTGAAAGTAAACTCTGCCAAAATTATACTATTCCATTTACTCAAGTACAGTAAAATATTGCAACTGCACAATTTAAAGTATCATTGAGAACCAGTTACTGTTACTGGAATAACACCACGTTAATCACGATCACCAATCAAAGTTTGTGCTTCCGCAATATCCAAGCATTTAACACAAAGTGAGAGTTGGTGCTTCCGCACTATCCAAGTCTTTAACACAGAGTGACGCTCTCCAGAGCTAAGGTTACTGAGGAGGCTTCGGTGACGCCATTAATACTGGGGTTCCCGGTTGTCTGAACCAACCACCAATCAGAGAGTTCGTCATATATGATGACACAATACTTATTGTGATGTATTTACAAAACACAGATCGAACACTAGTAAATCTCTTCCACCAATTTTTTTATATTACATTTCCAAATATATCTGACTTCTGAAACTGTGGAAAACCGATTACCTACAGAAACTGACTTTATCAACTGAGCACGTTGGTCATCCTGGAATTAAGATTTGGCGCGGTGTAGCCTCCAGGTTTGCCAAATCCTTAAGTTCCCATTGGCTGAAATATCTTGCTTGGTCAGCATCTAATACACGTGTCGATCCTTGCCAGCGCTTGGGTACGCTATCCTTTCTCACGGTCATACGGAAATATGAAGCAATATCCAGCGAACCACTGTCTTGCTCAACATCCGGTATCAACTATCTTGGGATATGATGCTTTAACATGTTAGACTGTAACTTTTATGAATAAATTTTACATATTGGGTCAAATAATATTCTAATTATTATTATGGGCCGGCAGGAAAAGGCTCAGTAAAGCAAATAGCAAAAAAAAAAAAGATTAAAAAAGTAAAGGTCGTAATCTCACTGAGAACGCTGCAGAAGCACGGTGTTTCCAAGTCAGACTTATTAGAATAATTTGGGTTCGTTCTTTTTAAATTTCCCCTTAATATGTGGATATATTTCTCGTTATGGATATTTTGAATCGCTTTTAATGTTCAACTTTGATCGGTTATTATCTAGTTCGAGGGCTTGTAAGCGTTCCCTAACAGATTTTCTTGATTGTACACATTTGTTTGGGAATAACCTGTTCGATATTAAATCTGAAATCTAGCTCCGTTCAAATGTAGCCAATGTAATATCGGTACGCATAGTCGGGAACAAAGTTTCGATGTAAAATACTTCTTTGAGCTACCTTAAAAAATGTTGATATTTTATTTGGTGCTATACAGTTTAAAACTTGTTTGCTTACTTGTTATTGTTTCGGAATACTTCTATTTAAGTTTAGCTAATACTTGTTAATCTTCTTATCGTCCTGCTTTCATGGCAATAAACTTGAATTTTTTAAAGCCTACGCTGTTGTATTTTTTCCTCCTATGTATGTGCCATCTACCCTAGGCCTCTGCTTCCCTAGTACTTCGAATTTTGCTTCAACTGTATAATTTTTAGCTCTGTGTGTACCGTATGTACCTCAACGCTGTGTTTACGCTCTCCATTGCCTAGTGTAAAAGTAATTGTCATTAAATACTGCCCATATGATCAAGCAATGTCTCACATGTGACCTGATCGTCACTAGACAAGGAGCAACAAGCGACAGAATAAGTGTCATAGTTGGTAGATCGGCTAAACGACTTACACGACAATATCTAAGGGTAGCCAACACCAGGATGAAAGACCGCTATGACATGATGGCGAACTCTGCAGGTCTCTAAGAAGGCGACCGTGTTTGGTTGTACCATAATGTGCGGACGAATGAGAAATCACTAAAGCTTTAGTCAGCACGGAAGGGCCCATACGCTTCGTCACTAGCATCAACGACGTCGTATATATAGTATCCGGCGGCCTCCCCGTGGGAGAATTATGGGTGCCCGTCTGCATTACCTGGTACCGTACTGTGGAGATAGCTCGGGATGAGCAACTTTAAGAATGGGGGCAATGCGATGATATCCGCCTTTTGTTGTAAGTTCTTGGCAGGAGCAAGTCTGCTTGGCTCCGACCACGAGTACGCCACCATGTTAAGGACACATTCATTCGCACCACTTCGTTGTCTCACTGCAGTTCTCCCTGCCGGCACGAAAAAGGACTAGGAGGTGAGCACAGATCTTTCCGATGTCAGAGGATTCAAGGAACTTCTACTCCCACGATGTACCTGGAATTACAGCCTTCTCATTTAAGTCAGGGTGGACGAGTTTCAATAGCTCAGTTCTATCTATTGAGGCGGTTCTGTCTTGTCAGTGAGTGCTAATGGCTAAATGGTTAGCGCGCTGGCCTCTGGTTACACGGGGCTCGGGTTCGATTCCCGGAAGCGACGGGAACTTTAACAATAATTGGTTAATTCCCCTGGCGCGTGGACTGGGTGTATATGTCATTTTCATCACCATTTCATTCTCATCACGAAATAATAACAAGACCTGCAACTGGCGAGCCGAACTTGTCTTCGGACACTCCCGGCACTAAATGCCACACGCCATTTCAATGAGTTCTAATGTAGGGCACTGGAGCAGTCACTGGGTAGTGGTGACTGAGTGCGGATAGTGCCGGACAGCGCAGCTGAGAGACAGAGAACAGAGAACGAAGTCCGCTGTGAGTGTACGGATAGTCTACCACGTACAGCATTGAAAGAGTGTGTTGCGCACGCACAGGCTGTGAACTGTGTAATGTACTGCGAGCGTAATTGTGAACTGCCCTAGGGTCTCAGTGTCAGTTGTGGAAGAGTGCGAAGTGCGATTTGTCTTAGTTGTAAGCAACAGATTGAGTAACTAGAATAACTAGACTGATTGTGCAGCGAGAGTAGGGAAGAAGGGCAAACTCTGCGTGTGCCTGTGCATTAGAGTAAGCAATTATTAGCTAGTTAATTAATCCTAGAGCAAACGCTACAAATTGTGAGTTTATTTATCTACTTTTAGTACTTTTTAGTACTGCATAGAGAAACACGGGATTGCCATTCCTCTACTGTATTTCTGCTATTGTAACAAAGGAATAATGCACAGATGTAATTATAGGCTCAAATTCTGAGACAGTACGATCGTATAACTTTTGTTCTCTCTCCTCTGATGGTTTTATGACGCACCGATTCAGACATTCTATTTGGTGACGATGGAATAGAGCAGGGCTAGGTCTGGGAAGGAAGCGACCATCGCCTTAATTAAGGTTCACCCTCGGCAATTGACTGAAGTAAAAATGGGAAGCCGCAAAATCTCACTTCATGGCTACCGGTAGTGTGGTTCGAATCCATCCATTCCTGAATGCGAGCTAACAGGTGAACGACTCGAACGGAGCAGTTAACTCTCTTTCTGGAACATGTAACGTTGGTTATGGAAACTATTATATGAGCTCATAAATTTTTATTTATTTATTTATTTATTTATTTATTTATTTATTTATTTATTTATTTATTTATTTATTTATTTATTTATTTATTTATTTATTTAGTTATTTATTTTTTTATTTATTTATTATTTATTCCAGCCATCTCCCCTACTGTTCAGTTTTATTATTATGAATATGGTAGAAGAGATTAAGAAAATATCATCCATTTGCAGTTCCTTCCATTACAAATTACACATTAACACGGAGATTTGACTTGCAGCCCAGCAATGAAAAACAAAGACCATCTCTTTAAACCATTTTAGGACTATTATATATACTATGTATAATTCAGGAATGTTCATAAAATGTTCTTTCTTTACTTCAGTGTTGAAGTTGGGGGATGTCGGAAGAAGTCGAAGCATGTTTACTACTGCTAAAATGTTTTCATGCCTCCCCTGGACAGGGAGGCGTGCCTCTTAGACAATGACGTCGTCTCTGAGGCCGGGAAATTAGTTGAAGGAGATGCTCGGATAAGGTGAGAGGGTTGGCGGACGTGGCCTATACTGGGGACTGTCCCGACATTCGCCTTAATGCAGGAGAATGGAAAATCACGGACGGCTGGGGTCAGCCGTGAGGTCGATCCCTGTCCCGTCTCCCGAATGCAGAGGCGTAGAGCCTCGGTAGAGCCATGGCCAACCCTCCTCTGCTCAGTTGGTTGGTCAGAGTGCAGAGCTGTTGGACCACAGACCACCCGCGGCCACTCATGGGCCGAGACCCACTCTGAATCTACCGACAAAGCATGTTTTATGGACCATTCCTTTTTCAGTCCTGTTGATTGAGAATAAATTAGGTGTTGTAACCATTCCGGACGTGATATTTGATTACATATCTCAGTAAGGTTCTTTCGTGATCACTAGAAACTCTGAGCTCTTATGGGATTCCCAATATGAATGAGCATATAACCCAATTTAGCCGTAGGATGACAAACATACAACCGTATGAAAGAATTACGCGAAGTGTCTAAATAGAGTGCTGTTACTGGCTTAGACATGATTTACAGAGCATTAGGCCTACTGCTAGGATTTCCTGGGGGCAAAGGTGCCGAGGTTAACAATGGTGGAAGCCTTTATCTTCCACTCTTCCAAGGACCTTCATGGCCTGTACGGAGGTGACTTTGCTTTGCTTTACTGCTAGGATTTAAAAATGCTTTACAATGAACCACGCACTTCGAATCATCGGACGATCATTTCGTACATGTGCTGCAGTCAGCTGTATAAATATTAAAATAAATGAAAACAGAATGGAGCAAGTGAATGATATGACTGTTGTCCCACCATATTAATGTGCTCTCTAACCCGTAGTTGGTTACGCGAAAGGTGTCTCAAGAGATTGACAGGAATGTCTCATTACGCTCATTGGCTTTATCACACGATAGGCAATTTCACTTGTACAGTATTTTGGTGTCTGCGGTATACTTTGAACACTAAACCATTGATCATTTCGTCCGACTCGTTGGCTGAATGGTCAGCGTACTGGCCTTCGGTTCAGAGGGTCCAGGGTTCGATTCCCGGCCGGGTCGGGGATTATAATCTTCATTAATCATTATCCAATGGTCCGGGGGCTGGGTGTTTGTGCTGTCCTCAACATCCCTGCAACTCACACACCACACATAACACTATCCTCCACCACAATAACACGCAGTTACCAACGCATGGCAGATGCCGCCCACCCTCATCGGAGGGTCTGCCTTACAGGGGCTGCACTCGGCTAGAAATAGCCGCACGAAATTATTATTATGTTATAGATCATTTCAAAACTATAAAAAATCACTTGAATTACTTATTTACAACCAACCCAGTTGCGTCTTGATGAAGTGACAAATTGTTAGAATTATTATATTTTTAAAAAAGAGGACTTTTATGTCCAATACAAAGAAATTATTACTTTTTAAATAATTATGAAGACTAAATGCGTGGAGAAGTACGCCCGAGTTGTTCCCAATGGTCGCACTTCAGAAAGACGAAAGGATTGTGATGGGAATGTGAGACACAGCCTTCTTACTTTCATTTCAGTTGTTGATGAAACCTAACTTGTACTGAAGAACAGGTAACACGGGCGTTTATTTAATATCGCCGGACGACGCAGATCATCCTGCAATTTCATCTTTTTTTTCCTTTTCCCGCAACCTGATGGGATCACGGGTGCGATTATAGCTCTGTTTTACGGCTGGATCCTTTCTTTACGCTAACCCTATATGGAGGGATGTATTATGACGTGTGCCTGTGGTGGTTGGTAGTGTGTTGTGTTGTGTGTATATGAAGAGGTGTGGATTGGAACGACAAAAAAAACTCAGTCCTCGCGCCAGAAAACCCAACTTGGAAAACACCTGCGGAAATGGTCTTCTTGACTACCTGCTTTCCTATAACGAGCCCTCATCTGTTTCTGTGGGACGAAATATTTTAAACTCCAACCACAAGTCCGTTGAAGCAACTTTCACGCTCACCCCTCCCCGTGCTTCGAGATGTCATCGACCTGTCCTTAGGAGCTCTGTACCTGTGTGGCGTAAAGTTGACTGGCAGACTGTCAATCGTACCCTGTCCCTTTTACCATGGCATTTGTTGCAAGTGGGTGAAGTTCAAGATGCGGTGGACTTATTTTATGATTGGACGCATGCTGTGATTCGTGACCTCGTTCCTACTCTTTCGATGTCCAGGAAATTCTCCCCATGGAAGAAGAGAGATACTAAAAGTGCTGAACTAAAAAAATCGGTAGCCTGGAGACAACGGAAGAATGTGCCCTCCGAGAGAATTATAAACTATTCTCTGACCGTCGCAAACACCACAAGTATTTATTAAGGCGGGATTGTCTGTCTGTTAGGTCATCAGCCCAGAGGCTGGTTCGATCCTCAAATAGCACCACCAAAGGTTATACGGTTATAAGAAAACCCCAAAAACCAATGGCAGCTCCAAAATGAGGCGTACTAGGCAAGATGAGGAGTGAGGTAGTTTGCCATTGCTTTCCTCAGAAAGGACTATTGCAGCACGACTGACCCTATGAGCAGCACCTTTCATAACACTCAGATGCACTAGTCATGCTCTGAATGTCATTACTCAGCACTACCCATACCCCAGCAACTTCCATATTCTCACAGCCATGGATGTTGACTGAGACTTCGGTGGAAGCTACAATTTACTCTGGCCTGTACCAAGAGATGGATGCAAAAGTACTGTATCCATCAAGAAATGACAGCAGGCAGAAGGCGAGATTACTCAGAATATATTAACGGAGCCTGCCTTGAAGTAAGACACAACAGTAAAAGGTTCTGGTCACTTATAAATAACAGAAGAGACAACAAACGAATACTGGAAGTGGTAACCTGGGACCATTCTGTAGCCAGTGGAGCAGATAGACCTGAATTATTCATGAATATTTTACCTCAAATTTTGTTAAACCTGTGCAGTATGCTGATTTTCCTACAATCAAACCCGTTACTTCCCATAGCCTCAGTTATATTTCTACCACTGAATCTGAAGTCAGTGTTGCCAACTTATATTTTCAATATCCGCCAAATACTACTAAAAATCCGCTAAAATTCCGTCAAGAAATCCGATCTCAAATAATAATAATAATAATAATAATAATAATAATAATAATAATAATAATAATAATAATAATAATAATAATAATAATAATAATAATAATAATAATAATAATAAAAGTAAATGTCTGCACTCACATGATCTGTGAGTTTCACTGGGATTAACCCCCTGCCCGCGAGCCGGCGAGCTAAAACTTGTAGGCGTTTTAGTGCCGGGGTGCAAACTAGGGGAATCCCCTACCTCAAGGGCCACACATAAAACAGGCCAGTTCATTAAACGGTCTTCCTTCATAGCATAAATACTGTATAAATGCTACTCTCTCTCAGCTTCATTATCTGTCGTCATTCGTCAACTAAGAGATAAGAACCCTTTCCCCACTCATTACAAATTTATGATACCATGATCTCATAACATCAAATCCAAATACCACGTTTTCCTTATGTGATTACTAGCTCCTGATAAGAAATACGGAATAGCTCGGAAACAGACTGGAGTACAATTTTTTTTTTAAACGTAAAATTGATAAAACACTGAATTCCGCTATAATAAATCTAGAATTCCGCCAAAAAATCCGCTGTCCGCTAAATGACATTTTTCTTCGCCGACAGTCTTCTAATTCCGCCAAATTTAGCGGAACATCCGCTAAGTTGGCAACACTGTCTGAAGTGTACTCCCTACTTTCGTCTTTGTCAGAAAATAAAACCCACTGGTCCTGATGGTCTCAGTTCTGTCTTCCTTATGAATACAGCAGTAAGTCTTTCATACCCTATTAGTGTGATATTCAATCGGTGCTTCTCAGTCGGCTACTTTCCGAGCTCCTGGAAACTTGCTTATATCACACCCGTTCTTAAAGGTGGACAGAGGTCGGATATCGCAAATTATCGCCCGGTCTCTAAATTACCTGCTTTATCAATCATTTGTGAAAGGATCATCCATCAGCATTTGCTTGCGTTTACAATTCCATATATATCCCCTCAGCAGCATGGTTTCCTTCCTGGAAGCTCCTGCGTAACTAACTTGGCTATCCTCCTCCATGATGCCACGTCTACCATCCACGCGGGCTCTCAACTTGATGTATGCTATATCGACATCGCGAAGGCCTTCGATACCGTTGATAACACGCTTCTTGCACACAAACTTTCTGAACGGTTTACCGTGCATGGGAGACTCCTACCTCTAATTAATAGCTTCCTGAGCGATAGACTACAGCGCGTGGTCCTTGATGGATGCAGGCCTTCTCCCACCACCACCCTCTCTGGTGTCCCGCAGGGTAGTGTCCTAGATCCACTTCTTTTTGCCCTGTTTATTGATGACCTTATCGATACTGTTTCCCACCATTCATGGGAAATCCTTCTCTTTGCAGATGATTGTAAAATCTTCACGTCGGCATAAGACCTATCTGTGTCGGTGCGATGTAAAGCCCCTAGCAAAAAAAAAAATTCTTCAAGCAGATCGATTCTCCTACAGATACAATCCAATTGCAAAATGCTCTTGATTCACTGTCAGGCTGGTGTACTACATGGCGTCTTAAACCTCATCCCTCCTAGTGTTCCAACATTTCGTTCACGCTTCGTAAATCCCCTGTTCTACAAGAATATCACCTACTGAACCAACCGATTGCTCTTGTTGACAATCAAAAAGACCTAGGAGTGCATTTTGACAGTAAATTGTTGTTTGTCTCGCACATAAACAGGGTTTCCTGACATCACAAATGTAAATGCCCTCCGAGAAATCTACGTTTCCTGTATCTTACCTGTTGTTGAATACGCCTCTCCAGTTTGGTCCATTTCTGCTTCTTCGAGCCTCTGCCACCTTGACCGTGTACAATATTTTTTCTGTGCTATCGTCAGAGCCAGGGTTCCTGCATGTCGGAACCTAAACACTATCCAAGTGATTGGGAAACTGAACCTCAAGACTCTTTCTGCTCATAGGAACGTAGCCGACCTAAAGCTGCTATACAAAGCAGCTAATGGTCTACTTATGTCTCCAGATTTAGGTTCCTTATTCCCTCTCCACGTCCCATCCCGTAGTACCAGAACGAAGACCCAATTCCATATTCCTTACTCCCGGCTTTCTCTCACCCAGAGGTCCCTTTCTATATGTATTCCAGCAATGTTTAATACATTACCCATCAACAAGAACCTAGACATCTTCGTAACGTTTCGTTCCTTCTGTCATGATATTCCTAATATAACTTAATGTTCCTTCTTGTACTTCCCCGTTCTGCTCCTGTTTTGACTGTAAATTTATTTTTCATTGTTAATATCGTTGTTTATGTAAACATTTATTATATATGATTGTACAGTTTTTATTGTGTATATTTGTGTCCTTTGTAAATATTTATATAACTTTCATTTTAGATTCATATCTATTGTACATAGCTCGGATCTTTGTAATTCGGCGTTATGCTGTTGCTGATCCTGAATAAATAAATAAATAAATAAATAAATAAATAAATAAATAAATAAATAAATAAATACGGCTAAAAACCTCGAATTACTTGGTAATTTTACTCGAGACCCTCTAGACCGAAGACTGCAACGCTGCTCAATCAACCAAGGAGCCGGACCAGATGAAACATAATGACAATACGAATTGTGATGCTGGTGATCGTTATAATACCTTACAAACGGAAATCTGCACTATCATTGGTCCGCGTAAGACTGACTACTATGTGCCAACCTTAGGCAATATGACCTTATTGAACAGTCATTCTGCATGTTGCTTGCTCAACAGTTTATGTGCTACAGGCCTATCCTATGGACACAGCATGCCTTGTAAAATAAGGTTATGTCTATTCAATAAATTGTAGCTGATAATTTGGGCCTGGATTTCCATGCAAATGCGTCTTTTTAAATAAGCTGGTTACAGTTCTCAAACTTTGCATATATTCGTTTTATGGCTTAGCGATTCCAAATAACCGTTCTTTTTCCCTGCACGTTTGGAACATTTAGCCTGTTTTAGGAGAAAATTCATGCATAACGCATATTTTGAAGATTTTTGATTTAATAGAGAATAGTTGGACACTTAATATTGCATAATGTGAATTTTCTTCTGACTTAGGTGCATATATAATGTTAACTTAAATGATAATGACTTTTATGAAAGTTCGTGTGCAGAATTTGGTACCATTTTTCCATGATATACAATATGTTTATTACTGAGAAACGGAGAGAATTGAATGTATTCCTGGCATCCTGTGTTACAACCGAAGTTAGAACACACGGTAGAGGTCCTATAATCCAATTAACCTAGCACTTTCTTATCTGTTGCTTGAGTGAAAATTGACGTAAGCCGGAAGATTACACGTCGATCTCTGTAATTCTTAGAGTAAGGCATCCCAGTTATACATTGCTATAAATTGAACCTTAAAATGCGCATTACTAACTGACGGCTCACTTTTTCATCTATGTTAGACGAACAAAACAAAACTTGTATCGCACTTCTGTGACACCGCGTTAAGCGACTTACAAACCTTGGTTTTGTACTGAATCCTCTTCCGTTGTTTTATCCTGGAATTTCCTACCCGGAACTCGCACTCATCACAAGCGTCTGTATTATCGCAACAGGTAATCTCTAGAAGTTATTGAAGACATCATCACCTGCAATCATCGCATGGAGAAGTAGCTGCGACAGCTAGAGATAAGCTGAACAAAGTGATCCGTTCAAATCCTGACTGAATTCGACAAGCTCATAAAAGACGTATTGTGGTGAAAATGCAAAGACGTAAAGTTTGACCTCACGTTGTCCCAAATGTCTTCATTTAAGTATGCACATGTCACTTCTTGTGACGTAGATAGGTCATTTCTCTGTTTAAGAATGTGCTGGCAGACAAACGGATGAGCTTAAATCAAGACAGTTTGGAGAAATTATGGTAGTTGCTGTACAATGTTTCGAAACGAACTGAATTGTGATAGTTCATATTTTCCAGTTTATTGTGCATGTTTTGCCACATGATAGTGCATGAATGCATGCATATTTTGAGATTTGATAGTGCATGGAAATCCGGGCTCTATTGATAATATTGTTTTACGTGGAGTTTGTAGCTTTCTTCTAATACATCACCTTGTGCGATAAATGGCTGCTTTGGAGACATATATGCTTACCTGCTACTTACGAATAACATTTTTTTCTCTCATTTTGCACGTTGACGGCATCAGGGAATTGCAATTTGCTCTCTAAAGAAACGACGACGAACGACGAACTTGCGATTCAAGGTAAGGAAAGACAGTAAACGGTATATCTGACCCGTCATATTTACGCCTGTTGCTTTATTTATGGGAGAATTTTCAAATTTGGCACACTACATTTTATCTGAACTTAAAATAATGTGATATAAGCCAGCTTTGTGGTATGCATCCGCTTGGAACTGGAATTCATTGAGTAAGTTGGAAGTCGATCAGAAGACCTACCCATTATGACGTGATTATAAATACCATCAGAGCACGCGAGATCAGACTATCGCCTTCAACTCACGGTATAACTCATCTACCACAATAAATAAGCGTACGTGACGGAATTACAAGAAGATTATGAGGCCTTTGGAGGACTTTACGCAATCAAATTTAAAACAAACCAAACTATTGAATTAATTTTAAAAATTTCTCAGCAAATACAAATACCTGCTATTATATATCGGGTTGCTCACCAGCCCCTTGCGATTTAGTTGTATGCATCTTACCAGTGTTTACTACAATTCTGAAATACATCGGTCCCTCCATCTTATCCGCAGTAATGTAACGAGATATGTGGTAACAGGCTAGAAACCAGCAGGAATCGTGAACGCCACTATTAATTCATTGTGCGTACCCCGAATGAAGCCGTAAATCAAGCACAGATACGAGGAATATGTACCTACAACAGGAAGTGCACACACAACCAGGAAAACCTATTACATATGCTGGAAACTGGAAACTGGGCGCTGCGTGACAAGCCTAGCAATAGCTCCCTTGGCTGAGGTGCGGTCTATTTATGATAGTGGACGGTGCTCGAAGGTTCTAATCACAATAAAGTATATATATCTATATTAATTTTACCACCAATTGCCCGGGATGTGGCAAGGTTGCATACTTGATAGCTTCCACAGATTGATTTATTTATTCAGCATAATCCGTTTACCATTCAGAGTTGGTTTCTCCATCCGGCTCAGTTACGGATCCCACCTCTACCGCCACAAAGGCAATGTACTGGAACGTGAGATATTTGGTCGCGTATACAACTGGGGAGGAGGACCAGTACTCACACAGGCGACCCCACCTACTATGCTAAGCAGAAGCCTTGTAGGGGATGGGAAGTTGGAAGGGACAGACAAGGAAATGTGAAGGAAGCAGCCGTGCCCTTAAGTTTGTATTATCACGGCATTTGCCTGGAGAAGAAGTGGGAAACCACCGAAAATCACTTCGAGGATGGCTGAGGTGGGAACTGAACCCTCTACTCAGTTGACCTCCCGAGGCTGAGTGGACGTAGCTCCAGTCCTCTTACTACTTTTCAAATTTTCTTGGCAGAGCCGGGAATCGAACCAGGACCGGATGCTCAGCCTCGTCAGACATGTTTTATTATGCATTTGTGTATTTTAAAATGCGTTTCTAAAATGTTTAACTTGAATAAAATCTATTTCACTTCAAAGGCAATGCCTTGTTCCATTTACAAATATTTTAATCTATTTTAAATAATTTATTAGAAAATAAGGCATTGCGAATTAGAACCACTGACTATTTTAAAGTAATACTAATAATAATAATAATAATAATAATAATAATAATAATAATAATAATAATAATAATAATAATAATAATAATAATAATAATAATAATAATAATAATAATTGTCACCGTGTTTTTGCGGTAGTTAGAGGTGAAAGAAAGTGCGGGTGTGAACGGGTCTCAAGCAACGAAATTAGAGTTCATGTAAAATTAACAAGGTTATATTTTCTTTTCAAAATAAAGAAATAACAAGCATGGCAGGTACAGAGTAGCAAGTCAACAAAATGTAGTTACAATATTTTCCGGATTTGGGCTTCGCGCCCCGGCTTTACAATTCTTGGGCAATCAGCCCAACCTTACTCGAAAATAAGTTTTAACAGAGGGGCAGAAAACCCCATTCATGCTCAGGAGCACTTGCTCCAAATTACACAGAAAAGCCTCCTCGAGGCATACAACACTCAATTTTCAAGAAAGAGCCACTCGCTCTCAAACTTTAAGCCTCTCAAAGGCCACACCAAACTCCACCTTCAAGTTGTCCTCTCAGGACATAGACACAGGGGTAAACTACCCAACCTACTGAGGTCTATTAAGTGAGAAAAAGATTAATTACATGACCTCTAAAATAACAATTTGAGAGGAGGCGAACTTGCGCTCCTAATACACTTTGTTTAAAACCTACTTGGCACTAGGCCGTTAATACAAGGGCTAATCCCATACTAAAGAGGTGACTTAAGAAAGAAACAATTTACATTACGTTAAAGAAGAATAGGTTGAGAAAAATAAGTTCACCTCAAAACAATATGAGTGGGAGCTCGAGAGGGTTAAGCACTCTCTATCCCGATATGCAGTTTAAAGATAGAATAGATACCAAGGGTCTTTACATTTTAAGGAAGGTTACATTATGGAAAAACTTCGGACCCGCCCCTAGAGTTAAACTGCTGAGCTAGCAAAGAAGGAAGTTATTAATCGGCCATTACCTTGTTGTTGACCGCTGCCGAAGAAAGAGGCGCTTCCCGCCCCCTGCTAGGTACTTTGCACACTGAAAGATGGTACAGAAGTGGCGCAGAGACCCAAAAATCAGCAGTTTATATACTCTCGCGGAAAGTTCGAGGCGTTTCAGGGAAGAAAACACCCGCCCACAATCACTTTATTGGTTAGGGATAAGCAGCATATTCAAGTTGGGGGAAGATACATCAGATTGGTCAGAAATTAATTAAAGAAATTCGGGATTGGCTAAATACAAAACAAGGGGAAAGAGAGGGGTATACAGCCAACTTAAACAATAACAGAAAATTTTTTAACAAGAAACAAACTTTTGAAATAAAAATTTCTCCAAAAAATAGTTCTTTCACATCGCACTACGGTGCACCATTGTAGTTTTCTCAGTAGTGTCCTCTAGAGGAGAAAGTTCACACTTCTTACTACCGGTAAAACAAAAATACATCAAAAGTGGCACAGTTCAAAAACTCCAAACTTTCCACTTAGTGACATCTTCTGAGAAACTTGAAAATTAATACCGTCAATAAAGTTCAGACTTCCTCCAGCAGAGGAGTTTCAACTGGCGCACATTTTAAATTAGCGGCGTGGAGGTGTACCGCCCGGTACAGACCTTCCCCCCCAAAAGTTCCTCCAGGGGTGACACATGCAATTTGTTTGGAAACAAGGTCCAAGTTTTGATGTTGATATGGAGATTAATTGCAGAAGTATTTATAAGATTTTCTTAATTTGGTTTGATTCAGTTTCAGAATTTTTGTTGTAACTGGTGAAGTAAAGTCTTTATGTTTGTAGAAGTTGAATTCAGAAGGAAAACTTTAGTTTTTAAAGTTGAGGAAAATTTTCTAAGTCCACCAAATATTGCAGTAGAATACCCAAGAAAAGGTAGTAAAGTTGAACTGGAATGTCCATATAGCTGGATAGGTACTTCAAACGTTGATGATTTTAACGGCCAGACCAGCCGCCACTGCTTGCGTTCAGATGAGGCCGCCCGGGCCCCTCAAGTACCCTGAGATACCGCTCGCCCGCACTATGAGGGGAGCAGAGGTGTAGAAGCACGCCGCGCCCGCGGCGAACATATACAGGCTGCGGGCCAGTAGCAGGTCGTGCGCCGCACATCAGCCTTGGCCGGGAGGAGAGCTCCGGCTCGCCGTGCACATGTCGTCCTCGCTGGGGTCGAGGGGGCCCTTCCTCTATCCCAGTCGCGGCACGGCGCCGCGCGGCTGCGGGGGCACTGAAACATTAAAGCTAGGCGGCAGAATTTGTTGGACCATCATCTTTTTTTTTTTTTTTTTTGAGGGCACAGGCTTTGTGGAGAGGTTGAGGGGCCAGCGGCGTGCAGATATCCATGGCATTAAATAAGCCACTGTGTAGAGTGGAGCAGGAGACGGGAGCGTGGTAATGGCCGTGGCAAGGACAGGATGGCAGTTTAACGGTTCGGGGCAGGTTTTACAAAAATGCTTACATATAAAACAAAATATTATAGAAGGGGCAGAAAGCCTTAAAAGTGAAACTCAAAAAAATATAACCTTCATATTCCTTTCAAGATAATATGAGGCAAGTTAGCACAGCAATTATACAGGTTTCACCTGCTACAGGTGGACCCTAAATATCCTCTCGTTGGCTGGATTGCTTAATAACAACGTAACCGGCGTAAGGAAATCGAGAATGACACACGGCCCATGAAATCTGGGGGCAAGCTTGCCCGCGGGAACAAAATTCTTGACCATTACCTGGTCACCTACCTTCAAATGGGTGGGTCTCCGTCCACGATCATACCTTTCCCTAACCTTTTCATGAGACACTTTAAGATTGGCTTTAGCCTTCTTCCAAAGATCTTTAATGTTATCCGGATCTATTGTCTCAGGTAGAATGTCACTCAGAGACCAGAGGTTAGAGAGCGGCGTGTTGGGAACAAACTTGAACATCAAAGAGGCTGGAGTAAATTTATGTGATTCATGAACCGCCGAATTCAAAGCAAAAGCTAACCAATGCAGGGACGTGTCCCACCTGGAATGATCTTCATGATGATAGGCAATAAGCGCGGACCTGAGATTACGGTTAACCCGTTCAGCCAGAGATGGTTGAGGGTAATAAGCAGAAGTATTCACATGAGAGATGGACAGGTCAAAGCAGAATTTACGAAAAAGATTTGATGTAAACGCCTTAGCATTATCAGACACAATATATTGGCACGGAGCAAAAGAAGCAAAAATAGAATTTAGGCAAGTAATGGTGGACTGAGCGGTAGCCAGCTTAGTCGGAAATAACCAGGAAAATCTTGTAAAACCATCTACGCATACAGAGATGAACTTGTTAGCATTTCCCTTCGACTGGGGGAAGGGTCCTACATAATCAATATACAGGCGTTCCATGGGGCGCGACGCTTGATGAGAAGACAAAAGGCCTACCTTGGTGGACATGGTTGGTTTACTGAGCAAACAAGATTTACAAGCTTTTACTAGTTCACGGATTTCACCGTCCATACCCTTCCAGATGAACCTTTCACGAATCTTTTCACGAGTTTTAAAGATTCCAAGATGCCCCCCTAATGGGGTCTCATGATAGTACTTGAAGATCATAGGCACAAGAACGGCTGGAACGACAACCTTCATCATCTTATCATGCCTCGAAGGGCAACATAGTACACCATTCCTCAGAACATAAGGGACAACATGTTCCCCAGAAGAAAGGGTTTCCATTATCGGAGCCAGAGTCGGATCTTCACGTTGGTATTTCTCGATATCCCTAAAGAGCATGGGAGCATCTGTTAAGATGGCATTAACACCAGATAGTATGGACTCGGGAGGTGATGAACTGTCGACCGGTTCGTGGGTCTCGACGTCGTTGGAAAACATACGGCTGAGTCCATCAGCAACAACATTTTCGGTACCTCTGATATGCCTGACATCGAATTGGAAGGCAGAAATTCGGATGGCCCAACGGGCTATACGACCAGTACGACGCGGCCTACCTAAGTCCCAGCTTAAGGCTTGATTATCTGTCACCAGGTCGAATTTGACATGTTCCAGATAGAGATGGAACTTCTCTAAGGCAAATAAGACTGCCAACCCTTCGAGCTCATAGATAGAATACTTGGCTTCTTGCGCCGATAGAGTCCTAGATGCATAGGCGATGGGTCGCCTCCCTAGTTCAGTCTCTTGAAGAAGGACTGCAGCAACTGCTGACGACGACGCGTCGGTTTGGACGATGAATTTCTTCGAGAAATCAGGCATAGCAAGTACAGGGGCATTACAGAGAGCTAATTTAAGATCTTCAAAAGCGGCTTGTTGAGAAGGTCCCCACTCAAATTTGATGCCTTTCCTACGAAGAAGGTTCAAGGGCGCCGCTCTATTAGCGAAGTTAGGAATGAACTTCCTGAAGAAATTCACCATACCAATGAACCTGGCAATACCTTTGATGTCCTTGGGAGGTTTAAAATCACGGATGGCCTGTGTTGTAGAATGATCGACTGCAACACCATCAGGTGACACAATATGCCCTAGGAATGACATAGAGGGCTTAGCAAAGGCAACCTTGGACAACTTGACAGTTAACCCAGCCTTACGAAGGCGATTGAGAACTTCTTGCAGATGATCTAGATGTTCTTCAAAGGTCTCCTAAAATACGACGACATCATCCAAGTAGTGATACAAGTACTCAAATTTGATGTCGGAGAAGACCCTATCTAGCAGCCTAGTGAGTACAGCTGCTCCCGTGGGGAGCCCGAAAGGCACGCGGTTGTATTCGTATAAATTCCAGTCCGTGGCAAACGCTGTAAGATGTTTAGACTCTTCCGCAAGGGGAATTTGATTGTAGGCTTGATTCAAATCCAAGATGGTGAAGAACTTGGCCTTATGGAACCATGAAAAACCAGAATGAAGGTCAGGAAGGGGCACAGATTGTAACACCACCTTCCGATTGAGAGCCCTATAATCAATGACAGGCCTGAAGCCCCCTTGGGGTTTCGGGACTAGAAAAATAGGCGACGAATACGCCGATTTAGAGGGCCTAATAATACCATCCTTCAACATCTGATCGATGATTTCTTTCAGAGCCTTCATTTTAGGTGGAGATTGCCTATAAGGTGGAAAACGGACAGGAATTGAATCCGTGACCTCAATTTTGTATTCAATAAGGTCAGTAACACCAAGAGTATCAGAGAACACCTCTGGAAATGACTGACATAATTTACGAATACTATCAGCCTGCTCCTCAGGTAGATGTCTAAGGTCTAACAACATCTCATCCTGGGTAGGCGAAATAGATGAACATGATACAGAATTACACTTTAACAAGGGAATTTTACAATTGGACGCAAATTTGAATGTGCACGACTTACTCTGAAGATCGAGCACGAGACCAGTGTGAGAAATGAAGTCAGCTCCCAATATGATGGGGCAAGACAGGTGCTTAGCCACAAACAATTTGATTTTCCATGTAAATTTAAAAATACGAATTTTGACATTTACAGAACCTAGGATTTCCAATGGAGATGAATTAGCCGAAACATATTGAACAGGAGATGAGACATAGTCAGGTAGTTTACAAACAGATTTCAATTTAGAATACCATTCAGCCGAAATAACCGAACAAACACTGCCTGAATCTAAAAGAGCTGTTACAGGTTCATTATTTAACTCAAGTTTGAGAAAAGGGACCGGTGCGGGGGTATACGCCGCAATCCTAAGACACTCTTTGGGGCAGATTGAACATTCCCTGAATTTACGACCTGTTTGCCAGGGGCTGAGCCTCGGGAAGATGGATTAGTCGACTCAGCCGAAGCCACTAGTCACTTTTGATTGTTGTTGGAAGTTGCACCTGAAGTTGAGCAGGAGGGGGTGCTATTCGAATTGGGACAATTCTTGGCGATATGTGAGAAAGCCCCACATTTAAAACAGCCTTGTGATGAACCAGTTCCATTCCTTGTCCCACTAGATTTGAGCAATGGGCACTTGTTCCGAAGATGGTCGGGCGACCCGCAAGCATAGCATTTACGAGGTGTGACTCGTCGGCGAGGAGGAGGAGGCCGAGGATTACCAAAAGAAGGAGGAGGTTCTTTCGCGACACGCAAAGAATCGGCGTATCTAACTCCTTCCGCTGAGACGGCCAATGCTTCAAGTTCAGAGAAGGTTTGCGGGCACGCCGCGAAACACAAATATGACCTATAGGATGGTGAAATTCCTTCTACAATAGCCTGTACAATCTGATCTTCAGGAAAATGAAGGGCAAACACCCTAGTATAGAATTTAATATCTTGGATGAAGTCTGCTAAGTTTTCATCCAAACGCTGTACACGATAATAGTACTTCTGAATAAGGGAGGACCTGGCCCTAGCCGGGATGAAGTTAGCTAACAAGTGGGCGTGGAAATCCTCAATAGATGATTGCTCGGCAATGGCTCTTACTATTTTGTCTGAGAGAATACCAATTGCATAGGGATAGATGATTTGCAAAATCTGACATGGGGAAAGAGAAAACACAAGGGCATGAACCTGAAATTCAACTAAAAATCTTTAAAATGAAATTACGTCACTGTTGGTATTAACGGAAAACTTAGAGATACCTCTGAGCAACATTGCCAATGGATGAGGCAAGCTGCTAAACCCGGGTGACATAGTAGGTAAAGGTTTCAGTGGCAAGGAAGTTAATTCAGAACGTATATTATTCAACGATGCACGGCGTTCAGACTCGTTGTCCAATGGGGCAGAGATAGTTTGAGCAGCAACGGTTATCCTATTGGCTTCTCCCTTTGGAGGCTCTTCCTCGCTACCTACATTCATCGTGGTGGGTTGATCAATTTTGGGAGGAACTTCCCCAGTTAACAATTGAGTGACCTTGCTAGATAATTCAGAAATACTTTCAAGCAACGTACTAGCTTCCTTCCTCTGAACGTCATTCAACTTCAGAGACAACAGATCGTTAACTCTATTTGAAAAATGATATAGCCTGGCTTGCACGCGTTTAATTTGATTAGGAGAAGGATCATTTTCGTCAAAAAAACTAACTACCGATGCTAACCCAGTAGTATTCTCGGTGATCGTGGAAAGAGAGTCGTCAATTTCTTTCTCTCCCAAATTGGGGATGGAAATGGGCAAATCAAGGGACTCTCTAAGCTTGTTGGTGTCTATCGCAACCGTGCCTCCAGATTGCACATTTCTGATAGTTAACTCATAGATCAACTCCTCCTTGCGCAAATAGTTAAGATGGAGAACATCGCGAGGGCCGGGCATGATGACAGAACAATTTTGAAACAGGAAAGATCAAAAATTCCAGCAACTGAGAAAATGGTTAGAGCTTGAATCAAAGCAATGTTTAGCCGTCAAAAGGGGCTAAATTGAGACCCATTCAACCACGCTCTGCTACCACTTGTTACCGTGTTTTTGCGGTAGTTAGAGGTGAAAGAAGGTGCGGGTGTGAACGGGTCTCAAGCTACGAAATTAGAGTTCATGTAAAATTAACAAGGTTATATTTTCTTTTCAAAATAAAGAAATAACAAGCATGGCAGGTACAGAGTAGCAAGTCAACAAAATGTAGTTACAATATTTTCCGGATTTGGGCTTCGCGCCCCGGCTTTACAATTCTTGGGCAATCAGCCCAACCTTACTCGAAAATAAGTTTTAACAGAGGGGCAGAAAACCCCATTCATGCTCAGGAGCACTTGCTCCAAATTACACAGAAAAGCCTCCTCGAGGCATACAACACTCAATTTTCAAGAAAGAGCCACTCGCTCTCAAACTTTAAGCCTCTCAAAGGCCACACCAAACTCCACCTTCAAGTTGTCCTCTCAGGACATAGACACAGGGGTAAACTACCCAACCTACTGAGGTCTATTAAGTGAGAAAAAGATTAATTACATGACCTCTAAAATAACAATTTGAGAGGAGGCGAACTTGCGCTCCTAATACACTTTGTTTAAAACCTACTTGGCACTAGGCCGTTAATACAAGGGCTAATCCCATACTAAAGAGGTGACTTAAGAAAGAAACAATTTACATTACGTTAAAGAAGAATAGGTTGAGAAAAATAAGTTCACCTCAAAACAATATGAGTGGGAGCTCGAGAGGGTTAAGCACTCTCTATCCCGATATGCAGTTTAAAGATAGAATAGATACCAAGGGTCTTTACATTTTAAGGAAGGTTACATTATGGAAAAACTTCGGACCCGCCCCTAGAGTTAAACTGCTGAGCTAGCAAAGAAGGAAGTTATTAATCGGCCATTACCTTGTTGTTGACCGCTGCCGAAGAAAGAGGCGCTTCCCGCCCCCTGCTAGGTACTTTACACACTGAAAGATGGTACAGAAGTGGCGCAGAGACCCAAAAATCAGCAGTTTATATACTCTCGCGGAAAGTTCGAGGCGTTTCAGGGAAGAAAACACCCGCCCACAATCACTTTATTGGTTAGGGATAAGCAGCATATTCAAGTTGGGGGAAGATACATCAGATTGGTCAGAAATTAATTAAAGAAATTCGGGATTGGCTAAATACAAAACAAGGGGAAAGAGAGGGGTATACAGCCAACTTAAACAATAACAGAAAATTTTTTAACAAGAAACAAACTTTTGAAATAAAAATTTCTCCAAAAAATAGTTCTTTCACATCGCACTAGGGTGCACCATTGTAGTTTTTCAGTAGTGTCCTCTAGAAGAGAAAGTTCACACTTCTTACTACCGGTAAAACAAAAATACATCAAAAGTGGCACAGTTCAAAAACTCCAAACTTTCCACTTAGGGACATCTTCTGAGAAACTTGAAAATTAATACCGTCAATAAAGTTCAGACTTCCTCCAGCAGAGGAGTTTCAACTGGCGCACATTTTAAATTAGCGGCGTGGAGGTGTACCGCCCGGTACAATAATAATAATAATAATAATAATAATAATAATAATAATAATAATAATAATAATAATAATAGGCTAATAATCGCCTTTGACGCAGCGGACCGTTGCCAGTTCACTTTAATACTATTAGATATATTGAGTTCGATGAAAGAGAACATGTTCGAAAATACTTTGTTCTTGTAAAATTCCCCGAGATACAAACCATTGCGCACATGCCAACCATGCTTACAAGGCGATTGAAGAATGATGTCGTCATAACTGACGTCATGGAGTGTTAAAGAGAGGCAGGTAATTAATAAAAATAGAATGTTCACTGCTGCGCATTCGCGACTAATTTTATTATTTAGCAATTCACTGAGAACAAATTAACTTTCGAGAGGTCATGCTTAAGATACCACACATGTTTTTAAACTCAGTAGTTGGAATGTTTTATTTGTTTGAGTCATAAGCACGGTCGCCAACATGCACTATGTTAAAAATGGCTTAAATGTCATTAAAAGCGGTGGTGAGTTGTTGATTTCGATACACTTTTATGCATGCCCATTTGTCACTTTTTAAAATTTTGAATTCTTGAGAGTTCCAACAAATGTTTAGTCGATATGCTGTGTTAGAATTTAAATGCTGTGGAATTGGCATATAAATACTTTACTTCGTGTGTTGTTATTCATTTAGAGTGCATATGAAACGAAAAACAAGTGCAACTTTTATCTAGGATTAAAAGTTGAGCAATTATATTTTCAACAAAATATATATACTTGAAATAAAACGCCCAGTGCATTGTATTACAATTTAATTAGGTTTTCAAGTTTTACTGTAAAATCATGTTTAGGCGTATCAGTATATCCACACGAATTTCAGGTGTCACGATATTGGTAAGGAAGATTATGTGAGAGATTTAATTTCTTTAGAATGCTTTTACCTATTTTATTTTCATTACCTTGACATTTCTCTATTTACGTGTGACGTCAAAAAAGTATATTGCTGCTTTTATTTTATGTAAGTAAACTAACCATTGGATGTGTGACGTCGCAAACATGGCACGCATACCCTCAGCCACCCTTCGAAAAAATGACAAATTGCCTATTGCATAGAAATGGAAATAATGATTTTCTGATCTAAGTTAGTATGTGGATGCGGAACTATTTGCCCAATATGATTGAAAATTCTAGCTTTTGAGCTCTACAATAACGAACAGTTTTCTCTGAGTTACCTTAGAAATATATACCGTTACCATTCAAATAATGTGGTACTTACCCAGATTGTTCATTGTCGTTATATTCTGTACAAAGATATTCTCGCACCTAGCCAAGTGCAATGCTGCTTTCAGCACTCTCTTGTAGCTGAGCGGATTGTTTGATAACTTGGCATCGCCACCTCCCTCCCTCCCTCCCCCCTTCTTGTTTCCTTCCTTCCTACCTACCTTCCTTCCTTTCTTGTATCTGCTGCTGTTGGTGTAGCCACTCATTTACATAAAGTCGATTAGCTGGCGAGTTTCAAGTAGCCGCCTCTAGCGAACGAAATTGAAGAAAATCCCAACATATCGCACTATGTTCCTTTAGCTGGTGTAGAAATAAGATTTGAGATGATCTCGTATGACAAATGGTTCATAATCCACACATGTCCTCATTTAATTTGTCTCGATGTGGGAAGTGCGATGAGTTCTCCATTTGTGGTGTTTTATGCCAGCGTGTGCGGAACTTCAGTTATTTTGACAACAGTTAGAGCTGAATCGCAGGGATCATAAGCGAAGTGCAATCCTAGAATATTCCTAAAGTGACTGTGAACATAAGTTTCTATACTTCAGATTAATCACTTTCAGCACCAATTTTCAAACCCTGGACCTCTGAATGATACAGATTTACAGTCCTCTCACAATCAAATCCTGGAGATGCGGGCTGAAAATTTCTAATCCGAAAATGAACGAGGCTTCCATAACCTAAGAAAGCATACATTGGCAAATTGCATGCTGTAAACCGCTCTCCATGGTAGCGCACTTTGATGAAATTAGCGCCATAATAAGTGGAAATAATAAAGATATCCTTTGCATTAGCAAAAGCTAGCCTGCCCCAAGTGTACCCGCCGATATGGTACAACATGACCGGTATTCCTTTTACCTCACGGTAGATCCCATAGCAGAATGTACTGCAGAAACGACTTAAAAACCGGTTGATATGTGCATCATGAAAAAGTTTACATATGGGGACAGAGTTCACGTTCATTGCTAGCCTGCAGAAACTCCTGATATTTGTTGTATACAAGCAGTCCAAAGTAACAAATGTGACTAAATACGAATTTCGCTTACTTGACTTACTGCCTAGCTACGAGCATATTATGGCCATAGGGGACTTTAAAATAACTTCAACTTACTAAAACACATGAATATACAAACCAAACAATTTGATATTTGTTCATGTGATATGACCATCCTCGGTCTAGAGCCTACGAATCGCACTTACACACACACACACACGCTTACTGACCACATTGTGACAAATAACAGAGACGAAGTTATAACTTACGGCCAGATTCCAGGCACAGATATCTCCATTCATGACCTTTCTTTACCTATCCTACTCGCTCTGAATTCCAAAATATAGAACAATGTTATTTCCAGAAACACAAATGTCACTAATATCTACCCTGGAATGACATACTCCTACTGAAAGACATAGAGGCTGAAGTATACAAGTTCATCTCCCTCATAATTACAGTACTCTGCACGATAAACACGCCTCTATACGATAGATAAAGGTAGTAGTCCACCTCGACCACGGCTAAACAGTGAAAATTAAAACATAATGGCCCAAAGCGATCCACTTTTTCGACGCTTTGAACGTAGTCGCTACAAAAATGACTTCAAAAATTATCGTGTGTTTAGAAATAGAATTAAAATGCTCGTTAGAAACCGTAAATTTACTTACTTGCGAAACTGCAAATATGAATTCTAACAGTGCTTGGAGAATACTTCGTTCCTTACGCGTAGTAAAACATTAGCAAAAAACTCATGTGCCGGACATACAACTCGAATAATTAAATGGTATTTTTACTGAAGAAAGAATACCACCTAATGTACTGATTCCCGTAATTCCACGCCATTTACCACTAAAACCTTTCTATATTTCACCCCGTTACTACCAATATGTTCTAAAATATTTTATTCTATCAAATCGAAAGCTAGAGTTGTGGACGATATCTCTACAAGTTCCTCACACATTATTCGTATTGTTTTACTAATCATTACCTATATTTTTAACTAGTACTTTAGAACCGCAACTCTGGTTCCTCATACTACTGGCAAGCAAGGAATTCCAAAGTCTGGAACCTGTCACAACAAAAGAATTGCTATACATGCAGGATCGTTGAACAGGAATAGGAAGGGTGGAACAAGAGCGGGTATTGCTGCTGTGAAAGAAGGACAAGTACTTAACTGGGATGAAATATGTAGTGGTCAGCCTTCAAAGACCAGTCGGTATATGTACATCAGTACGTGATATTTTCGTCGTTTATCAGGTTTGAGACGTGAAATAGCGCTTTAGTATGGGGTGACCAGTTGTAATTTCCAATTCCAAGCAGGGATAGGTCATTTAGAACGAAATGTTGGCAAAACGCAAAAAACATCCGCTGACTGATCTATTAGGAATCATTATAACCTTCTCTTCTTAAATAACTATCTAGGATACGTACATTCAGGGAATGTAATTTCTTAAATCGTGCAATATTACTTTTCTGGACAAATGAAAATGAAATTTGGGCTTATCCCCTTTTGCAACTCTTTGATGGACTTTCCACTTATTGCAGCAGTAAGAGACAAACTACACTTCCCTTTTTTCCTAATTTTATTAGAATGTAGCATATTAATTATATTTATGACAGTTGAACAAAAAATATGCAATAATCCAAATTATTACATTAAGAAACAAACTGAAATCAAACATATAGAACAGTACTATTTTCTAGTAAATCTTCCGAAATATGATTTCAACGCTAATAATACCACAATAATTGGTCCATTGTCACAAAAAAAATTAAAAATTAATCACTTAAGCATAAACACTTGTGGATCTCTTGTTCATAATACGGTGAGTGGAGATTTAACGAAATCCACTAGGCTCATCCTCAATGAATTCCTCAAAATCAGAAATTTGACCTACTGCATTGTTCTTGTAGTTCCTGCACTTTCGTCGACTGAAGAGAACTGAAAATTTTGCCACACTTCAGTATGGATCTGGCGACACCATCATCAAGACAATCATTTGTTCAGCTTGGATGATGACAGTTCCTAACTTTTTACGTTTAGTCAGTTCCAGGGAACGAAGTGAAAATGATACGAAGCTTGGGAGTTCATAACTGATTTGACAGCAGATTTCCAATTGAAAATCCCATTTATCAGCTGTTACAGTAACATAAAGTAACATAAATTTTATAATTCAAATACTACTAAATATATTGCAACCTGTTTTCTTTTGCTATATTTCGTTCTCATGTTCATGGCAAGCAAAGTTTCTTTCTCCTTTTTCTCTCAGTGTTGGTGTAATAGTACCATCAACCATCACCTAAGGTACGTAATATGTCATTGTTAAACACACTAGTTAACAACTTGTAGCTAAACACAAAGTACTGGGACACGAAGTCTAATGCTTACATGGTCACCAGCCAACAATGGTCCTTCCGTAGTTTTACCGCACAAAAAAAAAGAATGAATAAAGAGTGATAGTTACATTAGCATAAACAACATATATCTATAACTGAATTGTTTCATAAGGAGACAAATATAGTCTTAGCCATGTAAACGTAGTCTAGGAAGGGCTTATCAAATTTTGCACCCTAACTCATAAGTATGAACCAATCCAAGGACTTGTCCCCTTTCGCAGCCTAGTTGCTTGGTGTATGCACGTCACATTCTGTATCAGAACTGACATAGTGTAGGAATTTTCCGATTCTGCAAATTTTTGTAAATTTCTAAGTGAATTTAAAGCTGGACTTACATGTTTGAAGCATTGTGATATATTCTTCCGTACTTCTTGGATAGAAAAATAAGATTGCGCAAAGGGTTAAAAAGTGGAAATTTTGGACTTCTCTTTTTCTGAAAATGAGCAACTGGTTTTATAACTCAGATCGTAAATAAATCTAAAGCCGTAATTAACTGCTCGCTGAAGTTTCAGAGTCTGCTCCATTGTTGCGCCTCCATGAATAACGTCACACTAATTGAGGATGAAAAGGACTAGTGATTTGGTCAGTTTCACTCTCACATTACACGGCAAGATATTGCTGTTCCTTGAAAAGAATCAAGCATGGAAAATATATTTTTGAGAATCAAATTTTAATATTTTCAGATACATTTGAAGTTTAAATTTATGCACATAAATTTAATACCACTTTGCAAGACTACCTACTGAATGCAGATGACTGATTTTTGTGACTGGATGAGCGAATGACTGAGTTGAAAAAGTTGAATATGTTATTATGTAGATTATTTACTATACATTATTATGCACACTAACCTCTGCTTCCATTGATGTAATAGCGGCACAGTTAAAATGCCAAATTGGTAGAATTATTTAGAGAAATTGTACTTTCCGATCTCTTCCAGAATTAAATGATGATGCATTCACCGTAGGTTACATATACTGTACTGTATCCTGTCTCAAATTTGGACTAGCTCAGGATGGAAGCGCGTGGGACGTACATATGTGGGCAAGACAATCTCTACTGACTAAACTGCACTAAAAGTATATGGAAAGGAAATACGTACATATAAAACTAGTGAATGAGAACGTAGATGTATGGATAGGATGGATTTATTAATCTGAAAACATGAGTTGGAATGGTACTATTGAAACAATCTCAAATAAAGGAAAAATCGATCGTAAAATTGGTCAGAGAAAGTAATACGTACATTTATATGAATTGATATTTAACATTCATATACACATAAGAAACACAGTAAACGATCCGTAAATGTGATATTAAGTTACATTGAATCGGAATGATACATTAATTGAATTGATTAGCTACTTCGTCAAGTCCCAATGCCCTCTGCTCGTTGGCTCGATGTAAAACCGTTCATAAATGCGAAAACAACACTCGATACACTAGTAATTCGCTTACTTTACATATGTACATTCCGATTACTCGGACACAAACATATACAAAACACTTGTTCAGGACTGCGTCTAAGTTACCCATCCAAAATAACACAGACTCTAATTATGTGGGTCCGTACCCATGATAAAAAATAAGGGCAGAACCTTCCTTCCCTAGAATTAGGCGACGAGCTAATGTATCCCCGTTACTAAACAAAGGGCAACATCAGGAGACAAAAACAATAAATGCACTGGACAATAATAAACAACACAAGGTACATATACAATAATCACACCTGCAACATATAACACACAAAAATATGCACTGAAGTTGATAGAGAAGCCGGGATTCGATTCCGAAATACTCAGGCTTCGAAGATTGCATGTCTAACAAAGACACACCAATACCGGATCTCCCGACACGGGAAAGGAAATCAACTGGTAAGCAACAAACATTTAAATTACTGGCGCAGGTAGTCAGCAGTTCGTGGAACTAACGGGATCTATCGTAACATGCTTTCACTCATAGTGGGCTCACAGGCTATAGCTGTCTCGGGCTTTCTTTACCTGGGAGCTAATATCTGGTCGGGACCGCGCCAACTCCTTATGGCACAAAATTCTCTCTGAGAGAAATATCACACAGCCAACATATCCACGTGCATAATAACAGGCTGGATTATTAATACGCATATAAAACAGGGCTACCAGTAAAACACTATGCCTTCGTAGCCCGTCTCTTATCATTTCAGCCCCGTCAATATCTCACAGCTATTCTAGACTCTCACATAAAATACCCTTGCTTCGATACCCGTTACATTCCTAAACTTGCCTGTCACCAAAGTTGAAGACCCTCCTCTGTATTCAGCGGTGATTATAACTCTACCATACAACTCCTTGAAGCTGAAAAATTCATGCTTCATGCATAGAAAACATACTGATCTAATGTCTCTAATCTACTCCGTATAATTTCGCGACGCGGAATATGCGGAGCCCATTTGATACTTGAAGTGTCTGCCCAACATCTCTAGCAAAATCAACTCATACAGGAATACCATACTATTAACACTATTAACACAAAAATCTTACATCTATATCTAACCTATTCTACCCCTTGTTCCCATATAATTGAAGTATAAAGACATAGTTTTGAGGCTTACTCATGCAAGCAGCCCTGAAAGTATTTAACTGTACCAAAAGTAAGCAATGCAAATTCAGCTCTGACGTACATTAATCATTACTTAACTGACTTAAGAAAATATTATAATAGTGTATAAATGTTACTTCAGGTGCTTATAGAACTTAAGGACTTAACTTAACAGCCGTCTATCCACCAGCGACGAATCACACGACAGCTACAGCATGCTTGCTTAGCCCATGGTAACAGCAGTCAGCACGGGGTTGATGGTCATCGCCTCAAGTCCTGGATACAACATGGTTGTCATCTGCTTGATCCTGGAATCGTCTGGAATGATGATTTACTTCAGAACATCTGCCTAACCGCTTAGCGTGATCGTACACAGGATTTCAACCTTAGTTTTAGACTACCATTGACAATAGCATCCGTACAAATTTTAGTCCCGTCTGTACGTCACCAATTATGAGAGCTAGCCCGGTTGAAATCAGTCCTTCACAGCGGTTAAACTTTACACGGCTCGCACACGTTACTGTCACGGTCCACGTACGCGTTTTAAATTTTTGTGTTTGTTGAGATTGGCATTAGCTACTGTGAGCTAACTCATGGCGATTGAATAATAGTCTTACTATAGTTCTCAATACGTTCGTGAATTACGCCATGCCGTACTTGGTGTTCCATAACAACGAATGAGTATCAACCAAGAAACTGACTGCCAATGAGTTCCTGCAACACAAGTTAGTAAATAAGACTAACTGAATTAGACACAATGAGACTAACAGAATGAGACACAGTGAGTGTTGCGAATCACTGAGATGCGAATGAGAAAGCTTCCCCCTTGAAGCCACCTTTTATAGCCTTAAGAAGACGCCGAGCTTAGGGTAACGCCCCGCGTAACAGAGAGTTCTTTTTTGTATCGGCCCACCAGATGTCAACTGTACCTCCTGTAAATACGCAATTCTCTCCAATGAGCACAAGTAAATAATGATGTCGACACCTACCATTCAATAATTCTGTTCTTAGTTATGTGTAGTGTCAGATCTGTAGAATTTAGCTTAGTGGCGGGTTTATTGATTTAAACTCCGATGATTCCAGCCCTGGCAAGGAGAGGTTTGTCAACCTGTGGCAATTGTTCTGTAGATCCCCCCGTTCAAGTCTCATCACCTCCAGGTTTCAGCGGTTGGGCTTGGTGATACAGTAGAGGTCTGCATGACCGAATTCACGGCTTGCGGCTCAATTCGCACTCGAGGAATTCGTTTCCACCGGACCAATACGGGGTTCTCACGGCCTATGGCACGGCCATCCAAGGGTCCTGCCTTCACTCCCTGCGACTGTATGACGCGTTACATAAAATTATGCCACAGTGTTCTCATACATAAATCGAGGCATATCACTGTACGGTTCAATACTATGTAGCCGTAAGTCTCCGGTTATTCCATTGAAAGCGCACTGTGTGACATCAGGCTGGCCGAGGATATACAGTGTTATCCAGAAGCCATTTACAATATCGCTTGCTGCAGCCCAAGTAACGTGCACATGGTTATGGTTTCGCAAAAAAGTGGCGCCCTGAAATCTTTTTCTTACAATATGTTTTATATCGCACCGACACAGATAGGTCATATGTTGACGATGAAATAGGAATGGCCTAGTAGTGGGAAGGAAGCGGCAGTGGCCTCAAGTAAGGTACAGCCCCAGTATTTGCCTGGTGTGAATATAGGAAACCACGGAAAACCACCTTCAGGGTTGCCGAAAGTGGGGCTCGAACTCACTATCTCCTGGATGAAAGCTCACAGCTGCGCGCCCCTAACCGCACGGCCAACTCGCCCGGTAACTTCAAATCGTGAAGTAACGTCCTTTTACCATGTAACTATGTAAATTTGTCGTGCCTCGTGACCGGGTGTAACGAAGAGGGGAATCAATCCATAAAACTAGGTAACAGTGCAATAATTATTTGACCTTTTTTAATCTGTTTACCATCCAGGGTTGTTTTTTTCCTCGGACTCAGCGAGGAATCCTGCCTCTACCGCCTCAAGGACAGTGTACTGGAGCGTGAGACTTTGGGTCGGGGGATAAAACAGGGGAGAATAACCAGTACCCCGCCCAGGCGTCCTAACCTGCTATGCTGAACACTTGTCTTGTGGGGGGATCAGAAGATTGGAAGGAATAGACAAGGTAGAGGGTAGGAAATGGCCGTGGCCTTACGTTTGGTACCATCCCTGCGTTTACCTGGAGGAGAAGCGGGAAACCACGGGAGCATTTCCAGGATGGCTGAGGTGGGAATCGAAACCACCTCTAATCAGTTGACTTCCCGAGGCTCAGTTGACCCTGTTCCAGCCCTTGTACCACTTTTCAAATTTCTTAGCAGACCATGAATAGAACCCGGACCTCCGGGGGTGGCAGCTAATAACACTAACCACTAAACCAAAGAGGCGGACAGTGCAGTAATTAGTGTCTTAAGCACCCAACCGGATGGCGTATGTACTCTGCTCACTTCCTACTACCAGCCTATTACCAGCAGTGTAGCGTAGCAGATATGGTTAGGCGTTTGTCGAACAATGGACGGAATATGACAATGGTGGTTCGAGTCGTGCATCGTTTACATAATTTTACATCGGTATGAAGTTTGAAAACGTTAACACAGGCCGACGTTTGCCACATTCAAACAGTAGAATGACGCTGTTATTCATCTTATGCGCTTCGCATACTCCGCTGGTCAGGGCCTGAATGTACTCTAATCTGTGCTGTCATTCGGCGTGTTTTCCACAGAGGAATACGTTAACATGCTCCTCATTTATGGGGAAGCATCCGGGAGATAGGGGGTTCGAATCCCACTGTCGGCAGCCCTGAAGATGGTTTTCCGTGGTTTCCCATTTTCACACCAGGCAAATGCTGGGGCTGTACCTTAATTAAGGCCATCCGCTTCCTTCCAACTCCTAGGCCATTCCTATCCCATCGTCGCCATAAGACCTATCTGTGTCGGTGCGACGTAAAGACCCTAGCAAAAAAAAAAATGATGGGGAAACAAGAAAAAACCCGTGCGAGGCACTACATCTGAACCAGGAACGGTATCGCGACATGCAACACCTGGCTGCTACGATATTCCGCCGTGTTAAAAGACGCCTAAGGACAACAGGCGTGATTTCCAACCAGCCACCCTTCCACGATAGGCCAGTTACATCGAGTGGAACAGAAGAGGCCCTCCTGGAGACAGCTCTTAATAATCCACACATCAGTACAAGGGCGATTGCACGACAGGTGAACACTAGCCAGCCGTCCGTCTGGCCAATACTGCATTAACATAAATTTAACCCATACCATCTTGCGCTACACCAAGAGATCCATGGGCGGGATTTCGAAGCTCGAATGGAGTTTTTTGGGTGGCTATTAGGCAGGCTGGACAATGATGCAGCATTCGTATCGCATATCATGTTCTGGAACGAATCGCGCTTCCACAAGAATGTGAACGTCAATCGCCACAACATGCAGTGGTGGAGTCCGTACAATCCTCACTGAGTGCGATAGGCTGCCCATCAAGTACGATGGGGAGAGAATTTTTGGTGTGGAATCTTGGGGGATCGCCTGATTGGACCTTATTTCTTTGAGGGCCATTAGACGGGCCCACGCTACCTGCACCTTCTGCAACAGCAACTCCCACTGCTTCTAGATGACGAGCCCCTGCACGACCGTTTGACGATATGGTTGCAACTGGATGGAGATCCACTACATTCGACTTTGCCCGTTCGTAACCATCTGATCGAGGAACTGCCAAGGAAATGGATAAGACGAGGGGGCTCCGTTTCTTGGCCCGCCAATTCACCAGGCTTAACCAACACCTCCTAGATAATAAGGCCTCACAACTGTTCCGGATGTCTACCGTGACGTCAGCACCGGGAGGCAAGCTTGAAACTTCTCAGTGTTAAGAAAGCAATGAGTGTGGCCATGTGTCGGTGCAATTATGTAGAAGTGTTTTAATTATTTTAATTGTACCAGTTGCGAATCGTTATGTACAATGGTGCTAAAGTGTTGTGTGCCCAACTGCAAGGGAAATTACGATAATAATAACAAAGTGCATGTGTTCAAGTTTCCGAAAGATGAGGTTATGCAGCAGAGATGGTTACGTGCAATTCCAAGACAAGATTACCGAGTTACTAATTGCTCAGTGGTGAGTAACTGTTACTTTTACATTCTCACATAATCATAATGCACATAGGCCTATTAGGTATTAAACTACACGCAGCAACTGGTGATATGTAGGTATGTTTACTCTCGTAAGATATGAGGTTATGTTAGCTTACAATCAAGGGATACATGATTATTATTACCCGAATTAGATTTATTATACACATTAAACTACATGCCTACATATGTAGGCCTATTCACTCCGTAAATGCATGAAGTTGGCTCAGAGTGGTATCTTCTTTTATAGGTATGCCACAGACATTTCAAACCCAGTGATGTTTTGTGGGAAGTAACTGCTACTGATTGAAAGACAGGAAAAACTTTAACTGCTCCTCTTCCAAGACCACGACTGTCAGAGAATGCAGTCCCCTGTATCTTTCCCAAATGTCCATCATATTTATCTTCACATTCTGCCGGTTCAAGAGAAGAACCGGACAAAACGAGAAGTGTAATAGAGAGGGAATCAATAAACAGAGCAATTGAAGATAGTATCAACAGTCATGCCTCGTACACAGACAGAATTTCAGTCCACAATCTAACACAACTGACAAGTAAAATAAACATGTTGACGTTACCTGATGGTTGGTGTGCTGTGGTGAAGGAAATGCAAGTGATTTTTCTGTACATGGATACATTAAAGCATTGAAGAGGACATGATCTCAAAAGTGTATTCTAAAGGGGTTTTATAGCAGTGCAAATTTTCTAATGTAGACAAAATTACCAACACAAATGTACATTCTTTAGTTACAAAATTCCATAGCTACATTACAGGGAATGTGTGTAACAGTGTGCAGAAGAAACAACGAATTTAATTCTAGGCCTAGTGGGTGAATTGATCACTGTCATGCTTACAAATTTATGAGACATAGAAGAAATTTAATTTTGCCACATGTTAATACTTTGAAAATAGTGTGTTCCCGTCTGAATGGTAGCCCAATATTAGAACAGAACCCTACATATTTTCTGGAATACATAAAACAGGAAGTTCAAGTTTTCCAACAGAATGGCAAATTTGTAAAATTGATGGTAGATGAAATTCACATTAAACCACTCATGGTCTTCAAGGGAGGGAACATTGTAGGCTCATGTGCTAACACTACCAATGTTGCTATATCAGCACATGTATTTATGATCCAGAGCATTTTATCATCAAAGAAGGAAGTAGATCAAATTCTCCCTGTGTCCAAGTTAACAGGTGATGATTTACACAGTATCATGTCAAAGGTTATTGTTGGTTTGGAGTGTATGGGATTTAATGTTCTGGCTGTTGTGACTGATAATAATGCTCTCAACACCAAAGCAATTTCAAAATTATCAAATCCACCTCAACTTAAAACTGAGTATTGCAATCCTGGAAATCCTAACAAGTCTCTTTTTTATCTCATTGACGCTGTGCATTTATTTAAATGCATCCGAAATAATTGGCTCAACCAGAAAACTAATGGTTTGGAATGTGTATCTTGACTTTGATGATTTTTCTAAAGTTAAATTTGCATCTTTCAAAGCTATAAGGGACCTGTTTGGGGCTGAAGGGAATGACCTTGTAAGGCATGGGTGTGGTTTGACTGTCAAAGCTCTATGGCCTTCAAGTTTTGAAAGACAAAATGTGAAATATGTGTATCAGTTGTTTAATGACCATATAGCAAATGCTTTACTAGTTGTAGGAGAAAGCACAATTTAACATCATATGTGGGCACAGCTGAATTTGTAAAAGTAATCACTACCCGGTGGCATATTGTTAATGTTAAGACCCCTTTCAAAGGTGTAAGACTTAATGATAAATTTCAACAGCCTACCGCCAACAAACCTGGTGATGAACGGAAGGGTTTTTTAATGAAGTTTGTTCAGTGGTTAGATGACTGGTATATTCTAGGTCTTAAATGTGGCAAATTGTCTAGTCAAACGCATAGGGCTCTTACTCAAACAACTCGCTGCCTTATACAGCTAACAGTTTTGTTCTGAAGTACTGAAATGTTTATATTTTCTTCCTGGAAAGTTTCAGACAGATGCATTGGAGGCACGATTTGGTGAATACAGGCAACTTGCACGTGGTCAATACCATGTTTCTGTTAGACAAGTGTTTGAAATTGAGAAAAAAAATCAGAATCTTGAATTCAATTGAACTGCCCATTTCTAATGGTAGGAAAGTTGTTGTAAATGATATTGTTGATGAAGATATACTGTTAGATCATGATTATTGTGGAGTTTCCTCATTTCAAATATTTACAGGCGAGCTCAATGTATCAGACTCAGATCTTGATAGCACATCTAGTGTTGCAAGTGCTTTAACATACTTAGCAGGCTATTGTTGTAATTCTCTTCTCAAGAAATTAAATTGTAATTACTGTGCAGATTTCTTAGTTTTGAAAGATGTTACTGTTAGAAATAGTCATCATAATGTTATTGACAGCCTCAATAGGGGCAATTTGAAATATCCTGCAGAAACAGCCGTACACTTAGTGACATGCACATATGTAATCATAAAAAAGATGTTAAGGCCAGAAAGTGAGAGAAAATTTCTTAGTTCAAATAACCGTAAGAAGTATGTAAGTGATGTGACCCTGCAAATGTTCTCTCAGCTGATGAATGTATAGACAGGAATGAATGTAGGGAGCACACTTCAGAATATTTGTGTTACAACATTATTTGGAAGTGTACAACTATTCTAATAAATAACCACTGCCGGAACAAAACTAATGGATCCATAAAACATTGTACAAATTCAAGAAAGCCTGTAATTTTCTCAAAATAGGTATATACACTACTCATGTAATAGGCAAAAGTATTGAAGTCTTTTTGCATTACTAGCGTTCTTGATATATGATGATGTATACCTTATTAACTTTAATGCAAATGTGTTACAATTTGGACCTAGACCTACCTACAGACCAGGTGAATGTTATGCTCCTCTTCCTTAATATTATTAACTCAGTGTGTTTCCAAATTTACTACTGTTATAAACTTACTTTAATTCAAAATAAATATAGTCATTGCATGCACAAAAGACGACACAAGTTAAGAAAATTTGTTATTTCCGCAAAATGGAAGTCTGTAAATAAATGTTCAGTTAGTGTATCATATTTTTGTAGTACAGTCTACATGCTAGGCCTAAACTAATTTTATGCGTTCTCTTTTTATTTTAAAATCATTTACTGTCTATTCAGTGACTATTTAAATTGAAATGTGTTTGTGAATTTCAGTTCTGTGTGTTAGCAAGTCAGCCTGGAGTAAGTTAACATTGTAAAATGCTGCCGTGATTTAAAGCAGTGTGTTGTTTGTCTTTAATGACAGAGTCTCTAAGATACGGAAATAACGGCAATATAATTCAATGTCCTTTAAAATTTAAACTTTATTTGTTGGTAAATAAGTTATTCCACAAGCTAAAATTATTAAAATCATGTTTGTGTGTGACCATGCTTTGCGTTTCTTTGGATTGCGATCGCCTCCTTAGCGCGACGTCACAGCGCTGTTGTGAGGCCTTATTATCTAGGAGATGTTGGTTTAACGCCGTTAGAGTTCTTCTTGTGGGGACATTTGAAGAACGTCGTTTACGCTCAAGTGCCGGAAAACCCCGACCAGCTCCCGCAACTCATCACGGACTCCTGCCAAGCAATTAAAGGGTTGGATGCAAGAACCAGGCAGCTCCATTTTTTCTAACTTTTTAGGAGCAAGATAAAACTGTATAAAATAAGTATGAATTATGCTATACATAATTACTTCTGTCAGTAAGTTAATTATGACCTCCTTGATACATTTAGTCTGTATTGTAGCAGAATTTTCAATTTTCTTTTCTTTTATAGCAATAAATTAATTTTGGAGCCACCTGGTTCTTGCATAGAAAATGTTTAATTCAATGATTTCTGTGGTTTTACTTACCAAAAACTGTATTTTTACAAAATAAATTACAGTATTTCAATATGTAAACACTTCATAATTAGTCACAGAAATTTTAACTACCTTGAATATTAAGTGTATACCATATTACAGTATGACAGTTGATGTTACTCATTTCCAGATGAGGTGTTCACATTATTTTACCTTGATTGGCTGGTTATGTTGTTGTAATATCACTTGTCAATGGGGGGTACATAGCGTTTGGCCAGTACCATTACATCCCGAAATTTTGCTTCCTTGATGTGCAGGGCTTCTGGATACAGTTTCTGACTCGCGTGAGGAAACTTTGGAGTACTGTTCTTTTTCAAGAGAGGAAACTCTTGTAGAGAAAAATCTGATGCATTCATTGAACATTTAACAGTTCCACAAAATTCTTCACTATCAATAAACAACCGATATATTGAAATGGAGAACTTCTCTTTACCTACACAACTAACATTATTCTTGAATGATTCTTCAAAAGTACCTTTATGGTCTAGAAAGCTGTCTCAATTTGTTTGACAACAAATTTTGACCTTGACCATCTTATGAGGTTCACATAGTCATTAGGAATATACAGTCTTTCTCTCTTCCGTTTTTCTTTTCCTACTATTCCGAAGCTTCGGCACCAGTGACGATGCACTGAATTAAAAACGATAGAAGAACCAGGTGGCTCCTGGAGCTGCCTTGTTCTTGCATTAAAATGATGATGAATGGTATCTCCATGTGGCTCCTCTTCCTTTGTATCGCCAATCGAAGTCATTAGAGTTGCATGGTTCTTGCATAGAAATGTGCGCCTATTTGTTTACATTCGGTATATATGAAAATGTCCATTTTGAGGAAAAGTGGAGCTGCCTGGTTCTTGCATCCAACCCTTCAATTATACCTGGAATGCTTCAGCGCGCAAGACGATCTATTGGACACCGGGCTCGAATGTGCACAAACCAAGACGATCATCACATCAAGCATTTGCTGCGATAAAACATAGTCAGGGCAGTTGTGTTCCTATTATTTCCGGTCTGGGTTTGTGCGGCCTGCTAACTAATCGGCCCTTCTTAGTGTCACAAACACATTCATTCCCTCACAATGTGCATCAAGCCGGGTATTGAACTTACATTGCGTGCTGTATGTATTAAAGAAATATTTCAAAAATTTTAATCGTCACCTCGAACTCGATGCTCTCACCTAACATACAAACCAGCCCCACGACGCCTTTTACCAACTGCACTACGGTTCCGTACGGCACACTGGGCAGCTTACAGCAAGTATTAGGTTTATTGCGTTCACAACTTCACTTTAGTGTTTCGCCGGCGTGTCAGGCTCATATGATCTAGAAGGCGCATGCATGCCTTCCAGTGTTTAACACGAGTATAACATTACAGCGACCTACCATGGTGAGGCGATAAATACCAAAGTATCCGGTTGTGTTTTCTGAGCATACCGGCAGGGCAGTTGTCTTCGGGACTAAAGAATATTGTGGGTTGCATAAAACTACATTGGAAAGGGCGGCTAAATCACGCTGTATAAATGTAGACACAATGCTTCAACACCATAGACGCGTTTTTAATGCCAGAATGAGTCAATGACAAGAATTGTGAATTCGAATTACAACTGGAATTACAAGTGTTCAGGTTCACAGTTAGTGGTGTTATGGTGAGTCGGAAACGTTAGAAAAACACTAAACCCAATCATAGCTTCGGTGGGCTTCAGACAAAAACTGACAGGGACCACGGAACTAAAGTGTACTGTACGATCCAATTGTCAGACATCCTTGACAGCTATTTCAGAAGACTTCCGTTACGCGTCATTGACATAATGGTCCGTCAGAATACATTGCCCGACGTCCGTTAGAGTTGTGTGAACATCGCCGTCATTGGTCTGTGGAAATGGAAGGAAGTTTTGTGGAGTACTGAGACACGGTGTATGATATGGTACTCAGATGGGCGTGTGTGGACCTGGTGGATGCCTGGTGAATGGTATTTACGCGAGTGTGCCGAGGCGACATTGAAATTAGGTGGAGACTGTGTGATGATCCGGGGCTGCTTTTCTTGGTAGACTGAGAATTAGGAAATTTAATGTTTGCACGTTCGCATTTATTGGGCCCAGTACGACGCAAATTGTATCTCGGTTTTTTTAGAAAATACTTAGTCTAGGTAGATGGTGTATACCTGACAAGAAACTGAGCGACTCTTGGTCAGAAAAATCGGCGTCATTCTTCGGATACCTCCTCCCATGCCATGGTTCTTCGGGATAAAATGTATCTCGTTTTAATTTTTAATATACGGTGCCCTTAAACTTTGTATTCATACAATATACTCAATACTAGTAAACGTGCGTTGTTTTGCTGTTTTAGGAGAGTGACAAGCAGTGATTTGGAAAATTCACACCAAATGTTAACATTTAAACTCATTCTAAAAGCGTAAAAGAGCATCCTTATTTACTCCCTCCGGGTTCAGTCCCGGCAGATATAGTCGGATTTTCGATGGTCGAAAAATAGTCCTGTCGGCACTCCATGTCGTACCATGTCCGCATGTAAAATGGCACCGGTAACACATTTGGTATTTACCCGAAGAAACTAATTAAAATTCAGACATGGGTCACCCAAGAAAGATCAGATTTTCTTTCACCTGGTACAGTAAAACGGAACTTCGAAATTGACTCTCAGGTTGCCTAGACGGTGCCCAATGAAAATGTCTGATCATGGTTTTTGAGCCATTAGATATTATTATTATTATTATTATTATTATTATTATTATTATTATTATTATTATTATTATTATTATTATTATTATTATTATGATTAGCATTAGCATTAGCATTAGCATTAGTATTAGTAATGTTATTGACAAATTGTGGATCAACTTGCATGCAATAACCACTTCCCTTCGGTTGTGCGTGAATTTTATGTCAGGAAATTAATTTACTGACGACTACTGTTCTTTCCATAGTCAGTGAAATTTCGTTTATCGTCCGACTCATTGGATGAATGGTTAGCGTCGAGTCCTTCGGTTCAGAGGGCCCAGAGTTCGATTCCCGGCCATTTCGGGGAGTTTAATCGCGGCTGATTAATTCTTCTGGCCCGGGGGCTGGGTGTTTGTGTTTGTCCCACACTTTCTTTTCATATTCAGACAACACACTACACTAGCAACCACCACAAAAACACGCAGTAGTAATTACATCCCTCCATATATTGTTGGCGTCAGGAAGGGCAACCAGTCTTAAAACATGGCCAAACCCACATGTGCGACACAGTTTGCACCCGCGACCCTACAGATGTGGGAAAAGCGGAGGAGAAGTGAAATTTCTTTATGCTTCCGGCTCCCTTTTTTGAAAGCTCAGCGCTGAGGCTTTCGTTTCAAATGGTTCCGGATCAGATTCCCGGCCGGGCCGGGAATTTTATTCGCGTCTGATTAATTATTCTGGATCGGGAATCGGGTGTTTGTGTTTTTCCCAACACTCTGCTCTTCATATTCACACAATACACAACACTACCAACTGTCACATACACACGCATTAGTGATCCCTACACAAGGGTTTGGCGTCGGGAAGGGCATCCTGCAATAAAACAGAGCAAAATCCACATTTCCGACTCAGTTTGCACCCGCGACTTTATAGGTGTTGGAGATGCGGTAGAAGAAGGCGAAGAAGAAGTGAAATTACATTATCCCTGAATTGTTTAATGTCCCATGATGAGCAGATTGACCGTGTATAGTTTTAAATTTCTGATATACATTCAGGTGATTAAGTTCTATGAGTTACTCTAAAATATTTCAGACACTCATATCAGTGGAAAATTTGAGGAACTGAAACATACCGGATTATTTTTCACGGACATTAGTACAGATCACACAATATTACCCTTCGAATGTAATAGAAAACCATGGAATATAAAGGTGACAACAGAAATACTCGTAGCGAAAAAATCCAACCAGAATATTCTCGACGATCACACTACCCTAAAACATTCCCCATTATTCACCCAATTCATTTAAATCACACATCAGAATTGCATAACAAATCAAACCCCATTAAATCACATAGGTTAAATGATTCACTGATTGTCATAAAATATTCCCCTACTTTAACAAAACAATTTCAAACATGGTAATAATAACAAGAAGAAGTAGGGAATCTCTTTTGAATGCTTTCTTTATGAAGTATTTTCTAATATTGTAATTGTCGTAAATTAGTTTTGACAGTATGATGAACTTCACAGTTATAGATCATAACGGGAGGTATATAGATCTCCCAGTGCGGGAGCATGTGCTGCTGTCCAAGTTCGTGGACGAGATAAGCCAGCATTAAGCAAGCAGTGAATTAAAACAAAGGGTACATTCTAGTATCAGTAAACTATGCTTACTGCGTGTGTTACAGACTGTGCTTTGTGGCGGTTTCCATCTCGCCGTCCTGCCATATACTGCACTAACCACAACATTTACTGGACCACCAGTAATTAAGGCTGGCGAGGCTGTAACCCACACCACCCATTGAAAACACCAAGAAATATTAGTGCCACCACACATTTCAAAAGTAATACCAATATCAGTAATTGGTCAGGTACGTAGTTTACAAGCATAAAAGTAACACGGTGGACCTGAAGGGGATGATACATTGCGTGAAACATATAATGAAACGTAGTGTTCCATTGAATTCAGAAATATATGGTATGTAATTTAGAATCCACTGAGCAGAAGGCTTATGTTTGTATATAAGTCTTCTATAGCCGATAACAGGTATTCCGTAAGTTTTGAGAAAAAATCATTAGAGCCTGTCATTGCTGGTGACTAAATTTGAATATCATGCGTCCAAATATAGATGACTAAGAAATGTTCCACTTATACTAACTGATAATCTCCAATAAATTACTCTCCTTTTCTCACGGTAAATTATGATATTTACCGTGTAAATTATACCTAAGACCTCTACGATATGTACCAGTGGACTGTTCACCAAATCACCTCTTAAACGCGCCTACTAACGGAAAATTGAGGGAAATGTATCTTACTTGTATTATTATTATTATTATTATTATTATTATTATTATTATTATTATTATTATTATTATTATTATTATTATCCCAATTTCACCAAGATTACTGTTTCTTTCTTTCGTTTTCTCTTATCAGCTTTAGATTAGATTTAGTTTTGTGAATATAGAGCACGTTTCTGTGTATGAGTGCGAAATATTTTTATGTCACACTGTAACGGCTCCGATTATTCTACAAGTAAATTATACGATAATTCAACTGCTGGAAGGTAACAGTTAATATACCAGGATATAGTTGTCATGAACCCTCACAACAAACTATCTAATGGATATTCTCATTAGCCTGTATTTAGTACGCGTCTGCCTCCTAACTCTCTTCAGGTAGCCTTCTTTATTATTGCACGAACCAACTGCTTGTTCTGATGTTTCCAAGACGAACAATTCTACGACACCCTGAAGAAATATTCCCTTTATGCGTTTGTTCAGCCCATGGTTTTGATCATGATATCAGTAGTCACGCAAAATCTACAAACGTGCTTCGTCTATTTAACTCCTGGCTGTAAATTAGGGAAATTATTCTGTGTTTCAGATGATTTTTACGTTGATGTGTTTTACGTCGCACCGAGAAGAGATCGGTTTTATGGCGACGGTGGGGCATGAAGGGTCAAGGAGTGGGAAGGAAGCGGCCGTGGCCTTGATTTTGGTATAGCCCCAGCATTTGACCGTTGTGACAATGGAAAATCATGGAAACCATCTTCGGGTTTGCCGACAGTGGGGGTCAGCCCCACTCTCTCCTGAATGCAAGCTAATAGCACGGCCAAATCGCTCTGTGGTTCACATGAAGACTTGTTCATATAGCTCGGAAAGCTGTGGGACAGTGTGCTAAATAAACCGTGTTTTAGAGCAATGGTGTGTGATCATTTCATGGATAATCCTCTAATGAAGAATTATTATGGAGTTCCCATGTCACCATGCAAACAAAACCAGTGATTTAAATCATACAAATGATTTAAGGACTACTATTTATTCATCAATATTACAGTTAGTAAGTGGACATTTAAACATTACTCCTTTAAATAAACATAATACAGAGAACTAACGGAAGAAAAAGATAAATATAATTATTGGGACGAAAAACTACTCGTTTTTCGTCTGATTCCCGTTATATGAAAATTAAGCGTGAATTCTTGGAATTATGCTCCTCATTCTAGGTAATGATAGTCTGCCTTTTTGGATGAATTGACAGCGTTGAGGCTTTCTGTTCACAGGGCCCCGGGTTCAATTCCCGGCCGGTTCTGGGACTTAAATCGCGCATGATTAATTCTTCTGGCTGGGGGACTGCTGTGTGTGTTTGTCCCAACACTCCCCCATTCATAGGCTATTTAATTCACATCCTACATGTTTAAAAGGACAGCCTTGGGAGTCTCAGCATTTGTGTGCTTCTATTTTTATTTTAGAGCGGGGAAGAAAAGCTAAATTTTAGATCCTCTTATGTCGATTCGCTTGGCTGCGCGTAACGTAACCTGAATCATTGATGAAGGCGGGAGAGCTTCGGAATGTATTAGGATGTCAAATATAACAGTAAATCATTGGTAACTGATAACCTGAGATATTTTGACCTGTACTAAAGGAAAGGTATTAGAAAAAAGTACTGAGAATTTAATGTAAAGCTTTCGCTCAAAATAATATAAGCTCACCGGACCAAAAATTGGTCGCCCTAGTGCGCACGTACAGGTCTATATTTAAGCCTGTACAGATGGCGCAGACTACGAGTACCGTATTCAAGCGCATGCGCACTGCCTCGACGTGAGCATAAGGCAGTAGCTATCTGTGAGACATTCCTGTATCAAGCGGACAGTGTACGTCAACATAGGTATATGTAAGGATGTGACAGAGTGGCAAAGAGGAGCAATCGTGTTTGGGCGTTGCCATGGCCACACGGTGCATCAAGTTTCTGGATTTGTTGGTGTTTCACACGGACTGTTCAAAGTGTCTACAAGCAGTGGTGTACCACACGTGACCACGAAACACGACTTCAGAACTGTAGTCGGAAGAACCGGAGACGCGTGTCACGGCTTGTGAATGAAAATCGTTTCCAAACCCGGCAGGAATTGCTGCACTCAGTGAGCGAAGGTCCATGAACATTTGGAGTCGGTCACCTCGCAAGAGGCCATTGCTCACACAGGCACATAAAACTGCGCGGCTTCAATGAGCTAGAAATAATTCGAACGTGGACAGTAGCTGACTGGCGGAACGTAATTTGGTCTTACGAAGCACGTTTTGCCCTGCATTCCAATGACTCACCTCGTCGAGTGCACCGAAGGCCGAACGAAGCATTTCATCTTGGATGTGTGCAAGGTCAGTTTCAAGCCAAAGATAGGTCTCTGATGTTTTAGGGTTATTTTTCGTATACTGGATTAGGTGCGCTCAATTAGGTGACTGCTACCGTGAACCAGCATGTTCATTCTGGATGATCAGGTGTTGCCTTTATGTCAACATCTGCATGATGAGTATGCAGTTGGTACCCCGAATTTCCAGGATGACAACAGCAAATTTCATCGGGCTGGACGCATTTATGACTGGTTTTATGAACACTCCCCCACCATATAACATCTCGATTGGCCTGCTAAATCACCTGACTTGAACCCCACTGAATGTCTGTCTGACATGTTGGAACAGCGGGTAAAACGCCGTCATTAGAATCCCCGCAGTTTGGTGGAATTGTGCGATCAAATCCTCGGCGAGTGGCTTAACCTTTATTTGACGTACCTGCACAACGTTGTGGACTCATTTCCTAACCGAATCCAGGCGGTTATCAAGTCCAGAGGCGGAGATACACGGTATTAAATGATGCTTGTAGTGATGACTAATTTTGTGTCCGATGAGTTTATATCAGAATATTCATAAGGGACGTTCTTCGGTCAAACAGCAGAGGATAATCAGCGAGAGCCACGATTGCGTCATCAAGTTACGGGATATGTAGCAAGTGACGTTTTAGCTGTTACGTCCCATTGCAAAGATAAAAATTTAAGGAATTCAAGGAGACGAAAATCTTTGAAAAGAATCTCAGCAGTATGGGAAATGACATGATACTGTGTAACAAGAGGACGTTGTGGTTGGCATTACCTAGAAGTCTATGTAACCCACCCACACAGGGCCTGTTCATTCTTTCAGGGTCGGTCAACGAGGACGAATCCACGCGTGACACCGTGAGAGGCGGTGTGAACTTGTATAATTTTCAATGCTGAAAACAGTCAACACTGTTTGCTACCTGACAGCTATCGTATACGACTTGTCAGTTAGGGAAGGTGAGGAGAGAGCCGGCATTTCCCACAGCAGCGAGATAAGGAACGTAAATGTTTAGACGGGAGTAGATCTGCTGGTCTTGTTGCCGGCGTGTTATGCCAGTAATTATTGGCCGCGAAATTTATATTGTCTATAGTGTCTGTGCCACAGTGAGATTTCAGGTGTTTTCTTAAAAAGGGCATTTGTGTAACGTCTGTGTAGATCTTAGTAGCTATTAAGAATAATTACAACTAATTATGGCTAAGGTCAAGTTTGAGGAATTAACAGTCACAAGCATCATGGCCAAAAACATAGCGAGGCTACTGCCAGAGATGTGGCCAGTGGAAACCTCAAAATCATTTGCAACCTAAAGGTCTGTGGCTTTTAATGTGTGTCGTGTAGTTATAATGTAAATGTTTGTCCTTAATGTATGAATGAAGAGAATCGGCGTCTTATTGCGTGTGCTAGTTTGTAAGAGAATGTCAATTCAATCCGCAAGTGGAAATCTTGTGCGTATTTTTCATGTATATATCGGTTCAGGTCATCTATGTCCATGTATCTTGCTAATTACGAGTATTGCTAAATTTTAAAATGAACAAGGGAAATTTACACATCTTACATGAGCTAGCTAAGGTAATTAATATAATGATGATGATGATGATAATAATAATAATATTAATAATAATAATAATAATAATAATAATAATAATAATAATAATAATAATAATAATAATAATAATAATTGTACCGGATGGACACAAACTCCGTACATTTAAACTAAGTGCCTTTTAAAAGGCCATCTGTAATAGGAAGAGTGGAACCTCTAGTGAAAGAAGTTTGAACGTCCATCGTCAGAAGTCTCTACTGTCGATTTGTGTGCTCCATCTGGCGAGAGGATGGACAATAAAATTTCAACGGTATTTTTGTTTTCACTAGTGAATTGTTTCTAGATTGTTTTTGGTGTTCTATGGTTACTAGCACTTCTATCACGTCCCGCCTGTTTAATATTGCAGCCAATAAAGAGTTTTTGATGTTTATTTAATCAACAAAAGTATTTGTGGTTGGGTCCAAAGCTTCGGCTCAGAGAATTCTGGAACCTTCCTCTCCGTTATAAACGTTGGGACCTTTTGGCCATGTTGTCTTTCGATCTCTCCATTCAACAGGTTTAGGTTGTGTTCATAGAGGAGGCATCTCCGGAAGGCCCATCAGCTCAAGGTAATGGCAGATATCTTTTTATCAAGTAATAGCCTCAGAAAGTTAACTCGAGGGGAAGTTATTAAAATTATTTTATGTGTAAGTCTAACATAATATTTTCAATGTACATTTTCCAGCAAGTCTAAAGAGAACTTAGAGAACAAAGAGTGTGAACCCTCTGCTATTCTCTTTCAACTTGGTATTGAGGCGATTATGATTTTGTAAACTTTAAATTTATCTCTTCCTTTTATAATTTAAATTTTCTATCCATCCAGTAACCTCCGTAGCCTCTGTTTTCCCGTCCATAAGCACACATAGGATTTCATTAATTTCAAGTGAACTTCAAAGGAGCGTAAGAGTTTGCCTTCTAACATTTTTATTTACGGCCAATAAAATTAATGTGCATTTATTCCCCTGTTAAAGTTTACTTTCAATTTAAAAGTAATGTAGACTGTCGAGCGAGTAAGGCAGTGGAATCTGGTTGTAATTTCACCTAATGTAAAAGCGAAACTGTGCATTGGAGAGGCTTGAATCTTGTAAATTTTGGAGAGTAGCCCCTAATTAATTGATTGGAGAAAAGTCGCTCTTTCTTGTGTTGTAAATTTTGGAGCCCAGTCTCCTGGCTTTTAATTGATTGAAGCAGTAGTGCCCTTCATAATAATGGAACGTCTTCATCTCTTAAAAATCATTATGTCTATTGTACCTGATTGAATAACTTATGTATAAGAGCTGAAGATCTCCCTTTTTGACTATGTAACTGTCTTTCGTTTTACAAAGTTTAAGATCTGAAAAGAAACAAGAAAGCAAAAACAAGGAAAGAAATAGTATTTCGAATTTTAGAGTTTTAAATTATACTTCGGTATTCCCCCTGTCAACACATTTATGCCCGCACCGTCTTACACCTATGCTTTCCACAATGTCACCTGAACAACAACAACAACAACAACAACAACAACAACAATAATAATAATAATAATAATAATAATAATAATAATAAAAAAATGGTTCATGTTTGTGGGTTACCGTAGTTACGTCCTAGTTCGTGAACCATGGAGAACGGCTGAGTTGCCTAGTAATTGGTGCTCTGAGTCAGGGTACCAGTTGCTACGGAATGGGAGTGGACATCTCGGACATATTCTGAGTCATGGCCCTCTTCGTGCTCAGGCGGCTAAGACTATACAATCCACAAGCAAGCCTCGGACTTATGGCAGTAACGGAGACCAACTCCCATTTGGCAGGCGAGGGATTCCTTGGAAACAACTTGGCGAACGTAATGTAATTCAATGGGGAGCTATCAACAGTAATGGGGCTTATGATAAAAAGAAAGTAGACCTTGCTGGATCAGCAAAGAGTATGTATCTGGATACTCTGGGAGTAAGTAATATTCTGCTAAAGGGAGATAATGAGGAAGAGAACGGAGATAATAAAGTGTACTTGACGGGTGTTATTTCTTTTTCAAGTTGCTTTACGTCGCACCGACACGGATAGGTCTTATGGCGACGTTGGGACAGGAGTGGGTTAGGAGTTGGAATGAATCGACCATGACTTTAATTAAGGTACAGCCCCAATATTTTCTTGGTGTGAAAATGGTAAACCACGGAAAACCATCTTCAGGGCTGCCGACAGTGGGATTCGAACCCACTATCTCCCGAATACTGGATACTGGCCGCACTTAAGCGACTGCAGCTATCGAGTTCGGTACGAGTGTTAACAAGGGAAGGGCAGAGAGTGGGGTAGGGCTGTTCATCATCTAGAATACTATTTCACGCAACATCGTTTCTGTTAGGCACGTAAATGAGCGAATGATGTAGGTATATTTGGTAAATGGAGAAATTAGGGTGAGAATTGTCTCAGTGTATTCCCCATGTGAGGGTGCAGATGAGGTTAAAATTGACAATTTTTATGAAGCATTGAGTGACATCGTAGTCACGGTCAACAGCAACGATAGGAGAGTGCTAATGGGTGATTACAATGCGACAGTTGGAAATAGAACTGAAGGATTCGAAAGGATGATTTGTAAATGTGATGGAGATATGGAAGCTAAAGGGAATGAGAAGCGCTTGCTGGACTTCTGCGCTAGTATGTGTTTAGTAGTTACGAATACATTCTTTAAGAATAAGGCTATTCACCGTTACACATGGGAGGGTAGTGGTACCATATCCATCATAGACTATATCTTAACCGACTTCGAATTCAGGAGATCTGTTGGGAATGTACGGATTTATCGGGGGTTTTCCGATGATACTGTCCACGATCTGATCTGTAGAGAACTAAGTATCTCTAGGCCTAGGAAGGAGAAAGTGAAATCTGTCTACAAACGAATAAGGGTAGAAAATCTCAAGTACGAGGAAATTAGACAGAAGTACATGGATATGATTAGTGCGAAGTCCCGATCAGTGGGCAGTAAGCAGGTTCAGGTTATAGAAAGAGAATGGATGGCATACATGGATGCTCTAGTAGAAACAGCAAGGAAATGTCTAGGAACAACTGTGTGTAAAGATGGGTAAAAGCGAACATATTGGTGGAATGATGAAGTGAGAGAAGCTTGTAAACTTAAAAAGAAGGCTTATCAGAAATGGCCCCAAACAAGGGCTGATGCATACAGGGAATTGTACGTAGATGAAAAAACAGAGCTAGACAATTATTTGTTGAATCCAAAAAGAAGTCGTGGGAAAGGCTACATCAAGCAGCAGGGAATCACTTCCGGACAGGAATAATGAACATTAGGAAGGGAGGAAAGAATGAAATGAACAGTGTTTTGGGTAATTCAGACTTTACTCGTAATAGATTCTAGGGAATCACTGGATGAGTGGAGGGGATATATTGAAAATCTCCTCAACGTAAAATAAAATATCCCGTGGTTATTTTTTTTACCTGTTCCTCTATCGGCCGCGTCCCAGGTGGCAGATAGGGGGCCATCCTCCACATGGGTGATACGGTGGTTCAGGTGAAGTGGGGCTGTTGATTGAGGTGATGGCTCCCTGCGGGGTGCCGGAACCAACACATCACTTTGCTCTACGCAACCTGGACTAGCCGCGGGTTGGGAAAGGGATGATCCCAACCTAGGGGTAAAGCCATGGCTGTGAACTCAGTCATGATAATGCCAAGTGGAGACCACGTGAGTGGGCCTATTGAAGTGGGAACAAACCTGGCTAGGTTCGGGCCAGGGGCGCAACGCTGGGTGGACGATTGAGGGCCGTGGTCTCTGCTACGGAGGCCTGTGTTGTGGGAGGCCAGTGTCTGGCTGTATGCCTCACCACGGATGGTGGGAACGACGCTCAGAACCCCAAAGGGGCAAAAACCCTATGATTGATTGTAATATGGATGCTTATAAAGAACCAATTTCAAAAACTTCGACATCAAGGGAAACCATGGAAGTTCCAGTAGAGCAGATCCAGGAGTAAGCCCAAGATGAAAAAATGGAGACAGAAGTCCCAATTGGACAGGCTGTCGCCGACTCATAACAAAAAATTGCAACAGAAGCGCCTGTAGAGTTAACTGCTACCACAAGCAAACCAGAAACGTCCGTAGAGACTGAGTTGAAGATTTCAGCATCGAAAATCAACAGATATCATATCGACAGACCACCTCGCAACAGTTTATATGAAAAGGAAATGAAGAGAGGGAGGAAGGAAGGCAAAATTGCGGCTGAAACTTGGACGGAGAAGAAGCCAAGGAACAGGGATCGGTGAGAGGCTATCCCTCCGACAACGCCCAAAAGGCCAAGGTCGGGCGATAGTACGCCATCAAGTTCGGCTACAAAACAGCCCGTCCATAAACAGAAAGAGACGATCATGTCCTTTTCGGAAATACTAACTTCAATCAAGGTAGCAATAATACCTAAAACCTAACCAGACGGTAAAGTGAAGGAGGAAGACGTGAAGGAACTTTCATCTGCTCTGATAGCGCAAATTAAATCACTGCGGACAGATGCCTTCCAGGCTTCCTCGAGTCTCCAGGACTGGAAAGTGGTGCAATGGTACTGATCTGTGCAAATCCAGAAACTGAAAGCTGGCTGGAACAGACAGTGTCCAACTGTAACCCTTGGAAAGGTGATAATTTGGAGGTGGAAGAAGCCAAGAAAGTGCTGAATACTACAAAGGTCATCATCAAGTTCCCTCCTTCACTTGACAAAATGAAGGTTCATGATGTGCTTGTCAGGATACATCAGCATGACACCAAACTTCCGACCAAACAGTAGAGAGTGCTGAATGCAACATTTACTGATGATACAGGGAGGAAAATTCTTTTGGCCCTTAATGAAAGAGGTTTTGAAGAGCTCAAGAGGAGAAGCCTTAAGGCCAAGCCTGGAATTCGGCAGATCAAATTTCTAGCAATTAAGCGATAAACAAATCCTAGCGTTGGCAAGGATGGTACTGAAAGTTCTATAGGCCAACCTACAACATAAAAAATCAGCTGTTGCCAATTTAGTCAGGAAGTTCAAGTCCGAGGATATCGATGTGTCTCTTATACAAGAGCCATGCCTAGTTAAGGGCAGAGTAGCAGGACTGGCGGAATCTGGAGGTAAGCTAATGTACGATACTACATCGAATATGCCTGGAACATGTTTACTTGTGAGCAGAAAACTAAAAAGCCTTCTGCTGCAGGAACATTGTTCAAAGGACTTAGTGGCGGCCAAGATAAAACTTGGAAACTGGAAAGGTCCCAGAGAAATAACCATAGTCTCTGCATACCTCCTATATGGCTCAACTAATCTGCCCCTATCAGAAGAAGTGGACAACCTAATTTGCAACAAATAAACCAAACCCCTTGGCACTACAGCCCTTGAATGGCCATGGCCTACCAAGCGACCGTTGCTCAGCCTGAAGGCCTGCAGATTACGAGGTGTCGTGTGGTCAGCACGAAGAATCCTCTCGGCCGTTATTCTTGGCTTTCTAGACCTGGGCCACTATCTCACCGTCAGATAGCTCCTCAATTTTAATCACGTAGGATGAGTGGACCTCGAACCAGCCCTCAGGTCCCGGTAAAGGTCCCTGACTTAGCCGGGAATCGAACCCGGGGTCTCCGGGTAAGATGCAAGCACGCTACCCCAACACCACGGGGCCGGCTCCTAATTTGCAACACAAAGAAGAAAGGCGAACACCTAGTCCTTGGAGCAGATGCAAATTCACACCACATGGCATGGGACAGCACGAACTGCAATGCAAGAGGTGAGTCTTTACTAGAGTTTATTAATGAAACTGAGTTGACGATATTAAACCTAGGAAACAAGCCTACAATTATAAATAAAATTCGTAGGGAGGTAATAGACATTACACAAAGCACTACGCATTTTGCAAACTTTATTGAAGACTGGAAAGTGCTGGAGGAACCGTCATTGGCAGACCACCAGCACATTCAATTTGCAATAGATGCAAGACTGTGAGGGATTGAGATGTACAGAGACCCAGAAAGAACTAACTGGGGAAGTTCTAGGGATGGCTGTACAAAAAATTCCAACTAACGTGTGAGGACAGAAAGAATTGGGTGAGGCAGTGAAACTATTAGAAGAGGCCATTATAGACTCATTCCATGACAACTGTCCTTTCAAAAAAAGAAAAACACCAAAAATTAAGGCGGTGGAACAACAAACTAGTCAAAATTAACAAAAAGAGGTTAGGATGTTGTGTAGAATATCATCCAGAAATGATATGTGGGACGTATATCATTGGAAACTCATTGAGAATAACCTAGAGATACGGAAGGCAAAGTAAAATCTTGGAGACTGTTCTGTGAGAAAGTTGAATCACACACTGAAACAGAAAGGCTCCAGAAGGTTGTGAAGGCAACCCATATAAAACAGGTGGGGACACTGGAGAAACCAGATGGGTCGTTTACTCAGGCGGGGAAGGACACGCTGGATATGCTAATCGCGTGTCACTTTCCTGAGGCTAAGGAGATGACAGAAGAAGAAACGGTTGGAACAGAGACCGGAGCACGAAGAGCACGCTAGAACTGTGCCAACAGAATAATAAAACACAACCATGTAAAATGGGCAATCGACACGTTTCAACCTTTAAAGGCTCCTACAGGAAGGACGGGAGATACTCGTCAATGCCCTGACGGACCTCTTCAGAGCTAGTCTATCTTTAGGGTACGTACCGAAATCATGGTCTGACGCTCAAACAGTATTCATATCTAAGTCTGCAAGGAAAAACTGTGCCCAAGCCACAGCATACAGACCATGCAATTGAGAAAATTCTGGATAAATATATCGGAAGAAAGGTGCAACTGAACTCAACGTTACATGAAAATTAGTTTGCATATAGACCTGGCATATCAACGGAATTAGCACTCCGCCAGTTGGTTTGTAAACTAGAGGAAAGCCTAGAATATAAATAAATTGCACTGGCGGCATTTCTAGATTTAGAAGGAGCCTTCATCAATACAACCTATGACTCTATGATCAAAGCATTTGAAAACAGCAAGGTGAGTAAAACCGTCGTCAGATGGATTAAATCCAGTTAGACGGAAGGAAGATAAAAGCTTCCCTGATTGTAGAAACGCTGACGGTTAGGGCCACCCGAGGTTGTGCTCAGGGGGGAGTTCTTTCTCCTCTGCTGTGGAACCTCGTGGTGAACAACATCATAGCTATGCTCAACGAACAGGGTTTCTATACACAAGTATACGCAGATGACCTAGTGACTGTGGTACGAGGTAAGGTGACGAGTGTTATCCAGGACCTCATGCAAGATCACTCAACCTTGTCCGGAAGAACGACTATCAATCAACCCGAACAAGAAAACCCTGGTCACTTTTACAAGAAGGAAAAAATTAGAGGGAAAGAGATAACTGGAGCTCTTTGGGCAAGATATATACGGAAGAACAGGCACTGCACCTAGGTGTAGTGTTAGATAAGAATCTAACCTGGAATCCACATATAGAAAGGAACATAACCCGGGCATGTAAAAGAGCCGTTTGGATGACATGGGGCCTAAGAGCATCATTGGTAATGTGGATATACACAATGATCATTAGACCGTTAATGGCCTATGCTGCAATAATCTGGTGACAGAAAGTAAGTCAAGGAAAAGTCGGAAGTAGACTGGATAGCCTACAGAGAATGACATGCATAGCCATAACTGGGGCTATGAGATCTACGCTGACAGAAGCCTTGAATATTTTACTAGACCTCCCATCACTATGCAATTTCATAAAAGGACAGGCTAGAATGTGTTCGTATAGATTGACACAATCAGAGTGCTGGAATGCACAAAGACGTAATCTAGCACACTGCAAAATTTACAGAGTAATAACAGAGGAAGTTATAGACATGCCTTTAGATCATATGATACCAAAGTACATCTTTGGAAAACCATTTGAGACCGAGATAATAAAAAGAGAAGACTGTGATATCAACAGATGGAATACAGGAAAAAGAATATATAGTGTGGCGGACTGATGACTCAAAGCCTGTGGATAGCACAGGAGGACGGACCAACGGGAGAAGACCTGCGAAATCAATCCAGATGAGCCTGGGCAGACATACTCAAGTCTTTCAAGCTGAAATGATAGCTACCACGACATGTCTTGAAGAAAATCTGAAAATGAACTATAGGAATAAGGACATTTTCACTTTTACGGACAGCCAAGCGGCCATTAAGGCACTAGAGGCAGTCCGGATAATATCCAGAATTGTCTGGTATTGCCACTCACTTCTCCTGAAGCTCTCAAAGTACAACATTGTCAAAATGGTATGGGTACCAGGGCATGCAAGTATAGGAGGAAATGAAAAGGCAGATAAACTGGCCAGGAAACGGGCAGAATCGCATTTTTTAGGCCCAGAACCTGTATGCGGGATTTCCTATGGACAAGCCCGGTAGTACATAAAAAAATAGGTACAAAAGATACAAATGGAAAACTGGAAAAGTACTCCAGGGTGCAGGCTTGCAAGGGAACTGATAAAAGGACAAAACAAGAAGCATACTAAAGAATTGTTGAAACTCAGCAGAGAATATGTAGACGGGTAGTAGGACTGTTGACAGGACACAGCCATCTGAAAGGAAACCTACATAGAATTGGAGTAATAAGAGACAGTATGTGTAGGAAATGCAATGAAGCAGAGGAATCAGGGGAACACATACTTTTCGAATGCGAGGTGCTGGGTCAAGTCAGACTCTCCAATCTAGGACTACCAGGTGAAGAGAGAAAAAAATCCAAGAAGACAAATAAGAACAACCTGCAGCTTTGTGAAGGGAGCAGGTATATCTAGGCGGGAATGAAGGAAAAACATGGTATCAAAAGATCTTAGAGGTCGACGCTAATTAGGAACTAATATTTAGAGGCCCCATGAAGAAAAGATGAAGAAGAAGCAGAAGAAGAAGAAAAGAAAAACACCTGGTAGTGTCGCGAACAACCAAGCTCGTGGGGAGAAAGAAGATGACGTTAGCGAAATTACGCTTTAGGAAGTGGAAAGGATGGTAAATAAACTCTATTGTCATAAAGCAGCAGGAATAGATGAAATTAGACCTGAAATGGTGCAATATAGTGGGAAAGCAGATGTGAAATGGCTTCATAGAGTAGTACGATTAGCATGGAGTGTTGGTAAGGTGTCTTCAGATTGGACAAAAGGAGTAACTGCATGTATCTATAAGAAAGAGGACAGGAAGGATTGCAACAACTATCGAGATATCTCATTGATTAGTTTTCCATGCAAATAATTCACTGGCATCTTGGAAGGCAGTGTGCGATCAGTGGTTGTGAGGAAGCTGGATTTAAATCAGTGTGGTGTAAAACCACAAAGCGGCTGTCAGGATCAGATTTTCACTATGCACCCGATAATAGGAAATGCTACAGAGGAATAGACAGGTGCGTTTATGTTTCGTAGATCTAGAGAAAGCATTTAACAGGGTACCAAGAGAAAATATGTTCGCCATACTGAGGGACTATGCGATTAATTGTAGATTATTTAAAATCAATCAAAGGCATTTATGTTGACAATTGGGATGCGGTGTGAATTGATGGTAGAATGTGTTCTGGCTTCAGGATACTTACAGGGCTTAGACGAGGCAGCAATCTTTCACTTTTGTTGTTCGTAGTTTACATGGATCATCTACTGGAAGGGTATAAAATGGCAGGGAGGGATTCAGTTAGATCGAGATGTAGTAGGCATTCTGGCCTATGCCAACTCTTTGGTCTCAATAGCAGATCTTGGAACTTGGAAATAGGTGTAATGATTATGGTATGGAAATTAGCATTTCGAAGACTAAATTGATGTCACTAGTTAAGAAATTCTACAGAATTCAATGTCATGTTGGTGATATAATCTAAACCAAGTTGATAACATCAAGTATTTAGGATGTGTGTTCTCCTAGGATGGTAATATAGTGAGACTGATTCAAGGTGCAGTAATGCTAATGCAGTGAGCTAGCAGTTTCGATCAACAGTATTCTGTAAGAAAGAAGTCAGCTCCCGGACGAAACTATCTTTACATCGCCGGGCGAGTTAGCCGTACGGTGAGGGGCGCGCAGCTGTGAGCTTGCATCTGGGAGATAGTGGGTTCGAACCACACTGTCGGCAGCCCTGAAGATGGTTTCCGTGGTTTCCCATTTCCATACCAGGCTACCAGGCAAATGCTAGAGTTGTACTGTAATTAAAGTTACGGCCCCTTCCTTCTCACTCCAAGTTCTTTCCTGTCCCATCGTGGCCATAAGACCTGTCTGTGTCGGTGCGACGTAAAGCAAATTGTAAGAAAAAAATCTTTACATCGGTCTATTTTCAGACCAACTTTGATTTATGGGACAGAATTCGGGGTCAACTCAGGATATCCTATTCATAAGTTAGCAGTAACAGATATGAAAGTAGCGAGAATGATTGCTGGTACAAACACGTAGGAGCAATAGCAGGAGGGTGCCCGGAATTAGGAGATAAAGGCTGTTAAAAATGAATTCGATGGATGAAGCTGTACTCGTAAACCGGATTCGGTGGTGGGGTCATGCAAGGCGAATGGAGGAGGGTAGATTACCCATAAGAATAATGGACTCTGTTATGGAGGGTAATACAAGTAGATGGAGACCAAGACGACGTTGGTTAGACTCGGTTTCTAACGATTTAAAGATAAGAGGTATAGAACTAAATGAGGCCACAGGACTATTTGCAAATCGAGGATTGGCACGATGTTTAGTAGATTAACAGAGGCTTGCAGAATGAACGCTGAAAGGCATAAAGATATTTAATAATGATGTATAATAATATTTATAATAATAATAAAATGCTAATAATAATTTTAATATTACTGTGGGTAATCATGTACTTGAATCATAAGTCCATAGACTGGTTTGATGCAGCACTCCATGCCACCCTACCCTGTGCTAACCTTTTATTTCTACGTAACTGCGGCATCATACATCAGCTCTAATCTGCTTATAATATTCATACCTTTGGGACACCTACCGTGCTTACCGCATACACTGTTCTGAAAAACAAGCTGAACTAGTCGTGGTTGTCTTACGACGTATTCCACCATTATATCATTTCTTCTGATCAAATTTAGCCGAATCGATCTCCTCTCTACAATTAGATTCAGTATATTTTCACTCGTGATTTGATCTACCCCTCTCACCTTCAGCATTCTTGTGTAACACCACATTTCAAAACATTATATTCTCTTTCTTTCTGAGCTAGTTATCGTCTATGTTTCACTTCCATACAATGCCACGCTCCAGACGAATGTCTTCAAAAACATATTTCTAATTCGTATATCAAAGTTTGAAATAAGCACATTTCTTTTCTCAAGAACGGCCTTTCTGTCGGTGCTAGTCTGCACTTTTTGTCCTCATTGCTTCTGCAATCGTTAGTTATTTTACTATCCATGTAACAGTATTAATATACTTTCTTTAGGATATAATTTCGTAATTATAGTATTTCCTAAATCACCTGACTTCGTTCGATTGCACTCTATTAGTTTTCTTTTGGACTTACTTATTTTCATATTGTACTCCTTACCAATCGCTCTGTCTATAACATTCAGCTATTTCTCCCGATCTTCTGAACTCTCAGATAAAATACCATCGGCAAATTTCAGGGTTTTGATTTCCTCTCCTTTGATTATGATTCCCTTCCCAAATTCCTGTTTCATTTCCTTTACTGGCTGTTCGATATAAACATTGAAAAGGAGGGTGCAAACTGCAGCCTTGCCTCACCCCTTTCTGGATTGCTACTTCTTTTTTAAAGCCCTCAATTTTTATCACTGCAGACTAATGCTTATACAGATCCCTATCTTCTTCGGAATCTCAAAACGTTTGGTCGAATCAACATTGTCAAATTACTTTCCAAGATCTACGAGCGCCATATATATGGGATGGTCCTTCTTAATTCGATCCTTTAAGATCACACGTAAGCCCAGGATTGCTTCAAGTGTTTCTACATTTCTTCTGAAGCCAAAGTGATCTACTTCTTACTCAGCTTCAACTTGTCTTTCCATTCTTCTGTAATTAATACGTGTTATAAGTTTGCAGCCACGAGATACTAAAGTAACTGTGCAGTAGTTTTCAGACTTGTCAGCACCAGACTTCATGGGAATAGGTAAAACAACATTCTACTGAAAATCGATTTTATACGTCCTATATGTCTTACACACTAAATGGAACAACCTCGCCATGCTGGTTTCTCCTACGGCACTCAGCAATTCAGAGGGAATGCCATCAATTCCAGGTGCCTTGTTCCTATTTAAGTCTCTCAAGCTCAGTCAAATTCTTACCTCTAAATTGGATCTCCCTTCTCATCAACAACAGCCTCTTATTGTTCCAAAACCATATCATCTACGTCTTCACCTCGATACAATGTTGGATATGTTCCCGCAATCTTTCTGCTTTGTCTTCTTTCCCCGCAAGTGGTTTTCCATCTGAGCTCGCAATCTTCATATACTTAATTTTCTTTCCTCCAAGACTTGCTGGATTTTCCTGTATGCAACATCTACATCTCCTAGGTCCATACACGCTTCATCATCCTTACACTTCCCTCTCTGCTATTCTTCTTTAGCTGTCCTGCACTTTCTGTACACTTCATTCTTCAATCGCCTGTATTCCTTCCCGTCCTCTTATTTTTTTTCATTCTTGTACTTTCGTCGTCCGTCAGCAGGTCTAGTATCTGCTGATTTATCTATTGATTTTTAGTTCATGTTTCCTTTCTTCCTAACATCTCTTCAGCAGCCCTCGAGACCTCATTCTCCTTGACTGTCCACACTTCATCTGTTGTGCTTCCTTCAGCTTTTTCATTTAGTCCTTGTGAAACATGTTCCTCGAAACAGTTCCAAACACTCTTTCCTTTCAACTTATCTAGATCCCATCTCCTTATATTTCTTCCTTTCTTCAAGTGATTCAATTTGAGATGGATTTCCATGACCAACAAGTTGTGGTCAGATTCCACGTTTGCTCCTGTGAAAGCTTAGCAATCCTTCGCCTGGTTTCTGAATCTCTGCCCAATCATAACGAGCTCTGCTTGATACCTTCCAGTGTCTGCCGGCCTCATCCACGTATACAGCCGTCGTTTGTAGTGTTTGAATCAAGTATTAACAAGGACTAAATTATGATCGGTACAGAATTCAACCAGCCATCTTCCTCTTTCATTCCTCTTGTCCCAATACGAATTATCCTACTGTATTAACTTCTCTTCATTATCCTCGCACTGCATTCCAATCTCCCATCACATTTAGATTCTCGCCACCTTTTACATATTGTATTAAATCTCCTATATCTTCATATATTACTTCGATTTCTACATCAGCTGCTGAAATAGTAGGCATATAGACCTGTACTATTGGAGTTGGCATTGGTTCGGTGTCTACCATGACAATAATAATCCTTCCACTATGCTGGTCTTAGAAACTTACCCGCTGCCCTCTTTTCCTCATTATTAAACAAGCTCCTGCATTTTCCCTGTTTGATTTTGTGTTGATATTCCTGCACTTCCTGCCAATGTACTTTGTTTATACCACCTGTATCTAACTTTAGTCTATCCACCTCCCTTTTCAGATTCTCTAACCTGCCACAACGATTCATACATTCCACGCTCCGATTCGCATAATGTCAGTATCCATCTTCCTGATGATTGCCCCCTTCTTGTAATCTCCACCCCGAGATCGGAATCGGGGAGTACCTTGTCTCCGGAATATTTTATCGGGGAAGAATCCTTCATCAGTGCATCATTCATACAGAGAGAGCTGCATTTTCTCGGGAGTTAGTTACGGCTGTAGTTTTCCGTTGCTTTGAGCCGTGTAGCAGTATCAACACAGCCAATCCATGTTGAATATTATTTCAGGGCTATATCAGCCGCCCTTGCAGCAACCGAAACGCTGCTACCCCACATTTGATGAAACATTCGGTAGTCTGGTTTCTTGATAGATACCTATCCGATATGGTTGCACCTGCGGCTCGGCTATCTGCTTCATTGGAACACGCAATACTCCCCACCGCAGCAAGGCCACATGGTTCTCAGGGGAGGTTAGTAATCATGATCAATATATTTTTGAAGATGTCATGGAATATTAATTTTAAATAATTAATTGTGGGGTTTTATAGTCAGCTTTGTTATGAAACAGTGCGTGTTACAGAATAACGTCTACATACTTTTCTTCAAGTCTAGCGTTAAGTTAGTCATTGTAAAGTTTGTCTTGGACAATTTTGGTTTTATGAGATCACTTCTGGAATATGATGTACGGGAAATGGGATGGTATGAGGAAGTTAGCATACCCTCTAAATGATGATGGTGGTGAGAAAGTGTATGAGAGAGTGTTTTTGAAATGCCCCCTCCAAGTATGATGAAGTTTTGGGACAGGATGTTCTAGAGAGGCCAATGCATTAATAATTGTGATGCATCTAATTTAAGGACAGGAAGTTCAGACGATGCCCCTAAAACGCGAGATGTTTATGAAGTACAGAGTTAATTTGTTAGCGAAGAAATGGCCGTTTCAATTGAGTGCAGAATGTGCTAGCTTAACTGCAAGTGGTGTCATTGTCTAAATATTGATTCCGAGTGAGACTGTTACATCCATCTAAAAACCTTCTTCCGAAGCGCTTGAAATGTAGCTAGCTATTTTACCTCAAGCAACTGAATAGTGTATTCTTCACAGTGAATTTTACAGTAGGATACACCGCACCGTACATTGTAAGCTCGAGTGAGTTTTGGGAACCACTGGCATGAATAAGATTTATTTACTAGTTGAGTTGTCACTTGGTGATTGTGACATGGGAGGTGTTTCCAATTCTGAACTTTTCTGATTTCGGTCAAGCGAACATAGAGTATGGAAACATTAGATTTCTCGTTCCTTTTACCGTGTTTTGAAGTCCGTAGTTAGCCTTCTAAGATCATCTCAACGGGTACACATAGAATTACAGTCAGACTGAGCCATCAGTGTTGTAAATATTTTCATTTGTGTTTAATGTTAAGATAAGATTTTTGACCAACGTTGTTGTAGGGTTGCGTTAGGACCGAGGTGATGTAAAAGTTTGGCTTTTCAGTGTATTTTGATATCGACATTCATGGATAGTGTTAGCGTTTGAATGGGTGGACTAGGTCCAGGAAAGTGTGTTGCTTGAACTCACTATTTTGTCATGTTTCGACTTGACTTACTAACTGCGAAGAGCCTGCATAGTAATGTCACACTAGCCACCATAAATACAAGGGTCATACCACATGAAAACCCGGCTAACGGAGACTAGTCCCGGCTATTAAGCTACTGATATTCAAGTTAGTTGTTTGTCCTTTTTTATATTTACTACGGGATTATATTGTACGAACTGATAAGAGTTTGTGTATTTGCTATTTACATTTATTTGATTGCCTGGAAATTGAGTATGCGGGATCGATTCATCGGCTGTGCCTGATAGTTTTCATTTTCTCCGCACGTGAGACTTTATTTTTGGTTTGATATTGTATTTCATTATGTAATAGTAGATTAAGGAGACAAACTTAATTAGGCAGACCTGTAGTTTTAGAATATAAGAACAAATACACTGACTGACAGAGCAAATGCAACACCAAGAAGGAGTGGTTCGAAAGAGATGAAAGTTGGGAAAAAAAACAGAGACGGCACGGACGAATAATTGATGTTTATTTCAAACCGATATGCAGGTTACACAATGCGCACGGCATCGACTCAGTAGGATGTAGGACCACCGCGAGCGGCGATGCACGCAGAAACACGTCGAGGTAGAGAGTCAATAAGAGTGCGGATGGTGTCCTGAGGGATGGTTCTCCATTCTCTGTCAACCATTTGCCACAGTTGGTCGTCCGTACGAGGCTGGGGCAGAGTTTGCAAACGGCGTCCAATGAGATCCCACACGTGTTCAATTGGTGAGAGATCCGGAGAGTACGCTGGCCACGGAAGCATCTGTACACCTCGTAGAGCCTGTTGGGAGATGCGAGCAGTGTGTGGGCGGGCATTATCCTGCTGAAACAGAGCATTGGGCAGCCCCTGAAGGTACGGGAGTGCCACCGGCCGCAGCACATGCTGCACGTAGCGGTGGGCATTTAACGTGCCTTGAATACGCACTAGAGGTGACGTGGAATCATACGCAATAGCGCCCCAAACCATGATGCCGCGTTGTCTAGCGGTAGGGCGCTGCACAGTTACTGCCGGATTTGACCTTTCTCCACGCCGACGCCACACTCGTCTGCGGTGACTATCACTGACAGAACAGAAGCGTGACTCATCGGAGAACACGACGTTCCGCCATTCCCTCATCCAAGTCGCTCTAGGCCGGCACCATGCCAGGCGTGCACGTCTATGCTGTGGAGTCAATGGTAGTCTTCTGAGCGGACGCCGGGAGTGCAGGCCTCCTTCAACCAATCGACGGGAAGTTGTTCTGGTCGATATTGGAACAGCCAGGGTGTCTTGCACATGCTGAAGAATGGCGGTTGACGTGGCGTGCGGGGCTGCCACCGCTTGGCGGCGGATGCGCCGATCCTCGCGTGCTGACGTCACTCGGACTGCGCCTGGACCCCTCGCACGTGCCACATGTCCCTGCGCCAACCATCTTCGCCACAGGCGCTGCACCGTGGACACATCCCTATGGGTATCGGCTGCGATTTGACGAAGCGACCAACCTGCCCTTCTCAGCCCGATCACCATACCCCTCGTAAAGTCGTCTGTCTGCTGGAAATGCCTCCGTTGACGGCGGCCTGGCATTCTTAGCTATACACGTGTCCTGTGGCACACGACAATACGTTCTACAATGACTGTCGGCTGAGAAATCACGGTACGAAGTGGGCCATTCGCCAACGCCGTGTCCCATTTATCGTTCGCTACGTGCGCAGCACAGCGGCGCATTTCACATCATGAGCATACCTCAGTGACGTCAGTCTACCCTGCAATTGGCATAAAGTTCTGACCACTCCTTCTTGGTGTTGCATTTGCTCTGTCAGTCAGTGTATAATCCGTTGCCTACGTTATAATACAAGGCCTGGAAATAGAGCCCGTAAAACGCTATGGAAGTGGTTACACTGAAGTTCAATGCCGGGCCGCTATGATCGCTATCTTGCCCCCCTGTTTACCAGGCTCGCGCCTTTAAACCTGTTCATTAACTGAGTTGGTTGTGAATGTATTATGTATTTGTCTGATGTTAAGCATTCGCAGTTCCAGTCATGGTTTATTCACGAGCAATTAAAGGTAGTGGAATTTCGTTTCACAAGTTTCCAGTGAATGTTCCTAAGTTTTGATCCGAGTTACGTCATACGAATTGGGCGATCCCAAAATTTGTCACTGGACTTTTTTTAAACTATGCTACCGTGACCGGCAATCATTTGAGAGGCATCTTCAAACTCAGAAATCATAAATTAGGAAACCAACGAGGAAAATAATTTGCCCAACAAATTTCACGAAAATAAATGTAGCAAGAGCTAAAAATATTGTATTTTCCCCTGAAACAATCTCTGGTTTGTAAAGTATGGAGGTGGTTTTGTCCCGAGAGCATAAAATACAGTTTAAAATAAGCCATTTGTTTTATGGAGCATTTTATTAAATTATTCAATGCGCATGTCTGCAACATCTCACATGGGACATATTCAGGAACGAGAACAAAAGAGCATCTTTTAACCGGGCGAGTTGGTCGTACGGTTAGGGGCGCGCGGCTGTGAGCTTGCATCCGGGAGATAGTAGGTTCGAATCCCACTGTCGGCAGCCCTGAAGATGGTTTTCTGCGGTTTCCCATTTTGACACCAGGCAAATGCTGGGGCTGTACCTTAATTAAGGCCACGGCCGCTTCCTTCCAACTCCTAGGCCTTTCCTATCCCATCGTCGCCCCATAATACCTATCTGTCTCGGTGTGATGTAAAGTCACTAGCAAAAAAAAAAAAAAAAAAAAAAAAAAAAGCAACTTTTAGTAGGTACTGAAGATGAACTCCTCATTTGATTAATTAATGATTTCCTGTCATATATTAAGAAACTTAAAATGCATTCAGAGAAAGTAAAAAAGAATCATGAGAGAAATGTGTCAGGCATAGATCTTGACTACCCAGTCCACTGTGGCCTGCGTAAAATACGGTACCTCATAAGTATACGTTTGCATTATGCATTGATGAGGAACCTAACGAGCTATGACGTCGAGCTTTTCTTCAGCTACCTAAGACGCCAAGCGGAATACAATGACATTATGGTTCGTGTGGCAAAAGAAAAAACAGACTGTAAAGGCTGTTTAGAACATATTTGTTCTCCAGCTACTCAAAGTCCAACATTGTGTCTTATTCGTTTTCAAGATCGGGGAGCCCTCAGATATCGTAAATCGTCTGTGGCACTTCTGCAGTGAACGACGGAATTTGTCACTTCCGCTACGCAGTACTTGTCCCGAAGAGAGTTACTAAAAGGTGTACGTTTATTTTTTCGAAAGACACGTTCAACAGTGAAATTAAGTGTGGAAAGTGTAAAGGCGACAAACCATCTCTTTTTCTACTATGAAAATTTCTGAGACCTCTGTTAGACAACATTGCTTTGAGCCACTCAAGTAGAAGAGAGAAAGTTTTGAAACTTGATAAGAAGCCCCTCAGAAGGAAAATTTTGAAACCTCAATGACATATCCAAGCCAATGCAGCACCGCTCTATAAATAAAGTACTGTCAATACTCGCAAAAACATTCAGTTCTTTTTATTTAGGATATACTTTACTTATTGACACATACGGCCATGCGAATACAAGGGGGCAATTCCGCGATCCTAGCGGCTGAATGGTGAACTAGGAAGCAACCCGTTTCCACGAGTGCATTTCAAGGCCTTGTATTATAGCGTAGGCAACGGTATAATCACATACTTTATTCGTTTATCAATAAGCCATGGGCTTGTAAATAAATAAATGTCGCTGATGTTAATTTGACATAATCTGAAAGTTGATTATTTAATACATTTTTCAAATGAGTTATTTATTTCTTTCATTTCATTTTTGAATGGCGTTCATTCTGAACGTTTTTTAACTAGATTCTCCTCTAGCTCCATTTTGTTCCTTCTGAACATGTTATGTAAAATAATTCCTTGATCATTTGTCAGTTCCTTCTGTAAATATTCCCTTATAATGCGTATGCGAACATAAGTTTAATAGTAGTTTTTGGGTGTCCAGCTGTGTGATCAGTTGGTACGATTTTCTTTCAGTTTCTTAATTGTTGCATCTTAACTTTTAAAAGCACTATGCTTTGCAATAAACGATTTATAACAGTTCCAATGCAACTGTAGGTTAGTTTGGTTCCATTAAATGTCCATTCGGTGGAAGTAAGGTAGTAATAATAATAATATGTAGGTCGAGTCATAAGTCATTGCAACTATTTTTTTTTCTCGCGAACACGAGACAACACGGAAAATCTAAGATATTCATTTGGAAACGTATGGTATGTACTTGGGTATGATGCTACTAGATTGTGTATGTAAACAACAGTATGGGTGTAAGCATGCCACCAATTTCAGTGTGTGAGTGAGAACGTAAAAAATTGAAAGTCGACAAGCAGGAGCAACGGTCGTATAATAAAATAGCAGTTCTCTGCGACAGAAATACACGCCAACTCCATGCAGAACTGCGGAAAGCATCAGGTGTGCATGCCATGCCCTATAGAACAGTGGCGAGGTGGGTGGAGAGGTCCATAAATGCAGCGAATGGTATTCAGCGCCTACCCCACCGCTGGCAACGCACAGTGGAAACCTTGGGTGATTATTTCGAAGATCTGTAACCAGTGGAGACCTGTCCTTTGTACGTAGTCTTGTGTATTTTCTGTCTATACCACAATAAAACAATATTTACCAATGGCTTGTGTCCTGTCACATTCCTACGAGAATCTCCTAAAGTCAGCATTCGTCTTCAGGCACTATGCGTAAATGTACATGCCCTCTATTTCCAAATAAATATCTTAGATTTTCCGTGTTGTCTCCTGTTCGCCAGAAAAAAAGTAGTTGCCATGACTTATGACTCGACCCCCGTAATAATAATAATAATAATAATAATAATAATAATAATAATAATAATAATAATAATAATAATAATAATAATAATAATAATAATAACAACAATACGTCCCACTAACTATATTTACGCTTTTAGAGACGCCAAGGTGCAGGAATTTACCCCCGTAGGAGTTGTTTAACCTGTCAGTAAATCTACAGACGCAAGGCTGGCATATTTGAACATCTTCAAATACCACCGGATTGAGCCAGGATCGAAGCTGGGGTCAGAAAACCAGCGCCTTAACCATCTCAGACACTCATCCCGGCAGGATGTACCATATCCTGCGTTTGTATTTATAACCTGTGGACACCTTAATTAGATGTAAATATGTAGATAGGCTGCGAAAGCCAGATTTCTCCACAGTTCGCATTGGGAATCTGAGTTTCTGATTTTCAGGTTTTATCGCTTTTTCTTTATGGTTCTGCCGTCCTCACAGTTCAATTATACATTTAAGACAGATTGTGACCGTTTAATGTATTTGTTTCAGCTATTTTAAACATTATCAAAATAATGTGATTGTTGTATTTTTTCTAATGCCGGAATTTTATATATCGCAAATCAACTTAAAATGAAGCCTTTTTAGTACAAAAAAAATTCAATAAGCATAATTTTGTCTATCATTTGAAGTATCTAAGCCTTCATCTGAACGCTGCCGACCGGAAAAATCCCGTTACGGCCCCAAGACTTCAAGTGTTGAATGGTACTACCAGAGCAGCAGTTGCGGATGACCGACAGTCGGTGGGTGACCAAAGGGTCCATTATTCAGACAACACACAACACTAGCAGCCATCAGAGAAAACGCAATAATTACATCCCTCCACTTAGGGCTGGCGTCAGGAAGTGCATCCGGCAATAAAACAGGGACAATTTAAATTGTGTGACACATTTCACACCCGCAACCCCACTGGTGTGGGATAATATGTAGATGAAGAAGATTCTTAATATTAATGGTATTGCTCTTATGTTCCACCAACTACTTCGCGGTTTTCGGAGACGCCGAGGTACTGGACCTTTTACGTGCCAGTAAATTTACCGACTAGAGGCTGACGTATTTGAGCACCAGCAAATAGCACCGGACTGAGCCGGGATTGAACCCACCAACTTGAGTTCAGAGCTATTCAACCCAAACAACATTTTCGAAATTGCCATGCGAAGATCATCTCAACTTCTAGTTTTGATTGGAGATATATTCGCCTTAGAATTTGTATAAAGGTCAGTTTCACGCATGTAAATCTTGGTCATTTTAAGGGTAAGTACATTTTGCGAATTTTTGTTTTCACTAATAATGAATGTCCATTATGCACTGATAGCAAAAATTAACTTCAAAGCTCAAGATATATCATCTGTGGATGCTGCAGTGAACTTGATTATATCTTCTACTGTAGATGCGTTTCACTTAAAGAATAACTAACGGATTTCATACGCAGGGTTCACCTCCAACTGGAATCAAAAGAAAATATGATAATGCAATTCAAATGTAACAAATGTTCACTAGCATTGATTTTGTTTAGATCACCGTTACTTTCATTCTCTTGAAAAATTTGGGACAGATCCGGAAACAATTCAAGGTCATAATTTCTTACTTCATTTTCCTACATTTTTTTTTTACAAATTGTTTTACGTCGCACCGACACAAATTGTTCTGATGGCGACGATGGGACAGGGAAGCGGCCGTGACCTTAATTAAGGTTCAACCCCAGCATTTGCCTGGTGTTAAAGTCGGAAGCCACGGAAAACCATCTTCAGAGCTGCCGACAGTGGGGTTCGAATCTAATATGTCCCGAATACTGGATACTGGCCGCACTTAAGCAACTGCAGTTATCGAGCTCGGTTACTACAAATCTAGCTTAATGATAAATTTCTGACTTTTTTACGTTTCTCTTTACGCCGCAACGAAACGGATAGGTCTTACGGCCACGGTGTGGTAGCAAAGGCCTAGGAGTGGGAAGGAAGCGTTCATGCCCATACTTAAGGTACAGCCCCAGCATTTGCTCGGTGTGAAAATGGCGTTCTGATTTTATAATTACGCATAACAATGTTCGTTTTTCTTCTTTGAAATAATTGTCTGAGATTGTTTAATATGTCCGAGCTATCTCTAAGATAGATGAGCATAACAATCTACTCTTGGTTCATTAGCATGTTTCGGAAGCGTGGGAAGTATTTTGATTAAAGGAATGGGTTTTTTAATATTGCGCTATGAATCAGTGATCCGATCGAACATATTTCTATGTGAAAATCTTATAACTTAGAAATGTTACTATTGCTTATCACAATCAGGTCTGTAAACTATATTCAATGGCGCTTACTGATATAATTTTATAGTAGGTTCATGACGTCTTGCAAAAAAACAGAACTGAACAATTATCGCTAATATCCTGTTGTTTTCTGTAGATGACCTCAACAATTCTCGTTCCACATTCATAATTTTGGTCACACACACTGTACCGTAGTTTCCATATTATTTAACTTACGCTAGTGTTATGATGGTGTTTTAGGAAGGGTACCTTAATATGTGACTTACATGCACAGATAACGAATCAAGAATCTACTTTCACTCAGATTTATATTTCCTTCAACGAAAATAACATTTCTTGAGCGAAATACGTTATGATTTATTCTTATGGCGCGGAAGCCATGTACACATGCTCACTCCAACCACTGAGTGATACAGTCTGAGGAGTTGTGACTCCATTGAAGACCAAGTGTGTCACTTTTGCAGCTGTAAGCGTGTCCATCAATATTTAGGTGTACACAAAAAATGTTATAGTCCTTGAAATAGAAACATTTACTTACCGTAGGGAACGAGGCATCATTTCAGTGGGTACAACGGTAAACCTTTTAACGGAATTTTCATAGCATTTGTTCACTCAGTTTACTGAGCACTCTTAGCAACCCGCGCTGTAAGAGTTTAATGACCATGTCGTACTTTATGGGAGTAACGGATCAGCTTTCATTTCAACACATTTCGGGTTGATAGCTCTATACGGCAAAAGGATACTTTTTCACCACGACAGCTTTTGACAAATAGCTTGCCCATGATTTGGGTACTTTGATTTAACAACGTTACTTTTGCGGTTTAGGTAAAGAACGCCTGGAAATGTTGGCTTATTACATGGTCAGAGTTATGCGCTAAAGTTCTCAAGAAGTGGTAATTTCATGAATTCACTCTATAAAGTCTATGGTCCGACTCGTTGGCTGAATGGTCAGCGTACTGGCCTTCGGTTCAGAGGGTCCCAGGTTCCATTCCCGGCCGGGTCGGGGATTTTAATCGCTTATGATTAATTGTTCTGGCTCGGGGACTGGGTGTATATGTCCGTCCCAACACTCTCCTCATCATATTCAGACAACACACTACACTACCAACCACCACAGAAACACGCAATAGTGCTTACATCCCTCCATAGAGGGTTGGCGTCAGGAAGGGCATCTGGCCGTAAAAACAGGGCCAAATCCACATGTGCGACGCAGTTCGCACCCGCGACCCCACAGGTGTGGGAAAAAGCGGCAGGAAAAGAAAAAAAGAAGACTCTATAAAGTCTATGAAGCAATTCTGTCCTAAGTCATGCGATTATTCAGTGAGTATCAAGGTATTCATCACGGTCAGCACCTTACCTTAAGAAAGAACATGAAATAAAAATATAGTTATCTTTCAACAAAATTAACAAATGGGTCCCTTAAATAACTATTTCTCAGTATCCAAGTTCTTAAAATACTTAGGAAGAAAGGTAAGATCAAGTAAGAATAAGTGGATAACTCGGAAGATATTAGACCTGATTGATGAACGGCGAAAATACAAGAATGCCAGAAATGAGGAATAGAGAAAAGAATACAGGCGAATAAAGAATGAAGTAGATAGAAAGTGCGCGTCCGCTAAGGAGAAATGGTTGAAAGAGAAGTGCAAGGATGTTGAAGGTTGCATCGTTGTAGGAAAGGTTGATGCTGCACACAGGAGAATGGAAGAAACCTTTGGAGGAAAGAAAACTATGTGTAGGAATATTAATGGTTCAGATGGATAAACCACTTCTAACGAGGGAACTGTCCATACTGTTATACCGAAATCGACAATGAAATTTGGCAGAGAGGATGAGGGGTCCATAAGAAGGCAATGTACAAAATGAAGCTGCCATTGCGATCTGTAAGGTCCTGAAGTCGATACGGAAATATCTAATAGAATTTCACGCGTTTGTGTATAGCTGGACGTGGACAGCACTGGTGACCAGCTGAAGCGACCGGGTTACCTTGATTTTTCCGTGCTAGCCAGATGAGACAAGTTCCTTTGAAAGAGCAGTCATGAATCCGGCTAATCTTCTAGAGCATGCTTTACGTTATTTCCTTGAACAATGTTTCTCCTCTTCCCGCAAAATAAATTTGGAAGAAAGGAATATGGGTCCACATCTGATCGAACTAATTGAAAATCATCCAATGGGTGCCAGCATCGTCTCGGAGTCGTGTCTGGAGAGAAATTGTGACAGTAAAAGTGATATTAGAAGCAGCGACACCTCATCTGCATTATCTGCAAGAGAAGGCAGTACGCCATTACCAGTAACAAGATGTCTTAGGGATCCCATTTTGAGCTCCGAGTCTGATTCCCGTCCATCCAGTGAAGAGACACCGCAGTCACCTAGCAAATCTACTAGTTCAAGCTATGCTTCCAGTCAATATAAGGAAATGAAACAAACTGTAGATCTTGCGTACAAGGGAAAAGCTGTGTATTATTCCATGTATTTACATGAATCCTGATTCATAAATATCCATCACGTATTTCAGAACATTATTATTATTATTATTATTATTATTATTATTATTATTATTATTATTATTATTATTATTATTATTAAAAACAACTGTAGTCTGTATGTTGGTATCATTGGATCTGCAGGGAAATTCACGGAGAAAGTATACTTTGTTTTACTTTATTTTATATTATTTTATTTTAACAGCCGAGAGGATTCGTCGTGCCGACGACACGGCACCTCATAATCTGCAGGTCTTCGGGCTGAGCAGCGGTCGCTTGGTAGGCCATGGCCCTTCGAGGCTGTTGTGCCATTGGAGTTTGGTTTGGTTTTATTTTATTTTCTGATGTAATCACTTACCGTCACTTACGAAAGACCTCATGCGTAGTGTTGTTGGTTATACGTTGCTCAAGGCTGAGAGATGTAATCCCGGCGTAGCCGTCAGAAAGCCTAAGTGAGAGAAACCTTCGTCAGTACACATACGCGCTCATGTGAGAAACCGTTGTTAGTGCAAAATAGCGTCAGTTCGATGCTTCTTAAAATATGTGGCAGTTGAAGTGACGTTAATGACAAATTATTATTATTATTATTATTATTATTATTATTATTATTATTATTATTATTATTATTATTTGTAGTAGTAGTAGTAGTAGTAATATAACCTTGTGCACTATTTGACCTCATGTTCGCTAATCGACCAATGAAATGAAATGGCGTATGGTTTTTAGTGCCGGTAGTGTCCGAGGACATGTTTGGCTCGCCAGGTGCAGGTCTTTTGATTTGACTCCCGTAGGCGAATGAGGATGAAATGATGATGAAGACCATGCATACGCCCAGTTCTTGTGGCAGCGAAATTAACCATTGATGGTTTAAATTCCCGACCCTGTCAGGAATCGAACCCGGGACCCCTGTGACAATAGGCCAGCATGCTAACCATTAAGCCATAATCGACCAATGAAGAGAGTTAAGTGGTCCGATGTTCCGTACTCACTCCAACTCTCCTCACTGAGTCGCTCGTTGGCTTCTTCTTTAAAGGGGCGTCACATCTAGGTCATCGGTCGACTCTCCTCATTGAGAGACCTTCCATGCAAACACGATGGCTGAATCTTATGAGTAGGGAGCTTTCAGTTAAACATGCAGTCTATTAATCGGTAACTTGAGTTAAGTGCTTTAAGTGATTTATGGAATTTAAGGTCAACTCACTCAAATTGGTTCCAATTTCTGACAAAGTTTACCAGTAAATTTTCCCTGTGAACCCGAAAACTGTACAATGCTCCTTTTTATTGTCTAGAATGAACAATGACTTTAATTATATACTGCGTAGAAAAAATGGAAGTCACCTTCATTGTAACCATGGTCAGCATTAGAGATCGGTCGCGAATATATGGAGTGTCTCAAGAATACACGAGAATATTTCAGGGTTGTATTCCAGAAATAGAGAACAAGAAAGAAACGTTATATAAACATCGGTCCGAAAATTCGTAACTACTGAAATTTTTAGACCGTCGAGCACCGTAAGAAGGAATGTTATCATCATCATTATCATCATCATCATCTGTTTACCCTCCAGGGTCGGTTTTTCCTTCCGACTCAGCGAGGGATCCCACCTCTACCGCCTCAAGGGCAGTGTCCTGGAGCTTCAAACTCTTGGTGGGGGGATACAACTGGGGAGGACGACCAGTACCTCGCCCAGGCGGCCTCACCTGCTATGCTGAACAGGGGCCTTGGGGGGGATGGGAGTTTGGAAGGGATAGACAAGGAAGAGGGAAGGAAGCGGCCGTGGCTTTAAGTTAGGTACCATCCCGGAATTTGCCTGGAGGAGAAGTGGGAAAACACGGAAAACTCCTTCCAGGATGGCTGAGGAGGGAATCGAATCCCATCTACTCCTTTGACCTCCCGAGGCTGAGTGGACCCAGTTCCAGCCCTCGTACCACTTTTCAAATTTCGTGGCAGAGCCGGGAATCGAACCCGGGCCTCCGGGGGTGGCAGCTAATCACACTAACCACTACACCACAGAGGCGGACATGAAGGAATGTTATACGCTACAATTAAATTTGAATTTCCTGAATGATGCATTTCAGAAGTGTTCGCAGTTTCCACTCCGTAGCATAGTGCAGACTTCTGCTCGTTGTCTTATTGCGCTACGAATACGCCCCAAAACGCCAGGCGTCACACGTATCGTTTGATAAGCCTGGACAATTCTCCTCTTCTAGCCAGGATTAGCTACATTAGCTGCATTGTTCGTCAGTCTGACCGAGTGGAGTAGCCGCTCGTGATAACACTCTGCGGCTATGGAGCCGAGCTGTGCATCCGGTAGACGAGTTTGTTCGAACCCCACCGTCGGCTGTCCTGAGAATGGTTTTCTGTACTTTACCAGGCAAATACCGGGGCAGTTCTTATTCATAAGCCATAGCTGATTTCTTCCAGGTCCTTACCCGATTTAACTCACCGACATTCACTTCATCTTCAGTAACTCCTCAAGTGAGGTTAGCGTTAGGGTAAGCATCCAGCCATAAGATCGTCCCATGTAGTTTCATCTCACCTCATCGTCGACCATATCAGGATACGGGACTGAAGGATAGACATACAAACTTATTGTACGTTAGTCAATGTCACACCATTAAAGTGTACCCAGAAATTATTTTACCTTATTGAAACGGGTCCTCGGAAAGGAAATATGTTCCTTAACAACCAGAGGTCGTTAATGAGATGCTACTCCTATTTTAGAGAAGTTTTGCGAATCTTCCTTGTTGCTTGTAAGCAATTAAAGGACTGTATTGAGTCTGAATGTTTCAGCGATTATTATTCCTGAGAACAGCGTACCAGAAGATTAAGAAATATCTACTTTCGAAAAGGTAATGTTAACTGGCAGCTGAAGGGGAGTGGCAGTGGTGACACCATCTGCGAGTAGCCATTGAGAACACTCTTTTGGTGCAGGAACATGCCCAAACATATATTTTTGTATTCCTGAAAGCTTAATCCATTCAAACAGTGAAAAACCCAAGCTTTGCATTTTTGATCACATTTCACGTCCAGGTCATAAACGTAGATACGTCATTAAATAAATGCAAATATACTTACAGAGAAGGAATAAAAGTAATAATAATAATAAAGGTATTGTCTTAACGTCCCGGAATTTAGTCCCGCAGGATTTTTCTTACGCGGCAGTAAATTTACCGACACAAAGTTGCCATACTTGAACACCTTCCAAACCCACCGGACTGAACCTGGATCTAACCAGCCAAGTTGAAGTCAGAAGTCCGGCACCTCAACCGTCTGAGCCACTCAGCCCTGCGAATAACAGTAAACAGAACACTAGAGTAATCAAAATGGGGCTGATTAACCAAGGCTGGAGAGGAGTGCTCAGTTTATCCGTCAGGAAGTCGAGACTTTTGCAAACGAGTTTTTCACTCTGGAGAGACACACTACTCAGAGGTTCACTAAGGCTACTCAATAAATGAGTACCGGATTAATTCACAGGCGCAAAGGTGGCCGGGTATAGAACTAAACACGCTAGACCACTTAGTGTTGAGGTTACGGATAGAGGAAAACTTTACTTTCCACTCGCTCAAGGGCTTTCGTGGCTTGTACGCAGATGGTTTTAGTTTAAAACCTAGAGGAACACGGGAAACTGAAGAGTTTCTGCAAGAAGTGACACCAACCAGGCTAGAAAGTAGTCTGAAATAAATGAGAGAGTAATACGACAAATATATTAATGAGACAATTCTTTTTAAGCAAAAAAAAAAAGAGTCGCAAAAAACTGAAGAATATGATGAAGAAACAGTGTAATTCGGACACATTGTACCTTTTCAACAAAATATCCGACTTTTGAAAATACAGTACGTTCAACGTACATTCTGAATGATATATGTTAAGACATGTAGTTACCTGAATATTATCCCATAGGAGTTCGTTAAGCTGTTTGAAGCGAATGACACCGAGTTATCGCCTGACATTGTTTGGAATCTGACCTGCTCTCCTTGAAACAGAACACAAATGACTCAATGATATTTCCATTACGATAGTAAATTTTAACTCAGTGGTGAAGGGGAAGAGAAGTATGTGTTACTTGCAGCGTATGAAGATCTTCTGATCCAGGAAATGTCTACATTAATTCCAACACTTGCTCAGGCAAACTCATCAGATGATTCATGTTTAAAACTACACTGCTGTACAACGGTAAAGGACGAGATAGATAAAGCAACATAACCTACCAAATACTGTATGAAAATGGATGAATGTGCGGTAAAATGTTGCCAGAAGTCTCCCACTCGTGCAAAGAAACCTGGCGTAAGGTCAGCACGACTATAGGGCAAAATGGGTTTGGTCCCACAAAACGAGGCAGTTGAACGAACGGGACAAGACAGTGTTAGTCAATCAGAGAGGTCGTTACGGTGCACTGTGGTGGTGTTATACATTACAACATGGCCCGGCGACAACATTTGGATGACTTCGCACGGGAGAGAATCATCGGGAAACTGAAAGAAGGACGACGTGGGACGAGCATTGACCAGGTGTTTGGTATTACTCACAGTACTGTTTCACGTGCACGGAGAGCGTTCCTAACAACAGGCACTGTTGCTCGAAGGAAAGGAGAATGTCGACCACGGTCAACTACAGCAGCAGATGACCACGACAGTGTGCAAAAGGCAAGAAGATACTCACGTCAAACAGCGGATGAAACTGAAACCACATTTAACAAGGCAACCAATCTCGCGCTCCACGGTGACATGATCACTGCATGGAGGTGATTTGTTTTCCCGACGATCATTACGTTCTGTTCCGTTGACACCCGCACATCCGCGGCACCGTTTGCGATAGTGCCAAGAGCATCAGGTCTGGACCGACGAAGAGTGGGGTCCCGTGATCTTCTTAGATGAGAGCAGACTCAGTCTGAGTAGTGATTACAGACTACCCTTATCTGATGAGAGGCGGGAAAGCGTAATGCAGCCGGAAACATTGTCGAACATGATCATTTTGATGGGCCAAGTGTTATGAAGTGGGGAAGCATAATTTTTTATGGGTGGGGTATGGGGTACGTTCACCGGTCAGCGTTATTGTGACAGTGCACTCCTTCCCCATGCGTGTTTTTCTTAAGTGCATTCGGCCCTGACTTAATTTTTATGTATGACAATGCAGGTGCAGGTGGAGGAGCTCTTGGAAGGAGAGAATATTCGGCTAATAGACTAGCCTGCCCGTTTCCTCGAATTAAATCCCATCGAGCACGCGTGGGACATGTTGGACGTACGTACTGCAGCAAGGTCCACATGCACGAATGACTATCCAGCAGTTGTGGAGGAATGGAACGCCCTACCACAAGAACTCCTTACTAATCTTGCGGCCAGCATGGGAAAGCATTGTAGAACTTACATCGCTGTCCGTGGTGAATACACATCCTTTTAAGAACTTTGTCTCTTCTTTTGTGAAGGCCAGGGGACCATCATGATTCGGAGTGACTTACGTATAATTTATTGTCTCTATTGTGCCCTTTTAAAGGCACCCAATGCGGTGGTATTCTTCCTTGATATGTGCGCCGGCTGCTCCTGAAAATAATGACATTTAAAAATACCTACCGCCTCATATAGACTCTTCTCCTCAGGGGTGGTACGTCCTTGGATCCCTCGGGTTGATGGGCCACACGTCGATCGGGGGGTGAGGAAATGAAAGATGGGGTAAACTAACTATTAAATGACGGTACCCAAAGACTGAATTAAAATTGAAATAAATAAAATGGTTTATTTAACAAAATTTGCAAAGTGTAAAAATGAAAGTAAAATGGTGTAAAATAAAATAATGTGAAATGAAATTAAAATTTAAACAATCTGCATTACAATAAGTTAACTATTGCCCCCATTTTGCCGGGCAGCTCAGCCGGTAAGCAAAAGTTCCCAGAGGCGGAACGTTCGCTTACAGGCGACGCTAAATTATAGAGGGCAGGGACAATCTAAGGACTGACGACAAATGAAAACACTAAAAAGAAATGGGTTTTAACATTTATTAAATAAAATATTGGCACTTTCCAGGTTCTAGAAATATTTTCAAAATCTTGAAATAAAATTATTTAATTCTTCCCTGCCGGAATTCTTCCGCAGTTCTCCATTAATTTGAGTTCTGTAAACAGATGAAGTTAAGCCTTAATAAATCGTTCTAAGAAATTAAACAAATTATTATTTGAGAAAAACCTATCTCAAAATCTCAAAATATGAATTACTTCTCCTTTTCTTGAATTATAATTTAAATTGACAATACTCTGCGGTTCATTTAAATTGTGAGTCAAATTTCTACTTCACACGAAAAATCCAATAACTCCCTTCTATTAATTAAATATTATTTCAATTAATTATTTAAGCTTCAAATTATATAACAAAATTATTTTGAAATCAAATATCTAACTCATTTGATTTTTATTCTTACGTCAATTGACATAGTGTTGTGCACAACTCACAATAAAGGCTTAAAATTCTCGCATTATAGCGTTAAACATTTTACATTTTGTGAGCTTATTTCATTGACGCGATCCTTGCTTAAGTATTTTCTCTCGAAGCAAAGATCCTAATCTATCTTATTTCGTCATAAAATCACTTAAAGATTCATAATTGAGCTAAATATGCTCGCCACAAAACAACAAAATAATCGATATTTTACGCGCTCAGCGTACACATAACCTGACGAAATATAACCATGGAAATCACAATTATAAACAAAATCGATCATTCATCCATCTCACATTCAAGCTTTGGTCCACGGTAATATTATTAAATAAATTTATCGAATCCTATCTTTTGATTTTTATTTTTAAATTTTATTTGAAACATGAGAACTTCTCTCGATGACCATATCAGACAAGGGCTACCATTATAATCGTCTGACGTGTGATTGTGACAGGATTATCACTTTTCCAATGAAATAAATTCCACAACGATGTTCCAGGATAATTTTGTAGTAGAAATCGTCACTAAAATTCCATAGAATTGCCTACAGTCACAGATAAATAAACATTCGCGCATACGGTCTATGAGTCACGACTACGTTATTTTTAATCCCTCATTATCACAAATTATTGACCAACATGTGCTGCACAAGAATAAATTATGTTCAAAAACACACTCTCTTCCTTAATTGACTCATGTAATGGACACACAAATAAAAACCTATCTTAAGATCCATTTACAAGTCTCAAAAATACCAATAACAGTAAATGCAAAATTCTGTGGACATTCAAGCCACGACCAATATTCCAGGTCACATCTACTTCAAATAGCACACATTAATCACCTATAAGCACAGCAATAATTATACTCATGACCTTTAAATATTCTATTAGACCGTAATAATGTCTATTATTATTATTATTATTATTATTATTATTATTATTATACGCGCGCGGTCGCGTCATCGCAGGCTATGGTTTAAGGAAATAATAGATGACTCTATTCTATCTCGGATCTATGGTAAACCACAAAACATCAAGGAAAAATCCTAAATTCACAGAACACGTCGATATTCTGTCCCAAATAATTCAAAGATTATTCCACCATTAATTTATAAATTAATAATTATTATCGCGTGGGTCAAATATTTTTAACATTCCCTAGACTTAACATGGGACAGTGAGAACATGTCACGAAGCACTCACTCACATAGAACAAATTATAGGTCCCAAATACACTCTCACACACATCAAATCTACCAACACCAGTGAAAGAAGAGTGAAATTCCTAACTACAAAGACTATTAGAGATGACTTTAAATATTCAAGCAAGGACTACGTCTACATTATTATTACAATAGAGAAAAGAGAAAAGTATAATTTAAATCTTAGCTGTAGTAGACTTGACTTCTGGACTCGGCTGATGATCAATGAATATTTAACCAAACTCCATCTCCGATGTTATTCTCTCCCGGGCTGAATTATGCCTCACATTTTAAAGATACATGGCTGCAGCAGGCGAGGACTTAGGGCAAATACACACTTCGTCGTGACGCTGAAGTTCCATTCTTCCAAACTATTTTCGGGTTGCTGGGGATCTTGCGTCTTCTGGTGGAAGCTGAAACTAAAAGATATGTCTTAGAAAAAATACTCCACACACACTCGATTCTTCAAGATGGCACAGTTTTACCTACTTTATAAATTCTCTTCAGATCTATAAAACTAAGGAAATCTGAACTGCTGCGTTTCCGATATTTTTGTGTCCCAAAATTTCCTCAGAAGCAGAAAAATTTTCGTCTTTCCTTAAACGAATACTGGTAATATTCCACGTCGAATACGTCGTTTCCAGTAACACATGTGCTCGAACAATTCTTCCCGTAGACAACTGAGCAAAGACCAATTGAGCACAGAGCGGATGCAAATAAGCAAAAGAGAATGATTTCCTCAAGTACATGGGTATTTATTCCTTCAAGACGTAGGTGTGTCTGTTAATTAATTTTTATTGGCTAAGACTTTGCGATCAGGCTAACCTTGCGGTCCAATTGGTTAAATATCATGACGTCAAAATCTCAAAGTATTGATCGCTTTTATCAGGTCGAGTTCCTGTCCACGTGCCACCTTCTGCTGTCTTCAACAAGGCACAAAAAAAAAACCAGACTCGTATACACGGCACGGGAAAAACCTGTTTCCCCTGCTGGCTAACAGACAATGCAGAGTTGAAATCACCTGCCTGGATGATAAATTTATGCATGGTTCCACACTAGAAATAAAATATTCTTCCCAAATAAACTAATAACCAATTTTCAAGGGTGCATATTCTCCCGTGGCTGAAATAATGATTTGATGGGCAGATTAAATCATTATCATCTGGAAATATAATTAACATGTCCCTTGAAAATTTTGAAGTACAGTTATGTGTCACACTATTCCATAGTTATTCCAGATGACGTTCCAGCACGTAGCCTACTATTGTCCAGTTCCAGCGCAGCACAAAGCAAGCGTAATTGACTCATGGCGGAATCTTGTAACTCCTGACATTCTTTGCATACTTCTTCCGTCATATTGACCTGCGTTGAAGCATGAAGGTAGATCGGATCCTCATCTTCGTTCCATGACGTTTCCTCTTCCAAGATGACGTTTATTTGATTTACAGCAGATTGTTTAGGACAGTGATAACTCTTCAATGATGTCATCCAGAACCTGATGAATTTCTTCTAAGGCCTCATGGTCTTCTTTCTCCCTCGATGTTAAGGCGCAATTTATGTGGAACACCTCTTGGTCGGTTACATCAACAGGATTCATGACTGTAATTTCTGAAAATTCCTCCAGACGAAATACTATTTGGTTGGAGTCCAAACTAATGTTTGCGTGGTATGATGTAAGAAAATCCATTCCAAGAATGATATTAAATTTAATATTTGTCATGGCCAAAAATATATTAGGGAACTTGGTGTTTCCGATTTCCACATCAAGAAATGTCTGCTGCTTGCAAGTTACAATTTTGTCAGGGATAATTCCTTTAATTTTAACATGTGAGACGGGAATGATGGGTATTTCATGCCTTTCTCTTAAGTCATTCATAAATGATGTTGATATTACACTAATAGTGGAGCCGGTGTCAACTAAACATTTAACTCTCACACCACAAATTCTAGCTAATATTATCGGTAATGTCCTTGCATCATTTCTACTAGTCTCATGATTTTCTTCTAACAGATCATCAGATTTAGTAACCCATGAATCAATCTGAACTACAATCCATTCCTTCGGGACCTCTGAATTACAAGAGTTAGGATTCGAACTATCATTTTCTAGTTGGATGGATGTTTTTTTTTTTAATAGCCCCTTGGCTATAATCTTCCTTTTCATAGCGCTGGCGATTCTATTCTTGCTTAGCCCTTTGGTATTCTAAGCTTTCCGCTCCTACTATATCTGGGTTCACGTCCTGGTCCTGAATCGCGTGACGCCACTTGGATTTCTCCTGATTTTCTTTGCGTAATTCCTGGATGTATTTCTCTCTCTCTTCTTGTCTCCAGTTTCCTTTTCTTCCTCCCGTATAGTTAGTTTCGCTATTTCTTCTCCACCTTCCTCGAATATTTTCATAGGGTCTGCGTCGTACATTCCTTCGATAATAATCTCTCTCCTCGTCACTTCTGTGTCCTGACCTAGGAGAACGGTCTCTCGGTGACATTTCCTTTGTAGTTCGCCCGCTAGGTCTCCCTTGGTTGAACGAAGCTCCACTGTCGGCTCGGACGACTGTAGCTTGTAACACCTGTTGATCTTGACCTAGGTTACGCCTTGGTTGCTCTCTCGAAGTTAGGTCGAGTTGACGGAGCACGGCTTCAGCCTGAATTGCGGTCTGCGCGTTCGAAGCAATCATTATACGTTGAATGTCCGCTGGAAGTTGCCTTATTATTACACGGACTACTTCAATTTCTGAGGGTGGCATATCAAGCTCCTTTAGTTTACGTAGCTGAGCTGAAAAATAATCGGCGTAGCGTGTGGGCGTAGAAGAAGCGTACCTCTTAGCGTAAAGTTCTGTTTTTAAATTATGCTGTAGGTCACTGTTCCAATATCTCTCCAAAAATGCCTTCTTAAACCCTTCAAAATCTTCAAATGAATACTTGAACGCTTCATACCATGTTAATACTGAATTCTCCAAATAACGTTCAGTCACACTTAGTTGGCGTTCAGGAGGTATCTTATTATCTCTAAAGTATTCCTGAAGTTCACGAATGAAGCTTTTAGAAGTAACGCCCTTAACATTATTGAACTTCTTTGGCTGTTCCTCATGAAGTTTAATAATATTAACAATTTGAGTCTGACCTGAAACATTTGCCGAATTTATCCCACTACTGTCCTGATTTACGTAAGGGTTGGTGTTATTTAAGGTATTAGCCATGTCCACCACTTTTGGAGTCGAAGACGGGACTTCACCAGATGTCCGCTTCTCTAATTGACCTTGCCTTTCCAATAATGTAGAAGTGACAATATTATGCCTCTCGCCCTGAAGTTTAATTATCTTAAGCTCTTCAACAAGCTCCTTAATTCCGTCCTGAAGTTCACGCTTCGATGCTTCGGACTCGGCTTTTACTTCGCTAATTTCCTTGTCTATTTCCGTTTTTATTTCTTTGAGACGTGTCTGCGTCTCTTCGATAGTCTCATAGAAATATTCTAGCCTTTCTGACGTGGTTACTTGGGAAACTTTTATTTCTGCTATGACTCCCTTTTCCACTTGTTTCAAAGTTTCGCAAAGGCCGGTAAACTTCTTACTCCATGCTGCCTTAGTCGCTGTAAGGTCGTCTGCATTGTCCACAATTTTCTCCTCAATATTCTGAAAGTTTTTCTCCACCTCATTTTTGTATTTATCAAGCCCCTGTAGTACGTCTGTCTGGACTTTAGCGAGTCTCTCACTAACTTCGTTCGACATCTCAGCTAACGAACTTGTAATACCCGCCTGTATTTCACCTTTAAAGTCTGAGAAATTCTGTTTCACTGCTACAAGCTCACTTTGAATGGATGCTATTTTTCCATTAAATAATTTCACGTCCATGTGCAGTTTATTAATGTTTTCGTCCGTCCTATTCTGTATTTCTTCCAATACATTTTTAAGATCGGATTTAAATTTATCCTGACCCTCGTTCAGTTCTAATTTCAGTTTCTCGTTATTTTCACTTAGATCCTGCCTCAATCGCTCCTGATTTTCATTAAGATCCTGTTTTAATCGCTCCTGATTTTCATTAAGATCCTGTTTTAATCGCTCCTGATTTTCACTAAATTCAGCACTAAGTTCCTGTTTTAACTCCTGTTTTAATTTATCACTGTTCTCGGTCAGTCTAATCTCCAATTTAGCCTGATTTTCACTAAGTTCCTGCTTTAATTTAGCACTATTTTCACTTAGGTCCTGCTTCAAGCTATCTTTCAAATTCCCTAACGCATTCTCCAAAAATGCACGCCATTCATCCATAATAATAATAAACTTTTCAAGAAACGGCAGTTCAGACCTCGGGGAGAATAATATCAGAGTATAAACCAGAGTCCAGTTCCACGTCTACTAATGAATTAAGCTCACCTCCTTAGGGGAAGATTTGTATATCATTTCAATAATATTTAGCTATTAAAATCCGAAATGTTGCGCAAATGCAGTCGCATAAAAAAATGAAATTTTCCTAATCTCCAAGATTTTGTTTCAATCATTCAACATGGCCCTTCCTAACTTTAACTAAAGTGCTCTCTGCCACAGAGATCTGGGCTAATAAATGTTATCAAATAACCCAAAAATCCTATTGTCGCCGCATCTTGCTTATGTCCAAATTTTGGACTACAAGATCGAGTCCTTAGATTGGCGTCGTCAATTAAATTCGGGCCAAACACGTTACGGGCGCCAAATTTGTACTACCTGCCCCCGTTTTGACGGGCAGCTCAGCCGGTAAGCAAAAGTTCCCAGAGGCGGAACGTTCGCTTACAGGCGACGCTAAATTATAGAGGGCAGGGACAATCTAAGGACTGACGACAAATGAAAACACTAAAAAGAAATGGGTTTTAACATTTATTAAATAAAATATTGGCACTTTCCAGGTTCTAGAAATATTTTCAAAATCTTGAAATAAAATTATTTAATTCTTCCCTGCCGGAATTCTTCCGCAGTTCTCCATTAATTTGAGTTCTGTAAACAGATGAAGTTAAGCCTTAATAAATCGTTCTAAGAAATTAAACAAATTATTATTTGAGAAAAACCTATCTCAAAATCTCAAAATATGAATTACTTCTCCTTTTCTTGAATTATAATTTAAATTGACAATACTCTGCGGTTCATTTAAATTGTGAGTCAAATTTCTACTTCACACGAAAAATCCAATAACTCCCTTCTATTAATTAAATATTATTTCAATTAATTATTTAAGCTTCAAATTATATAACAAAATTATTTTGAAATCAAATATCTAACTCATTTGATTTTTATTCTTACGTCAATTGACCTAGTGTTGTGCACAACTCACAATAAAGGCTTAAAATTCTCGCATTATAGCGTTAAACATTTTACATTTTGTGAGCTTATTTCATTGACGCGATCCTTGCTTAAGTATTTTCTCTCGAAGCAAAGATCCTAATCTATCTTATTTCGTCATAAAATCACTTAAAGATTCATAATTGAGCTAAATATGCTCGCCACAAAACAACAAAATAATCGAAATTTTACGCGCTCAGCGTACACATAACCTGACGAAATATAACCATGGAAATCACAATTATAAACAAAATCGATCATTCATCCATCTCACATTCAAGCTTTGGTCCACGGTAATATTATTAAATAAATTTATCGAATCCTATCTTTTGATTTTTATTTTTAAATTTTATTTGAAACATGAGAACTTCTCTCGATGACCATATCAGACAAGGGCTACCATTATAATCGTCTGACGTGTGATTGTGACAGGATTATTACTTTTCCAATGAAATAAATTCCACAACGATGTTCCAGGATAATTTCGTAGTAGAAATCGTCACTAAAATTCCATAGAATTGCCTACAGTCACAGATAAATAAACATTCGCGCATACGGTCTATGAGTCACGACTACGTTATTTTTAATCCCTCATTATCACAAATTATTGACCAACATGTGCTGCACAAGAATAAATTATGTTCAAAAACACACTCTCTTCCTTAATTGACTCATGTAATGGACACACAAATAAAAACCTATCTTAAGATCCATTTACAAGTCTCAAAAATACCAATAACAGTAAATGCAAAATTCTGTGGACATTCAAGCCACGACCAATATTCCAGGTCACATCTACTTCAAATAGCACACATTAATCACCTATAAGCACAGCAATAATTATACTCATGACCTTTAAATATTCTATTAGACCGTAATAATGTCTATTATTATTATTATTATTATTATTATTATTATTATACGCGCGCGGTCGCGTCATCGCAGGCTATGGTTTAAGGAAATAATAGATGACTCTATTCTATCTCGGATCTATGGTAAACCACAAAACATCAAGGAAAAATCCTAAATTCACAGAACACGTCGATATTCTGTCCCAAATAATTCAAAGATTATTCCACCATTAATTTATAAATTAATAATTATTATCGCGTGGGTCAAATATTTTTAACATTCCCTAGACTTAACATGGGACAGTGAGAACATGTCACGAAGCACTCACTCACATAGAACAAATTATAGGTCCCAAATACACTCTCACACACATCAAATCTACCAACACCAGTGAAAGAAGAGTGAAATTCCTAACTACAAAGACTATTAGAGATGACTTTAAATATTCAAGCAAGGACTACGTCTACATTATTATTACAATAGAGAAAAGAGAAAAGTATAATTTAAATCTTAGCTGTAGTAGACTTGACTTCTGGACTCGGCTGATGATCAATGAATATTTAACCAAACTCCATCTCCGATGTTATTCTCTCCCGGGCTGAATTATGCCTCACATTTTAAAGATACATGGCTGCAGCAGGCGAGGACTTAGGGCAAATACACACTTCGTCGTGACGCTGAAGTTCCATTCTTCCAAACTATTTTCGGGTTGCTGGGGATCTTGCGTCTTCTGGTGGAAGCTGAAACTAAAAGATATGTCTTAGAAAAAATACTCCACCCACACTCGATTCTTCAAGATGGCACAGTTTTACCTACTTTATAAATTCTCTTCAGATCTATAAAACTAAGGAAATCTGAACTGCTGCGTTTCCGATATTTTTATGTCCCAAAATTTCCTCAGAAGCAGAAAAATTTTCGTCTTTCCTTAAACGAATACTGGTAATATTCCACGTCGAATACGTCGTTTCCAGTAACACATGTGCTCGAACAATTCTTCCCGTAGACAACTGAGCAAAGACCAATTGAGCACAGAGCGGATGCAAATAAGCAAAAGAGAATGATTTCCTCAAGTACATGGGTATTTATTCCTTCAAGACGTAGGTGTGTCTGTTAATTAATTTTTATTGGCTAAGACTTTGCGATCAGGCTAACCTTGCGGTCCAATTGGTTAAATATCATGACGTCAAAATCTCAAAGTATTGATCGCTTTTATCAGGTCGAGTTCCTGTCCACGTGCCACCTTCTGCTGTCTTCAACAAGGCACAAAAAAAACCCAGACTCGTATACACGGCACGGGAAAAACCTGTTTCCCCTGCTGGCTAACAGACAATGCAGAGTTGAAATCACCTGCCTGGATGATAAATTTATGCATGGTTCCACACTAGAAATAAAATATTCTTCCCAAATAAACTAATAACCAATTTTCAAGGGTGCACTATCTGCCTTAATAAATTTCGACTGAATGTCGATTAGAGATAAATATTCTGAATTACATCGAACCACTGTCTCCATGACGATGACGTGACTACATTCAAAAACTGGTCGGAAATACAGCCTCATTTGAATAAATTATTTACGATACCTTGGAAAATGTCCTCTCAAAATAAATTTGAGTAATTAATTAGTTAATTTATTAATTCACCCAATTGACATTGACTTTAAGGTGTCTATCAAATATTTACCTCATATTCAACTTCAGTTGGGAAACACCCAACTCTAAAACGAATAGTAAAGTACACTAACCATGTGTGAAAATAAAAGGAAAAGAGAGAAAAACAAAACAACCAGGAACATGGTAGTTTATCAGTTATATAACCTTTGCCACATATTTAATCTACTCGTGGCTGAAAACAAGAAAATTTATTGAACTGAACATCTAAGTGCTACCACCACTCATTTAGTTTGTTAAACCTTATTTACTTAACTGTGATAGTCTGGACGCTTAAAATACTTAAATCAATTAGGCCAAGTGCCTCAAGTTTACATCTCAAACGAAAGCGATCCCTTTACATCATTAACTTTACCTAGCTTGCCGCTACCTGCATTTTCATTGCGAATGCATATTTGTGTGGTACCAACTCTGGATGGAGGCAGATCCCATCGTATTTATGTGACTCATTTGCGGCATTTGTGATACAACTGGTTATTAAAGATCGCTTCATTTGCCTAACTGAAATGTAGTGGATTTCTAAGGCTTCGTGATTACTGACTGTCTTCTGGTATGAGCATACCGCTACATTGGTTTTGACTATGAACTAATCGATGGTCTATTACCCTAACACATGAAATCTTATTTACATAAATGAACATGTTAATGGAGAAACACTGCTCCCAACAAATACTGAAATTAAAATATCTAGACTACACCTGTTTTATTTACATAAATTAAATACAAACACTATTCACGTATCAGATTCGAAAATAATACGGTGACAAAATATATACAAAGAAAGGACATCATAACAAAAATCTAGATTCCAAAAATCGCTGCTTAATAAAATTTAAAATAAAAAAGTGCGCAGTGTCGAAGTATAAAATATTACCCTGATCCAAGTAGCAAAATTACGCGAATTTGATGGAAATCTTCTAACCTCAGACGAAGATGTCTGGACATGACCTTATTCAATCTCTACGGATAATAATTATTGGTATTACATGTCATCAATGATTATACTTGACTGTCGAAACACACATTGATCGGTCGCTCTGTTCACAATTTACCTCGGACTCTAAATTGCATATTTTCCGAGCATTTATTTTCCCTGGAAACTATTTGAAACAATACAGGCTTTCCGCCTACAACCATTACACATGTCGTCGCATATTTAACACTCTCGGTTAATTATTAATCTCTCAATTCTATTTATTCATCAATATTCTCGACGTAGTAACTCATAACACAGCCTCGCTCGTATCCGGCGGGCGAAATAACTGTGTTGTTCACACATCCATTTTTACGACATTATTCATGACTTGGTCCAAAATATCACATTTTCCATTTTTCAACGCAGATCATCACGGATATTACTATTACTTTGCTCGTTATTTTGATCATCCACCGTTTCACATATTATGAAATCTCAGAGTTAACTTATCAATGGCTTCCTGTCACTAATTATTTAATTGAAATAACGAGATTGCCTCTCAAAAACACGGCTATCGAAATGTGTAACCACGTTACATAAAGAAATTAACTTTCGCGTATCAACCATACCGTCGCGAAATACAGAGTATGAGAGCTACCGGAAACGGTCATCTGAATAATGATTACATAACATGAAATAATAAACTGAATGCGCTAATAGCAAAAGTAAACATTTAAACTAACATGGCAGCATCTACACAATCAAAACGTCAACAAAAATATAACGATCCTTACCATATTATTATTATTATTATTATTATTATTATTATTATTATTATTATTATTATTATTATTACGATCATAATTTCACAATTACAATTATTGTGACCCTATGGCATTTATATACTGAATCGCCAAATATAATTGTCGTAGTCTCAAGTTTAACTCAAAAATGAAAATGATTTCAAACTATAATTAATACCATCCGATCCGTGAATTATTTACAATCCTATCTAAAATTCTAAACTACATTTTTGATCATCGATTGTCCATAGTCCTACCTATTTACATATTTACATTCTGCTCATTTACCTTATTTGTCCTGGAGGCAGGTCAGATCATCCTCCGGACTCCGTCATGATGAATTTAGTACTTCATCTTCAAGCTGATGTTATCTAAGAGGTCACACACGCAAACTTGAAGCATTTTTACAATAGCGTTGCACACGTCCATATTTATATTAGCACTCGCATTTTTAACACTCCTACGAAGAATATTCAATGACACTGCATTGAGCACCTGACGTGAAGTTGAAAGTCTGGACTCCGCTACCTGCCTCGCCTCCTGCTGTCGCCTCTTTCACCCCTCTCAGTTTGTTTGTGTAAAGGATTATTGGTTATTCACCTTCACTGACCATAACACTGGACTCAAGGTCTTAGTACGGCAGCATTCCACTTGTGAAAACAAAGTTTTTCTCCCTGTAACTGGCTTGACTAATTCTGCTCCCCAAATATCTCACTTGCGATAATAGTTCTATGAGAGTGTGGAAAAATTAAATGTAATGTTCCCAATGATGTGGAGAATTTTATAATAATCGTCCTCCAAAATATGACCTTTCAACGAAATATACAAGCTACACATGAACTAGGAAAAATGTTATGCAGCTACGTGTTACGACGAGATTCATTGTTCATTCCGGTCCTAGCACGTTATAAGTTCATTCAAGGCAAGTGTCGAAAATATAACTACCATTGTCATTTGTTAATTTAATTGCCTGATTATCTCTGCATAAACTAAAGTTGAATAAATGTTTGTCAAAGTGTTCATTTCGGCTAAGAGATTGCTCAAACAAATAAATACATTACTCACTCGGATGCCAACAACTGTACAAGACAGAAATTCTCCAAGACTGAGAATTCTGACGAGACTGAAATTTCGTACAAGACTGAAGATTCTTACGAGACTGAAGTTCACCACACTGGTGTCGTCGTTTTTGTAAACAGTCCTCCCCCCACTTGGAAAATAGTTCTGTGGAAGGGATGTGGCGTAATAATTCTGCACTTGGGACCAATTTATCATATGTCCGTAGGTTAGGATTCTAGGAAATGTGTTCAAAACATTCCTAATTTTGGTCCGATTTACGTGTTACATTGCGTTATGAGAAATGATCACAGGTTAATTTATACGACGGCGCGCGTCACTGGCTCTATTTTCTACAAGAGCATGGCGCCTTCCCACCATGACTGTTCATTTCCTGGGCGATACCACTCTTCCATGTAAAATTGAAAGTTTCTTATTTAACCACTGGTTAACCACACATTTGCACTGATAAATCCTCAAATATTGTTTGGAAGTCAGGACACAATATTTCACAGCTACTTCGGGCACCAAATCGCGAAATACTAGCTGTAGATTCCCGCTATGACAAGACATTAAAATTTGCAATTTTGTGATTGGCTGAGACGTTCGCGCTCTTAGTAGTTGGGATTCTTCCATTTTCTGCCAAGGGATGACGGGCATTATTCGTTTCTCACTCGCTCTTCTGGGCAGGGCAAATTCCGATGTGCGGATTCCCGTGGGAACTGGATAGAAAGTTTCCACTTCTCGTCGGCATCATAAAACATAATTGGACGTACCACTGAGGCTACCTACTTCCTGCTCGTGCCTTAAGACGTATTCTGTGGATATACTTTCAGTCTGAACGGCGCCTGACTGTTGCTTTGTGAGACTGCAAGCTTTTCCCAGCCTACTGCAGTATTCCCATATGCGAATTATTAAACATTTAATTTATACATTCATTATGCATATTCGCTTATGGGTTCATTATATATAAAACTGTCATTTCTGTTCGTCTCATATCACATTCTTTTCAGTTGCCTATCGTACCATAGTGTAGCAGTTCCTCCTATGTATGTTTCAAATTTCATCGAGCCATGTTACTTGGCAGTGACACGACATACGAAAGTTACTTCCGTCCTTAAGTATGGCACAGTAGTGTAGTTACAGTACTGTTAGACATGGTGTTGCATAAAGATTGGGAAAATTTCACGAAGGGGACTACGGGGGTAATGATATGGTCACTAGCCTCTCACCAAATCACCTGAGGATCCAATCCCGCCAATGAACGTTGAAATTCTGAAATGTGAATTCACATCCCTATGTTTCAACTTCCACACATAATTGGAGGTTCTTTGGCATTCATCAAAAAACAAACAACTGCGTTATGCTACCTGCAGGCTTGCTTGCTCGCTCTGAATTTTGGGACGATATATAAATGTGGAATTATTTTCAAATGCTTGAAATACGAAGTAGTCATATCTGATGAGTAATAAACAGTGGTGACAAGTCGAGGACTAGAGTCCTGTGTGTGGACAAGTATACCCCTATCTGAAAGGTGGAATTTCATGTATCAAAAGATGTTTGCATGTGTTATGCACTGATCAATTCCTGGCATGCTACATAAAAGTGAACATGAGACATGAAAATGAAATATCCGAAATACCTATTGTCCACCTACAGACGGGTATCTCTTTAAGAACAGGGCATTGGTTTCTCAATTTTCATTATTCCAATCGTCACTTTTACATTAACGTAAAGAGCGTTATTGCTCTATCAATTTACACGTAGAAATTTATTTCCAAAATTTCACACTTTTCAGGCCTATCCAAGGCACAACCTACATTGTACAAACTGACACAGTATTCAAACTCTTCTATGTTCAACAATCTACATCTTTGCATAAAAGGAATGACATAGAATTTCACAGGGGTATCGAATACCCATTCTACTGGGCCTTGTAAAAAACAACAGGTTCAGTTACTGGCCCAAAAATCAAAACGGTGAGGAGACGGACACTTGCGCTCCTTGAAAATCGAAAAGAAAGTTTAAAACCCTATTAGGGCTTATGCCCGCAGTTAGAGAGGCAAAGCCTATGCTAATGAGGTGACTAGATGGAGAGAACATTTAAATTACAAGGATTAAAGACAGAAAAATATTGCGAAATCATAGTCATTTCAAAATGAAGTTGACAGGGTATGCGGGAGGGTATCACACTCTCTATTTCCTGATTTCAGCAAAGTTCTTTTGACTTGTTTGAAATTTACATTTGAACTTGGAATTTACATTTCAGAAAATTAAAATTACATAGATAAATATCGTAAACTTTCCCATCGAGCTAGCTTTCAAAGACTATCACCCGATGATGGGCGACGCAACACCCGCCTCCTTTGTTAAGACACACACTGTCAACTGGAACGATCAATAAGACAACCTGGCTCGAAAAATGGTCCATCTTATGTACCCGAGAGGAAGGTTCCAGAAAACTCTGGGCTAAGGCCCGACACATTCCCAATTTTCTTTCGGTATTTTAAATAGGTACAAGACAGAGCTTATTAGCTGAAAAATAAATATACAAAATTTTCTATTGGTCAACATTTGAAGTGGCGGCAGATATAGAAATGGTGTAAACTTTAACACACCAAAATAAGAATAATCAAATCAGTTTAGGAAACCTTAAAAAACTTAACAATTTTAACACTCCATCTTCACACCAGAATGACACAATATTGTTTGTAGTAGAGACATCTGTTGATAAAAGCTCAAATTTTTGCGCTAGTTGCTGCGACTTTTAGATTTAAGATGGCGTTTTCCAAGGCGCTTCATTTAATTGAGCGGGGCGGGTGTACCTTCCGGTAAAATTATTATTAAAAATATACAGCAATTTAGTTCCTAGATTTGAATTCACTTTCGAGACCTAGGTTTGTATTCTGGTAACTGGAATTTTCACATTAAGGCTTGTGGATGTAAAAAAAATGTCCATAAACACCCGGTAAAGGGGAAAAAGAAGGCCCGAGTGACCCAAGAAATAACGGGAACAAGCCGAAAAATGTGGGGATTATTAATTGTATTACCTTACAGTGATTGTCTTGGAGTAACATTCGGCTTCCTTATCATTAATATTTTAGCGGTGATTGATTATTCAGGAAGACCAGCCACAAGGTGTAGGATCCAAATTTTGTTCCAATCTCATTCAAGGATTTTAATCATGCGTGAGGGATGGAAAGTGTTTCACTCTGCCTCATGAGACAAGCTGAGAAGCTGTGTAATTTGAAGGGCAATGCGATAGATCAAAATGTCACGTAAATCGTCTGAAGATATCGTCATGCTAACCACGCTGCACCCCTAAATTTGCGGAACATCTAGATTGATAGCAATCGGCTGTATTTGCCACAGGTTTGTTTGTTTGTGTACTTCAGAAGACACTGAGCACTACTACTACTATTACTACTACTACTAATACAACTACTACTACTACTACTACTACTACTACTACTACTACTACTACTACTTTTCGGTTTGCGGAGACGCTGAATTGGTAGAATTTTGGCCATCATAAGTTCACTTGCTGGTAAATCCATCGACATGAAACTGGCGTCATCAGACTGAGCCGTATGGAACCAACTGGGGCTCAGAAAGCAAGCGCTCTATTGGTAGAGTCACTCAGCCTGGCTAACAATATTTTGTGTCATAATCATATTTATGCCAATATCCAAATATTCTCCTGTAGCAACATAATCATAATTAATATGATACCCAAATATCCTCCTCGAGCAACCTGAGTAATCCTACGTGATAAGATTGCTCGTGTAGCCTCTTCGTGTCCAGCAGTGTAAGCAGTGTAAGTATATAGAGGATGAGCTGTCTCGCCTGCCCGTAAGATAATTTTACTCCTTGTACATGTTCCTCAGGAGATCGTTTAATATGTACTTGTAACTTTGTGGATATACATGCGCACTCTATGTTCACTGTATTTAGGTAGCTTAAATAGGATAACACTTAACCTCACTTGATTTATTAGTGCTTAACTCTTTATTTATGTAGACAGCTAGGCTAAGCTCTATACACCAGCAGCAAGCAGATGTTGCTTCTTATTCGCAGAAACTTTCCCATGTTTGTTTTTGGATACTTCCTTCCTAACAAATGATCTTCCAAACTCATTAAGAATTGCATTTTTTCCACTCCACGACTGTAATCTCCTTTATGTTGAACTTTAATGTAGGACATCCTTGTTTTCACTGTTGTTGACTCATATTATGAGCTTGAGACATCTTACAGAGTTCCAGATTCGAGTCTCGGTCTGGTCGGGGGTTTCAGCCAGATTTATTTAATTCCTCTCGCTTGAGAATTTTAGCCATGTCCGTTTTATTCCTGAGGCTCGGGGACTGGTAGAAGTGTTTTTCACAATGCACACCGCTTCAATCACACTACCAACCACCACCGAAAACAATTAAAGTGAAACCTTCTCTCTACATAAAGATGTCATCAGTAACGGCATACGGATGTAAGCCAAGGCGAAGCCCATATGTGCGACATCGTTCGTATTTGCAACCCTAATAACGAGTGGGAGAAGGGAGGTGCGGAAAAAGATTATTAAGTTAATATTTATTTATATTCTTGTATTTGTCAAAGAATCCAGCATACATCCTTGATCAAATATTACTCTAACCTATGGAAAGTTTGCAATTTATCCGAAATGCTGCGTAGTACCGCGAGTGTCCTAGGACAAGTTCGGCTCGCCAGATGCAGGTCCTTCGATTTGAATCCTGTAGGCGACCTGAACATCTTGATGAGGATGAGGTCCCGTGCCAGATAAATTAACCAATTATGGTTCAAATTCCCGACCCTGCCGGGAATCGAACCCTGAACCCTTGTGACCAAAAGCCAGCACGCTAACTATGTAGCCACTGGGCCGGACTCTAAATGCTGCTGATTTCTTAAATTAACGGAAATTTCATTCAAATTACGGTACTGGAGAGTAAGACCACACACGGATAAAAAGTGATAACAGAAGCAGACATGTTTTAGTAGTGAAGAATTCAAAGCTAAGTTATTTATTTATTTATTTATTTATTTAATACATGTGCCACCAACAGAGACACGCTCCAATTATAGGTGGCTTTTACAAATTATTTGAACAAATAACATAGAAATACAAAAAAGAAAATGTGAAAACGCTATGTAAATGAGATGATAATGCTCTGTATGAAATGGATGAAACAATATATCGTATACAGAAGCCTGTTAATAAATCAAACAAAAAATTGTAACAAAATCATGTAAATATTATACATATAAACAAATCACTTCGACGAGAAAAAATCTTTTAATATATTTACATATGTGTCATATTCATAAGCAAAGTCAAGATCTATATGATACTTATTAACTAAGTTATTGTATGTTTCACACATATTGATAAACGGAGAGTTCTTAAAAAATACAGTTTTGGAGACTGGAGTAATAAACAATTGCCGAAATCTTAAATTTCCTTTTCTAACATTAAAACACAACTCGTGAAGCGAACTATTATCGTCAATTAATGTATTAACCATCTTATAGAGATAAATTTGTTGGGCTATTACACGCCTACTGGCTAGCGATACATATTTAAATTCATTCAACAAAAATTCATATGAAACATAATTTCTAAAGGGGAATATCTTATATTTTTTATAATAAATATATCTTAAAAAGCGTTTCTGCACCCTTTCAATTTGATTTTGGTAAGATTTATAACATGGAGACCAAATTATACATGAATACTCAAGTTTTGATCGGACAATACTATTGAATAATAAGGTGAGTGCGTACGTGTTAGAAAAATCTCTTGAATTTCTAATTATAAAACCCAATTTCTTATAGGAATCATTAACCATTGTATTAATATGCTCCTTGAAAGATAAATTTCTTGTAACAATTACCCCTAAGTCATTAACAGAGTGGACAACTTTGAGTTCTTCATTATTAATTTTATATTTATAATTCAATGTATTTTTCTTATTTGAAATCTGAAGGAAACAGCATTTATTTATATTAAGTTGCAAACAATTTTCAATACTCCATGCGTATAAGTAATCCAAATCATATTGTAATTTCAACATATCATCAACATTTTTTATCTCTTTATAAAGTTTGACATCATCAGCATATAATAACCACTGAGAAAACCTAATTCTAGTGGGCAAATCATTAATATATAAAATAAAGAATAAAGGGCCAAGGTTAGACCCTTGTGGTACACCAGAAGTAACATTGTATGTGAAAGACTCATGTTGATGATAGTAAACATATTGTTTCCGTGCACTAAGATAAGATGCAAGCAGTTTTAACCAAGGAGGGGTCAGACCAAAGCATGACAATTTTTTCATTAAAATGCCGTGATCTAATTTGTCGAAGGCTTTGGAAAAATCTGTGTATATTACGTCGACCTGTCCTTGATTATTCAAAACGGTATAAGCATATTGTATAAATTTTAATAAATTAGTCGTAGTTGATCTACCTGGCATAAAACCATGCTGATTGATATGTATACCGACCCTCACATGATTAAGTATACGCGTGTACATTATTTGCTCAAATACTTTAGCCGGTGCACACAAAATACAAACAGGGCGATAGTTTTCAATATTTTTACTGTCCCCACATTTAAAAACTGGACACACTTTCGCTATCTTCCATACTTTTGGAAAGGTTTGCGTTTTTACCACAATGTTATATAAGGCTCGTAAGGGAAAATCCAACAAATTCGAACATGCTTTCAGTACGTACGGCGGTATTCCATCAACACCACATGACCTTTTAGGTTTTAATTTTTTAATAGCTAACTTATATTCCTTTTCGTCCACTAATTCTAAAGATAACGGATAATTAACATATACATCAGATGAATCAGGAATATCATAGGTTGGTGGAGGTTTCGAATATACCGATCCAAAAAAGGTTGCAAAGCCATCAGCTATACTTTTATTATTATTATTAAGTAAGATATTGTTAAATTTCATGCCCTGTTGCAGACCCTCCTTGGTATTTCTTTTGCATTTCATATAGCTCCAGAACTGATTAACATCACTTTTGATATTCTCTTCAAGTTTAGAAATATAATTCTTATACGCTTTACTGATCATATGTTTCGTTTCTCTCCTTAACTGGTTAAATATTACCCTACTATACTCTGAATATTTCCTTCGCTTTCTGTGGATTTCCTTCAGTTTCAAGTTATTTATTATGTCTTTAGTAAACCATTGAGGATACTTTTTCTTTGTGTGAAAATTCTTCATAGGTACCGTTTCACAAAATACAGAGTGTACCTGAGCATAAAAATACTCAACAGCCTGGTCAGCGTCTGTAAATTCTACAATCCTAGACCAATCCATTCGCTCGAACCTTTTATACATTTGAAAGAAATTAGCCCTTCTAAAGTCAAATAACTGCTTAGGTTGTTCAGGTTGTTGTGAAACATGGCTACGCTGCCTGTTTAATAGTAGCGTGACTGCAATTGCAGGATGATAACTATCCTCCTTAATTAAGGGGCACTCATCTCTATATACTGTTAATGTGTTAACATTCGTAATAATAAGATCAAGTGTATTTCCATTTGCATTAAGAATATTATTGACCAAGTGCAACTGATAGAGTGACATAAACTCAGCTAAGGTTCTATATGCAGGTCCAAAATTTACAATATTACTTTGCTCACCAGTAATTAATGGCAAATTAAAGTCACCAGCTATAATAAGATCTAAATTGGAAAGGTCCTTATTAACTTCAAACAATCTATAGAAGTCCAAATATGCTTCCAATTTGGTTGCAGGTGGAAAATACACTGACATTATTACATAACTGTGACCATTAACTATAATTTTTACACAAACTGCTTCAGTATCACCAAAATCTAACGTTATTTGTCTTGATACTATAGAACCTTTAACAGCTATCAATGCGCCTCCTCCTTTTCTTGTACCTCCACGATCTTTTCTATACACATTAAAATCGCTACTAAACAGTTCACTGTTAGCAACATGAGATTGTAACCATGTTTCCGTAATCAACAGAATATCGTATTCTGATTCACTATTGTTAACATAAAACTCCGAAATTTTAGTGTTTAACCCTCTTACATTCTGGTAGTAAATATTAATTGCATTAAAAATCATTTTTCTAAAAACAAAAAGTTACACAGTCTCATTTAATCCATACACATCGTCCAGGGTTTTTAGATTAAACACCTGCCGATCACCCTCTCTTTTTCGGAGTTTAATGTTACCTCCATGATCTACCCATAGAAAAGCATAATTTCTCTCCTTCTTAATTTTTCGAGCTTGGCCAAGAACCTTTCTTCGTAGGGACGTCAAACTGTGGTTTATATACACCGTCTCATACTCAGAAAATCCGAGATGAGACGCATTTAAATCCCTTTTAACCTTGCGTTTTTGAATGAGTTCATTCTTGACACTACGGTGTACAAACTTCACTACAATGGCACCTGAAGCTTGATGCAATTGCCTCTTCAACCTATGACATGCATCAATCGATTCATTCTCGATCTCCACATTTAATACTCGACCAACATGCTTAACAATTTCATAAACATCCTCATTAACTCGTTCAGGTACGCCTAAAATTTCAACCGTGTTACGACGACCATACTGATCAAGTTCATCTAACTGTATTTGTGTGTCTTTTAGTTGCTTCTTAAGATTTAAATTTTCTTCTCTCAATTTTTCATTTTCTCCATGCACTGATTTATTACTTCCGACTGCTTTTTAATGAATGTTGCATTCTCATCCAATTTTACGTGAGCTAACTCCAAACTTTTGCCTAACTCTCGCTCCGCCTCTATACTTGATTTCTTAACCTCTGCAATTTCTTTCTTCAACTCAAGTAAGAGCTGATATGTAAGAACACGTGGAATGAAGCCGTGGATATCGACAATTTCGGTAGTTGGATAACATGAATGGAGAATTACTCACGGTACACACTGATTCGTCTAAAAAGAAATAGAGGGAGAGAGAGAGATAGAGATTAAACGGGCAAACAGACGCAAAATATCTTACAAGAAGTATTTGCACACTGGAATGATGAAGACGATTCCAAGTATTATTATCAATATTAATATTTCATTAATTATTAACAATTATTATTAATAATATGGACACGGTCGCTTCCTTCCCACTCCTAGCCCTTTCCTATCCCAATTTCCCCATACGACCTATCTGTGTCGGTGCGACGTAAAGTAAACTGTAAAAAAGAGATAGTTAAGTGTCCCTATTTCATTTTTAGAAAATCAATTGGCATGGTTGCACAAGAAGTCACAGTTAAATAGAGTTTTATCCAAGCCATGAGGTGTACAGATTTAACACTGAAAGACATACTGTAACATTACTTTCTTCAACGTCACCTTCTGTGGATCCAGCCTAGTATCCACGCTCAGTTTAAGATTTATCTGCGGGTTTGAAACCAGGAGCTGCTTCTATTGAAAATTTCCGCCAATATCGTCGGTATTCGGACGCAGGATACGTGAATTGGGAATCGATTTTGCAGATCACTTCACCAGTGTATCGTTACTGAAACGTACAACAGTTTGTAAGGAAAATTTGTAATTTAACGAAGCCACTAATTAAAGATTGATTGATTGATTGATTGATTGATTGATTGATTGATTGATTGATTGATTGATTGATTGATTGATTGATTGATTGATTGATTGATTGATTGATTGATTGATTGATTGATTGATTGATTGATTGATTAGGGTAATCGTACATAAACTGACGCAAAATATCTTATAAGAACTGTCTGCACTCTGGAAAGATGGAGACGAGTCCAAGAATTATTCTTATTATTTAATTAATTAATAATTAATCAAGAATTGTTAACAAATAATAATAATAATAATAATAATAATAATAATAATAATAATCATGTTTTTATATCCCACTAGCTGATTTCAAGGTTTTCGTTGACGCCCAGGTTCCAGAATGTTCGTGCCACAGGTGTATTTTTGCTCCTTCAACCAGAACCAAACTGAGTCTGGATCGAACCCACAGTCTCGGGCTCCGAAAGGCACCGTTCTACCATCTGAGCCGCTCAGCCCGGAACCAGCAATTTATTCAAACTACATGGTTCATATTCATGAAGTTATGAAATTTGAGACTGACTTCCTCTTCAACAATGGTCAAATGAAATTTTATTTATTCTAATATCACACTTGAATCCAGTCACAAAGTATTGAATTTGTTAACTGAGAAACAAAGGTCAAATATTTGCTTAAGTTAACTCTAGAACTGATAGCAGGCACGCCGAACTCCAAATAATGCTGCTGGTGGCCCCAATCACTCGCACATCAAGAATGTGAGGAATTCTGTCGAGGCTGTGAGGTTGTTGGAGAAGCCCTCCGAAGATTCCGATCTATTGCTAAACTTGAGAGATTATTGAGAACCTTGGTAGACTTGCGCAATACGACTCAATGATAATCAGTCTTCTGATTCCTGTGTAAGTACCGCAATAGCTTCCGATTACAGATGTAATCCTGTGTACTTGTATGGACTCTTCCTGATAACTGTTATTGAGACGATTGTAATACTTGTCGTGAACGGCGGCTCACGACGCGCCTTCCGCGTATTAACGAGAAAGCGAACGGGTTCGAATGGGATTCGAATCCGCGAACTCCAGGGTAGAAAGCCTGTGATTTAAAAGTAGCAGGCATATGAACGCATGTATATATGAAGGGAAATGATAGGAGAGTTTGTGTATATTCATAACTCATAATTCATAAATGACAGTAATAATAATAAGAGAAATAACAGAATATTTCAAAGAAGGATTTAGAATATTCGATGTTGCTTTGGGAGCTCGTAAGCCAAGAGCTTTGTGTCTCAATATTGTGAAACATTGTGTAAGTCAAATGCGCACTTCTTTTGGGTTAGAAATATACAGAGTCACGTGTAAGAGACGTAGAAACAGCTTCCAAATGTTCTAGAACAATATGTGTAATGCAACGTGACAGGGTGGTTCCGTGCGCAACAACCAATCGGAGAACAGTGCAGTTGTGACGTGAACTAGTGACTTGTGGAGGTGGTATATGAATCAGTAGGATTATTCGAGAAAGAATAGAAGAAACTATATAACTGGGTAACTTAAAAACAACAGGGCTTTTTGACTCACGACACTCGAAGAAGGCTTTTTGACTGTGATCCCTCGAAGAAGACTTTTGGACTAGCAGACCTCAAAGGAGGCTTTTCGACGGTAGGCAGTATCGCGCAGAAGAGTGAATAGTTAATTAGGGAGAACTGTTGGAGTACTGGTAGACTTAGCATTCAGTCGCAGACGCAGTAAAGTGATAGTAAGATAGAGGGGTATCAGGCTCTTGAACTGAGTGTGACTTGTTGCTGAACAATCACAAAGATTCTCCACACCGATTGTCAAAGTAGGTGTTGGAATATCAGCTTATAGACTAGCAGCTTAATTGTAATTGGGATAATTCACGTCGCCGCGAAGATTAACGAGTTCCAGGGATACCTACGCAGAAGAGGAGAAGACAAGAAGAGAAGAGTGAAGACGTCAGCTGTACAAGAATCAACCATACTCCGTAGTTAAGTATTCAACAGTAAATATATGCATTATAAGTATTCTTGTGTGTACTAGGAACAAGACTTAAAGACATTCTCATAGATCTGAAGTTGAGAAGGGATTGAGAGTAAATGGTGTCAGAGATTTTATATTGTATGTATTATTGTATATATTGATGTGTGAATATCCTGGGTGTAGAATATAATTAGTGTTTAAACTTTGCCAATCTGACTATACGCTCCCAAAACTCCGAACCCAAGTCCTCAGCCTGTTGTACATCCCTTAGGGTCACGACATACTGTACATAACTGTACCGTGTGTCACAATAGTAAATAACTTGTATAACAATCAAATATGAACTCAGGATTTTAATGGCTCAATGATTGAGAATTAAGATTTAAATTGGCAGGAGAGAGTAAGTAATAATCAACGATTGGAGATCTCTAACTCTACAAGAGCAACATTAGGTGCTTGAGTTAATTGAAATCTATGAGATCTCTCGACAGCACTATCGCTTGATTTATACACACATACTTAATTTTGTGAAAACTGGAAGCAAACGAACTAAGTGCAAGGTTTTTCGGAGAAATATGAAATATCAGAACACACTTGAAAATATATTTACGTTGTCCAATGTCTATCCTGGATACATAGCTGTATTTGAAAGGACATCCGCATCTGAGGCATCTAATCCGGCAAGCGGATGCCTTAATGTTATTACACTTAATTAAGTTGGGGTTGGATTCCACTACTAAATAATTATTCATTAAAAAGTACAAAATGAAATAGACACTTGGAAAATTACACACTACACTGAATTTAACAGACGATTCACCTGTCAAAAAAAAAAAAAAAAAAAGAACTGTCGCTGAGAATGGAACTTGGGTTAAGAGTAATACAATGATTCCGCAACGAAGTACAAAGAATTCAAGGACATAAGCATCACTTAAATACAAGTCCATCATAACTTCTGGAAAAGGAAACACAAAATAAAACTCTGGATATAGGCACATTCGGATTGAAGCGATCGGGAATCGAATGACAACATTCCGAATCGTAAATGGAAAATTTGGAGACCATTGTATTATAAAGAAAAGAGAAAATCTAGTTTTGAAGACTATCATCTGCCTTACTGAGCTCCTATTGAAATGGTGTAAACCTGAGATGAGCTGATTTGCCAAATTCTACGTAAACATGGACTCGAGGCTCCTGGACTGCTACATTAAAACTCCTCCCCCTTCTGACTCATATACTCTGTGCGCTTGCAAAAAATGCAACTCTCTTGTTATACCGTGGCTCTTGATTAGGAAAACATAAGGCCCGTTCATCATGTACAAATCACTTCTTCACGGCTCACTGGCAGGTAATATTCACTCGCAATGGCCCACTCACTACAAATTACAGCGCTCACGGCCCATCCGCATAACTCTTTACCTCATAACACAGCGCGCAATGGCTGTTCATAAATATTATCTCCAGGCCTTCATAGCCTTGGTTCGACTCCGATGGCCACCGCGTTGCAAATTTATGTTAACGATTGAGATTTACGATCATTCAACACACTTCCCTCAATATGGTTTCCAGAATAGGCCTTGCTCCTCAGTGTCCAGAGATCACAGTTCCAAATGGAAGTGTGCCCGAAGGTTGGTTGGCTCTTCACACAATGCTATAAACATGCAAAATTTCATACACTTGAAGTTACTCCACTGGATGATCTCGATCTCGCTCGCCCTACGTCAAATACTCACGGTCTGTCTGACCATCTACATGGGAAACACCTTCTAGCTATGTAATATATGACTTTCATGATGACCTGGTATGATGAATGGTATGACCTACCATCATATGGGTCTAACCTCACTAGCACCCCTCGGGCACCACGTGTTCCTTGAGATGGAAATCTCGACCCAGGATCTACCGACATTCAAAGCTCAGCCTGTTGGGTGGAAAGCCAGCAGCTAAGCCACTGAGATAATCAGGCACCCCTCGTCCAGTAAATAAATGGTTGTTTGAAAGTTAGCGATAATAATTCCTGAAATTTCACTACTTATATATAGCGTTGCAACAACACAAATTGCCACAATACATAAAATAGTAGACTTATACAATGAGATGTAGTCGTAGTACTCAGTCACAGAAATATAAACGGGGCAAATGAACTTACTCCCTTACTGCAAGCTAGGCAGAAGACTACCCTTCCATCGATAGTGAAGTTGGGATCTCCTATGATACGCTGCTTCAGGCAGTAGGACTTGACATGTTTTCCTTAGGCATTGCCGAGCACACTTCTTCAAAGTAGATCTCAACGCTATCTCAGGACAAAGCGTCCAACATTTTTCAGCGTAAGGGAGGTAGGGGATATGGGTACGTGCAACAAAGTTCGACATTGATTTGTTCTCGCATGTCATCTAACGGGGTGTCCGACTCGTTGGCTGAACGGTCAGCGTACAGGCCTTCGGTTCAGAGGGTCCCGGGTTCGATTCCCGGCCGGGTCGGGGATTTTAACCTTAATTGGTTAATTCCAATGACACGGGGGTTGGGTGTATGTGTTGTCCTAATCATCATTTCATCCTCATCACGACACGCAGGTCACCTACGGGTGTCAAATAGAAAGACCTGCACCTGGCGAGCCGAACCCTTCCTGGGATATCCCGGCACTAAAAGCCATACGACATTCCATTTCATCTTACGGCGTGGGATACATGGAAAACTTTGTAGTTAAATTGTCCCTTGTTTGTTCTGAAAGATATTCCCGATGTGATATTTCTGGGGACCACCGAGAATTATCCTTATTGTTAGTGAGGCAAACAGTTGTTGAGGAACGATTTTGACTACATCAACTAGAATATAATGCAATGAAATAAAATTGTCTTCTTCGAGAGACTGTCAAAAAGCATTAAATAAGCAATTATACTCCAAATAGCGCAAAACCCTGAAAAAGGCATATATAGACACAATAAAACCAATTACTTCTTGCTAAAAAGAGCCAGAAAAGATTTATATCTTAATAACCTATATGAACCTTACACAGGAAAGAAACGTGGGCAAATAGGCAAAATCACATCTTAACTATGAGTGTAAGTTGTGTTCTCGGTATGTCTGTGTGTGTTAATGTGTAGAATAAGTACTTGGATAATAAATATTAAAAGTTTAACGCTACCAGTTTTCTGCGTTCATTCACCTACCCCGCCAACGCGTAACAATACTGCTACACGGCTGAAAGCTACGGGAGACTACAACCGTATCTAACTCCCTAGGACTTGAAGCATTCTATGTATGAATGAATGGTAAACTGATGATGGCTTCCTCATGGGTAAAATACTCCGGAGTTAAAAATAGTCCCCCATTCGGATCTCTGGGTGGAGACTACACGGGAGGGGGCAATCATCAGGAAGATGAATACTGATTTTCTGCAAGAGTCGGAGGGTGGAATGTTAGAAGTATGAATCGCTGCGGTGGGTCAGAGAATCTGAAGAGAGAAATGGACAGACTAAAATTAGATGCAGTTGGTATAAGTGAAGTACGTTGGCTGTATGAGCAATATTTTTGGTCAGACAACTACAGGATATTCAACACAAAATGAAACGTGTGAAATGCAGGAGTTGGTTTAATAATGAATAAGAAAATAGTTCAGCGGATAAGCTAGTACGACAGGCGTAGTGAACGAATGCCCACCACAATAGTGCATATCTATATGAATACTAGTTCAGCGTATGATGAAAAATTAAAAAGAATATATGAAGATATAGTAGATTTAATTCAAATAGGAAAGGAGACGAGAATCCAATTGCAACTGAAGACTGGAATGATGTGGTAGGCCATGGAAGAGAATGTAATGCCGTAGAAGGATTCGGATTGGGACGAAGGAATGAAAGATTAAGTCGGCTAGTTGAATTCTGCACTGATCATAATTTAGTCCATCCTAATATTTGGTTCAAACACCGCAAAAGATGGCTATACACATAGACAAGACCTGGAGGCGCAGGCACGTATCAAACAGACGTAATTATTATTGGAACAGATATTCATAAACCAGGTGTTTGATTGCAAGACGTTCCCAAGTGCAGACATGGACTCTGAACACAATATCATGGATATGAAATGCCACCTGAAATTGAATAAACTGAAGAAAGGAATCCAATGCGATGAAATATAGTTAAGTTGAAAGAAAATAGTGTTACGGATTGTTTCAAGGAAGATGTTGCAGAAGGACTAAATGAAAACTCTGAACATAAAGAATGAGATCAGTAGGGCTGCTGGAGAAAAGTTAGGAAGAAAGGTAAGATCAAGTAAGAATAAGTGGATAACTCGGAAGAATTAAACCTGATTGATGAACGGCGAAAATACAAGAATGCCAGAAATGAGGAACAGAGAAAATAATACAGGCGAATAAAGAATGAAATAGATAGAAAGTGCACGTCCGCTAAGGGGAACTGGTTGAAAGAGAAGTGCAAGGATGTTGAAGGTTGCATGGTTGTAGGAAAGGTTGATGCTGCACACAGCAAGATGAAGGAAACCGTTGGAGAAAAGAAAACAATGTGTAGGAATATTAATGGCTCAGGTGGAAAAACGACTTCTAACAAGGGAACTTCCATACTGTAATACCGAAATCGACAATGAAATTTGGTAGAGAGGATGCGGTGTCCATAGAAAAGCAGTCTACAAAAAATTAAGCTGCAATTTCGATCTGTAAGGGCCTGAAATCGATACGGAAATGTCCAGTAGAATTGCACGCATTAGTGTATAGCTCGACGTGGACAGCCCTGGTGACCAGCTGAAGCGACCGGGTTACCTTTAGCTTTCTGCGCTAGCCAGTTGACACATGTTCCTTTGAAAGAGCAGTCATGAATCCGGCTAATGTTCGAGAGTATGCTTTACGTTATTTCCGTGAAAAAGGTTTCTCCTCTTCCCGTGAAATAACTTCGGAAGAAAGGGAGATGTGTCGACATATAATCGAACTAACTGAAAATCATCCCATGAGTGCCAGCATCGTCTCGGAGTTTTGTGTGGAGGGAAATAGTGCCAGTGAAAATGATAGTAGAAGTAGCTCCACCCCGTCTGCAATATCTGAAAGAGAAGGCAGCACGCCAGTGCCAGGAACAAGATGTGTTAGGGATCCCATTTTGAGCACCGATTTTGATTCCCGTCAATCCAGTGAAGAGACACCGCAGTCACCTGGCAAATCTACTAGTTCAAGCTATGCTCCAGTCCACATAATAAAGTGAAACAAACTGTAGATCTTGCATACAAGGGAAAAGCTGTAAATTTATGGTTTATTAAGGGGGTAAGAAGCGGCTTTCATTAACCACTGTTCGCAAACGTTGTCGTAAGTTGACGTCACTACGACAACTGAACAGGTGGAAGAAACAATTAGAATGTACATCAGTAAGCTCCATTGAACACAGGAAATTGATGCATACAAAATTAGTTTTCTCGCTTTACAGGAGCCAGAAGACTGGAGCGGAGTATATGCGACTGTGGGCCTTGGGATTTTCAAGAGAGATTTCAATGGGGAGAACTAATTTCAGCGCATGTGCTGGTTGGTTGAGTCGTTTTAAGAAAAAGTACAGAAAAATGAAGTAGTAAGTTACGACTTTTTTTATCCCGTACGTATCTGCAAGAAGAGGACGAAAAAGATAGTCGCAAAGAAATTTGTAGAAGCAGCTATAGAGCGACTTTTAGACTACACCCCTTCTTCAATATACAATACTGATCAGAGTGGTTTCGTGCGCGAAATGAAAGTGAAATAGACTCTATAGCTTGTTGGTGAGAAGCATACAGAAACAGTTGCTCAATCAGTTAGTGCACTCGCCCATTCGTACACAAGCCTGCCTACAATTACAGTAGTATGGCCGGTACTCCTTTCCCGAAATTATTCATTGTACTAAAAGAGGCAACTGGAACTTTCGGTCCGAGAGTTTCCATACAAATGTTTCATGCCAGAAATATAATTTTAACAGCCACCAAAAAGGGACAATGTGGAAAAAGGAATAAAAATATTGGTTTAAAGAACCCTTCTTCCCATTTGCGTAAGACAAGTGTTTGCTACTGTTAGATACCTGGACTACAGAGCTGTCTCGATGACATTCCTCCAGGCAACAGTGTATAAATTCTCCAGACTCCTTCCGGCACTACAGGGAAAATACAGCCCTTGGACAATTTTTCTTCCGGCGGTGGAAGGCTTTGCATCGCCGCTTAACAGACATTTCGCCCACTTGTGAATTCTTTCAGTTTGATATTTATCAGAGAAACAGCATACTGAAAATGCAGTCCTTCATTCATTTTCAATTGTCTTCCCCATGGTTCAAGGACATCATTAAATATTCGTGGTTTGCAACCAGTTATACGAGGGAGAGACCTCCCTAATTCGAAGTATCTGCGAAATATTGCCTTCAAACTAGTAGAGAAAACTGAGAAGAAAAATGTCTCCTCGAAGTTCATATTCGTTGTGCATGGTGCCAAAAATATTTGTGTTTTTGTCATGCGATTAACGCACCTCTTTTATGTTTCACATTCGTTCCATAACAATAAAGTGGCCTTGGCGCGTGGCAGCCTGCCAGTTCGTTCTCTCTCTCTCCAGCACAACTGCAATTCCACTCCGCTGTGCGCCGCGCGAGCCAGCAAGAAGCAGGGGTTGTCCAGTAAGCTGCGTTGTCACACGGATTTTGTATCAGGATTTCGAAACCTTCCAGTTCGAAATGGCAGATAAATTTTTGTACATCGCTATTTCATGGGTCTCCTGATGGTCTTAGAGAAGTTTAATTGTCGATTTCGATATGACAGTATGGGCAGTTCCCTTGTAAGCAAAAGAAGACAAGGCTGAATGTTGGAAAGTACATATAAAGCAATTGTATCAAGGGAAAGAATTAGATTATAAGGTTCTGAAACAAGAAGAGGCTTTGATGCTGATGAAATGGGAGACCCAATTTTGAGGACAGAATTCGACAGATATTTGGGGGACATAAATAGGAACAAGGCACATGAAATGTATGACATACCCTCAGAATTACAGACCACCTTAGGAAAAACCAGCATGGGATGGTTATTCAATTTAATGTCTAAGATATATGATACAGGAGAAGTGCCATCCGATTTTAGATAGAATGTTGTTATACCTATTACCAAGAAATCAGGTTGTGACAAGTGTAAAATCTTCTGAACCATTAGTTAAAATATTACGCTTGGAAAATATTAAGACATATTATTTACGGAAGAATGGAAACAACTAGTAAAAGTTGAGATGGAACACGTAAAGCAATCTCATTTTACGTCTGATCTTAGAAAATGGAATAAAGGAATACAAGCCTATGTACATGGCATTCGTAGTTCTAGAAAAGGCATTCGATAATGTTAACTGGACTAAGCTATTTGAGATTTTGAAGGTGATCGGGATCTTATACCATGAAAGAAGAATCTTCGAACATCTGTACAAAAATCAGTATCTTATAAATAAAATTATAGGGGGTCCGTTGTCTGTAAAGTCATTTTTTAGCCAAATTTTGATATATTTATTCCTTTCTGGTCAATTCAAAATAATATCAGTAGTTTTTAGCTTTCCTGTCTGCTTGTCTGTTTGTTCCACCATCAGGGGTAATTGGCTGAATAGATTTCGACTAAATTTCATATATGTAGTCTACTCATCCAGGAGTAGGTCATGATATGCATATCACATAAAAATCACTGAATAGACAGAAAACTAGAATATTTTTTCGATTTTCTCTTAAACTATTGATTATATCTCCACCAAACTTCATATTTAGAGTCTACTCATCGAGGAGAATATTTACATATGCATATCGTTTAAAAATCTCTATTTAGACTGGATGTTTAAAGGAAGACCAGAAGAAGTTCCTTTTCTATTCAATTTTATCTTTCAATATTGGTTATATCTCAGTCAAACTTCACATTCAGAGTCTACTCATCGAGGAGCAAGTTTTGAATATGCATATCATATAAAAATCACTGAAAAGCCTGGGGATTTATAAGAAGACCAGAAGAGGTTTTATCAATTTTCTCTTACACTATTGATTATATGTAAAATCTGTAGACTATATGTGAAACACCCCTTCATTTTAAATAATTTTTGTTATCTACCTAATTTCGCTTACTCTCCAAATTACGGAGACATTACTATTTTCTATGACCTTTATGTTCTGCAGCCAGTGGCGGACACCGTCGCAGACGTACAATTACTTGAAGTATCCATAACAGGAGAAAATCAGAAGATCATTCATATTTCTCTCGGCTTCATGATTACCCACACCTTATGTAACTGAACGTCGAGGTAACATGGGGTAGAAATTTTCCTTTGGAGTCAGTGTGTATGTCTGTCTGTTTGTCTTTCTGTCTGTCTGGTAGTCTATTTGTTTGTATATTCCTAAATATGAAAAATGCTGGACTTATTTCAACCAAACTACATATTTTGATTCTACTCACTCAGAATTTTTTATCAGGTGCGTATGATATCATGGTAATCACATGGAACTGATGTTTATAGGAAGATTATTCTGAAATGTTTTCTTTAACATTAGATCTGTCAAAAGACGGTATACAACAAACGTTTAAGAATATGTCATTTCCGTTCCTTTATGCCATGTACGTATGCATCATACGACGAATAATAACGGAGATGATTACGAAGAACTGAATTTTTAGTGCAAGTCCCGTGGGACATGTCGTGCATGTCACATCAAAATGGGTAAAATGAAAAACAAATGAGACATTTTATTGTTTTCAATAGGGCAGAGGTACCATCAATGTCAGAGCTCCACGCTAGTTGAAAGAGGTACAATATGCAACCTGAGAACCATGAAGAATTTCGCACAACCTAGGATCAGGAACTGCACCGTACAATAAATTTGGAAATCGTCGTCATTCTCTCTTGACTTCGTTCAGCTTCATTATATTTCACGTCCCCATAATGCGATTTCGTGCAAAAATATCATTTTAACATGTATTAAATGAGTGAATAGAGCCATGTCACTTCGCGTGAACATCTGACGATAACATGTAAACCAAATTCCCGTGCGAAGAACGGATATAAATGCTAGTGCAATGATGAGAATCGAAGACTCTTGAAACGATGCAGCAGTCCACAAAGGAAAGTGGCAAAGCTGCAGTTTGTCCTCTCTCCTTTTCAGCGTTTACAGGCGATAAAGAAAAATCAAAGAGCAATTTGGGAAAAGAATCACAATCCAAGGAGGGGAAATATAAACTTTGAGATTTGCAGATGATATTTGTATTTCGTCCGAGTCTGCAGAAGATCTGGAGAAACTGCTGATTGGTATGGACACAGTATTGGAACAGGAGTACAAGATGAAAATAAATTATCCAAAATAAATGTAATGGAAATAGTCGAATGAAGTCAGATGATGCAGGAAATATTAGATTAGGTAATGAAATTTTAAAGGAAGTAGGTGGATATTGTTACTTGAGTAGTAGAACAACCAATTATGACAGAAGTAAGGAGGAAATAAAATGCAGAATAGCAAAAGCAATGGCAGCAATTCTTAAGACAAGTAATTTGCTCAAGTCGAACAGTAAAATTGGAATTAAAACAAAGTTTTTAAAGATTTTCGTGTGGAGCCTGGCATTACATGGAAGTGAAACACGGACCATAACTAGCACAGAAAGAAAGAGAATAGAACCTTTTTAAACGTGGTGTTTCAGAAGAATGCTGATGGTGAAATGTGTGGGTCTAATAAAAAATGAAGGCATAGTGAATTGAAATTGCGAGGGGAGGAAGATTTGGGGAAATTTGATCAGAATAAGAGACAGAATGATACGACATACCTTAAGACATCGAGGACTTGTACAGTTAGTTTTTGAGAGAAGTGTAGGCACTAAAATATGTAGGGGTACTTCAGGGTATGAATATGTCAAACAGATTAGTCTAGATGCAGGATGTAGTAGTTATGTAGAAGTGAAAAATTTAGCTAAGGATAGGATGGAGATTTGCATCAAACCAGTCTGCGGAATGATGACGCGAAAGACAACAATGATAAACAACAACAACAAGTCTATTTATTTCCAGACAACTCGGGCAGGAAACAGAAACGACGCTGTTCAGTTGAGATGCAATATCAATCTGCTTCTGTAGCTGTGTAACAAGTCCAATTTGTTAGTGATTTTCTCGATTCTTTTTCCCACAATTCATGTGAAATACTACCCTTTGCGGATGAATAAATTCTTTAAGCAGATCGATTCTCTTACAGATACAATCTATTTGCAAAGTGCACTTGATTCACTGTCACGTTGGTGTACTATATGGCGTCACATTTCATGTACTCCCCCCAATTTCACACATATCACCTGCTGAACCGACCGATTTCAATTGCTGATAATGAAAAGACTTGGTGTGCATTATGATGATAAATTTTGTTTTGTTTCACACATAAACAGGATCACCTCATGTGCTATTAAACTGCTTGGTTTACTCTATAGTTTTTCTGACATCACAAATATAAATGCCCTCAGAGCATTCTACGTTTGTTATATCTAACTAAATTTCAAATATACCTCTCCAGTCTAGTCCACTTCTTCTTTTTCATCTTCTTCAAATCTCAGGCACCTTGACCGTATACAACCCTCCGACTGTGCAACTGTCAGACCTAGGTTCCTCTCTGTCGCAACTTGAGGACTAATCAAGCGCTTGCAAAATTAAACCTCAAAACTCTTTCTGCTCGGACGAAAGTAGTCGATCTAAAGCTACTATACAAAGCAGCTAATGGTTTGCGTAGGTCACCTGAATTAGTAAATCAGTCAATCAATCACTACTGATGTGCATTTAGGGCAGTCGTTCAGGTATCAGATTCCCTATCCGTTGTTTTCCTAGACATTTCTTGAATGTTTTCAAAGAAACCGGAAATTTATTGAACATCTCCCTCGGTAAGTTATTGGAATCCCTAACTCCCCTTCCTATAAACAAATATTTTCCCCAATTTGCCCTCTTGAATTCCAACTTTATTTTCATATTGTGATCTTTCCCACTTTTTAAAGACACCACACAAATATATTCATCTAAGAATGTCATTCCACGCCATCTCTCCACTCTCAGATCGGAACATGCCACTTAGTCAAGCAGGTTGTCTTCTTTCTCCCATGTCTTCCCAGCCCAATGTTGTTGTTGTTAGTCGTTTAGTCGCTTTCAACTCTCCGTGACCCCATAGACCGAAGTGCGCCATTTCTTCCTGTCATGAACTATTTTCCGAAGTTTTTCTAAATTGAGAGCCGTGGCTTCCCTGATGCCATCAATCCACCTCATCCGTTGTCGCCCTCTTCTCCTGTTACCATCAGTCTTCCCCAGCATTAAGGTATTTTCCAGTGAATCATGTTTTTTTCTTAATATGACCGAAGTAATTTAGTTTTGTCTGAGTATTTGGCCTTCCAGTGAACATGCTGGGTTGATTTCCTGTAATATGGACTTATTAGACCTCTTCGCAGTCCACGGAACTCTAAGGAGTTTTCTCCAACACCATAGTTCAAATGCGTCTATTCTTCGATGCTCAGCCTTTCTTACTGTCCAGGTTTCGCTTCCGTACATTGCTACTGGAAAGACCATAGCCTTCACTATACGAATTTTTGTTCTTAAAGTTACGTCTCTACTCTTGAAAATGTTACCAAGGTTGGCCATTGCCTTCCTCCCAAGGAGCAAGCGTCTCTTAATTTCATGGCTGCAATCACCGTCAGCAGTTATTTTGGAGCCCAAGTGGATGAAACTGGGAACAACCTCCATTGTTTCACCATTTATATGCCAGGAGGTGATAGGTTTAGTTGCCATGATCTTTGTTTTCTGGACATTCAACCTTAGTCCAGCTTTTGCACTTTCTTCTTTCACCTTCATTAGTAGATACTTCAGTTGTTCTTCACTTTCTGCCAACAGGGTGGTGTCATCAGCATATCAAAGGTTGTTTATATGTATCCCAACAATTTTAGCTCCAGTTTCTGTTTCATCTAATTTGGCATTCCTCATCACATACTCTGCATATAAGTTGAATAAGTAAGGTGACAATATGCAGCCTTGACGTACACCTTTCTCAAACATTGCAATAAATTTGTAACGCTACCCTTTTGTCGAAAATCACCCAGAACAAATCGAGCTGCTTTTCTTTGAATTTGTTCCAGTTCTTGAATCAAGTAATCCTGGTGAGGGTCCCATACACTAGAACCATACTCTGATTGGGGTCTTACCAGAGACTTGTATGTCCTCTTCTATACATTCTTACTACAACTCCTAAACAACTCCATAACCATGTGAAGAGATCTGCACCCTTTATTTAGAATCCCATTTATGTGATTACCCAATGGGGATCTTTCCTTATATTAACACCTCAGTAATCTCCGCAAGAACGTTCACCCCAGCAACGCAGTAATTAAAACCGAGAGGACTTTTCCTATTTGTGAAACTCAAAACCCCGTTTATCACCATACCATTGCCTGCTGTCCATCTTACAACACTACCGAGGTCATTTTGCAGTTGCTCACAATCTTGTAAATTATTTATTACTCGATACGGAACAACATCATCCGCATAAAGCCTTATCTCTGATTCCACTTCTTTACTCACATCATTTATATATATATATATATAAGAAAATATAAAGGTCCAATAATACTGCATGGAGGAACTCCTCTCTTAATTATTACAGGGTCAGTCAGAGTTTCGCTTACTCCAATTCTCTGAGATCTCTTTTCTAGGAATATAGCGACCCACTCAGTCACTCTTTTGACTAGTCCAATTGCACTCATTTTTGCCAGTAGTCTCTCATTATCTTTAGAAAGGTCAATCGCGATACAGACCATTTGACCTCCTGAATCCAGGATATCTGCTATATCTTGTTGAAATCCCACAAGTTGAGCTTCTGTTGAATAACTTTTCGTAAACTCGAACTGTCTTCTATCGAACCAGCTATTAATTTCGCAAACATGTCTAATATAATCAGAAATAATGCTTTCCGAATGCCTACATACAAAGCATGTCAAACTGACTGGCCTTTAATTTTCAACTTCATGTCTGTCGCCCTTTCTCTTCTACACAAGGATTACTATAGCAACTCTACATTCATTTGGTATAGCTCCTTCATGCAAACAATAATCAAATAAGTAACTCAGATATGGTACTATATCCCCAACCCATTGTCTTTAGTATATCCCCAGAAATCTGATCAATTCCAGCCGCTTTTCTAGTTTTGAACTTTTGTATTTTATTGTATTTTGTTTTGTTGCTATTTGCTTTACGTCGCACCAACACAGATAGGTCTTACTACGACGATGGGAAAGGACAGGCCTAGAAATGGGAAGGAAGCGGCCGTGGCCTTAATTCATGTACAGCCCCAGCATTTTGCTGGTGTGAAAATGGGAAACCACGGAAAACCATCTTCAGAGCTGCCGACAATGGGGTTCGAATCCACTATCTCCCGGATGCGAGCTCACAGCTACGCGCCTCTAACCGCACGGCCAACTCGCTCGGTATATCGTATTGTGACTCATATGTCATTTTGATCTTAAGTGAATTTTAATACTTCTTTAGCGTTAGTCACCTCCTCTATCTGGACATTGCCCTTGTAACCAACAATCTTTACGCACTGCTGACTGATTACTTCTGCCTTTTGATTATCCTCACATACATACTCCACCTGTTCATTAATGATTCCTGGAATGTCCTTCTTGGAGCCTGTTTCTGTCTTATAGTACCTATACACCATACACTCCCATTTTTTTCACTAAAATTTGTATGCCTGCCAATTATTCTTGCCATCATGTTATTCTTAGCTGGCTTCTTTGCTAGATTCAGTTTCCTAGTATGTTCCTTCAATTTCTCTTTCCTTCTTCCCCCTCCAGTACAAGAATGAAGGCCCTTTTCCATATTCCTTCTCCCTCCACTTTCTTACCCAAAGGTCCATTTCTATACGTACCACGGCAATGCATATTACCTTAGGGTACGAACATGGAGAAAACTTGTTGCCAGCACGGGTGAGTCGGCGCTGCTAAGCGTCAAGAAGCGAGAGGAAATATCGCCTCTCTTTGAAGCGTAGCCGAACACAAGGAAGAGTTTCCAAGCTAGTCGGAGCTTGCAGTGCATCTTCAGACTGATGGTCAGCGAGGAATATGACTGTCAATGTCCACACACGGTCTGAACAGAAGATATGAAATTTTGTTGACTGACTTGCGTCTTCATCGGCTTGTAGTCAAGGAGTTAATCCTATTTTATTCTCTATTTCAAAACTCATGGCCGAAGAAACGTCAGACGTGGAGCAAAAATGGTGGCAAAATGTCTTATCTAAATGTAATAGCTCATGGCGATAAACGATTGTATTCTTCAACAAAGCAACAGTCGGCATTGTTAGAATAGTCATGCCACGAACCTGGGGGAGAGGAGATTCTCCCACGTGGCGCGTCCCAGGTGGCGGATAGGGAGGTCCTAACCGGCTTGCCGGCGGACTTGAGGGAAATAAAATACCTCTCGCGGACAAAACACACACCCCTTGTGGGTGGGGGAGGCAGACGAATAATACACCCACGGTATCCCCTGCCTGTCGTGAGAGGCGACTAAAAGGGGCGACCAAGGGATGATTGGATTAGAACCATGAAACTACTTGTGATTAGTACCACCACGCGGGGAACACCATGGGTCGTTATTACTTGCGCGTAGTACCACTATGTTAGGTACCAAATAGGTTTGTGATTAGTAGCAATCAGGATCACCGTGCGGTCAGGCTTTTAAGGTACCTGTGATTAGTAGCACTATATGAGCGACATCAGGGTTCTGGCTTTCCTATGATTATTACCCACTATATAAGGAACACCACGGGATAGTACGAGTCCCTGTGGTTAGTACAAGTATGTAATGGAAACCATAGGTTTGCGTTGCCTGTAAATGGCGCCGCTATGTGTGAAACACCATAGGTCTGTATTACCTGTGAGTAGTACCATAATGAGTGGAATACCGCGAGTCTACGATACTGTTGATTAGTACCGCACCATGTCAAATACCATGGTTCTAATTTCCAAGCGATAGGTACCATTATGAGAGTGCGATGACCTATGTTTTGGACCCCTTTAGCTTGCAAGCATCATCGATTTAGTATTGAGCTATAGAAGCAGCACCTTGGTCAGTATTACTATTGTATTCCGTCAGTTTCTGAGACTGAGGCATTGCGGGTCGTCTCCACTGATTGTTTAAACTTCATATCCATCCGTTCATTTTTCGTCATCACGTTTTGAATTCTGGTCAGTGGAGTATTTTGTATTTTTATTTTGTCGTTGCATTTCGTCTCATTTCATACCATCAGGGGCCCATGACCTCGATGTTAGGCCCCTTAAAACAACAATCATCATCATCATCAGAATAGTCATGGCTGGTCAAGCTTCTCTTCTGAGGAAGATGAGCCAAGTCTTTGCTGAACGTAAAATTCCCCAGCAGGTTTTCTCCATTACACACAAAAAACGCAAAGATATAATGTCTACTAGTATGGGCCGTGGAAACAGTATTTCACATCCCTGAAAACAGGCTCTCTAATATTGGAGTAAATATTTTAATACGGCTCTCCAGAATTTATGCTGTCATAGACAACCATTGTCCGTGGCTGTATTCGACCTGGCACATGGGCGCCCGCATGGGGGTGCAAGGGGGGGGCCTTAACCCCCCCCCCCATCGAATTCAAAAAAAGGTTGGTGTTCAATTGGTTTAATATGAATGGATGAAAACCATAACGGTATAAGTAGCATTTTGGTCATTCAGAGTAAAAGGCATTTAAACATATTAACACTAATATAAATCATGCTATTTGTAGTTATATCGCCCATCACCAGAGAGCAGAATATTACCGCTATCACTTGTATCTCTTTGCTGGTGAAAGGATACATCCTCGCGGAGTTACATCCTGCACTTAACTCATTTTTTTAAATGTCACTTATACCGTTATGGTTTTCATCCATTCATATCATACAAGATTATTTCATAAACTGAACTCACTGACAGTCATCTAGCATCTGTTATAACCGGAAATTTCCGGAAAATCATTTAAAGTTGCTGATGTTAAATTGATTTCTTTATTCAAGAAAGTTGTTAATGTGCCCACCCTGGAAAAGATCCTGCGGGCAACCATGATCTCGCAGCTTATGACATAGACGGTGAGCACCTAACCAACAATGCAGTGTCAACAATCGGACATTTATTGAATTCCTAGTTGATTTGATCTTTGGTTTCCGGTGAAGAAGTTAGTCCTAATCTACATACTGGACTGTTCCTACTTCGTTGACTGTTCAGACCTATTCTGTTTCACGAGGCTTGGAAGAAGAGTGGATTCTGGTTATTTTATTCGTAAATTTGAATCGGGGATATGGATGATTAAGGATTTCTGGAATAAATCAAGGGAAAGAGACTGAAGTGTATAAGAAAACGCTGTTAGGAACGAGAACGCATAGGTGGTGAGGAAATGTCGTTCTCACCTGGTCGGGTTGGATGCAAGAACGAGAACAACGTACACTCAGAAACAAGTAACAGAGTTAAGAAATGAAATGGTATTAAATGCCACTCTCAGTCATTCTATAAATGGTTCTCCGTGGTTTCCCTACATTATTCTGGGCGAATAGTATCCAGGATACAGGCAACTAACACTCCTTCCCAAATCTTACCCCTTCTGATACTACAAATATATTCAAATTCACACGCACCACAGCTATACAGGTAACTACTTCATATTCGCTAAGTGTTCAGGCCTGTTGTCCGCGATATTCCGAGGCTATTGATTGAAGTAGTAGCAACAACTTTCTCGTTTTAAGAGCTCTACATTTTTTTCACAATTTAAATACTGTATTTTTTTTTTTTATTAATGAAATACCTATCCGGAATACACAGCAGAGGAAGAACGCCCAGATCTTCCCCACACTTCACCCCTTCTTGAATATTTACACGTAATGGAAAATGCAGAAATACTTTATGCTATCAGTTCCAATTTCTGTATAGAGAAGAATATCTACGATGAAACTCCTCTTTTCCCACTCACGGGCCCCTAAATCATCAGTCACGAAGTTGTGGTCGAATTTTGTTTACAAGTTTGCTGGTGGTAAGTTCAACAGGAGCAATCGCTAACTTAGGAACAGTAGCTCTTACGAGAGCCACAATGGAGATTAATAGGATACAAAGTTACCAACTGTTGTGGAACTAGTTCAGCTATTGGGAACAATTCATCAAAATGCACCTCAAGTGTACCGGAATGTTGTAGAACATTTGTGTATTCCCTTATATCAGTTCTCTTTCAAAAGTATTACGTATGTCTGGCAGCGAAGAGTTTTACAGCTTAACTGTATACGTAATTCGAAATACTACCCGAGGTTTTTTTAACGTTAAAGGTTATTTTTACCCGGAAACTTTGGAAATAAACTGTCAGCGATGAGTTAATATATATCAAGGAGTGTTTTTGATGAATTTCAAGCTCAAAATTTTTGTACTACTACCAGTTTACAAGATATTAGACTTTTAAGTTAATGTAAGTTTTCACCCTCTCTATAACACTAGCGCAATCATTCATACACAGTACTACAGTTACTACAGTAACACAGGTTATCAAATAAATTCTACATAAATATAAGTACACGAGGCTGAAGTCCTCTATGTTGCAAAGCTCCTAATAATTCACCACCAACAACAACAACAACAACAACTGTTACATTAAAGAACGGACCGTCAATGAGAGAGCTTGAAACAAATACTTAACAAAAGACGCATTGAGTTACTCTACTTATTAGGACACGTCAAGCACGAAAGAGATAATAATAATGACTAGCATTTGTACCCGACCTTCGCACAAGAATTTGTACAGGATCACATGCTACCGTCAGGAATTTATGCAAAGTAGCATGACTCTATTCACACGTTTAATGCGACATGTTAAAGTGATATGTTTCTACGAAAGTGCGTGGCAGTAATGTGAATTATGATCAAGCTGAAAAAAGTCGAGAAAAATGATGACGATTTCCGAATTTATTGTACGGTACAGTTTCTGGTCCGAATTTGTGCGAAATTTTTCATGGTTCTCAGGTTCCATATTGTGTTTCCGAAGACTGGCGTGGCACTCTGACATTGATGATAGCTCCCTTAATATCTGTGTAACCGAAAAATGTGAAATGGCTCTTTAATTTTCACGTTGCCCCCACTGAAGTGATATGCACGAAATTTTCCACGGGACTTGGATTAAAGATCCAAATTATAGTAGTCATCTAAGTTATTATCCGTCGTACGATCGATATCTGCATGGCATAAATGAATGGAAATAACAAATTCTTAAACGTTTGTTGTATACAGACTTTTCATAGTCCTAATGTTAACGAAAATATTTGAGAATTATCTTCTTATAAATACAAAACCAGGTGATTACCATGAACTCATATGCACCTGACAACACAATCCCGTATGAGTAGAATCCAAATACGCAGTTTGGTTTAAATAAATCCAGCATTTTTCCACTTTTAGGAATATACAAACAAACGGTGTGGCCTAGGGAGCGGTGTTAAGCGAACAGGGAACTGGAAATCAAGTAGGGATGACATATAAATGTTAGTGCTCAATTGTAGAAGCATTGTAAACAAAGGAATATAATTAAGTAATTTAATAGATATATACTTACCAGATATTGTAATAGGAGTTGAATCACGGCTGAGAAATTATATAATGGATGCAGAAATATTCTCACGGAACTGGAGTGTGTATCGTAGAGATAGGAGAGGAATGGTAGGAGGGGGAGTATTCATTCTGGTGAAAGAAGAATTTGTAAGCTACGAAAAGGTTAAAGATGATAAACATGAAATTCTGGGTGTATGGCTGATCTCTAAAGACAATAGGCAACTTGATATATTTGGAGTGTACAGACCGGGAAAGGGTAGCGCTGACGCTGATTCAGAATTATTTGACAAGATAATCAGCTATGTGGGAAACGATAAGGAAAGGAACGTGACTGTAGCGGGTGATCTCAACTTACCAACTATCAATTGGGAAGGAAATGCGAACGACAGGAAGCATGAACAACAAATGGCAAATAAGTTAATATGGGAAGGGCACCTGGTTCAGAAAGGATGGAACCAACCAGAGGGAAGAATATTTTGGATGTGATGCTGATAAAACCAGATGAGCTCTATAGAAACCGAAGTAATAGATGGTATTAGTGGTCACGAAGCTGTTTTTCTCGTAGTTAAAAATAAATGTGAAAGAAAGGAAGGTATTAAAATTAGGACTATTAGGCAGTACCATATGGCTGATTATACAGGCATGAGGGAGTTTTTAAAAAGTAATTATGATCGCTGGAAAATGGTAAATAAGTATGTAAACAGACTCTGGGGTGGGTTTAAAGCAATTGTTGAGGAATGTGAAAATAGGTTTGTACCTTTAGAGGTGGTAAGTAATGGTAAAGATCTAATATATTATAACAGAGAAGTAAAGACACTAGAAGGAGGTGCAGGTTGGAACGAAATTAGAAATGATTATGGAAGCAAGGAGAAATTGAAGGAACTTACTAGGAAATTGAATCTAGCGAAGAATTCAGCTAAGGATAACATGATGGCAAGCATAATTCGTGGTCATACAAATTTTAGTGAAAAATGGAAGGGTATGTATAGGTACTTTAAGGCAGAAACAGGTTCAAAGAAGGACATTCCAGGAATCATTAATGAACAAGGGGAATGTGTATGCGAGGATCTTCAAAAGGCAGAAGAATTCAGTCAGCAGTATGTAAAGATTGTTGGTTACAAGCATAATGCGCGGATAGGGGACGTGAGTAATATTAAGGAAGTATTAAAATTTACCTATGACAACAATGACATTTACAGTAAGATACAAAAGTTGAAAACTAGAAAAGCTGCTAGAATTGATAAGATTTCTGGGGTTATACTAAAGACAATGGGGTAGGATATAGTACCACATCTGAAATACTTATTTGATTATTGTTTGGTTGAAGGAGCTATGAATGGAGAGTTGCTATAGTAGCCCCTGTGTATAAAGGAAAAGGTGATAGACATAAAGCTGAAAATTACAGGCCAGTCAGTTTGACAAGGCATTGCATGTAAGCTTTCGGAAAGCATTCTTTCTGATTATATTAGACATGTTTGCGAAATTAATAACTAGTTTGACAGAAGGCAGTTTAGGTTTAGGAAAGGTTATTCCACTGAAGCTCAGCTTGTAGGATTTCAGCAAGATATAGCAGATATCCTGGATTCGGGGGCCAAATGGACTGTATTGCGATTGACCTACCTAAGGCATTTGATAGGGGTGATCATGGAAGACTACTGGCAAAAATGAGTGCTATTGGACTAGATAAAAGAGTGACTGAATGGGTGGCTATATTTCTAGAAAATAGATCTCAGAGAATTAGAGTAGGCGAAGCTTTATCTGACCCTGTAATAATTAAGAGGGGAATTCATCATGGCAGTATTATTGCACCTTTATGTTTATATATATATACAAATGATATGTGTAAAGAAGCGGAATCGGAGATAAGGCTGTTTGCAGATGATGTTATTTTGTACAGAGTAATACATAAGTTACAAGGTTGTGAGCGGCTGGAGGGAGACCTCGATAGAGTTGTGAGATGGACGGTGAGCAATGGTATGATGATAAGCGGGGTTAAAAGTCAGGTTGTGAGTTTCACAAATAGAAAAAGTCCTCTCAGTTTTAATTACTGTGATGATGGGGTGAAAGTTCCTTTTGGGGATCATTGTAAATACCTAGGTGTTAATGTAAGAAAGGACCTTCATTGGGGTAATCACATAAATATGATTGTTAATAAAGGGCACAGATCTCTGCACATGGTTGTAGTAAGGATGTAAAGGAGAGGGCATATAAGTCTCTGGTAAGACCCCAACTAGAGTATGGTTCCATTGTATGGGACCCTCACCAGATTACATCTCAACGAAACTACGTATATTGTGTCTACTAATCCTAGAGCGAGTTTTTATATGCATATAATTTAAAAATTGCTGAATAGACTGGGGGATTAGGCTATACCAAGGCAATAAGAGAATGTTTTTCCATTTTCTCCTACGCTATTGATTTTATCTTTAGGAAGCTTCATATTTACAGTCTACTTATCCAAGCGCAGTATTCGATATGCATGTCATTTAAGAGTCACTGAATAGACTGGAAGTTTATTGGTATAACAGAAGAGGTTTTATCAATTTTCTCTTACAGTGTTGATAACATATAAAGTATGTAGATTATATGTCAAACGCCCGTACATTTAATTAAATTTTTATGTACATAATTTCGCTTATTCTTGAAATGGCGGAGGCAATTACTATTTTCTGTGGAAATCATGCTCTGCAGCCAGTGACGGACACCCTTGCAGACGTACAGTTATTTGATGGATCCCTAACAAGAGAAAATCAGAGGATGCATAATATTTCGCTCGGCTTGAACATTAACCCCACCTAACGTATCTGAACCCCGAGGTAACATGAGGTAGAACTTTTACATTTGGTGTCTCGCTGTCTGTCTGTCCGTCTGGTGTTCTATCTGTTTGTATATTCCTAAACGTGGAAAACTGCTCGACTTCTTTAAACCAAAGTATATATTTAGATACTTCTCACTCAGAATTGTGTTATCAGGCGAATATGATGTCATGGTATTGGTACTGGGGTTGGTATTTATAGGAATATTCTGTCCGTTAGGTCATCAGCCCAGAGGCTGGTTGGATCCTCAAATAGCACCACCAAAGGCTTTGCAGTTATAGGGAAACCCAAAAAATCAATGGCAGCAACAAAATGAGGCGTACTAGGTAAGATGAGGAGTGAGGTAGCTTGTCATTGCTTTCCTCAATGGAGCAGAAGGTGCTATTGCAGCACGACGGATCCTATGAGCAACACCTTTAATGACACTCAGACACTAGTTGTGCTCCAAATGTCATTACTCAGCACCACCCATACCCCAGCAGCTTGCATATTGTCACAGCCATGGATGAGCCCGGAACTTCAGTTGAAGCTACACTTTCCTCTGGCCTGTGCCAAGAGACGGATACAAAAATACTGCATCCATCTGGAAATTTTTGTTAACATTATGTCTATCAAACGACATTATATAACAAACGTTTAAGAATATTTTATTTTATTTCCTTTATGCCATGTACGTTTTTATCATACGATGGATATTAACGCAGATATTTACGAAACATTGTAATTTTCTCCACGTCCGGTGAGACATGTCGTACATGTCACTTCAAGGTAGACAACGGGCAAAACTAAAGGGACATTTTAATGTATTCGATAGGACAGTATTAAGGGAGGTATCATCAATGTCAGAGCGCCACGCTAATGGACAGAGATACAATATGCAACCTGAGAACCATGAAGAATTTCGCACAACTTCGGACCTGGAACTGTACAGTACAATCAATTTTGGAATCGTCATCATTCTCTCTCGACTTTGTTCAGCTTCATTATCTTTCACGTTACTGCCACGCGCTTTCGTAGGAAAATTTCGTTTTAACGTGTCGCATTAAACTTGTGAATAAATCCATGCTACTTCGCATAAATTCCTGAAGGTAACATGTTATCCACTGCACATTATCGTGCAAAGAACGGGTACAAATGCTAGTAAGATGATATTAAGCGACTAGTTAGTGAGGTTAGCAGCCCTTTGAGGTTAAGCCTGGAATCAAATCCTAGCCTGGTCGGTTAATTCAGCGTGAAGGAGTCCCCCACCCCAAGGGCCAGCGAGTGGACAATATATGGCGAGGCCCGGTCCATGCTGAGCAGTGGCTGGATGACTAACAAAAGACAAAGTTTTTGTCCGCCTTGATCTTAAACCTTACAACCCCGTAGTGCATCTTGTGAACTGTGTATTAGGGACTTGAACATTAGCCAATCGAGTCTAGGCAAAGTTCTCAGTCGCTGTGCATAATTAAGTAGACCGCTAGAAAAAGGTCAATAAATAGATAGCGGTAGTTGGCTATGAACAATACTCGGCATAAGATTACGAGCCGATATCAGTCAATTAGTGCTATCAAATTCAGAGCAGTAAAATTCGGCGTAAATTCGGAGTAATAGTTCCTCAAGTCTTATGAGGCACCCTACTCATTGAGTCAATGCGTGCCCCCCTTCAGCTGAGTGACTTGCCTCCATAAGGTAAACTCCTGTGTTAAATTCTGTGTACGTGTCGTTGTAGGCAAACACGAACGCGTGACGAGAGCTGGAGCTGATACCAATTGGATTACTTTAAGATTTGTAGCACTTGGACGAGCCGATCAGCATAATGGGGAGTCGCAGACCCGGTTCGAGGGCTAACATTCTCGTCTACAGCGCCGAGAGGATTTTTATTGTGATAGTGTCCTTTTCCCTTATGGCACAATTCAGTAATAAATTGATATTTGTGACCCCATTACATGATTCTTGTCTTTTCTAGGAGTGCTAAACATAATCCCGTATATAGTTGAACCCCCTAAATCCTACTTTCATATTAGATAATACTCAATCTTAAATATAAATATTTTTTCGGGCCGATCACCTCGATGTTAGGTCCCTTTAAACAACAAGAATCATCATCATCAAATATTTTTTCTTATTTACATTTTTCCGAACGTCACCACCCCCAAGTGCTCCAGTATGCCGAGGCTCGTACAGAAAGTAGGAAGAGGGCGGCTTGATGCCCATGTTGGCAATTCCGGCTGCTCTTGAATATAGTCTCATCCGCGGTTTTTCGTCAGGTTAAACTGACGCATTATTATGCTTGAGTCTCCTAGTCAAGCCCGGGAAGGATGTAATACATTGCTCTTATTCGACTAACTCTGAGGAGCTGACATTGTGGGCTAAAGCGAATAAATAGCTCGTATTGGGTGTACATAACCACTGTAGCTTGTGGTGGTACATATATCACACCCCCGAATTATATGTAGAAGTTAGAGATATTATTGTCAGTATTCGATTTATTATTATTATTATTATTATTATTATTATTATTATTATCAGTATTTTATTTGTATATTTTGCCATTTATATTGGTAAGCTGGAATATATCCACATATGTAGGTATGAGTAATTTGTTTTGCACGAGTGGGAAAACATTGCTTTAATAACTCTGGTAATTTGGTTGAGTCATGTGGATACCCCAGTGTTTGTTGTGATGTACTTGTGTCGGGATATTCAATGAGTCATGTATATATCCCAGCCTGATGAGATGAGCTTGTTGTTGTATTAGGGAAGTTCGTATGACTCATATGATATACCCGAGGGTTTGTTATTCTCTTGAGACCAAGTATGAGTTCAGGGCTGGGTCTTGACTAGAGATCACTCATGATTGGTGGGCAAGGACCAATCCAGACGTATCATCTGAGAGGAGGGGGATGTTGATGTCTATAAAGGTTGATCATACGGCGGCAACCTAGGTGATTGTAAAGGAACGACAAGGAAGATAACTACAACCAGTGACACTGTATAAGAGAACTACAACTGACGCACTGTACGGGAAGGAAGTGGTGCTGATACACGGTACTGGAGTGACACGGCTGCAATGGACTGGACTTCAAACGTTCGTGGAGCGTAGTCTTGTTATGTTCGTGGAAAGTGGCTGATTGTGGAGAGTGCTTGCGCATTAAGTATTGTAGCACTTGTGGCGGCCTAGCATTATATGTCTGTGAAAGCTAGCTCAGACTTTCCATAATTTATGTTGAGGATCGACAGACGTGTGTATATATCTTTACAACAAGTGTTAAAATATGTGAACACAGTAGTACAAGGTACAGTATCTGTGTGATGTGATAACTGCCGATTATGAGAATCGGTAAGTCGAATATAGAGACAGTGAAGGGTATTTATCTTCATACATGTACATTGTTCATCGGACTATCTACAAATGGTGGCTTAGTTCTCGCTTTCGTTTTCCCACGATTTTCATTATTGTTGTTGTAAATATGGAGTCTTCCAGCAATATTTTATGTGTGTATTATATGTATAATGTTGTATGTCGATGAGGTGCTCATGCACGGAATTTGTTAAGAATATAGTTAGCTATTTTAGAATCAGTGTTATTGATGAACCTAGGTGCAGTTCCTACCTAATTAGTCGTTTTCAGGAGGTTAGGTAAGGCCTACAGCAGATGTACCAGTACGCAGCATTATGTACACGCCCTGGGATATAGAGTTTATCATGCTCTTATCTAAATTCGAGGGATCCATTCTGGCGAACTCTGGCGCCCATACTACGGACATTTCGGTTAATTATGCTTATTAATTTTATTAAGTTTTTGAGTAATTTTTTTATATATTTTTATTCATGATTTTATTTATTAGTATTTATCATAAAAGTTACAAGCTCAGACTGCAGATTATATTAGCTCAGTGTGGTGGTTAGAACCAAGTCTATGGAGATGATGTATACATATACCCTCTCCTAAGGTAATAAAGAGTGTTGGTCTGCTTCTGGAGCGTTTATTTATGTGTTAGTCAAAATTTGCTTTATATTTTAACGGCACTCACCTGAGAACTGCAATAACAAGGACGTGTTGTCTCTGGGGCGGTCTGGCGCAAGTCTTTTGAGTAGACGTCCTACAGGCGACTGGCGTGTGTGTGAGGATCGGGCTGTACTTAAGATGGAATCTAATTATGAATAAGACGCAAACGTACAACCCTCCTCGTGCCGTAGGAATTAACGGAAGGTAAATTTCCCGACCCGACCTGGAATCGAATCCGGGACCCCTTGTGCCAAAACCATGAGGCCGGATAATCTCTATGTATTACCACAAGGAAATAACACAAGCTTACGGAGAAGTTAATCTTATACTGCAGAGTATGCGAGCTTTTATATGTAGAATTGTTTTCCACTGCAAACTGCTGTATATTAACTTGAGATGAGACTCTAGTCTGTATATGTAGATTTCGACTTATAGCTTTCGCTTATGAATAGGCTTTAAGTCTCTGTCCCAATTCTTAGTAGCGACGTTGAGATGCAAGTCTTTAGTGATTGAGAATATTGTTTGAGGTCAGCCTATGTGAGGTAGTACCGGGCGAGTTAGCCGTGCGCGTAGAGGCGCGCAGCTGTGAGCTTGCATCCGGGAGATAGTAGGTTCGAATCCCACTATCGGCAGCCCTGAAAATGGTTTTCCGTGTTTTCCCATTTTTTTCACACCAGGCAAATGCTGGGGCTGTACCTTAAATAAGGCCACGGCCGCTTCCTTCCAACTCCTAGGCCTTTCCTATCCGATCGTCGCCAAAAGACCTATCTGTGTCGGTGCGACGTAAAGCCCCTAGCAAAAAAAAATGTGAGGTAGTAAAAGTAACCTCGGTATAATAAGAGAGACGGGTTTCAATCACTGTCGGGAAGACTGGTAGCAAAATGTGCTGGAGACTATGCGGTCTTTATCTGTGGACTTCATTATAAATACCTTACACTCAGAAGCCTATGGGCTTGGTCCGCATCAGGCAAAGCGATGCAGTGATTTGTCGCAGTCTACGGTAGGACTGAGGGAGTGCCTATAATAGAAGCCACTAGGAAGAGGTGGAGGAGGAAGGGCGAGGTCTTGTTACAACACGTAACTCTGTTTCTAGAATCTCTCCTTCACACTCTCTATGACTTTTATCCTGCAAGGTTTTCAGCATTGGGAGGTGTTGTACAAGTAGTTTGATACCTTTACAGTAACTTACGTCTACGTAGGGTGACAGAGGTTTGTAGATGAGATTGATATCACGTGCAGAGTGTTGACGTGTAGGGAACGGAATATTGTGTTTTGATGTGGTAGGCGTTTCTGCAACGGCGTCTGTACGAGATATTTCAACCTGATTTGATGGTGAAAGAAAGTTAAGATCATCTTGTTTTTCTTTTTCTGTCTCATTCTGCTTCTCTTCTCCTTGAGTTATTAACACGAGGAAGTCCTGTAGTAGGCTTATAGAATGAAGTAGAATTAAATATTTTGTAGATGTAACGTTGGTACCGTTACAGTATACATTTTTCGAAATTTAGTTCCTAACCAGAGTAAATACTGTAGATTTATTTCATAATATAAAAATTGTTTGTTACGTTGATTCAATTTTTAGTGAAATAGCATTTTACGTTAATTTTAAACTTAATTTAATTTTAATTTTAAATATGCTTAGTGCTCCATATAACTTATTATGTATATGCACGTGTAGACATTAGCTTGGCTTAGGCTAATATTCAGCTTCATGGCCTGAGCCTCGCCATGTACAGAAGGAAATAAATAAATAAATAAAGCAAGAAAAAATAAATAATGAATAAATAAATTAATTAATTAATTAACTTAAGTACCATGCTGCTTCTCTTCTTTATAAAACATAGAAAAGAGGCAAACTAGATTACCTCAGTGAAGATTACTACCTCTTCCCCTTCAGTCACAACACAAGGTCCTCAGCACGGCCGTTGCTGTCCATTCCCACTGATCACAGCAATTTGTACGACAATTCATTTGTACAGGGGACCGTACGTTCCTGGAATTGTTACTGGGATGAAATTTGATATATAAATAGCCTAAACCTATTCAAATGAAAGTGCTGGAAGTTATACTTCCAACGATCTTCAAGATATTACGACACATCCTCAAATTTAGATTATAGAAATATATTGTAAATATAAATTTAGTAACATTACAGTTTAAATATGTCATTCTTTAGTTCTTTAACAGTACTAACTATATTCAGTCATTAATTTCAAAAATAGGTGTTATATTAATTTATATTTAATTGACACGCTATGTTAATTTAAATTTAATTTAATTTTATATTAATTTAAAATTAAATGTATTTTGAAACTTTAATTGTATTCTCAAGTTTTAGTGGTGAGGGTATGTCAATCAATCAATCAATCAATCAATCAATCAATCAATCAATCAATCAATCAATCAATCAATCAATCAATCAATCAATCAATCAATCAATCAATCAATCAATCAATCAATCAATCAATCAATCAATCAATCAATCAATCAATCAATCAATCAATCATCAGTGATCTGCATTTAGGGCTGTCGCTCACGTTGAAAATTCCGTATCGTTTGTTTCCCTAGACTTTCCTTAAATGATATCATAGAAGGTGGAACTTTATCGAACAGTTTCCTTGATAAATTTGTCCAATTCCGAATTACTCTACCTGTAAAGGAGTATTCTTCCCATTTGTCCTCCTGAATTCCAACGTTATGTTTTTATTGTGATCTTTACTACTGTAAAACAACTCCACTCAAGTTTATTCACCAAGCCAGGTCTCCACTGACAGATTGGCAAATTACATTTACTTAGTCGAGCAGTTCATCTACTTACTCGCAAGTCTTCTCAGCCCAAAGTGAACAATGTATTCAGTTTATATACGTGCATAATTATATGGTTTGGCATAATAGCAAGCTTCATAGCCTAAGCCCCACCATGTTCAGAAAGGCGTCAGCAAATAAATATAATAAAATGTTTGAAAGTGCTGGTGGGGAAAGTGATTATTGTTTTAAGAGGAATAACATTTAACGGCAAGCTTGGGCCACATACTTCGCACAAAATGACATTATTTTACTTGTCCCCATTGAATATGGGTGCAGATTACGATTTAGTGTCGGTTTCTAGCCCTATTTGGATTGTCCTCGTCACATTTAACTTGCCTTATGACAAGTGGATGGCATGTTTGTACACTCTGAGCATGCACATACAAGATCTGTGCCAAAAAATCTCTTACTACTTCTTCAGTGAATCTAAAACTCGAAAGTCGAAAAACGTGCATCTCATTAAACGTGCTGATCGACTACAAATCGCAAGTTGTATGAACTACAGATGTGGAATACTAGAAATTACTACTTCGGTTCCTAATCTATTCCTTTGAAAATGCCACAGGTAAGGACATTTAAAAACATTTGTCTTCCACAAAATTCATGTTATGAATAAGAAATAAGTAATAAGTTATGTTAATAATATCTGTTGGAAATCTGACAATTTGCCGCACAACTAGTAAGATTCGATGCAGAAATAAGTGCTCCTACTTACGACTTTAAATCACGACTTCGTGAGGGCTATTTGATATTGGCAGAATGTGTCACAAGACGGCCGAGAAGAGCTGAGTGGCGAGTAGGAAGGGCGGCAGTCTTGAGCCGGCAAGGCCCGGTGTTCAGGCGATAAATCACTCTGTAACGATGATTTACTGACATACACTCGTGCTCTCTAACAGGACCATAAGCTATGGATTATTCACCGCCTTTACAAGGCAGTGCGTGACGAGTCAAGGCTGAAGCTATGTCTTCACCCTCAGCAATGCACAGATCGGACTCAATCCCAATCCCTACATAAATCGTGAAAGTAATATGTCCCAGCCCTAACGTAAAATTTACAGCTGACTCACTTCTAGCGAATGTTTTCGTTGAAAGGAAGAGAGGAATAAAACTATTAGCCTTTGTTCCAACATGACTACCACTAAGAGGATTTCAAATAGAGCCAGTAAAAAGAGAAAAGTGTGGTACATTATCCGCAGGATTTTACTCATGGCTTAGCATGCGCGAAAATTAATTTTGTGATCATTTATAAAACTGATGAACACTAGAAACTGTATCAACGTGCGGTAAATAAGTTGAATATTTTCAAGAAGAAGAGTGTAGGATCTAGAGAGGAGCCATCAACCCATAGAAAATAACTAACATCAGGCATGTAATACTATCACGAAGAAACTCAAGTTCAGGCGCCTCCACTTCCTGCACCACTAAAACTGAGGTGTCAAAATAATATGTGTGGTGCTAGAATAAGGTACTTCGGATTCCACGTATCAAGCAGAAGACAAGAAATTACTAAGCACAACCTCTGTTCTTAGCAAGAAGCCAACAGCGAATCTTTTTTTTTTTTTTTTTTTTTGCTAGGGGCTTTACGTCGCACCGACACAGATAGGTCTTATGGCGACGATGGGATAGGAAAGGCCTAGGAGTTGGAAGGAAGCGGCCGTGGCCTTAATTAAGGTACAGCCCCAGCATTTGCCTGGTGTGAAAATGGGAAACCACGGAAAACCATCTTCAGGGCTGCCGATAGTGGGATTCGAACCTACTATCTCCCGGATGCAAGCTCACAGCCGTGCGCCTCTACGCGCACGGCCAACTCGCCCGGGAATAGCGAATCTGGGTGAGATATCGACGACCCGCGGAGAAAGTCGTAGAACCATGGTTCGCATTTCTTTGTCTGAAAGTAGAAACGTTCGATGCTTTAAATGTTGTTTCGCATCGCCTGCTGAACTTATTGAGATAAAACAAAGTGCAGGTAAATTCTAAATATTTCTATAATTTTCAAGTTAAATGAAAAATGGGTTAGCAGCTTTTGCGTTTATTCAATTGAAACCGAATAACGGACGGACTGCAAGTTAAAAGCGGAAAGATAACATCTCCACACCGTGTATACTAACAACCATTTTAAAATTTTAACAGACACTAAGGGTTCTTTTTTCATTTTAGTGAGAGTAGTGTACATATATTTCTATTTTCATTAAACAATTGAGTAAACGTGCTTGGAAATATGACGGGCATTGAAGGACTGCTGGAAGAAAAATAGTCCACTTTTACTGATACACTCACAGGGAAAGTTCTCGAAATGAGTAAAAAAGATTGGATAATTCTGAATACAATGGAAATCTTCATCATACATATATCTGCATCATAGCAATAAGTAGACAGTTGTAGTACCACTCATAAGCCTGCTGGCACAGTACCTTCAGCCAGAAAGAGAACGCAGAATACAAAATGACACGAGAGGGGTAGGATAACAAGGTGAAAGGAGGTCGTAGTGTTTACCGCAACGCAGTAGAGACAACTTATTGAACGCAGAATGGGGTAATAACACATAAAAATCGGTATAAAAGTCTGTTGTCGGAATCAGTTTTATCTTTTTCTAGGAATTGCGATGTTTGTCATTGTACAGCTATGTGGTAAAAGCAAAAAGATAATTATGGCACAATGTAAACGTAACGAATTCTCCATAGGTTTCAAGTACGCCATAATACGATCTCTGATAGAGGAAAAGTCGCAGGTAGAGGTTGCTCATGCTTTTGGAACATCTGGACAACTGGTGCCTGCGTGGTAAAAGGAAAAAAGGAGTCCGTAGTGTTGTCCTCAAGAAACATCTACAGGTTGACCTTGAAGAACATGCATAAGAATATATCGGATTGTAAGGAAACAAGCGGTTATAGAGCCTCGGATTTTATCACAACAAATATTACTGCTGATCTGAGGAAAAACTGTGGAGTATACGTTTCTAGTAAATGAAATGGCGTATGGCTTTTAGTGCCGGTAGTGTCCGAGGACATGTTCGGCTCGCCAAATGCAGGTCTTTTTATTTGACGCCCATAGGCGACCTGGGCATCGTCATGAGGATGAAATAATGATGAAGACGACACATACACCCATACCCCGTAACAGCGAAATAAACCAATTATGGTTAAAATTCCAGACCCTGCCGAGAATCGAACCCGGAACCCGGCACGCTAACCATTTAGCCATGGAGCCGGTAAGTTTCTACTGTAGAATGTTGACTGAAAGAGGAGGACTCAGAAGCATACTGATCGTGAAAGAAGCCCTTCATTAATTAATCTACCAGAAATAAGAGATTAGCGTTTGCTAAGGAATGTCTACGTTGGATGTTCCATTACTGGTCCAGGGTATTATAGAGGGACGAATATAAGTTTTATTCGGTATCTTCAAATGGAATTTGATACGTTAGATCTACAGGTGAAAGATTCAATCCACGCTTCAGGTTTCGTGGCGTAAATCATGGAAGAGGTAATATATTATGGCGACGGCTCTCCTCTAAAAATGTACGTACGTTAGTGCATGTAGAGGGTATAATGAATGGTCCCAGCTACAGGAAAATTTTGGAGAGTAATATAATACCTTATGCTAGACGACACATGCCACGCCAATGGGTCATTCAGCATGATAACTATCCTAAATATCGTTCTAAATTTGTGCAAGAGTATTTTCAGCAGAAAGAAGGCAGGATGTTACAATGCAAGTAGTAGAAAAACAGCAAGGCTTTTACAGCTACTGCTACCGCCAGCGCCTGAGGGACCTCCTCCGCCACATAGATGTGCTAACCGAGAGTGAACGCTTAAGCTCACACAACGTCACAAACCAACACTGGCTCCGCGTGCAAGCTTCACTATTGAACCACCCCTCGTAACCTTCTTATCTCTAGATACCTCATTTAATGCGATATCTTACGTCTGACATGGCTGCTTGCCATCATGAATCACGTACCCGATGTGTAATTTATCCTTATTTATTTATTCTTGTATGTCGGTCTAGGACTGATTTCTTCCCTGCTTATAGTTATAAATGTGTTTCATTTAATTATCCCGTGATCTGCGTTATTTTTTTAAAATATTTTGGGACGTGCTTCTTTCATTCTGTTTATAAGTATAAGAGGCCCGGATTCAGCTCCTGGTGATTTTCTTAGCCATTTTCGACCGATCCAGTAAAAATAGGTAGTTGTAAAGCACCCCCCCCCCCAAAATGAGTCTCCCTTGTTGATCAAGCAGCCCATGTCGTTACGAAACCTACTTTAATCTTACAGACCCAAGCTCGACTCCCGGGCGTAATATGAACATTAGAGGCTTGGACTCGATCCCGGAATTAACGAAATTGCTATATTAGGTAAGATAGTTGCTGTACATTGATGTTATTGGGCTAAAACTGGTGAGCTACCTGAGGACCGATGGCCTTATCGGACAAATATTGGAAGTTTGACTCAAGGGCTACTGTGCAAGATTTCTGCTATGCATTACTCTCATGGCCTTATTCTACAGAACCACCTCAGGGCCTCACAATCTGTAACTTAGGTCCTATTTGTTTTGACAGACTAACAATGCGGGGCTGACGAAAATGTTACAGGGCAAGATGGCTTCTCTACCTTACTCTGATGGAACTGTGGAAACTTACCTCAGGTTCACATAAATTGTAACCTAGGACCTAATGGTCCTATCGGACTAACTCTACAGAGCTGACGCAAAGGATAATAGCTACAAATTACTCTTACGCGGCTAACTATGGAGAGCTAGCTTCGGTTCTCTGTGCTATGTTAGGACTATGCAAGAATGTAGCCGATGTATACCTTGCACTTATGGGGGCTAAATCTAAGGAGCTGGCAATGGAGGCTAATTCGTATACATCGCTCTTATATGGGTCTAAAACCGCTGCTCGTGTGGTGTATCTCAGACTGCAGAGTCTGTTTGTTCAGTACACCCTGTCTTTATGCGAGTGGTGGTCAGAACGCTGACTTTGCAAATATACCGGTATATATATCCTAACCTAAGGTAAAACCAAGTATTGATATACTTCTGGGGCGTGTAATTGTGCGGTAGACGAAATTAGTTTTATATCTGAAGCGACTTTAACATGTAAACACTGTAATAATAATGGCGCGTGGCCTCTGGAGAGATCTTGTAGACGGCCTACAGGCAACCTTCACGCCTGTGAGGATTTATGCTGTACTTAGGATGGAATTTAATTCTGAAAAAAATGCAAATACCCAATCCCTCTCATGCCATAAGAATTAAGTAATGAATTTTAAAATTGCCGACACCACCGGGAATCAAGCCCGAGTTCCCTTGAGCCAAAAGCCAGATATGAAGTCGGATAAGCTCTAAGTTTTATCATAGCAAAAACGCACACAGCCTTACGGAGAGGTTAATCATATACTACAGAGTATGCGATATTTACCTGTAGACTGTTTTTTTACTCATAACTTATACATGTTAACTTGCTTCCGAATCCAGCCTGTATATGTAGGTGGTGACCTATCGCTTTCGCTGAAGAATAGGCTTTATGTCTCTGTCCCGGTTCTTAGTAGAGGCGCTGAATGAATTTAGTCATAATGAATAATATTTGAGGGCAGCCTATATTAAGTAGTAAAAGTACGCTCGGTCTATTTTACAAGATGGGTTTTATTGTCTGTAAGGAAGTCCGATAGCAAAATATGCTAGAGATTAGGTTGTCTTTATCTGTGGACGTCATTAACATCTTACACTTTGACACCTACAGGCTTGACACGCATCAGGTGAAGCGAAGCAGATATTTTGTCGCAGTCTACGAAAGGACTGAGAGGCTGCCTATAGTACTAGCTACCATGAACTGGAGGATGTGCAGGTCAGTTTTGTAAACTCTACTGGGTTTACGAGGAGACCATTAGTTATATCTGGAGAAGGGGGTGGAGGAGGGAGAGGTCCTGTTTAGAAGAGCCATTATTCAATAATACCTACACAACCTAACTATTCCTAGAATCTCTTCTTCATACCCTCTGTGGCCTTTATCTTGCAAGGTTTTTGCAGTAGTAGACGTTTTACATGTGGGCTGTGATCGTTCCAGTATCTTACGTCTACGTACTGTAAGAGAGGGTTTAAATAACACTGATATCAAGTGCAGACAGTTGAAGTGTAGGAAATTGTAGAACTTGTTTTGATGTAGCAGGCGTTTCTGGAATGACGTCTGTATGTAAAAACTTGATTACTTGATTGAAGAACTGGATAAAATCCAAATAAAAGCAGTTCGATTTGTTCTGGGTGATTTCCAACAAAAAAGTAGCGTTACCAAAAATGTTGCAAAGTTTTGGCTGGGAAGGCTTGGGAGATAGAAGACGAGATGCTCTTCTAAATGGTATATTCCGAGCTGTCGGTGGAGAGATGGCGTGGCATGACATTAGTAGACGAATACATTTGAGTGGTGTCTTTAAAAGTAGGAAAGATCACACTATGTAGATGAACTTGGAATTCAAGAGGGCAAATTGGGGCAAATATTCATTTATAGGAAGGGGAGTTAAGGATTGCAACAACTTACTAAGGGAGATGTTCAATATACAATTTCTTTGAAATCATTTAAGAAAAGGCTAGGTAAACAACAGATAAGGAATTTGCCATCTGGGCGACTGACCTAAATGCAGATCAGTATTGACTGATTCACGTTGAGACCTTCGTGTTATTATTTCTCCTCCTTATACTGCTTCTCTTCATGTTGAAGTGTGTGCATAGTGACTGAACGTGTAGCAAGACCAGGCCATTATGTGGAATTATAAAAATTCTCTATAGGTTTGTTGATTCCTATTTGCAAAGAGAAATCAGTATCTGAATGAACAGGTCTGAGCTGGAAACCAGTTTTTAATAATCTCCGAAGTGGTACCCATTCGAAACACTCCATTCCTGAAATCTACGACATTTCCTATAATATTATTTTGAAGCGCCACTTGCGGACAAGAAGAGAAGTAACATATTAAAATTCGGCTAGGCATAACAGGATAAATATAAAAAGGCTGATGTTCGTGTTCGTCTTTTTGTACCTTCTACAATTTGGATGCATTTCATCAGGATTATTATCAAAAGACCAATAGTTTCCAATCTAACTGATTAATCGACATTTTTTCTTACAAAAAACGTGGTGGTTGTAAAAAGGCTGAAGTTAAGATTATCCTGTGACATTTTTTCCAATATGCGTGCTGAGATTACCGAATTTGTAGTTATAGCTTACATTTTACTCAAATATTGGTATGGTTTGAATGGCTCAAGGCGAATTCTCAATTTTTGTTATATTTAAATTTATCGGATAATCTTGTAAGGAAATTTAAGGTAAGGAAATTTGCATTTAACACAGGAACAATAAAACTGACTACAAGATACGTTCAGCGCTGTTCCTTAGATGATCACTCACCATGCTCAAGATGGCGAGATCAAATTTTGGTATGGTCAGTCGGCATTTAAGTATACTCTTTTTTTGCTATTTGCTTCACGTCGCACCGACACACATAGGTCTTCTGGCGACGATGGGATATGAAAGGCCTAGCAATGGGAAGGAAGCGGCCGTGGCCTTATTTAAGGTACAGCCCCAGCATTTGCCTGGTGTGAAAGTGGGGAACCACGGAAAATATCTTCAGAGCTGCCGACAGTGGGCTTCGAAGCCACTATCTCCCAATTACTGGATACTAGCCGCACTTAAGCTACTGCAGATATCGAACTCGGTAAAGTATACTTCAAATAGCTTTTCTGATAGCTAAAGAAATCTCCTTTCAAGAACGTATTCTGACACTTGGATTTCTCTTAATAGTAGTTGAAGTATCGTTGAAATCTTAACGTCCTTTGGCTGAAAGGTCAGCGTCGCATCCATCAATTTAATGAGTCCTTGGTTCTATTCCTGGCCATGTCGGGGTTTATGTAGCGTTTGGTAAATTCCTTGGGCTCGAGGACTGGGTGTTTGACTTGGTCTCACAAATCAGTCTTCAGGTCAGAGGATTCTTGGTACGATTCCTGGCCTGGTCGGAAACTTTTGAGGCTTCTGGTTAGTTCCGTTAGTTTGGGGACTGGGTGTTTTTATGTCTCACTAAACACCTTTTCTTATACAGACACCACTCTAGCAGAAAAATTCAATAGCGAATACAACGAATAAATGCCTCCCTGTCAGGAAAGGCATTGAACCGAAAAATAGGACCATATCCACATATACTGCCACAGTTCGTACCCACAACCCAGAGTGCCAAAGTGTAGGAAATGTAGCGGAAGGAAAAGAAGAATAAAGAATAAGAATATGAAGAAGACTGTCCCCCTTCCACGCCGGGACAGAAGTCACGATATTCTTAAGAAAAAATGAATAGGTAAACTGAATTATTTTGCAGGATGTCAAGCAGAAATTTAATTTTTCATTTCAATTCTGACAAAAGAACGTCTGTGAATCAAAATCAACGCAATGAAACATCCACAAATGGAATATTCTGGATCCTGGCATCTATAAATCAAATCGCCGGACTGAGTGGCTCAGACGGTTGAGTCGCTGGCCTTCTGACCGCAACTTGGCGGGTTCGATCCTGGCTCAGTCCGGTCGTATTTGAAGGTGCTCAAATACGTCAGCCTCGTGTCGGTAGATTTACTGGCACGTAAAAGAACTCCCGCGGGACAAAATTCCGGCACCTCGGCGTCTCTGAAAACCGAAATAGTAGTTAGTGGGACGTAAAGCCAATAACATTATTATTAGTATTAATCAAATCGGTAGGATTTTGTACGTACGGTGACGCGAGCCTAAAGATTTTGAACAATTGACCTGCCTCGGTAAAATGCATTCTCAGCAGCAGAAACAACACGACATTTGCATTTAATACACCAAATCAAGTTAACTAATTATCTACTTGCGTTGCCGTTCCAGTTCGTAACTGGTGCGATGGATAAAATGTTCAACACATTCTGTTATACTTTCATTAACACATATTGATTTTAGCTCACTTATTACTATCTTTAAAACCGGTTGTATAAACTTTACAAAACTTTTGAAGAGAGTTATTATTAAAAACGAAAATTACAAAAATCTATGTTCTAGACAATTAGCGAAATTTTGCACAAAATATGAATTAATGGAATTTTATTTTATCTTCTTAAACTGAAACTGTAATACGCAATTTGAAACCTTTATAATTCAAAGTATCTTTCTCTGTGCTTGACATTTGATTTATCGAGTTTTGAATCTATTACTGTTATCATCATGTTGAAGGTATAACTATGTCCGCATGCTTTCTATCTCTTTCTAGGTGCTCGCTCTGACGTATGTGAAATACATTTACAAAAATGCCCTTCACCATCCTTTCCAAGATGCTCACATGCTGCCTAAAATCGGATTTCTAGCCCACGTGTGGGCTCGGAACTTTTATGCAAAGGTCGATTAGCCTCTGAGAGCTCTCTTTAGGTCATCATCCAGGTGCGACCTGAGAATACCTGAGTTATGGTATAAATACTAACAGTATTTTCCTTCTCAGTTTGCAAACATAAGACTGTCTGTAACAATATGTAACAATGCTTTACTAAATATGAGTGAGTTGTCGATACTATAATGCATATAACGTGATAGAGGTGTGATTAACAACATTATTGTAAGTCTACATCCTTCGTTTTCTTCAGCTGACGTTGTGAAAGAATTCCTTGACTTTTACACTGATAGAATCTTAAATTAAATTTTCTTCACGGAGAGTAACTTTGTGAGTATTGCTGCGGTGTCGTTATTTCAGCCTTCAAATTACTTTGGTAATGTTCGTTTAACTTGCTTGTTGGGTTTGCATATGTTTCGGCTTGTGTTACCGTATGGCACGGTTAATGGTGATTCGTCTTTCGGTTGAAGAAGTTAAGCCTTGAGAAGATTATTTTTACAAGTTGTTTTATGTCGCACTAAACTCGTGTCCTAATCCCGAGGTAGAGCAGCTCTTTTCAGGCGCACCCCCAATGGAGGAGATCTACATGTACCATTTCAACCACATACCAGCCCTCCTGCCATTCTTAAATGTCTGGCTGTACCGGGAACCGAACCCTGGCCCCCGAGGACGACAGCTAATCACACACACTAAGCGTTACGCTACGGAGGTGGACTACGTTTCACTGACACAGACAGATCTTATGGCGACAATGCGATAGGAATTGGCTAGGAATAGAAAGGAAGAGGCTGTGGCCTTAATTAAGGTACAGGCCCAGCATTTACCTGGTGTGAAAATAGGAAACCACGGAAAACCATCTGCAGGGCTGTCTACAATGGAGGTTTGAATACGCTATCTCCCAAATGCAAGCCCAAGATCACAGCTGCATGCCCCGAACCGCACGGCCAACACGCACGGTGGCTTGAGCAGAAACCTTCCTTTAATGGAATGGGGTAGGTTGTGTTCCGACACCTGGTTTCACACTCTCCGTATCGTCACCATCATCTCACTCCCACACCCACAGGTCGCCCATTGGCGTCAAGTAAACACACCTGCACCACGCGAGCCGATCTGCTCTCGGACACTCAAGGCACTAAAAGCCATAATCCAAAAGAATACCTGCTCTTTACAACAACTGCAAATATAAAAATTATTAGGACGAGTCGTTATAAATAGCCCACTGAGACGTGAATGAAATGATGCGCCAACATTGGTTGTCTGGCGCGTTTAACTCCGCCCATATGATGTAAGGTAACCTGCAACCAAAAGGAAAAAAGTATGTATTTGGTATTTTATGTTCTTTGCATTTAGTATTTTATCAGCTCTTATGCAGATAAGAACCGTGTGGATACCCACAACAAATATGATACCCATAGGTTCAATATCTTCTGTAAAGAGTGTACTTGCGAGGAAATTTTATAATCCCATGCGCTTATTCTTATTTTGAGCGACTGTATGTACGTACGTCCTTCATATTGTATGTTATTTTGAGCTTGCTCTTGCGAGTCTTCCGTCTGTCAAGATTTGCATTTTTCTTTTCAATTTTTTTTATTCAGTGCACTTTTCAAGGAGTACTTCGTACTATGAATAATGGTTGTATGCCTCACTGTTACTGAAGTTATCCATTAGACCACTTCTAAAATTTACATGTATGAATAAATGAGTTAGCGCATATCTATCCTCGTGCTGTTATGTGTGGGACTCAAGTTAGCTGTGCTTAGGACCCTCGAGACATGTAACAAATGACTACTCTGATAAACCAACTAACAGAGACGTGGCATGGAAGACAAGCTGGCTAAAATACTGTTCAAAACCTGACTGGACTGCACGAGACTGGGCATTAGGATCCCTCGCTGAAGAAAAATATTCTGGGAAAGATGTACATGTGACGTTACCAATACAATAAAAATATGCAATAATGAGTTTTGTTCTTAATAATATCGGCGAACTCATTCGGTTCAGAAATAATATTTTACCGATTTATTCATTATATTTTTCGAACATGAAAAGTTCTTTGGAATTAACGATATCCTGAATCATTACTTTTTGTATGCTTGATGTTGCCAAGGCTAAAAATAGGTCTTGTGTCATTGTACTTCTCAGGAATGTTATCACTCTTTTTAGCGTCGAGGGAGTAGCATTAAATATTTTGAGAATTGAGGCCACTTCTGTAAATAATTACTGATTCCTGTATCCAATATTATTTTGTACGTTTTTTTTTTTTTTTGCTAGTTGCTTTACGTCGCACCGACACAGATAGGTCTTATGGCGACGATGGGACAGGGAAGGGCTAGGAGTGGGAAGGAAGCGGCCGTGGCCTTAATTATGGTACAGCCCCAGCATGTGCCTGGTGTGAAAATGGGAAACCACGGAAAACCATTTTCAGGGCTGCCGACAGTGGGGTTCGAACCTACTGTCTCCCGAATACTGGACACTGGCCGCACTTAAGCGACTGCAGCTACCGAGCTCGGTTTTGTACGTTTTCATATGTCCTGAAACTTTTCGGAGTTCTTTCCTCTGCATTCTGTAAGAGGAATAATATTGTGTTTGACACAGCTTTGAGAACAGGACACCACACCACGGAAAAGTCAGGTATTCCTCCCTACGTCGTATAAATTCGTCCGCCACCTGGGCTGCGCTGAATGCAGCCCAAGTCTGTCACATTCAGAAATCTTGTCCTTCTCCACCACTGCTATTAAAGGGTCGTGTGGTGGAGTACGGTCCGCCCCGTATACCAGTTCGACAAAACTATCTATCGGCAGTGCGCTACGCATAGATTGACGAAAACAACTACCAGGCTTGAAGCCCCGGCCAAAACAAAAATAAGCCTCGGTGGGTTCAGCGACTCCAGAAATAGCTGTAATAAGCTTAGGAAAGTTTCAATAATAATAATAATAATAATAATAATAATAATAATAATAATAATAATAATAATAATAATAATAATAATAATAATGAATGAATGAATACCAGAACAGGATAAATAAGATTCAAAGTCACAGTTGGACTGAGATGGCAACATCAATACAACAAGCAGCGGAACAAACAATCCTACGAAGTAAAAAGAAGAAACATCCGTGGTGGAATGAAGTTTGCGAAGAAGCACTACAAAGAAGGGCTCAGACATGGAAGAAATGGAACTCAACTAAGAAACCAGAAGACTGGGAATCATTCAAAGCACAAAGGAAAACAACAGCTAAAACCATAAGAGGTGAACGAAAACATTATGACACACAGCAACTAAAGAAACTAGAAGAAGATTTCGTGAAAAACAATACACGTAATTTCTACCAGACATTCAGGAGGAACTTAACAAGATACAAACCGCCAACCCTATGCTTCAAAGATGACGAAGGAGTTCTAATCACTGGAAATGAACAGAATTGCCAACACCTTGCAAATTATTTCCAGAAACTACTGAACTGTAAAAAACCTGAGGAAACTCTAATGTTTGAGAAACCCAAGAACCAGACACCGGACTCAGAACCACCTAATAAAGAAGAAATCAGGGGAATAATAACAGGACTGAAGAACAATAAGACGTCAGGTGAAGATTCAATAGTTGCAGAGTTATTGAAATATGCCGGAGAACACTTAGTGACTCAGCTAGAAGCACTGTTTGAGGAGATTTGGCAAACGGAGAGCATCCCAAAGGAATGGAAGACATCATTAATACACCCGCTGCACAAAAAAGGAGGCAGAACAAACGTTAACAATTACAGAGGAATATCATTGCCACCAGTTGCCTCTAAAATTCTATCCAATGCACTACAAAACAGGACTGAAGGGATAATAGAAAAAGAACTTGGTGAATACCAGGCAGGATTCCGGAAAGGGAGATCATGCAGCGAGCAAATTTTCAACCTAATCTCCATAATACAACTACGTGCACTCACAGCCAAAAATCTAGTGATTATATTTGTGGATTTTAAGAAAGCCTATGATTCAGTCGACAGAGCAACCTTGATAAGCACGTTAGAAGAGTTTGGGATAGATAAAAAAACTAGAAATTTAATCAAAGAAACCATCACTGACACTACATCACAGGTTAAGTTTATGGGTATGTTGTCGAAACCATTCAAGACCGAAACAGGTGTCCGACAAGGGGACGGGATGTCACCACTTCTGTTTAATGTTATACTTGAAAAAGTGGTCAGAGAGTGGAGGAAGAGACTGATGGAATTAGGGGTGAAAAATGGAATATCACTGGGAATATCTGGAGTCAAAATTGACTGTCTAGCATTCGCAGATGATATGGCAATACTGGCAGAAGACACTGAAACAGCCAAGGTACAAATTGAAACACTTTAAGAGACTGCTGTAAAGACGGGACTTCAGATATCCTTCGAAAAGACGGAACTAATGATTCAGGACAAAAAGGATCCGACACAAAGTATTGTCACCAAATATGGAACAATTAAAAGAGTACAGAAGTTTAAATATCTAGGGGAATGGATAACCCCAACAGGACTACCAGGAATAGCATTACAGGAAAGGGCAAGAAAGATGGAAGCAGCATACCAGTTATGTCGAAGTGTCTACAATAAAAAATCAGTTTCATTCACTGCAAAAATCAGACATTACAACACTGTCATCAAACCAGAAAGTCTATATGCGATCGAATGTATTCCACTGAACAGGAAGGGCTTACTAGAAAACATTGAAAAGACAGAAAGGAAGATCCTGAGGAAGATACTAGGGCCCAGGAAAGTGGGTCAAGAATTTAGACTGCGACCAAATGAGGAACTATACAAAAGGACCGAAAAAATCACAACATCCTTCAAGAAGAGAAGACTCTGCTTCTACGGACACATTAAAAGAATGCCACCAGAGAGAACAGCCAAGCGAATTCTGGAATACATGGAGAACAGGAAGACACAAACTAGCTGGCTTAAAGGGGTCAAGGAGGATATGGAGGAAAATAATATATCACAGCAGGCAGTATACAACAGACAGGAATACAGAAAAATCATCAACAAAATTAAGGGATTCAAAGATCAAAGTAGAAAAAACGGACCAGCAACAACTGGTCACGAGAACGTAAAGAAGCCCACTCCGAAAGGATGAAGAAGTACTGGGCCGATCGAAAGAGGAAGAACCGTAAATGAATTATACTTAACGTGGTCCATAGTAGACCTATTCGAAAACAAGAATAATAATAATAATAATAATAATGATAATGATAATAATTTCACATCTTACAAAGGATTTTGGAGACGCCAAGGAGGTGGTTTTCTTCCCTCAGGAGTTCTTTTATATGCTGGTAAAACTACTGACTTGAGGGTGACGCATTTAACCACTTCCAGATTGCATCGGGTGGTGCCGGGATCGGACCCACCGATTTCAGTTTGGAAGGTCAGCGCTTCAACACCTGAGCTACTCAGCTTGGCGTGTATATTTGACCGAAACGTATTTCATCTTCTTATCACTTTTATTACACTTGTAAGCCTTCTTCCCTTTCCTTTTGCTAATGTTCCCCACATCCTGAAGGTCGTGTGTGTCATCTGCGTTTCACATGTGAACTTGGCTCATTTTTACGACCGAACGCCCGTCTTGACCCAAGCATTATGGGGAGGTACTTAGACATATGCGATTGTGAGTGTCTGTGGCAGTTCACAATATAGTGTATTGAGTGTCAGTGAACAGAAATGTAGGAGGAGAAGCACTCAGTCCTCAAGGTAGAGAAATTTGCCGTATACAGCCAAGTTTCTTGGTCAGGGACGCGATGAACCGAGGGCCACTATCCCGACATTCATTTAAAGAGGCAGACCTTTATACTGGAAAGTATAGTTTACAATTTTCCTGCCTTGAAATGCTCTATGTAAATTTACTGTGCATGTAGAAAATTATGTAAGTCTTATCAAGAAAATTTTCAAAATATTCAGGAAGATCTATACACGTAGACTTCATTTGATTTTCTTTGAACGCACCCCATGTACTGTTACTAATAACGAAACACAGCCATAAAATGTTAATATAATTATTAACAGTGTTTCAACTGCTGATAAATCTATAAACAGTTCGGATGGAATATTCTCAAAGAAGCAGATATCTGGAGTATTAACTTTTGCGGATTAGAACGGAGAAGTACTACGACATCGATGAGACTGAATCCTGTTTTACATCACTTTCTTGGAGTTAAAATATATTGTATATTATATGCAGTGATGTTACTTACGAGAAACACTGTACACATGTATTAATTTTCAATCGATTTCCAAATCAGTCGTGCTTTCAGTAGGCTAGTTGAAAGCTGGTTATTGTCAACATGCAAAGCGACTTTTCTCTCGTGTGTTCTGTACTCCTGAGAGAATACCGAAGCCATTAAAATGCTTACGCGTCTCAGCGCAAGCTTTGTTAAGCGTGAAGTAGAGAAAAGTCAGAAAAGAAAGTATGAAGCATTTGAATGTAGATATATTCTAAAGAGTTATTTAGGTTCCCATACAGCAGAAATTCTGTGTTATTATATATAGGAAATAATACTGTTAACATCATTTGCAAATATGTAACAAAAGTTAAAAAAGTTACTCTCCATGAAAAGCCTTTCTGTTTAAACACAATAGATGACTAATTATGATTTAAGATTGTGATCTGAAAATACATTTCAAATACTTCACTGATTTTTAAGTTCGTTAAGTTCTATAAAAAGTAATTTTTTGTTCGTTATTGGTGAGCAAAAGTGCGGGACGCAGTCCAGCAGTTTGTTCCTATTCAGTGATCAGCTGGTACTCTGTCTCAAACAACACATAGTGGTTATAAACTTGAATCTTTTCTGTCATACTTTGTCCATAAATAATTTTCCTTTCTTGAAAAGTCGTGATGGGATGCGAGGAAATGCATTGCATTTTGAAAACACTTTCAAAACGATGATTGAAATCAGGTACCGTTATGAGTTATATATGTTGAAGTGAAGTTAACACGGTAAGAAATACTTCATTTGTCAATCCATAAAGCCAATCTATATGGCTCCGATGGTAGAGTAGATGGCCATCTGAGCCCAAGTTGCGGTTTCGATCCCGGTTCAATCCTGCGTATTTCAAGGTACTCAAATACGTCAGTCTCGCGTCGGTAGATTTACCGTCAATTGAAAGAACTGCGGGATATGCTAGTTAGCAGTTCTGGATGCAGTTCTCGGGATCTTCTCTCCTCCATGATTTTACTTCTGCTATTGATAATATGAAATGGCGTATGGCTTTTAGTGCCGGGAGTGTCCGAGGAGAATTTAGGCTCTCCAGATGCAGGTTTTCCATTGGACGCCCGTAGGTAGCCTGTGCGTGGTGATTAAGATGAAATGATGATGAAGACAACACATACACCGAGTCCCCAAGCCAGCGAAATTAAACAATTATGGTTAATAATCCCGACCCTACCGGAAATCGAACCCGGGCCCCTGTGACCAAAGGCCAGCACGCTAACCATTTAGCCATGGAGCCGGACTCTGCTATTGATATTCAGTGCTCTCCATGAACTCATGGACGAGCATGATGAGTATCACGCTATGAAATTCTATATACGTAAAATGTGTAACCACAGCACGCTGTTCTGCTGGGGAACCTATTGTGGTGAGCGCTCGGTTTCGGCACAGTGTATTTCAGCCTGCGTTCTAACTCGTTCAACCACCACCATGTGTGGACTACAGACCTTAACGTTTACACAAACTCGTACTTGCTCTCGTTTGCTGAATCACTGTTTCACGGAGTAGGACGTGTCGCTTTCCTTTGTGGAGCTGTCTAATATCTTAAGTATTGACTGCCTGGAGTTTTGGCATTCGCTATCACAAAGTGTAACTGAAAGCATTTCCCTGAACATTTCGTATTTGTTCTAGAAACGATTCCTGCAAGATTGTTCACCAACGACCACGTGTTTCTCTAACTAACCTGTTCTAAGGGGTTGGAGATTCTACTGTACATATTTTCGTGGAAGTAAATAATTTCGTTTTACTTCCGATTGACTTATAGCAAACCTCGGAGAGAGAAGTACAATTGAACCGGACGGTGAAGAAACATCTAGGCCATTTTTGTTTCTCCACTTCGATACATTAAACCGGCCAAATTGCAGCTTGCTGTGGTAGGAGGGTCGATGTCCACATGTTTTTAATATGGAAAACACAAGGAAGCGTCACTCCATTCTGAGGAGTCGGGAACTAATTTGATAGAGAATTCTGATACTTGCAGATATCGATTACTAAAGAGAATATGGTTGATGTGGTTGACTGATGTGGAGTTATGAATGTGCTAAGATATGGTGTTGTTTGGCTATTTAATTCAGCTCAAAACAGTTCCTAAGTTCATTTTTATCAAGGAGTAAACAGTACTCATATGTGATTTAGGAACTATTTAGTCTAATCAAGTGATTGATGAGTAAATATCCTCTTAAAACAAAGGAGTAACGTACTATCATATGATTAGTACATTTAACAAATTAAAGACACGGGTTTGTTGCTTGAAACGTACAAGCGACTGGTAAAAAGGAATTAAGGTCAGTTCCTTCAGAGAGTTATTTCTAAAAACGTTTTCCTCAATGCTTCATTAAAAGCTCTTGATCATCTTGACAGAGGAAGTTATTTGACGTGGACAAAACAAGGAAGACAAAAAGGATGTAACCTAGCAGAAATGTAACTTTTCCTTTTCCCGAAAAGTGATATAAATGACCTAATTCCTTTCTACTTTGATCGGTTCAATAATAATAATAATAATAATAATAATAATAATAATAATAATAATAATAATAATAATAATAATAATAATAATAATAATAATAATAAAATAACCCGTAATTAATGAGGTTTTGATTGTGAACAGAATAGCTTGTTCTAAAAATTAATGTGATGTTACTGTTAATTGTGTTAAAATAACGGCAGTTATAGTGTATTACCTTTTGCACGAAGGAGAAATGCCATCAACTGTGTTCAATGATTGTAATTTTTGAAGAATTCACTATAACATTTAATGCACCATTTTTAATGGGGTGCAATAAACAGATTAAATTATGACATAAGTTCCAGTGTAGGATTTTCATTTATATCTTTCCAACATTTCTTTGTGCACTGGAAAGTATGTTTTATGTAATCAATTTGTCTTAATGTCTGTATATTATATCAATATTTACAATTGTGTTCAGGAAATAATGATATGATTAAAGATCTGAAATCACAGATGAGGAATTTTGCAGATGATGTTATACTGTATAGATTCATAAATAAATGACAGGATTGTCAGCAACTTCAAAAAGACCCCGACACTGTTGTACGATGGGCAGCAGAAAATTGTATGATGGTAAGTGGGATAAAATGTCAGGTTTCAACGAGAGGTAAAGTCCTCTTAGTTCTAATTACTGTGTTGATAGGGTAAATGTTTGTTACTAGTTTCACGTCACACTAACATATCGAAGGAATTTTTTGGTGACCCAAGGATGGGAAAAAGCTAATATTGGGAAGATAATGGCCGTGGCCGTAATTAATATACAGCCCCAGCATTTTCTTGGTGTGAAAATGGAAAAACACGATAAGCTATCCTAAGGGATGCCGATGGTAAGATTAGAACCCTGCATCTCTCGAATGCAAGCTCACATCTTCGCACCCCTAACCACGAGATCAAATCGCTCGGTAATGTACCCACAGGGATCATTGTAACTAGTTAGGTGTTAATATAAGTAAAGCACTTCATTGGGCTAATCACATCAACGGTGTTGTAAATAAAGGTTACAGATCTCTTCTTATGATTATGAGAGTATTTAGGGGTAATAGTAAGGATATAAATGAGTGGTCGTATAAGTCCCCGGTAAGACCTAAATTAGAGTATGGGTGCTATAAAAGGGACTCACACTATGATTACTTGCTACGACAACAGAAAATGATCCAAACGAAAAGATCACGATTTGTCCTGGGTGATTTCCGACCAAAGAGTAGTATTAAGAAAATGTAAATTTCGGTCTGGGAGTACGGAGACGAGCTGCTAAACTGAGCGGGATATTTCCAGCTGTTAGTGCAGAAATGACGTGGAATGACATGAGTATAGGCGCATAACCTTGAGTGGAAACTTTAAAGATAGGAAAGACCATAATATGAAGATAAAGTTGAAAATGAAGAGGAAACATTTTTGCAAATCTATATATATATATAGAATAACTGACTGATTCATCACCGCCGAGCCAAAACCACTGGACATAAAGAAATGAAATTTTGGAGATATATTCATATTACAACGTCGGTGCTCCTTAGGGGAAGATTTTCGGTTATTCCGTCACTAAGGGGGTGAAAAGGGGGTTGAATTTTAAAACGTATGTATCTATATCTCGAAAACTGAGCAGTTCAAAGACATAAAATATGTATCTGGAATCTGTTTTTAAATTAAAGAAACACGTATTTTTGTTTCCGGAAAATCCTGCTAAGGGGTGAAGAAAGGTGGGTTGAATACCTTTCATGTGGATACTTATATGTCAAAAATTGAAGATGTTACATTCTTGAGATTTGGTATTTGAAATCTGCTTTAGAAATAAAGAGACACGTTTTTTTGAAAATCTACGCAATGGGTGGTGAACAGGAGTGAAAAATCGGGCGAATTCTTAAAATGAGTGTATCTCAAAAGTATCCATGTTATAGACGTGAAATATGGTATTTGGAATCTCCTGAAGAAGTACAGGAGCACGCATAATTTGTTTTCTGAAAATCCAATTCAGGGGAATCTTTAAAGGGGGTAATTTTTTAAAATGAGCGTATGTACAGTATATATATATAAAACTTAACACGTTCCAGAGGCGAGATATGGTGTCTTTAATCTCTTTTAAAAATAAAAGTAACATGTATTTGTTTGTTTTTGAAAAGCTTCCGATGGGGGGGGGGGGCAAATGAAAAAGAGGTTGAATACTTTTTACGTGGGAACTTATATCTAAAAAATTGAACATTTTACACACATGAAAATTGGTATTTGGAATTGCCTTTAAAAATAAAGAAACACGTATTTGTCTGTTTTTGGAAAATCTACTTAAGGGATGGCGAACAGGAGTGACAAAAGAAGTGATTTTTTAAAATGAGTATATCTCATAAACTTAACACGTTATAGAGGTAAAAAGTGTTATTTGGAACCTCGTGTAAGAGTAAAAGGACACGCATAATTTGTTTTCTGAAAAACTACTTAAGGGGAAGTGCTAAAGGGGATATATTTTTAAAGGGATCATGTATACAGTATATATCAAAAACTTTACACGTTACAGACGTGAATATTGGTATTTTTAATCTCGTTTAAAAATAAAAGTAACAACTAATAGTTTGTTTTCGGAAAAATATACTTATTGGGGTGGGGGTGTATATGGGACTGAAAAAGTTGGTGTATGATTTTTATGTGGATACTTATATCTCAAAATCTGAGGATGTTACAGACGTGATAACTGACATTTGGAATATCCTTTCAAAATAAACACGAAATTTTTGTATTCGAAAAATCCACTTAAGGGGATGGGGTAGGTGAAGAGAAGTGAACATAGTTGAATTCCTTTACTGGGAATACTTATAAATCAAATACTGAAGATGTTACAGACGTAAGAATTGTTATTTGGAATCTCCTTTTAAAGTAAGGAGGCACGTATTTTTTGTTTTCGGAAAAATCCTCTTAAGGGGGATATAAAATGAGAAAGCGGTTGAACACCTTTTTGAGGATACTCATATTTCAAAAATGAAGACGTTATAATCATGAAAATATTTGTTTGAAATCTCCTCTAAACACGTACATATTTTGTTTTTGTTTTAGGAAAACGTACCTAAGGGAGTGTGTGGGGGGAATGAACAGGACTGACGAACGGGGTGTTTATGGAATGAGTATATCCCTAAAGCGTAACGTATTACAGACGTGAAAAATTGTATTTTTAATCTCTTTTAAATATAAAGTAACGCATACTTTTTGTTTTCGGAAAAATCACTTCAGGGGGGTGTTAAAAAGGACTGAAGTTGGGGTTGAATTATTTTTATTATGATACTGGTATTTGAAAATCTGAAGATATTACAAACGTGAAAATTGGTATTCGGAATCTCCTTTAAAAATAAAGAAACATGCATTCCTTTGTTTTCGGAAAATCAAATTATGGGTGGGTAAATGAATTGAAAAATTTAATTCCTTGTATAGGATACTTATATCACAAAAATTAAGTATGTTAGAGATGCGAAAATTGGTATTTAGAGTATCCTTTAAAAATAAGGAATCACGCATTTTTTGGGGTGAGGGAATCATCTTAACGGGGGTGTAAAAGGAGTTGAATTATTTTTATGAGGATGCAAATATGAAGTGGACTTAAAACAATACAAGGGGTTTTGACTGGGTGGGTGAGGAATGATGACAAAAAATACGCTTATATGAAACTGTTTGAATTACGAAGTCAAAATGTCAAATGATATCCTGGGAGTTAAATAACGGAAGGATTGAAGGAAATGTAACCCGTCAGAGAGTTGAATGGGGGTAAGATCCGAAAAAAGAGTACTAATTCCTTCCTCCGAAACTGTTTAATGTACGATGACAAAATTCCAAATAGCGGTGTATATTTTAAATACTAGGTGTGAAATAGAAAATATGTTTAAACGTTCCACCGCTAAAGTGTAAAATGAGGTTAGCTCCGAAAACTAAATTATTTATCCCTCCAAAACCATTTGGCGTACAAAGTTCCTTAATGTCCTAGGTTTAAAATACCTTATAATTCAAAACATTTGAGTGGTTCTCAGAAACACCATACCTATTCTTCCGAAACCGTTTCAGGCACGAACATAACTTTGTTTTGTGGAAAGGGGTCTTCTATATCACAAATGTCAATAAATATTGCAAAACAATTACCTCCATTACTACTCGACATAAAAAATCAAAAAATAACAGGATGGTCGCTTTTACGTCCTAGATGTTATATCAGATATGGTTTAAAACATTCAAATTCTTCCGTACGAGGTTCAAATGAGTGGTAGATTATAAAATAAATAAGCATTCCCCAAAACCGTTTGACGTACTGAACTCGAGTGATGGGGATCGTAATTCAATCATTATTTGATATCCGAAGGAGAATATGGTAGGCGTACTGAAATGAAGAAAATTGGTTGACAATATTCAGACCTAAGTAATCTGGAAATACGGGCTGGCCGCGTGACATAGTGGAGCCGTGAGGATTAGCCTGTTACAATGGCTAGAGTGCTGTTCTCGGGAGGGGGCCTATTAATTTACCGATCAGAAGATACGGATGTACACAAATACGTTTCGTACAGGAAGAGAAAGACGAGCCAGGAACAATGAAATAGTTGCAACATTAGCGCTGCAAAGATGTATTTGTGTCAGGCAGAAGCTTTCCGTGATGTCACGTATTCTCGGAATTGGAGAATGGGAATAACCAGAGCCCCAGGGGCATGTGTTGTCAAGTTGTTACAAAGGAAAATTCAAATGAACCGATTGCTCTAGACCAATCACAAAATTAATTTGGACAGCCAGGAATACCATCTTGAAAGATATGAAATAAAGTGTCAATTATTTACAAAAGTAATCACTAATCAATTATTGCAATTATATGAATCAAATTAAGGAAATTTTTAGATGTCATGCATAGAATAATAATAAATAATAAGCTTCAAATTAAATAAACTGAAGACTGAATTTCCTGGAAACAGGACATCTCAAATGCTATTGGCCGAAAGATGACCACAACGTGAGAGACGCTACGAAACCCGCGAAAAATGTGGAGCGATATCTGTTAATATCTCCGAAATCTGCGATCGTTAGGAGATCATACTAAACCAGGTGTATGTTTCAGATGAGGGGATTAATTTGGTATCAATTATAACTTCCAGTTCGGACTGCAAGTGCCGATTTGAGAAATCCACTCCCCTCTCCAAGGCATTACGTCAGCTAATCAACCAGTAAGGTCCTCCACCAATAAATACAAGTGGAAGGAACACTCATTAACTCATTTTTACGGACGACCGCATGTACTTACAACCGCACTTACGTACTGTACTCGGAGCTCGGGCGAAGTGACGTGTTACTCTAAATCAGGTCGTTGTGTTCCAGTCACCCGTGGGACGAGTAGAGTTAGATCACGCCAGACCATGCTACGGTCTGAACCTACGAGTTGTGTATTGTGAATTCAAGTAAAGATGTAATAATAGCAAGGAGTGATAAAATATCTTCTTTTAAAGTAACAGTGAAAGTAGGTGTACTAAACTGCGTGACGGACAGTAAATGGAAATCTTGCTGAATAATTGAGCCTGTACTGTAGGTAGCTGAAATAAAGCTGCCGTCATAATGAACACCTCAAGAGGGCGACTTGATATTAATTCGGACGTGCCGTGTCGGGGACCGTAAAGCGCGCCGGGCGATTTAATCGACACTCCGTCGTTTTGTGTCCAGTCCTTTGTGCGGGAAAAGGGACGAATATAAAACAGTGTACATAGATAAAATTGGGTCTATGGTACCGTAGTGGTATTATATGGTAAAATTTAATTTCAGTTTGTCAGTGTTAATATGTTAAAATATTAAATCAGTGCCATAATTATCAAATCAGTGTTATAATGGCGGAACGCCGTGGAATAAGATATGAAGGGGAAATGAAACCAGCCATTATGGAAGTGTAAGCCGGCGTAGGGCTAAATGGGCCTCTCGTCCGCAGGGCCTGCCAAGGATTTCAACTACAGATGAGTACTGATATGTAAATTTATTTAGGGATGTTACCATGACTGGGAAGGGAAACAGTTTTAATTTTGACTTCATTACTTCATGCAACACAATGGATCGCTTCCCGAGCCCATTCTAAATTTAGTATATACGGACGGAATTAAATTCTAGTATCGTGAATTTTGGGTCAAATAATGTATTTAATTTGTTGAACATATGTTTCCTTAGGTATAGGTTAGTGATTTAAGTCGTGCATGGATAATAATATTAATCTATTCGAGTTTTTTCTCGACATTTGATTTTGTGTTTAATGTTCAAACTGACCCAGAGTTTGCTTTTTATGTCAGTCAGTTGACGACAATTTTTATTATAATGTTATCGAAAATCCAGCCACGCAAGATGCCAGCGTTTTCCGTTGTGTTTAATCTTTTATTAATGTTGACAAAATTTTGTAGGGAATGTCACGAACTAATAATAATAATAATTCATGAGATATCGTCCTTCATATGAACAGTGAGTAACATAAAGTTTTGAACGGATAAAATGTTAACATAATCAGGAATCGTTGATGACAGAATAGTCTTTTTACTCGGAATTAAAAATATGTTATAGTTAAAATTTGTGAATTAATAATTATGAGTAATATTACCGGTGCTAATAAACCTTAAATGCTAATAAACGTGTTGTTTAAATTACGGTCCAATATTTTATAAATAAATGTCAGATATTTAATTTGCAAGTATTAGCCGGACCACGTAGGACTAATAACTACGTGATCATGAATATAGAATTTCGGCGAATATAATTTCAGACTGTTGCGGTTATTTGTAGAGAACGACCTCAGAAATAAATCAGATATGAAGAGAGATGTTGTAAAGATCATGCAGTCAGAATATAAATATGTCGTACGATGTCGTCGATGAGAAATAAGTCAGTTGAAAACTCTGTGATTAATAATTGAATATAATTATGTTGAGAAATGAAGAGAGATAAATTTGGTATGGGGACACTTACCGTATAATGAAGCTGTGTTGAAAGATAATGTGATACGAAGAAATGTATGAAATTATGGATATGCACAGGGAAATGAGTTTACAAATACGGGAAATGTAACAGAGTAAAACTGAATTACGTAGAGGGCAGGATTCGAACCCGTAATTGTACGTACGAAATAAATGGACTGCGCAGATAGTCGTTTGAAAGACTACGGACTCAAAGATGAAAAGAGGTTAAGATTCCACATAAATGATCGTATGGTGTGATGGTTAAGAATGACGAGTGCTGATAATCATGACAATAAGCATAATAATAATAATAAAAATAAGTATTGCAGATCTAAAGTTGGACCGTGTTAAATGAAGGGACGATGATAAATGTCTTAAAGAGTAATATAACTAATGATGCGAAACCGATAATAATAATAAAAACGTTAGGACGGTGATAAATTGTAGTGATCAAAATAACAATTATTATTATTATCAAAATAATAATAAGAAATTTTTATTGATCTTTGAATTATTGAAACGCGACCGGTATATTGAGATGTCTGGGGACGTGACCAACTCATAACCTTAATAATAATAATAATAATAATAATAATAATAATAATAATAATAATAATAATAATAATAATAATAATAATAATAATAATAATAATAATGATAATAATAAAAATAATAATAATAATAATAATAATAATAATAATAATAATAATAATAATAATAATAATAATGTATGACCGGAACAAGTTAGATCTGCAATATTTATTTTTATTATTATTATGCTTATTGTCATGATTATCAGCACTCGTCATTCTTAACCATCACACCATACGATCATTTATGTGGAATCTTAACCTCTTTTCATCTTTGAGTCCGTAGTCTTTCAAAGGACTATCTGCGTAGTCCATTTATTTCGTACGTACTATTACGAGTTCGAATCCTGCCCTCTACGTAATTTAATTTTACTCTGTTACATTGCCCGCGTAACTTCATTCGTATGATCACGCTAAATAGACGCAAATGATAATTTCGTGGATGAATGATAAAATAATAATAAATTAAATTATTGACGGTGATAACCCTCTGCGTAATAATTTGGACGGAGATGATAATCATATGGTTTCTCGTAACTACCGTAATGCTCGGTTTGTTTATTTTGCATGAGGTGTGTCAGGAGGTTACCGTCCGGTATTCCCACTACACCTCGTGTTATCTTATAGTGACATTGACCTATTAAGACCAGGTGGTCGAACTCGGCAGTAGTTAGATCATGCGTAAATATTTGTAGAGGCGAATTCCAGTTGGCATGGCATCCGCTGGGTAAATGATAACAGTCCGTCCGTGAAATACACCTTCCTTAATCATCGTAAACTACTCAACCCGATTGCCGACATCGGGAATTGTAGATATTGTCGGAGGTACTCAACCTAATTTGAATCGGGAAGCCGACGATAAAATTGATTATCCTCGGGCTCTCGACATAAAGAAGGCTCGTCCTTGTGGACCATCATATCGTAAGGACACTAGTTCGATCCCAACGTGATCAATTAGTGAATCATACCCCGAATTGAATTTGTGTTTCTTTTCCAGGATGGACATCATAAGTATATTATTACCACTTGCGGTGAAGCAAGTGACCTTATTATGTAATGTGTTGTAAAATCATTGTTTTCTTGCTAGTTGTTCTACGTAGCCATTGTTTTCTAAAGTGTATCTAAATTCAGCGCACCGGATGGCGCAATAAACTGCACTTTCTGGCATTTATTTTCAAAGGAAACCATTCTCATAATATTTTTATTTTAGTTAGATATTGTGTCCTTGATAAAAGTTAAATGTCACGTCCTAGTCCTATCATGGAGTCCTTAAATACATGTTTATGATTGAGCGTCCCCCATTTTATATTTTTTGCACGGCCCGTTCATCCCTGTGTTCACTGATGCCTCTATATTTATGATTTTGATGGCTTAAAATATGAACCGACACCCCTGAGATTAATGCTAGTCTGGGACTCAGAGGGTGGATGGGTGCAGTACGAACTGAGGACGGATTTTACTGGCTCAGCTGACAGTGGCCTCTCCAAAATGTAAAACTTTCAACTATAACTTTCATTTTATGGCCGTAGCGGAGCAGGGATACCTTGCTAATATTCATATATAGGAAGAGGGGTTAGAGAATAGAATAATTTATCAAGGGAAATTTTCGATAAATTTCGAAGTTCTTTGAAATCCTTTAAGAAAATACCAGGTAAAGAACTGGTAGGGAATCTGCCATTTGGGGGACAGTCTTAAATGCACATGATTGATTGATTGATTGATTGATTGATTGATTGATTGATTGATTGATTGATTGATTGATTGATTGATTGATTGATTGATTGATTGATTGATTGATTGATTGATTGATAGGAGCATTTGAATAATATCCTCTAAGAGCTTACTGGCCTTAATAATCCCTCGATGAAGAAAGTAAACACTCGAGTCTCACCCATCGCACCTACGAAGAACTTCTCTCTGTTCGGTTATTAATCCGGAGGTGGTTTGGAGCCTTACATAGCACCATCAAAAGTTAAGCTGTTATAATGAAACCCTTATGAAGGTTTGCAGTATATGAATATCTATCTGGTTCAAGAGGTCATGATAAGAGAGAGACACAGTTTTCTTCTTCTTCTTCTTCTTCTTCTTCTCCTTCTTCTTCTTCTTCTTCTTCTCCTACTTCTACTTCTACTACTATATCTACTACTTATTGCTATGATCTACAAAATACTAAATAACATTCCTTGATATGGTTTAGAGAGTTCTGCAGGGAGAATATTTTGTCATATGTTGAAAGTAAATGTTGGCGTGCCGTTGAGCTATACTACGTGACTTTACGAGTGAAACCTAATTTTATCAGTACCTTGCCTGTGGTTCAAGTCTGCTGAGGCGAGCAGTACATTGAAGGACCGAATGTATTATATGGATGTCAGTTTAGCATCGACGTGCCAATTTAGAGATGTAGCCTACATGAACAGATACACATTCCACATCTTGCACGTGGAAGGGTCAAAGCGAAATCGTCCAGTAGCCAATGGGAGTTTCATTGCTGACAAACTTTATCAGGCAATTGTTGACTGAATATAACATTTACGCCATTATTGATTATTCAACGTATAATTTTAAGAATAGAACATATTCGAACAATTCACTTGATGGTGGTTTGGATATTTTATCGTCACTGGAATAACTATGGCAATTCAACAGCGGATAATTTTATCTGAAAATGGGTTTTAACTCGTCATGGAATAGGTCGTCCATTCCTAAATGTTCCTAAGAAATTTCTTTGAACTGTTTGCGTGATTTGAAGATGTGATACAACACTTAAAATGATTCCCTTCATAGCTTTGTTGTTTGACCTTTGCCGACGACTTGGTCTTAATGGCAGATTGTTCTGAAAGCCTGCAGTTTAATATGTTGGAAGGTGAACATGAATGCAATACATCTTTCCAAGAATAAAGCGATGTCGATAGGGAATAAACCTAAGAGAAATGGATGTCCGGTTGGGAAGTAAGCGAAATGGAATCAAAGTGCAGCAAATCTCACGCAGTTTAGTCGCTGTTGCGATCAACAATATCAACGAAATTATATTTATCAGCGGTATGCTTTCAGACATACTTTGCTTTGCGGAAATGAATGCAGGGTGTACTCATAATATTTAATTCATAAGTTATAAGTAACATACATGAAAGTAGCGAAAATAGTTGCTGCTACAAAAGATGGGAACAATGGCAGGTGGATGCTCGGAATAAGACGATAAATGTTAAATTAAGAATGAACTCGATTGATGAAGATGTACGCATAAACCAGCGTAGTACACAGGATCTGCAGAAAGGACGATATTATGCCGAACATCAAGCTAACCTCCCTAACAAACCATGGTTGGACAGAACCACATTACATCCTTCATACACATGCGACCCGGACACGGATGTTACGCTGACTATCTCTACCGTTTAAACGTGTTAAACTCTTCTACGTGTGAGTATGACCCTCCGTGTGTCGCAGATTTAAACCACGTTGTATTTGTTTGTTCAAAGTACAGTGCTGCACTAACAGTAATGCTCTCAAAATTGATTAAAATTAGAACTCCACTTCCGACCAGTGTGTCAGTTCTTCCTTCTCCTGCCCACCAGAGAATATGTGATTTTAGCTGAATTTCTCAAAAATAGTGATGTAAATATATAATGTGTGCCTTTTCTCTCTTTTTAGCTCTATAACTTAGTAAAAAATTCGTATTGATTTTCGTCACGTTCAGAAAAAGTGCAAATCATGAATTGTGAGTGTCAGAATATGCATGTAGTGTGTGGTGTGAAGGAGACTGTCTCCAACCAGCGTGGCAGTTCTTCGTTCTCCTGTGAAACAGAGAGTATAAGAGACTTCATCCAATTTTCTCCAACATTCTGTTTTAAATATGTAATTTGTGTCCTTTTACCGCTCTTATTTTATCAGACATTTGTATTGATGTTAGTCATGTCAGAACAAATGTTTTTGAATGTCAGAACATCCAGGGGGTTTGTGGAGTGAAATATACTGCTTCATGTGATATTTTCTGTCTGCCATTTATGTTATATCTTTCCTGTTTCTGTCATATGTATGTATATACACTGACTGACAGAGCAAATGCAACACCAAGAAGGAGTGGTCAGAACTTTATGCCAATTGCAGGGTAGACTGACGTCACTGAGGTATGCTCATGATGTGAAATGCGCCGCTGTGCTGCGCACGTAGCGAACGATAAATGGGACACGGCGTTGGCGAATGGCCCACTTCGTACCGAGATTTCTCAGCCGACAGTCATTGTAGAACGTGTTGTCGTGTGCCACAGGACACGTGTATAGCTAAGAATGCCAGGCCGCCGTCAACGGAGGCATTTCCAGCAGACAGACGACTTTACGAGGGGTATGGTGATCGGGCTGAGAAGGGCAGGTTGGTCGCTTCGTCAAATCGCAGCCGATACCCATAGGGATGTGTCCACGGTGCAGCGTCTGTGGCGAAGAGGGTTGGCGCAGGGACATGTGGCACGTGCGAGGGGTCCAGGCGCAGCCCGAGTGACGTCAGCACGCGAGGATCGGCGCATCCGCCGCCAAGCGGTGGCAGCCCCGCACGCCACGTCAACAGCCATTCTTCAGCATGTGCAAGACACCCTGGCTGTTCCAATATCGACCAGAACAATTTCCCGTCGATTGGTTGAAGGAGGCCTGCACTCCCGGCGCCCACTCAGAAGACTACCATTGACTCCACAGCATAGACGTGCACGCCTGGCATGGTGCCGGGCTAGAGCGACTTGGATGAGGGAATGGCGGAACGTCGTGTTCTCCGATGAGTCACGCTTCTGTTCTGTCAGTGATAGTCACCGCAGACGAGTGTGGCGTCGGCGTGGAGAAAGGTCAAATCCGGCAGTAACTGTGGAGCGCCCTACCGCTAGACAACGCGGCATCATGGTTTGGGGCGCTATTGCGTATGATTCCACGTCACCTCTATTGCGTATTCAAGGCACGTTAAATGCCCACCGCTACGTGCAGCATGTGCTGCGGCCGGGGGCACTCCCGTACCTTCAGGGGCTGCCCAATGCTCTGTTTCAGCAGGATAATGCCCGCCCACACACTGCTCGCATCTCCCAACAGGCTCTACGAGGTGTACAGATGCTTCCGTGGCCAGCGTACTCTCCGGATCTCTCACCAATCGAACACGTGTGGGATCTCATTGGACGCTGTTTGCAAACTCTGCCCCAGCCTCGTACGGACGACCAACTGTGGCAAATGGTTGACAGAGAATGGAGAACCATCCCTCAGGACACCATCCGCACTCTTATTGACTCTGTACCTCGACGTGTTTCTGCGTGCATCGCCGCTCGCGGTGGTCCTACATCCTACTGAGTCGATGCCGTCCGCATTGTGTAACCTGCATATCGGTTTGAAATAAACATCAATTATTCATCCGTGCCGTCTCTGTTTTTTCCCCAACTTTCATCCCTTTCGAACCACTCCTTCTTGGTGTTGCATTTGCTCTGTCAGTCAGTGTATATTATTTTGTGACTTGTGAATTTTTAATGGTTTTCTGGCTGTATGGTTGATGGGACCAAAAGCCAAATAAATTTTAAAAACCGACTTGGCTGAGGGGTCATGCGAGACAAATGGTGGAGGATAGGTTACCCAGGAGAATAATGGCCTCGGACATGGACGGTAAGAGTAGTAGGGGGAGAACAAGGCGACGGTGCACAGACTCGTTTTCTAATGATGTAAAGATGAAAGGTTACAGAACAAGTTACAAAAAGGGGAATGTGGAGGCAATTATCAAATTCAGAGAGGCTTGCAAACTGAACGCTGAAAGGCAAAACAGTGTAAAGTTAAGATGCATGTATGTGTTGCCCCCAAACGACCCTCCACCCAGTCGATGGTCACGAGGTATCCAGGAGTGGTACATTCGTGAAAAACAAACTTTTATTTTTGAGACATTCTTTATTTTACTTGGGGGCATAGGAGGGGAAGAAGGCATTGACGCAAAAGATCAGAACACACAACAGTTTATTTAATAAACAAATATGTGAACATACAGTAATGTGTAACATAAATTCATGACAAAATTCAGTTTCCTTGATGTAAGAAATTGCTGATACTTTTAAAATTTTAAATCAACACTCACGATTTTGACATCAGGGTCCATCCTACTCCACATTCATCTCTCCTGTATAATAGAAATGAACGTCAGAAGTAATACCAGACTGAAATAACAAATAACCCTTAATTAATTTCCAAATAAATGGAATGAAATCAATTACAACTGCAGATAATCTTGACTGCTCATAAAACGTAAATCTGGATATCCATGTTTCCACTTAAGAAATCTTCTGGCATATAAATTAATTATTTACAGTGTCTAAATATAAATTATGCAATTATTCTTGTTAAATTCATAAGATTAATCCCTCCAAGCTAAAAATACATCAGTACACGACAGAAATCCCTATCAAATTAAATTGTAGCTCGCTTTAATCAAACTTGCTGGCAGCTTGCATGAAGCCCTATTTTCCATCACCAGAATCTACGGTTTTTCCATATTAACTAATCAAGAGAAATTTTATTCTTAACAACAATAAACTCCGTTTAATATTCACATCATTGTAGGCCTGTGTCACTATCAATTCAATTCAATCTTGATGGCATCTGTTCCAACCATAATGACCAAGTTTCATTGAACTCCTTTCTCCACACCACTACGTTGACATTGAGGGATTTACATCAGTTTCCAAGTAAAATTTATGCCTTGCAGTCCTTATCCTAACAATTTCCTTAACATTGAGAAAACTACTCATTATAACAATTTATTTATTTATTTATCCACCTGTCACACTATGTAACACGATCTGTCAAAAGCTTTGAGTTACCCGAAACATAATAAATTTTCATCTAAATTCGAAATACCACTCCTTTCACAATCCTCTAAAAACTAAACGATGATTCTAAATATTACGAACAAATATCTAAAGGGCACGTAATACGGTAATTAATAGCAAAAATAAAGTCAAATTCACAGAATAATTCAAAACACCTTTAAATCAGTACAGGTTTATAACACCATAGTGCGTGATCAGGACGTTCCCAACTTTCGTAAGTGAGACCATTCTAATTTAACCACATGATGATTATTATCCTTACCATTAGTTGTAGTTAAAGTAGTAGTAGTGGCAGCAGCAGCAGCAGTAGTAGTAGTAGTAGTAGTAGTAGTAGTAGTAGTAGTAGTAGTAGTAAACAATCAGTTTATTGTTTGAAGAGCTTGATTTCACAAACTATAATTTAATCCTCTCCTTTTCGAATAAATTTATGATCAAATCGGTGGAATGATCACTTAGAAGTTCTACAGAGATTCACACCTTCGACTGCAAGGCAAAACAAACCAAAAAATATTACACAAGGTCGCTATCACCTAATTTACGTCATCACTGAACTCAGCACGATGATTCAGCGCATGAACCTCGCTGCAGGTAATTTAGGGAAGATTGGGTGTAGCTCAGAAAATATTATCGCCCTCTCCACCCACCAAAATAAATGCGAATGGCCTGGCCCAACACGTGAATACAGAATCATATCGACGAATAAAATAATCAACACCACCATGCCGTTCGCCAAATCATAGGGCAAAATTCCATTGTAACCCGACAACCTAGTGAAATAAAGGCACATTACGACACAATAAATCACATCTACAGTCACTCATAGTTAAACACTCCATCATTCTTCCATATTTACCCGTCACGATATTGAAATCTATCGTAATTAAATCTACATCGCCTATAATTTTATCCCTTAAATCATAAAACATTACTCACGAATCTCACTGATTTTCCAGTATCCAGGAATCTCATAGATGGCCGATCTATTAACGAACATACGGATAACATCGTGAAAGGCAGTCTCATCCTCGACCGAAATCCTTTAAATGGCGACTTACCGACGTGATCCTGATTTTCTCTGTAAATGCACAACGTTGTTCAGAACAAGCCACATGAACGAACACAACTCGGTACCACAAAGAAAACAAAAGATAGATTTACTCCAATTCTACCAACAACCAAATATAATGCACTAATTTAATAGAGTTGTAATTTGCTAAAGACAGACAGTGCTACATTCTACAGAAATAAGAAGTATGCTACAAAAGTGTACGTATATTAGTCAGCTTGAGGCCGGTTCGAAATCTCGACTGCTACCTTCCTGGATCCATCCCCTTTAGAGTCTTTGCGGGATGGTAGTTTAGTGGCACATTACTGACGGTGAAGACGGCTTCCTGCTAGTTGCCTCAAGCCTGCTTAGATAAATGATCGTACAGCTTCTCCCTCGGAGCCGTGACAATCCACGTTGAAGTAAAATCTCTTTAAATTGAAACTGTTAACACACATAAGTACGTGTCCGACTACAAGCGAAGTTAAACACACACTTGAAGACGTATACCAAACTTGCACCCTTATTTTTCTTTACCTAAAGGCCTAAGATCCCATTCCTTATCCGAGCTTAAGCATCATGCCGAAACTAAGATTTTTCTGGAAGTATCCTGTCGTAACATTCACGGCAACACACTCGTTGCACTTTACTTGCCTAATCTGTCCGATAGTTTTCGTTGACTGTGGGCCGGTTCGACCAACTACTGGTAAACTGGCTGGCAGCTGCACGGGTTGTAAACTACCTGGGGGTGTAAACCAACTGGTAATTTGGCTTGCGTGCAACCACTTCCGCGCAAGCGATAGGTAGCTACCCGGTGTAAGACAGCGATATCAGCTGTTGGCTGGACTGATTTTCAGTGACTTTTTGCTTTCAATTGAGATGCTATCTATCGTTAGATGAATGAATCTCATTTCGATTGTTTTATTTTCCTGTGCTAGCTTCTGCTGACTATCATCACAAAGCCTGATAAGGGGAGTGTTAAGAGTTATGATTTACGTCAAGCCTTCGTAATTTTAGTATGAGCTTAAAATCCATACCCATTTGGGATTACAATCTCGAGATTACCTTTTCTTACGTCAGTTATAGCCCGTCAGGTAAGGCGACATTTTGGAAAGAGGGGGAACTTCTCAACTAATATAAGGTTCGGGTAGCGTCACTCCTGGGCATTCTGTGTTTTATCTCGTGAGGGAATGATGTGTGTCTGTATTGGGCTAAAGTTCCCTTTGTATGTGAACTTTCAATGCAGAGAGTAATCTAGACGACTTAATTCAAGTGGTGTATGAGTAAAACTAACATTAAGTTGAACTCATAGTGTTATTATTATTATTATTATTATTATTATTATTATTATTATTATTATTACTATTATTACCTCCGTCGCCCCAGACAAAGAAAGCAGACGAGTAATAGTATAAGCATCACTATAATGAGTAGTGATACAAGGATTAGTTTGGAGTTGTGCTATAAAAAAGCTGTATGATACGATTAAAATACCCTGTATTAATATATTTGATTCTGGGATATTGAATCAAAGATCGTGTCGATTAGTGCGCGGTGACGCGGATGAACTGACGGGTATTAACTGTGTGTGTATCTGTGCCATAGATACGGAAGATTTTCAATGCCTAGGACTATGGGGTATTGTAGTAGCAGTCTCAGCCAGCAGGAAGCTACAGCTATCAACATAGAAACGAGTCAACACTAAAACCAGGATGGACGCCGTAGCTGGCCGAGGTGTCATCGAGGGACAATAAAACTGAGTAATACCATTCTAAACGGTCCGTTATTGGACATTATAAATTTCCCAGCTAACTCATTCTGGTTGCCAGCGTTTCGCCTGCGTGTGCTAGGTTGGGCTCATCAGTTGGTACCTAGCACACCTACCAAGACGCATGGCTAGTGCATAACGTGGAGGCAAATGCGAAGGCTACTTGGAGCCACCGGCAGTGCCAATGCACTTGAGACTTTGTCTCATTACCAAAAATTGATGCCCGCTTAGCCATCAGATTATGTCGATGTTGATTCCCATAGCGAATCAACATCCATATAATACCATTCTGTTATTCATGACGTGAGGGGTACGGATAATTCATTTTATAATGCTGTAGCTAGTAATTGATGGGGATTCTTAGTTCTTTAAAATGTAAAGGTGCAAAGGCATAGCAAAAGTCTTATTTTAGTAACAAGTCTGAGTGACTTAGTTTGTAGATATGGTAACATTTGTTTGTGGGGAGGTTTTCCGTTTTCAATTTATTTGGGGAATACCGATAGTATCCATTGGGGTTACATTTCTGTGTAGTTTATTTGGATAAAATGTTGAGTATCATTAGTTCTTGGAATTGGATGTGTAAGGGGCCAGTACTCAACCGGTTGACCTATCATGTATGCCAAGAAATATCAGTGTAGATTACCATGTGTGAAAGAATAAATGTTGCAGTGAGTCATACAGAGAGCCAAAGCGGCGACCTCCAATGAAATATACAGCAAGGTCGCATTTCTTATTGTGAACGACTATGACGGGTGTTTTAGATAACAGTTGGACCATAATTATACTTTGAGTTGTGTTGAGGTACAATTGTGTTTTTCTATAATTAATGTGTGAGTTTCTATCGTCATGAAGCTAGTGTAAAGTAAGAAATTAGTGACCATGTAAGTCACGTAGGCCCACCAGGTAGATATTAGGCCCATTTTAGATTCTGTCTGTCTGTTAGGTCATCAGCCCAGAGGCTGGTTGGATCCTCAAATAGCATCACCAAAGGCTATGCAGTTATAGGGAAACCACAAAAACCAATGGCAGCAAAAAAATGAGGCGTACTAGGCAAGATGAGGAGTGAGGTAGTTTGCCATTGCTGTCCTCACTGCGCCAGACATTGCTATTGTAGCACAACTAACCCTATGAGCAACACCTTTCATGACACTCAGACACACTGGTTGTGCTCTGAATGTCATTTTAGATTAATAATAATAATGATAATGATAATAATAATAATAATAATAATAATAATAATAGTAATAATAATGGAAGCCAGCGTTTTCATTTAGATTTCCGTGTCTGCTGGGTTACTTCCGGGCCAGTTGTGTGAAAGAGTGTGTGGAGAAAATGAAATGATCTGCTGAAAAATGCATCAGGCGACAATGCTGGAATGGAATTGAAATCAGGACTCACAGTGCGAATTTTCGAAGTCAGATTGTGGGTGGACACATGTGAAGGTTTTTTGAATTGTGAAATAAGAAATGAATTATGCATCACCTAGTTGAAATGAGTGTGTTAGTATATGAAGCGAACTGAGGGTGGAAAGTGATATTTAAAAGGACGAAATGGTCTTCCCTTGACAGCGTAAAGTTATGTCCCGTTTGCCACGCCTACGGCCGTGAGGGTAAGTGAACGTAGGCTCGTCTCTAAGAGTTTACTTTGTTTATTTATGTTGTCTGTGTGTTTGCGACCTCACACCATGAAATCATGGTGACATGTAAAAGGTTTCTACTTTTGTTCGCGTGTGGAGTGCTAATTGGTTCATTTACTCAGCCGAAATAAATGAATGTCACATATCAATAACCCGGCTCTTTTTTTAAATTATTTTCATGCATCTAAAAGTTTTTTGTAGGGATTTTAAGCCCTCTTCAAACGTCGAATACCCTGGGTTTGGCTCTGGGTGTGCAACTGGCACGCCGACAAACGTTGGGACTGTTGGTTAGCGTTCATTTGTGCTTTATATAAATTTCTTTTTTGCCTTCAGTTTTGTGTGTTTATTGTATTGTGATGTCATTCAGTGTCGGGATTGGTGTCAACCAATGGTGCGACGGGCTCGTGTATATATGGGTAGCGTTCGATTTGGACCCAGTGCATCTCAAGTTTGTATTTGTTTACGTTATATTACTTAAAATTCTTTCAGTGGGAAATAATGTGAGATTAGGTGTCACTCAGATTTGTTTATATTTGAGTATCATGGTTTTGTCTGCACAGTAAAATTGGGAGTAGCTTCAGTGATTAGTACTCAATATTCCGTACACGTGAATTCATGAAATAGATTCTTCTTGAATGGTTATACTCGGTCTTATTCCCAAAGCTTGAACAATGCTCAACGTATCAAAAGTTACCACTATCCTAGGAGAAGACATATCCTATGTAGATGAAATGATCCAAATATTCCAGTGTTGTGTTCCACGTCTAGCACGTAGCCTTATATTTTCCTTTCTATCTGTCATTACTTAAGACATTTAATACTAATTTTGAAGATTATAAAATTATATATTTTTTATATTCTATTGGCAAAAATGTATTAGTTTATTAAAAATAATTTACTCAGCATATGAAGGCAAAAGACCATATGAGTAGCGGAGGAAGTGATAACCAACGGGCAGGTCAATGCGGCCACGATATGAATCCTGGCCAATTGTAGGACCTCATTTCTTTCAAGAATATTCTGTTTAGTTTGTTCCATTTCATAGGACATTAGATCGGTTTTTAATGCTCTTTACTTTTCGCACATGACTTGGGTAGGCCACATGAAGTTCTTCGTCTTGATCTTCTAGTTCCGGCTGCTGAGTTTCGTAGAGATGGTTACTTACTCTTTCTCTCTCAAGTCGCATCTACTTTTCATCATTTAGTAGGTTGTGTAATGGGCAAGGATCAATGAGATTCGTTGAAGAAGCTGCAGAAAGCTGAATTTAAATAATTACATATATTACAGTAAACTGGAAAAATGTAATTAAAAGAAATATGAAACAAATCTGATGGTAAGATTTCATACCATCTAAATACAGAGCAACATTTGTATCTTGAATAAAAAACAAAATCCTACAACACTTGGTTGTGCCAAGCAACCTTAAATCCGGCTACGTTTAAGCTCTTTCCACAGGAATATCTAAACAGGTCATATTTATTGTATACCTATCCTCACATAGGGTTTGTATCGTCGTATACGAACGGAAATGTTTCTTATTAATTGTGGGATTTTTATGTACACGATGACGGGCTGCACCAAGCATACGGCTGCTGGACAACAGATTGGCTCACTCTAAATAACTCACTGACAGTGCTAAAACACACAAACAATCTCGACATTCAATATATATACAAATCCACTAATATAATCAATCAATCAATCAATCAATCAATCAATCAATCAATCAATCAATCAATCAATCAATCAATCAATCAATCAATCAATCAATCAATCAATCAATCAATGATTTGCATTTAGGACTGTCGCCCAGGTGGCAGATTCCCTATCATTTGTTCACGTTGTTTGTTTCAAAGAACTTGGAAGTTTATTGAACATTTTCTTTCATAGCTTATTCCAATCACATACTCCTAGTCCTATAAATGAATACTTGCCACAATTTTTCCCCTTCAATTCCAACTTTATCTTCATAATATGACCTTTCCTACTTTTAAAAGCTCCACTCAAGCCTATTCGTCTACTGTCATTCCATGCCAACTCTCCACTGACAGCTCGGAACATACCACATAGTCAAGCATCTTTTCCCCTTACTCTCAAGTCTTACCAGCCCAATGTTTGCAAAATGTTCATAACACTACTCTTTCTACCTAACCTTTATAATACTGTAACTACGCAAGTGCTAAGTGAATATGGCATCAAAACTTGCCAGTGATTCTACTCCAATATATACAATACAGTATTCACAGACCGTTTGTATGTTGCCTTGAGTCATGATACCATTTAGCCGGTCGGTACCGCACATTTTGAAAGATCATGGCTGCTATTTGCTTTTTCGTTCCACTAACTACTTTTACGGTTTACGAAGTCGCTGGGTTGCCGGAACGTTGTCCCCCAGGAGTTCTTTCACGTGTACATAACAGTAAACCTACTGACACGAGGATACCGGGCGAGTTTGCCGTGCGGTCAGGTCCGGGTCGCTGTGACCTTCCTTCCGAGGGATAATGGTTTCGAACCACACTATTGGCAGTCCTGAAGATGGTTTAGCATAGTTTCTAATTTTCACAATAGGTAAATGGTGGGGCTGTGCCTTATTTAAGGCCACGTCCGCTTCCTCACTGCTCGTAGGCCTTTCGTATCCCATCGTCGCAAAAAGACCTATGTGTGTCGGTGTGACGTAAATCCAATTGTACAAAAAAAAAAAAAAAAAAACTGACAAGAGGCTCATGTATTCAAGCACCTTCAAATACCACCTGCTGAGTCAGGAATGAACCTGCCAAGTTGGGCTCAGAAGGCCAGCGGTCTATCGTCCGAGCTACTCACCCCGACTACAAATCTTCTTATCGACACAAATAAGGTCGTCATGGCTCTAACACCAGTCTTTCTCAAATTATGAAAATTTATTTATATTTAACGCATAATTATATTGCACAAAAGTAATACTGTGACGCAGATGTAACGTTTAGATTAACCGTTCAATTCCAAATCAGCACACAACTCGCGGCTGCGCGAATCGAACCGTTTAGTCTGCTTGTACTGTCTACTGCCAAATCAGGCCTCACACTAAGTTAGTTATTAACAGTTGTTGCTTAGTCTTAACACAGACTGCGGGCACAGTTTATATTATAGCATCTTTATGTGAAACCGACTAGTTATTGACTCCTAAATGCGATCACATTGAATAAATTAAACTGCTGATTTATAACTCCCGGCGGGTTACTTAAACTTTTGACTAAGTCGAATGTAGACAGGTGACGCGTGTTGGTACGTCTTCTAAAGGCACCCAAGAGAAACAATTGTAATTAGATCTCTTGGCGAGCTGGTTCCTTTAGTATAGAAAACATGAAGATATTGCGCATTCCCGCCAAAAGTTCCATATAATTCACACCGATAATCACTAAACTATGTCCACAAGTGGGCACATCGGTAAAGTGAACAGTATTCACTGTCTTGATATTAAGAAATAACGCGATGGCAACAATAACTAGAGCATTTTCCCACAGACGAAATTTTACACTTGATTTTGTATTACGCGTCGTAGGAATTATATTTTGCCATTGTTCCCTGAAAGCCACGCCCTACTGACCAGGTGTCAGCCATATGGTATGAGAAACACGGAGTTGCTTTATAGCACAAATTCCTCTAAGAAACCGTCTAATAAATGTTTTGCCGAACGAGATGGTCGCGCGGTTAAGGGCCTGCGGCTGTGAGCTTGCATCCGGGAGACAGTGAGTTCGAATCCCACTGTCGGCAGCCCCGAATGTGGTTTTTCGTGGTTTCCCATTTCCCCACTAGGCAAATGCTGGGGCTGTACCTTAATTAAGGCCGCGGCCACTTCCTTCCAACTCCTAGGCCTTTCCAATAGCATCGTCGCCATAAGACCTCTCTGTGTCGGTGCGACGTAAAGCCACTAGCAAAAAAATAACTGTTTTAGATATGTACCTGAATATTTATATTGGATTTTTCACATAATTTATCATTAATAATATATTTTAATATCGCTGAAATATCTATTTTACCATTAGAAATAGTCGTTTCACAGTGACCAAGTGAATCTCGAAATGTTTTTATTGACTGAAATATGGTAGATGGTAACTTAATTTTGGAGCAGCCACAGAATTGGGAAAGCATAGAGAAACGGATCTCACTGACTATAGCTTGCAATGGTGAGGTGAAGAACTCCTGGTGGAACGAACCTCACTAACTCCCTCTCACTCACAGATCATGGCATAGGTTGCGCTACTAAGGTAGGAGTACTTAAAACCTCACTCTATAAGAACAACATAAATACAAAGAAGAACGTTTATTAAAGCATGTAAATGGTTTGAAATGAAACATAATAAATTATTTCTATTACTGTAACAATGAACGACTGACTCAATCTATTGGTGGTGAAAACTACGATAACACACGGATTAAATAAATGATTTCAACATGAACAAGCTTATTATTCTTAATCTTGTTTGAAACACATGTGGAAGATAGCATAGTGAAAATTAAGGCAATGTTCTATCTAGCTAGGTTATTCCTTAATAACAGGAGATTAATAAAACAAAGTATTAATGCATAGCTTGGTATTCATCAAGGGGAGTCATTGCCATTATTAGAAGAAATCTAATTTTCAAATCTATCCTAAAAATCCACCAATTCTTCCTCTTTCATTTCACTTCCCGTTATCGCGTTTTTCCTAACGTCATTTTAAATCTCTAAATATCGGATTTAAAGGGAAGCGGCACGACGTATATAGAGCGAGCATATGCCCCTTTCTTTCAGGTTGTCAGACAATTTTGGCTTCAAAGTTCTTTCGGACTACAATTTCAATAATCCCGCTGCAATATATTTACCTTGTAGTAGGTGTAGACTGTGAATAAGAGGATACAGTAATCCGTTGGAGTAACTTACAGTCCATAGCAGTTTCATTATATTTTATAACTTTCAATTGTATTTTTCTAGCTTGAAATATTATCAGCTCATTGCCATAATATAAATTGCCCCCTGCCACACAATTCTTATCAAATTCACCCGATATTTTCCGATATGTATAGGAATTAAAATTAGTTCTGCATTTTATTACCAATTGAATATTACCCACATATTTTGGTTCCTAAAATAGCACCAAACTACAGCTTTGCCTATTGTAAGCATAATAGAAAACTAACAAACTTATATCTCCAATAGTTTATACCAGACTGAAAAATCCAGTTAGTATTAAGTACATGAGTACTGCTGACAATTCTGTCAAATTTTAACCCAAAAAATAATGAAACCTCTGCCGGAAGAAGCACTTTCCATGCAACATATAAAATAAATATTAATTATTAATAACACTGCAACAAATTAACGAATCAACTTCAAATTGTATGTGGTGCTCCATCATTAATATATATGCTTATCTTTTAAATTTGGTTGTGATAAGTGCTGAATTATTGAAGTTCAATATTTCAGTCATGACTCCCCTGTAGACATTTGATGTGAGTTCGATTTGAAACATATATCCCGTATGACAATTACAATGAACGTACTAGCGAACAAATAGTTTCGATGTGGTTGACTAAAATGCATTAACACAACATGAAAAATGAAATCCCAACACCAAATGGACATTAGTTTCGAGGAACGAAATTTAGGCTAAGCAGTTGTCTAGGTAGCATATTTATTTGATTTAAGTATCCAGGTCACAAGGAAGACATGTGACATGGTGTTACATTAATAATCGCTGTAGTCTCCAAGATTTTGAAAGGAAGCGTGCAAAAGTAAAGGAGTCGTATGCCATTTTTCTGGATGGAGGTGCACGCCCGTTGCACTTGGTCAGTCAAATGAATAACGTTTAAAGCTAGTATTGTAAGACGCTGGATTTGTCGTCCAATAAGGGTAGGTAAGGGTTATTCTGCCCGAAGGCAGGTCCGAACCTCCCTAGAGGTGTTCCGGAGCCGGAGTTTACGTGCGGTAGGGTGGCCAGTTCCTTTCCGCTCCTCCATTCCCTTACCCCCCACCAACAGCGCGTGGCTACCCATCCAACTCCTGACCACGCCCAATGTTGCTTAACTTCGGAGATCTTACGGGACCCGGTGTTTCAACACGGCTACGGCCGTTGGCTGTCGTCCAATAATGTTCCATAATATTCCATACGTGCTCAATGGGCGAAAGATCCTGTGATGTCGTAGGCCACGGCGACTGGTCGACACACTGTAGAGCACCTTGGGTGACAGCTGCGGTATGACGACGAGCGTCATCCTGTTGGAAAGCTTCCTTGCATACTGCAAATGAATTGCAGCACAACTGATTCGATTCATTCACGTTCTTGGAATAAGGACGAAAGTGCTCCTGCTGTCAAAGGTAAACGCTCCCCAGACCATAATTCCTGGTGTAGGTCCGCTTGACATCAGTGAATTCACAGATGCCAGGGAATCGGAGTTAGTTGCATAAACGCTACAGGACGTAGGGATGGGCGCTATTCCTCAAGTAATCAATTTGTTAAATTCTCCTGTGTTACACTGGTGCCAACTGAAGCATGATCGGCTGCTGCAGAAGCAGTACGATCCCACAAAAGCCATGCGGCGAATACTGTGACCTTCCCTCCCCGTAGTTGCCCGTGTGTGGCTGGACCCCAGTATTTTGGAGAGTGTGCCTTCTCATGACCACTGTTGCCAACACCGATGCTCTGTGGATACATCCCTGTCCTATTCTACTGAAATATCGCAGAAGGAACATCCGCCTTCTTATAGCTTGGCTGCGTACACGGCCTCGTTCTACGTCAGTGAGCTGATAATACTGCCTAGCTAATCTCCTTTTAATGGCATGTTTGACTCACATACACCTCACAACGTCAACACCGAACGATGACTAACGCTCACGAAGTGTACAGGGAAATTTAATGCATACTTGATATGGAAGGGTCATACTTTCGCTACTAACACCACTCTTCGTCGACTAGCGCACACATTTTAATAGGTATCATCTTTCAGATTTTCAGAGATGCCTCCCGAATTTCGTTTATCTTGCACAACTTCTTTTTGGTGTTGGAATTTCATTTTCCGCTAGTGTACTAATCATTTCTTCATCAAAAGCCAAATGGCAAGCCGAATCACAAATATAAAAGCAATTTAATATTTACGAGCATTGAAGTACTGGTACTGGTAACCGGAAACCCGTCCTCAGCAATTCCCGTATCTGCCACAGGCTCCACAGCATTCACAGACCCAAAAAAAAATCACCACGCAGCAAGATAATTTGGAACAAAATATTAAGTCCAACGGTGTTTAAAATGAAACGTAAGAAACAAGAGGTTGTGGCTTGTACTTTTTCGCTAAATACAAGCTAAAATTAAAGGAACCAAGGAAATGAAATATTGGCAGCATCGTAAGAATGATAATAAACACTCTAAATCTAGGTAAATGATTAATTGAAAGCTTTCATAGGGGATCTGTAAAGTATCTTATTTAAGCAGAGAGCGTAGACGTAACACAGTTCAGGTGATATTTTTGAAATACAAATGACGTCTCTGCGGATGGTTTTTCATGTAGAACTGGAGGTCCCGTGGTTATGATCACTAGCTTGCTTACTTTCTGACGTCAGCATAGCGTACAGTCTTTCTGTCAATCATTTCCCACTTTGACTTCAATGACAAATATCACATTGGTATATGCATGGATAGATACTGTAAATGTTATGCCTGAGAATTTTTGATGAAATATGAAATGAATATTGTGTACGATGCATTTCATATGGTACCCTGTCAAGAAAGTCTTCTCTTAGTGAAGCTAAGGATAGCTAAATATATCTGCATTCCACGAATGCTTAATTTTTATCTCCATCTTAAAATTACTTCAGAAAGTTATATTATAAATCAGGAAACTGTTAGGGGAATGTACCCCTCTATCATTTTCATTAGATTCTATAATATATAGAAATGTTTTTCATTGTTCACGTTTTGTTCTGGTCCTATGACGCAATCCACCTAACTCCAGAAGGAAAAGAAACATGATATAACATGGCATTCTTCCAAATTTTCAACGAAAGAAGTTGGGGAAGATTACGATGCCACATGAAATCATCGAGTGGGAGGAGGTTAATTTCACAACTCATTCGTGAGAGCGCTGCTATGCGAGATTAGGCGGAGCATGAGCCTCCTGTTGCAATCCAGGCTTGCAGAAACTTTGTAGCAACCAAAACAGTATGTGTTTTAAGCCACTCAGTGCTTATTGGTGTGGTCTGAAGTTCCGAAGCCTGAACCATTACATCTCTATTACCACCAGTAACAGCACCATGCATTCGCCAACAAGTTACCCTAATTAAATTACGACTCTTCTAGCACGTTGTGTTTGTAATAGATCGATAATGCATCCCTCCTTGTTTTTAATATGCTGTGTGTGTAGTCGTTACCAGTTTCGCAGGGATATCCATGAGTAATAACTAGCAGTTGGAATACGTTCGGCGCGATGTTATTAATCCCTGGTGCAAAGGTAAACGTAAAAACGTATTTCAGTGATAAATGTAGAATATATTAAAACTTAAATAGTACAACAACTCTACGAAACAAGGCAGCCGACGGTTTAATCTTGGGCACTGCTTGTGGTATCTTTGAAACAAAATTATGACACTTCTGATTCCTCATGAAACTGGAAGTCATGTGGCTATGATCACGGTATCAGCAGTTTATTAAACTCGGAGATTAACTGCTTGTATGCTTTCACAAATGGACGTTTTCCTGGCTTATTTTGTTCAGGATCGTGGTCATCGTTTATCCGCGTGTGTGTGTGTTTGTGTGTGTGTGTGTGTGTCGAACTTCAGTGGCACAGACAATTCTTTAATGGCCTCCTTTCAATCAATGTAGATTCGATTCTGCCTGTGTTCGGTGGCATCCGAGCAGATTCTAATGATTCCACTACGTAATGAACTCCTACGAGACGAAATGTAAACATCCCGACGTCGTAACGAACAGGAAACTAGACAAATGTTCAAAATTAGGACAGAAGTTGTTTAAGTTTTACTCACAGTCGCCAAAGCTGCTCATGCAAAGGATAACGAAAAATATATACCATATACCATAGAAAAGGAAAACAATTTTAACATAAGATTGGAAGATCTAATAAAATATTTATATGTGACATACTGATCACGTTCCGGTATATATTATGTAAGGTGTTTAGTATTAAGATACTCAACCTATAGACGTGTAAGTCGCCTATGGGCGTCATATCGAAAGACCTGCACCTGGTGAGCCGCACTTGTTCTCGGGCACTCTCGGCGCTAAAAGCCACACGCTATTTCATTTTTACTGAACCCATTATCTATAGACTGAGGAGAGTGAAGCATTTTGTTACACTCTATGAGGCTAAGGTGTCATAAAACCGATCGAGGTTAGATCAGTCTTCTTAAAAATTTACTGAGTTTACCTTGGCACGCGTAGAACAAACGCACTTTGGAATGCTCCGGAGGGACTATTTTCGGAAATACTTAACCCTTGTAGCACATTTGAAGCCGAGATATTTGAAATAATAAAGTATATAATTTTTATCATCTAATTGAAAGAAGTCAATTAGATGCTCGCGATATGATCAGGGAAATGATTCATCAGCCAAAAGTGGAAATTTAATGCAAGTAACGCCAGGAGCTGTACAGGTGGAGAGTGTACCATTCCAGAACTTTAAGCATTGAACTCATGATGGCAGGGACCTCACCGCAATACAAAATTCGTTGTAATTTAGCAATATTGACCACTGAACATTGTTATCTGTGGAGAGTTGGGTAACTTTTACCAATGGACAATGTTATTTTCCTTAAGTTTGCTGAACGTCGGGCGAAAAATTAATAAAATCGATTTATACCAATTTCAATGTAGGTAAAATAACGTATTTTCTAAAATAAAATTTTTGAAAAAATCAGTGAACATGGCTGGAACATTTGGAAAAGCCAAGTTTTAGTGTAACAAAACATGAAGTGGATTATATAAATTTTTCAGCTAAATTATGACTAGCAAAGATAAGTACTGCAACTACACTTAAGGAAATGGAAATTGCAACACCATGAAGGCATTGGTCGTTTGTGTTGATTTTCAAGATATGAAACGATGCTATGTAGGTATGTAAACGATCAACGTTTCAGACCCTTTGGATTGGTGCTACAGGTCTCCCCGCGTGATTGTTCGCGGAGGAATCAACTCCAGTATACGGACTCTGGCGTAGCGTAGTTGACTTGCAGTCTATGCAGTGAAGTGTTCCCCGTCAAACATGCCTCGACGACAGAGAAGAACACGCTATCAACAACTGTCGCCGTTTGAGAGAGCTCTGATTATTGGGCTGTGTGAGGCTGGATTATCGCCAAGGACTGTCGCTGCACGTATTGGCCGACAGGCATCTACGGTACAACGTGTATGGCAGCAGTGGTCAAATGAAGGTACCCACACTCGTAGACCTGGCACAGGCCCAGCGCGACAGACAACTGTGAGAGAGGATCGCCGCATCATTCGGATGGCCCGGATGGAACCCCTTGCAACAGCAGCGCAAATTCGAGCAGCTGTGGCACCCCACGTTACACAACAAACAGTTAGTAATCGCCTGCGTGCAGCTGGCTTACGAGCCCGTGTCCCTGCAGAAGGTGTTTCATTGACCCCACAACAGCGACGTGTAAGGCTGGCCTGGTGTCAAGAAAGATCGACGTTGGTCGACGAATGGCATAGGGTCGTATTTAGTGATGAATTGAGCTTCTGTCTTGCCCGCAGTGATCGCCGAAATCGTGTGCGCCGACGTATCGGGGAGAGGGGCCGCCCAGATCTTATTGTCGAGAGGCACACATGGCCAACACCAGGCATTATGGTCTGGGTAGCTATTGTCTTTAATGTGAAATCACAATTAGTGCTTGTTTAGGGCTCTATGACTGCTCGACAGTACGTTGATAGGGTACTCAATCCAGTGGTTGTCCCTATGATGGCGAACATTGCTAATGGGTTGTTTCAGCAGGACAATGCCCGGGTTCACACTGCACGCATCTCCAGAGAAGCTCTCCACGACATCACAATCTTAGAATGGCCCGCCAGATCCCCGGACCTCAGTCCTATTGAGCATGTGTGCGACATGATTGGTCGATAACTGGCCAACCGTCCTCAGCCACTCACAACTCTGGAACAACTGACCTGTGCAGTGCAGCAAGCATGGGCCACAATTCCTCAGGAAGCGATCCAAGGGTCTTATTGACTCCATGCCTCGACGAATTCATCAATGTTTTGGTGCTCGTGGTGGGCACATCCTGTATTGATTGTTGTCCAAACTTGCGTTCATAGGGACCTGAAAGTGTAATCATCGAATCACAACCGAACACTCGTCCTGCATGTTCAATTGCAGCAACGTAGCACCACTCCTGGGTGTTGCAATTTCCATTTTCTTCAGTGTAACTATGATTTTAGAGACAATTGTGATGGGCTTATAGCAAGTATGAATCTTACTTAAATTTCAATAAGAGTATAAAATTCATTGAAATTCATTTCTGTAACAGGCAAGTTTTGCACCTGATGACCATAGTAGAATATATATATAAACGAAAAATAGCATTTGGTACGAATGATATTAATTGTAGGACGTACCCAATTCAGTAGATAAAATAATAACTTTTCCTTGTTTCCTGGCATGTTTCACAATTTTCTAGGATCGGCACTAATGAGGGTTAAGCTCAGTCTTACGGTCGATCGCCCTTTCTGTCGTCAACGCTGCGCAGAGTGATGTATTTACTATTAAGTGTTTCTATGATTGTTGGTAGTGTCGTATCTTGTATGCAAATGAAGATGTGTATTAAGATGGTCACCAACACCCAGTCCGCGAACAAGAGGAATTAAGTAAACGTGGTTAAAATCCTCAGATAGGCAGGCAGTTGAACCCTGAGTCCTGTGAACGTGAGGCCACTGCGCTGACCATCCAGCCAAGGAACAGGACCGCAAGATTTGCAATAATAATAATAATAGTATACCAAGGAGAAAAAATGCTTCTTTTCATTCTGTTCATCATCCATAGCATCTATGCCAGGGACAAAGGATACTTTACTGGAGCATCATATCCTTCACAACTTAGGTGTGAACAAATATTTTTAAACTATTGTGTTCCCCATAACTTTGGTTCCAATATACTGCAAATTTCCCGGCCTTAGCATTGCTACAGTCGCTTAGAAATCAGGGCAATTACCTTATTGGCGTGCCATTTGCCAGATCCCTTCTTTACACATGTCAGTTACCAGGCTTATTATTACTTCGATATTGTAATCTAAATAATTTCAGCTATTCGACATATTTTTTCCAGCGATATCTGGTTCCATGGCTAAATGGTTAGCGTGCTGGCCTTTGGTCACAGGGGTCCCGGTTTCGATTCCGGAAAGGGTCGGCAATTTTAACCTTAATTGGTTAATTTCGCTGGCACGGGGGCTGCGTCCTCATCATCATTTCATCCTCATCACTACGTGCTGGTCGCCTACGGGTGTCATATCAAAAGACCTGCAACTGGCGAGCCCAACTTCCCCTCGGACACTCCCGGCACTAAAAGCCATACGCCATTTCATTTTTTCTAGCGATGCCTCTCAGCACTTGTGGCTGATATTAATGGAACGCCCTGCAAAACCACATTATTATCTGTGAAGAGTTAGGTAACTTTTACAAATGGACAATGTTATTTTCCTTAAGTTTGCTGAACGTTGGGCAAAAAATTAATAAAATCGATTTATAGCTATTTCAATTTAGGTAAAATAACGTATTTTAATAAGGATTCACTCACTCATAGTGAAGCTTTAAAGTGGAGCAGTATCAGTGAGCAACACTCTGTACTCGTCTGCTCTCTATCCTAGGACTGGGAGTAGAAATACAAACCACATCTAAAATGTATTACATGAAATAAAATATTGCAAATTTATTGGTGGTGGCAGCTTCCATTAGCACTGTCGTAAGTGATAGTTCACGTTATATTCATGAACCACATATTCCCATCATTCATTAGTCCTTGATGAAATAATTAGAAAACAAAGGAAATACCTACATATCTTCAGTCCTTCCTGACAGATATAGCAAGTCATAGTAAATCATTTATTTGCTATCATTTGTTTGACAAAGACCTATTTGGTGAAGAAAACAGCTCGTAATGGTTTGGCTTTGTCAATATTATTAGCTGAGGACAAAAGAGAGCGTTGAATTTCCACCATCGAAGACCTCGATATGTGTAAGAATTGCCAGAAAGCTTGGAGACTCTTGAAAAGGCTTAATAATGACTTCACTAAAGCTCAAGTGTATGGCATCTTCCTCCCGGGTGCTATTGCTCGTCAAATTTTCCTCAACTGAAAAGTCGGAGGGTGCATAAGCAGACCGAAGTTAGAAACTCAACCCGACATGGAGACTAGTGACCTCACAGAAGGCTTCACCATGATTGAAGTAGAAGGGGCCATCAATAAATGCAAGATAGGTTTCGAAGATATGAAAGATAGTGGAGCAGATCAAACACTTCGGTACCAAGATACCAGAAGGGAAAGGTCGATGTCACTGTTGTGTCACCTCTATAAGATATTTGAGAGGATTCTTCTTGGGAGCATGACTTCGAAGGTAGAAGAACATTTTATTCCTGAACGAGCAGGTTTCATACTTGGATGGAACTGCAAATAATAAGTCCTATGTCTCACCCAGTATGTCGAGGATGGATTCGAGAATCGCATGGTAACAGGCGTGGCCTTCGCGAACCTCACTGCAGCTTACGATACGATGCATTTCAGAAAGCATTGTGCATAACAAAGCACTATATTTTCACAAAAATTATTGAGAATTTCTTACAGAACGTTTTAATAAAGCAACATCCATGTAACTAACATAAACACAAGGCCCAGAGAAGTAAAATATGGCAAATCATCAAAAAACGAAGAACCGAGAACTCTATAATATAACAATGCATATCTGGTGACAGATATAATGAAAGGATGAGTTCGTTGGTTGGGACATGCTGAAAGAATGAAACAGAAAGGATAATTGAACAAAATATTTGGAGGTAAACTGTCCGTGGAAGACAATATATCCAAGGAGTAAATAAACCGTAGGAAGTGGAAGATGACTTCAGAAAGAAGTGAGTAAGAACATGGGAACTGAAAGCTGAGCGTAGAGAAGAATGAACAATAATCATCAAGAAGCATAAAGTTCTTCAAGAACTGTATCGCCAATTCCTTCAAAAGGACATATTAACCCAAAGTGTTATGTTCCCTTTTTCATTTCATGTCTAGGCCTACTCATTTTGTACACTATTATACACTGTAGAAACATTCATTAATCCAAAGGAATGAACCCAATCAGTTGATACGTGCACATAAACAGCAGAGTCTTCTTCCTTTTCAAATTTAACATTACGAAGGTAGTAGACAGCCTTGTAACTCGAACAAAAAGAGTGTCTCCGTCATTTACTATTTTCATCCTATTATTTTTCGTCGGTCTGACTCAGGTTTCCTGGTGATAATGGAACAGGGCAGGACTATGATTAGCAAATAAGTGACCGTAGCCTTAATTAAGGTATGCAACCAGTATTCGCTGGTGTGAAAATGGGAAACCACGGGAAACCATATTCAGGTCTACCTACAGTGAGGCTTAAATCCACATCTCCCGAATGTAAGGTAAGAGCTACACGGTCCGAACCGCGCGCCCAACTCTCTCCGTTCGTTTACTCTCTGTCAGCGGGGTGCTGGGTGATTCACATGTTTATTACTTTCACGCATATCACATTAGATCAAATAATTTCGGTGCAAATTTGAAAATTTTATAACAGATTAAGTTACCTGCGCAGTTCGGGTCACGTAACTGTATGATTTCGTTAGGCAGATGGTGGGTTCGAACCCCAGCGTCGACTGCCATGAAGATGGATTTCCGTGGTTTCCTCACGCAAATGCTGAGGCTGCACCTGAATTAATACAATTAATCCTAGCCCTCTCCCACCCTTGTTCCACCAAAAGTATTGGATGCGGTAACGTGAGGATAAACCAGAAGCAATAATATGTACACTACCAGAAAAAAGAACATTCAGCATCCTCAAGGACAAGATCATTTTATTCACAAGCGATGTGACAGATAGTTCATCACTGCAGGAGTGTATATATATATATATATATATATATATATATATATATATATATATGATTACAAATTCAAACCAAATGAAACACACATACATCAATAAGGGGTGCCCAAACAGTCGCCTCAATACACAGTTTACCCCCTATAGTGGCATGCAGGAGTGCATTCGCGCATGCAAACAATCATAGGGTGCCGAACGGCATGCCGTGATAAATTGCCCAAGCATCTTGCACTTTCTGATGCAATTCGGCAATGATTCTCGCAGGCTCTGGAGAACAAATACTCGCACTGTGCATCGATCTTAATCTGCGCCTCTACCACGCGGACGTCCGGAGCCTGGTCTACGGGTGTGCAAATTTTCACTACGTCCCATACGGCTCAATTGACGACAGATCTGGTGATTTTGCTGGCCATAGCAGTTGTTGTACACCGCGTAGAGCACGTTACGTATGTATGTGGAAGTGCACTGTTCTGCTGAAAAAGCACATCACCTTCCTGTCGAAGAAATGATAGTAGCACGGGGACAACAACCAGTGCAATGTAGTGGGCATTGGTTACGTTACTCTGCAGAAACACCAACTGTGAGTAAGAATTGTAACTGATGACACCCCCCCCCACAAACCATGAAGCCTGGGATGGGACCTGGGTGTCTTGGGCGAATGCACTCTACAATAGGCCCCTCTCCATGTCTATGTCATACATGTGTACGTCCATCCCTTGCATACTGAAAGAACCTACTCTCGTCACTCGAGAAAACAGAACAACATTCTCCTCCCCAGTCAGCTCTTTCATGACACCAGAGTAGCCGTGCTTGGCGGTGTCTTGGTGTTAGTGGTAGCCTGGCCAGAGGCATACGTGATCGTAATCCTGCTGCAAGCAGACGGTTCTCGATGGTACTTGGTGACACAGTAGTGCAACATGAGACGGATTTCGTTTCTGGATGATGTTCGATCGGCCACCGCTGCTCGCACAATGCATCGATCTTGACGTGCGTCTCTATTACGCGGACGTCCGTAGCCTGGTCTGTGGGTGTGGGAATGTTTTACAGACCACCGCTGAAAGCAGCGACACACAACCGATACATTGTGCCCAACATGAGAAGAAATCCTCCGATACGTCCGTTCAGCTTCCCACAGGCACACAGTGTATACCGTTGTCAACAGGAGCACGTAATCTTCGGCAGAGCATGATTGTAACCTACAATGAATGTTTCAAACACTGTTCACGTCTAACCTTAGCATAGTTAGTGCCTGCAGAGTCAAAACAGACTGCACACGAGCAGGCCTCCTGATTGCCATCTAATCGCCGATGTCCGTGACAAATGAATCACTAACACAACATCCCCTCAGGATGCACATATTCTTGGTGCCACTGAACACAGTCCTTGATTATGTTGTATACCTTTTTTCTGCAGTGTATATTGGCCTATTTTATATCCGAAATTTACATTTAAATCTATGAATATGCCATGAAATGTTCACGTCTCCACTTAAACGCCAATGATTTCATCATCAAAATACAATCGAGAAAACTTGGGCGTTAAATTGACAAATAAGGAAGAAGTGGGTTTCTAGGCGTATGTTTATGTGCGAACTAAAAATCTCATGTGGGATGTTTGATATGAAAATTCACCTTTCTTTGGTTTGGATTCCACGTAATACAGGAGGTTCAGTGGCCATGATAATTATATCAACAGTCATTAAATGCTATGAGCTTGCTCTGTAACAAATGCATTATTCCATAACTAGGTAGCAAATATTTTGGTAAGTTATCGAATCACGTCCAAAACAAGTCCCTACTCGGTATATAGTTTACTCAGAGATGGCCCATTTTCTAGCAGTAACTTGCGTTATATTGCTTCTTTCCAAACCCGAGAAATCATTCGCACACTTGCTGTAGTTTCCAGTGAATTGTAGGTACCCAAACAAAATCAGCATATCAGCATATTATAGATTATTAGACGTTGCTTCTGCAACAATTACAGATGAAGTGGCTTATTGGTGCAGTTGCTGACGAAACATCGGGAAGAATGAGTTTCCAAAGGACCATAGTTCCTTGCCCGAAGTAGCTTTAATTATTCTATTGAAACGACTACTACTATTATGGTCGTGATATTAAAAGATGTGTTCTGACAGCTCTTAGAAGGAGGTCCGTTTGCTGCCTGCCGGGTTGGGGAGAATGAAATAGGAGGTATGGTTGGCCAGGTCGTGTTGCTTGGAGTTGCCAAACCTCTCACTTCTGAGTTTGGTACAACAGAACACGGCAGTCTGAAAGAACGATCAAATGAGCCGGATGCAAAGTGAAGGAGAAAGGAATGCAGGAATGTGACAACCACCGTGCAATGGCACGTGATACGATCCTACCTCCAGCCCAATGTGTCAAAACGCTTCTTCCGAGCTCAACAGCTGCAGTCGCTTAAGTACGGCCAGTATCCAGTACTCGGGAGTTAGTGGTTTCGAACCCCGCTGTCGGCAGCCCTGATGATGGTTTTTCGTGGTTTCCCATTTCCGTACCAGGCAAATGGTGTACCTTACTTTAGGCCACAGACGCTTTCTTCCCATTTCTATTCTTCCCTTGCCCATCGTCGCCATATGTCCTATCTGTGTCGGTGCGATGTAAAACAACTTTTAAAAAGTCCAAACGCTTATTTTAATATTACGTGTAGAGTACTACTTCGATTTTATATCACCTTCCAGTCCACTTTTCTCTCGTGCCCTCCTTTCTCAATCTATTTTAGATAAGAATACATATACTTACTCACAAGCCATCACTCTCGACACATATTCTTAGTTGAAAGTCTACATAATAGTTTTCTTGCAATTCTTAGGATCGTAACGTGTTCAGCTTCTTAATCAATGAAGTAAAATTTCTCTATAATCGGTAGATTCGGATATTCAGGACAGTAAGGTACTAGGTTTTAAATGCTGAGTTCGCTTTTCACCGTCAATGCACACAGTTTTAATATCACCGCAGCTCGTTCAAACTTGACAGAGTCAATAAATTAATATGCACAGACTGCGATGTAATTATTATGTCATGCAATTCACGCGATGATGGAGATTTACAATTTGCCGGGTACATCTGCGTGTTTTTAAATAAATATATTTCTGTAATTAAAGCTCGTGCTATGGCAGTAAATACTTATAAATTCATGGCCGTGGTATCGATTTCAATGCTGAGCATCTCATAAAGTGAATCGTGTTGATATTCACAGAGGTACAACTTCCAGTTTGAACATAGTCTACGTTTATTCATCTATCAGTTGTAATAATACTCGTTTTTATTACTACGATAGAGGAATTAATTAGTCATGCTTTGCTCAAAGGTTTTAGGTTACGCAATTTATGAGCATTGGCTGGATTTTTAAAATGAGATTCCATTACACATACTGCATTACTACGATATTGTTATAGACACGCTCTCCGACTAGTTTATCTCAATGAATTACACGTATATACATAAACCTTCTTCAAAAGATAGTCTACGGAGCCAGCTCCAACCTCATAATTGCGTGGACATACGTCTCTTCTTAAAACAGGATGGTATTCACGGGCAAGCTTTCGTATTCTATTATCCTGCATCCTTGGAAGGTGATCTCTTTATTTTGTCCTATTTCGTAAAGTTTAGAGAAAATTAATGCAGTTGTTGTCTTAATTCTTCTTTATTTTTACATCTTTAATATTTTGACGGAACCAAACATCTGGACGTAACCAATGATCTTTTTGGGATTAAATGTGTGATTTAAATAGAGCAAGTTTTTGGTGATTGTGGTCTACAAGTAATTCCGACGTGATAGGTGGATGAATAGTTTTATAGTTTAATCTAGCGAATTGTAAGTGTGAATTCATCAGTTCCAGCGTGTGAATTATGCTACTAAGCTGAGTGTGAAAACTGAACGTGTAGATGTTTGGTTCCGGCAAGTTCAGGCGCAGTTCAAGCTTAGCGGAATTAAAATATAATGCATGGTGTTTGATTACTTAATATATCAGATAGAACGTAAATATGCGGCTAAAATTTTCGACATACAGTATGTTTATTGGATTCGGAAAGGGAAAACAAATACACGCCCGCGAAACAATGATTTTTGGGGTTATTTCAGGAAAGTGACGATAGGCAACTTAAAAAATTGATCGCGGGGCTTGAATTGGATAATATGCGACCCTGTCAGCTCTCACGAAAAATTCAGTCATTGGCTTCAACAGATTTTTCAACCAAAGTACTTCGAACTTTATGGCTTGATAAATTACATGAGTCAATAAATATATTTACTCGTTTCAGACGAAATCCACTGTGGCAGACAAAATCACGGACATGTCAATCTCTCATAATGTTTATTGTGTTAAGAAATCTGAGGGTAATAATGATACGTCCAAAACCAGCTCAGAATCGCTACTTAGGGACTTAGTCGCCAAATTACAATCTCTTCAATTAATGTTAGTACCCATTAATCAAGGACATCGTAGTTCCAACCGTGATGATGGGCAGTTTCGTTGCAATCGTTGCTCTAGTCGAGCCTCCAAAGATATAATCCAGACGGTAAATTTTCCCACTTTCATTACCATTTTAGAAAAAGATATTGCCCGTAAAAGTTTGAACAGCCCTGTCTGTGCCTATAAAGATTCGGAAAACTCGAGTTTGCAGCAGAACTAGCGGTACAATCTGCTGCAGAAAATGAATTACTTGTCGCAAATTACACTTACTTGTTGCCAACGAAAACTCGGCATTGCGCTTCCTTGTCGACAGTGGGGCTGATGTATCAATAATACCACTATCTAAGCAGAATATTCCAGAGGATTTCAATTATTTCAAGCCTTGGGATCCTAACTAAAGGGAGATTTCAATTTTGTTATTCATTTAGGTCCCTGGAGAGAAATGAAATTGCCTTTTATAGCAGCTGAAGTAAACAAAGGTATTTTAGATGCTGACTGTCTAAAAGATTTCAACTCTTGATGGACTTTAAGCATCAATGTGTAATAGACGATAACACAAAACTGATTGTAAATGGAAATGTGGCTAGTATAGCTGAAAGTAATATTGCCAGTACTTCGTCAAACAACCTAAAATTTTGGGACATTTTAGGCATGTACGCAAATATCAGCAGACCCAGTCTTTTCCCATCTAACATTAAGAATGACGTAAAGCACCACATCATTACAGCATTGCTAAGGGCAAACTCTAACATCTCGTCCAAGTCGCCTTGATTAAAAAAAAGAAACATTAACAAAGGATGAATTCAAATTCATGCTCAATCATGCTATAATTAGACCGTCAAATTCTCAGCGGGCTAGTCCCTATCACTTAGCACCGAAGAAAGATGACACGCTGCGCCCTTTCAGTGGCATTCGCAGCCTCAGTGATCATACAGTTCCTGATCCACACCCCATTCCGTGTATTGACAATCTCAGCATCAATTTCTGAACAAGAATATGTTTTCGAAGATCTCCTTAAAGCCTACTGTATTTTCAAATTCCGGTCGCTGAAGAGGACAAGCCAAAAACCGCGGTGATAACAGCATTCGGCCTTTACGAGTTCAGCCTTATGCCATTTGTACTTAGAAACTCATCAAGTACCTTCCAGCGTTTTATAAATGAAGTATTCACAGGACAGGATTTTGTTTTTTCATACCGGTATTCGTTATTATTTAATTGCTTCAAGTTCTGTGAAAGAGCATTGGCAACATATCATAATGGTGTTTGAATGATTGAACAAGTATGGTCTGTGTATTAACGTGTCCAAGTCTCTTACCGGAGGGTAACAACTAGGATTTACAGGTTACCTGATAAAGTCAAACGAGACCCAGCCATAACCGGACAAATTTGACGTCATTGCAATTTTCAAAATCCCAGAAACTCTTCAATGACTCAGATCCTTCTTTGGGAATTATAAGCATCGACAAGAGATACCTCCAAAATTCTGCTTAGATACATAAGTGTCTAAAACGGGCAACAAAACGTGAAAAGGTAAAACTCTAAGGACTCCTGACGCGGTGAAAAAATGTCAGAACGTAAACCTCAAGTAATGGCAAAGTTGAAAGACTGCACCGTAAACTGAAAACAGATCTGAAGGCACCTAATTCATTAAAATGATCACAAACACTGCCAACGATCCTACTCAGCCTGCTTGCAGCAATCAGCCCAAAAACTTGAGCACCTGTCTCCCAAATACTGCATGGTAAAAAAAGTAAAAGCCGAGTAAAATGTACTTGTGCACACAGACTTGAAGTCTTCTTCACATGTGTTTGTATGAGTTGATAGAGAGAAGTCCTGGAACCTGCTTATGAAGTTCCATTCCGTATGGTTGATGGAAATTGTAATTTCCACTCCGTTCATCAAGTCAAAAACACTGTAACACTTCGGTGGACTGATTAAAACCAGCATATTTATCAGGGGACGAGGACTAGGTTTACCCGGATTACCTTTGAAATATACCACCTCAAAAGGAAACTACTCATTATCACCACCAATACAGACAGCCAGGACGCCTCTTCTCGGTATGAAAAGTTGTTATACCAAGAAGTACAGTGAAAACACCAGTTGGTAGAACAGTCCACTTTCCGAAACACTTCTTTGAGCATGCTATTCTTGTGCAAATATATATATATATAAAATAACTTGTCCTGACTGACTGACTGACTGACTGACTGACTGACTGACTGACTGACTGACTGACTGACTGACTGACTGACTGACTCATCATCGCCGAGCCGAAACTACTCGACATAGAGAAATGAAATTTTGGGAATACATTCTTATTAACACGCAGGTGCTCGCTAAGGGAGGATTTTTTGATATTTCGTTGCTAAGGGGGTGAAAAGGGGGTTAATTTTTAAAATTAGATTATCTATATCTCAAAAACTTAAAGGTTTAGAATAATAAAAATTGGTATTTGGTATCTCCATTAAAAATAAAGAAACGCATATATTTTCGTTTTCGGAAAATCCCGTGAAGGGGTGACAAGGGGGGGGGAAAGGGTTGAACACCTTTTATGAGGAAACTTATATCTCAAAAACTAAAGATGTTACATTCATAAAAATTTAAATTTGGAACCTCCCTTAAAAATAATGAAACACGTATTTTTTGTTTTTGGAAAATCCATATAATGGGTGTGAAAAGGGGGATGAATTTTTAAAATCAGTGAATCTATATCTCGAAACTGTAAAAGTTTTCAGACGTAGAAATTGGTATTTGGAATCTCCTTTCAAAATAAATAAACACGTATTCTTTTGTTTTTGGAAAATCCCAATAGGAGGGTTGAAAAGGAGTTAGAAATGGGTTGAATGCATTTAATGAGGATACGTATATCTCAGAAACTAAAGATATTATCGACTTGAAAAAAGGTATTTAGGATCTCCTTTTAAAATAAAGAAACATGTATTTTTGGTTTTTGAAAATCCAAATAGTGGAGGGTTGAAGGGGGGGGGTGAATTTTTAAAATGAATGTATCTATATCTCAAAACTTCAAAAGTTTGCAGATGTAAAAATTGGTACTTAGATTCTACTTTCAAAATAAAGAAATACGTGTTTTTTGCCGGGTCAGGAATTTAATGAATGAAGCCCCCATCTAGAGGCGAGGATAGGAAAAGTGCTGGTTGCCGAAGCCTATCGCACTCCTCTGGGGCAGTGATAAATGACTGACAGATGAAATAAAATATTAATGGAGAGTGTTTCTGGAATGAAAGATGACAGGGGAAACAGGAGTACCCGGAGAGAAACCCGTTCTGCCTCCGCTTTGTTCAGCACAAGTCTCACATGGAGTGACCGGGATTCGAACCACGGTATGCAGCAGTGAGAGGCCGGCGTGCTGCCGCCTGAGCCACGGAGGATTAGACCTACAACCATACGTTCCTGAAATTTCCTTCCGGTTGCAATTAGATTTATCTATACCTAGTAACATGTATTTGAAAAGAGATGTTTTAGATGGTTCACAGACTTCAAAAATGAGTGCATAATTCAAATATTGTGATTTTTCCTGCCACTAATATTAATATTAATAAAATTTACACAATTACTCTTTAAGGGGATACGGAATGGGTATTTTGCCAAAAATTTGTCATTTTTATATTACTGTTATTTCTTAATATGTCAAATGCCCTCTTTAAAATGGTGTATGAATTATGATGATATGATAACGACAAGTGTGCTTTTTAAAATAATTTATATGATGATGCACACTAGATTTCTGCTGTGAGTAGACATGACGGTCTCTTGCAGGTCACTTGACCAACGTTCTCTTTAGTGGTACAATGCTAGGTATTTGTATTACTTACGGGATGGTGACTCTAAGGCTTTCAAAGTTGTTCAGGATTCTAAGCCCTATGGAAATGATGTAAATATAACCAAACTGGAATGTGTTGGTCACGTTCGGAAACATAAGGGGACAAGATTGAGAAGACTAAAATCAAGCATAAAGGGAAAGAAACTTAGTGGTGGTAGAATATTAGAGGGTAAGAACATATTGACTGATTAAGTCATTGATACTCTCCATAATTACTATGGTATGACGATCAGGAAAAATACTGATAATGTGGAAGCAATGAGGAAAGCTGTCTGGGCATCATATTTCAACATTTATTCCAGTAATGAAAATCCTGTACATGGCTTGTGTCTTTCAGGGAACAGACAGCTGGTGCAAATATAACAGGAGCAAAGTAACAGGGGAGAAATATAACCATCCTCATAGTTTGCCACCAGCCATTATGGATGAAATCAAACCAATTCTCAGGGGTCTTTTGACAAAAATCTCCTGAAAAAATGCCTGCAATGTGTCAAAAGTGTCATCTGGGACCGCCTACCCAAAACAGTGTTTGTGGGTATCAGCACTCTTCATTTTGGTGTATATGATGCTGTTTCAAGTTTTAACCAGGGAAACATCACAAGTTGCAAATTTCTGAAAGTGTTAGGGTTGAATGTTGGGTGTCGTACTGTTGATGCAATGTTGCATAAAGACCTGGTAAGGCTAAGGTCTGATGAAAATGCCCTTTAAAAGAAAAGCTTTTCAAGACAAAAAGGACAGAAGAGGTTCCAAGAAGAGACTACAAGAGGAATTTGAAGAAGATCCAGATAATCCAAGCTATGGACCTGGCATGCATTGATGTGTTAACTTTGAAGCCTGTTTCCCGTAAGTTTACTTTATTAATACTTAAGGTGCATTTTCTCAGCCAGTTTTGAATATATGAACTTGAAATTTGTCGGACATACTTACAAATACCTCTTTCAATTGCTGAAACAACAGTTTTTAATTTGTCTGAATATTACAAATTTTATTAGCAAAAATACATTCTAAAAATACCAAAAATATCTAGTTTCAAAATAAAAAATAATATCTTCCTTAAGTAGATCGTTATAAAAATTATGCTTATTTCAGTAGAAGACCAAGATATTCAACTATAAGCTGCAAAAATTTGAAGTGTCTACCTCGAGTGGTTTCAGAGAAAAGGTACAATATAAACAGCCGATTTTATCATTGGGAGCATAGGGCATTCCGTACCCCCTTAAGTTAGTTGAGCGCCAGCTACTGTAGTAAGCGACGAATTCGGAGAGCATACCTCTTATACTCATTATTCATAAGGCGTGCGGTGATAAACTCACACACCTGGCAATATACACAGGATTATGGATCAGCACAGATGTAGACTGTGAACACATTCCACAATAAAATTGAGGATTGTATTGGAAATTGAATCAGTTACTATTATTAAAAGAAACTTATGACTATAATTTACATCACAATCAACTTGCATTATTTTAATTGAATTGTATAATACCCCACGAGATTTGTTCTTACATACAAGGAAACATGATATCTATTTAGGAAGCTGTTAGAATTTTACGTGAATTACATTTTATATCGCCACTGAGTAATTTCTTCTTCATATTATTTATGTATAACACGTCAGATGCTGTAATTACCTTATGTCGGCAACCACCGCTGTTGAACTTCGTACTCCTGGAACCACTCCGTCCGGTTTTTATTTGGAAGGTGTAGTCCAGGGTCGGTCAACTGGCTGGCGTGTGATGTAAGAGAGACCGTGTGACGTTGGAGAGACCATGTGACGTAAGAGCGCAAAAGGTGGGGAGCTGCTGTCGTAGACTGGAGACGAAGAGACTTTGTATTCTTCAGCCTTAGTCAGCCTCGCTTTGTAGTAAACACGTGAAGTGCCATACATGCTGATGGCTACGGCTTTTATGGACACTTTTCACAAAAAGCTACACAGATCCTTCTAATTTAAAAATTTATCTCTCAGTTATCTATCACACTGTAAATCTAATAACTCAAACTGTAGGTCTAGATCAACGTTATCTGCAAAAACTGAAAATGGCGTGTTAAATGTTGAATATAAGTTTTCAGACACTCCAAATTGTTAAATCTAGGATCAAATTCCCAAAAAGGGCTTTATGATTTTGACATACCTATCAATATGCTCAGCCGTATGGTGTTAGTGGCACAGTACATAAGTATGGACGAACCGGACACATCACGGTGCGAGAAGCTATCTACGCCTCCGACCTTTTTATCTTTATGGGAATATCTATATTTATTTGTTGAAAATGATAGGATTGCTACATCTGCATGTTTAGTTTGTAGAAAAGAGCTACAGAATGTACAAATATATAATTTACAACGCCACTACAGTTTGTATCACGCCGCAGATTATGATCAGTATGAAGGCGAGGAAAGGGTACGTGTAATTCAGAACTGAAAGGTAAATTAAATAACCATGTCGATCATTCGATCAGTGAGCCAGCAGTTTGACTGAGTTATAAAATTTCATATTTAATTGCAAAGAAACTTAAACCGTTCAGTGGTGGTGAATTCGTAAAGGAATGTTTAATTCTAGCAGGTAAGGAGTTTTGTCTAAATATCATTCAAGAGTTCGAAGCTACCAGTTTGTCCGCGCACACAGTGTCGACAAAAATTCAAGACCTATCTGATGATGTCCACCTAAAATTATTAGACCTGACAAAAAGCTTCGGGGCATACTCCTTAGTAATTGACGGGGGCACAGATATTTCTGACACGGCCCAGCTGGCCGTTTTCATACGAGTTGACAAAACTTTACAATTTGGCAGGAAATACTGGATTTAGTGCCTATGAAGAATACCACGAAAGGCATCGACATTTTCAACTGCATTGTAAGTGTTGTTGAAAATGCTTCATTGCCATGGAACAAACTAGTTTCAATAGCAACAGATGGTGCACCTTCTATGCTAGGGCGCACTTCTAGAGTAGTTGGGCTCATAATATTAAAAAGAAGGTTTCCCCGATTGCATAGGTTTGCAGCGAGAATCATGAGTGAACGAATCTTTTCTATTTTAAATCAACAGAACCAAAACATTGAAGTCAGTTGTCAGAGCACGATTTGAAGTGTGCTCTTAAACTTAGCGTTTCCTTAAACATTAACTCCAAATATAGCAAAACTAGTAAACGAAACAAGACTCCAAAAATCAAGGAAACCCACGAGTGGCAACTGAGTATCGATATCATGAGATAAAAACGTATGCTTTGATTTTGCAGATTAGTCTCTGTACTATTTTTGTTGTAAAACTGTGCTGTTTGTCACTATTAGCACTATTTTTTACAGTGGGTGATACTGTAAAACAAAGCAATTTTGTATTCAATATCAATTCAGAAGATTCACCGGAAAAAGCTAGTTTAGTTTGTAAATGTAGAAATAAAGTTGCTTTATAACTTTTATGTTAATTCATAACAAAGTTACGTTACAATAAATTATGTGAAGAGAAATATGTACTACACATAACCGCATTGTACTACCTGCAGCCCTTGGGCCTCCCCCAAGGAATGACGTTGTGATTCCCCTCGCCCCTCCAGCCATCACTTCTCAGTTACAGTACTAGTACTTCGTTTCGCTGCCCGAGCAGAGTGTGTAACGCGTTACCTGACATCACACGTACACGCAGTTGGCTGACCCTGGTGTAGTCTGTTATCTCATCTTCTTGCGTACCTGGAGTTGGCCTACTTACTCTGTCCTACATTTGGTCACTTTCACTCATTTTCATTGTCAGAATTTGGAAGATTTTACTGGAGGCATGCTAGTAACCCTGGTTCCACACGTCCTGATAGTTAATATGGAGACTGTTGATATAAATACAACAGTTCTATGTGATGTTTCAGATGCATGTACGTATAATTCAATTCTCGAACAAAGTTCGCGAATTGCGTAGGAGAATTAAATTAAGTTAAGAATTCGAAGTACACCAAGGACTGTTAACTGATTATATCTATTAAGTTAAATATATACTGTCTATACATCTACAGAATACGGCACCAAGCCTCTGGTGAATATACTGAAATAAATTTGCATTCAGACGATCTACTTCGCAATTAGATGTTGCAGCTTCTCCATCAGAGAAGTACTACAAATTACCACTCATATAAGTCGACTCCGCTAGCCTTACATCGACTTTAAAGAACTTGTCATGCTCACGCGTCCCAGTTCCACATTAGTCATCCCTTCCCCACAGATACACGGTAGCAAGCAAATACGGAAGCAAGCTCGAAGCCATGTGGCTACGCGCAAGATAAAAATATTTCGTGAGGTCTGTTGGCTACATCAAGCGTATAAACGGGTACTAACTGTCCACTGTCAACGGAAACTTTCTTGCCAAAGGCAACATCGGTAAAACATAACCTTGGTTCAATCAATCAATCAATCAATCAATCAATCAATCAATCAATCAATCAATCAATCAATCAATCAATCAATCAATCAATCAATCAATCAATCAATCAATCAATCAATCAATCAATCAATCAATCAATCAATCAATCAATCACTACTGATCTGCATTTAGGGCAGTCGCCCAGGTGGCAGATTCCCTATCTGTTGTTTTCCTAGCCTTTTCTTAAATGATCGCAAAGTAATTGGAAAATTATTGAACATTTCCCTTGGTAAGTTATTCCAATCCCCAACTCCCCTTCCTATGAACGAATATTTTCCCCAATTTGTCCTCTTGAATTCCAACTTTATCTTCATATTGTGATCTTTCTTACTTTTAAAGACACCACTCAAACTTATTCGTCTACTGATGTCCTCCCACGCCATCTCACTACTGATAAATCGGAACATACCACTTAATCGACCAGCTCGTCTCCTTTCTCCCAGTTCTTCCCAGCCCTAACTTTGCAACATTTTTGTAACGCTACTCTTTTGTCGGAAATCACCAGGAACAAATCGAGCTGCTTTTCTTTGGATTTTTTTTCCAGTTCTTGAATCAAGTAATCCTGGTGAGGGTCCCATACACTGGAACCATACTCTAGTTGGGGTCTTACCAGAGACTTATATGCCCTCTCCTTTACATCCTTACTACAACCCTTCAATACCTTCATAACCATGTGGAGAGATCTGTACCCTTTATTAACAATCGTATTTATTTCATTAGCCCAATGAAGGTCTTTACTTATATTAACACCTAGGTACGTACAATGATCCCCAAAAGGAACTTTTACCCCATCAACGCAGTAATTAAAACTGAGAGAACTTTTCCTATTTGTGAAACTCACAACCTGACTTTTAACCCCGTTTATCATCATACATGCCCACCGTCCACCTCACAACACTATCGAGGTCACCCTGCAGCCGCTCACAGTCTTGTAACTTATTTATTACTCTGTACAGAATAACATCATCTGTAAACAGCCTTATCTCTGATTATCTCTGATTATGATTCATTACACATATCATTGATATATATATAAGAAAACATAAAGGTCAAATAATACTGCCTTGAGGATTTCCCCTCTCCATTATTACAGGGTCAGATAAAGCTTCGCCTACTCTAATTCTCTGAGTTCTATTTTCTAGAAATATAGCCATCCATTCAGTCACTCATTTTTCTAATCAAATAACACTCATTTTTGCCAGTAGTCTTCCATGATCTACCCTAACAAATGCCTTAGATAGGTCAATCGCAATACAGTACATTTGGCCTCCTGAATCCAGGATACCTGCTATATCTTGCTGAAATCCTACAAGCTGAGCTTCAGTGGAATAACTTTTCGTAAACCCAAACTGCCTTCTGTCAAACCAGTTATTAATTTTGCAAACATGTCTAATATAATCAGAAAGAATTCTTTCCCACAATGTCATGCGAGCTCTTCTGCCTTCATTTTCAAGTTTTTTTTTCAAATCAACAAATCTCACTTATTTACAATCACAATAATTACAAACAGAATTCCCTTATCGAATGATTAGATGAAATGAGATGCGTGATACCTAATTAGTACTAAAATCCAAATGGTGAAAATCAGTATATAAAAATATAATGACTCTGGTCAATTAATGGTAATAATTATAATGAATGTAGAATGAAGTCTGATGATGCTTGTTTTTTAAAGGGGCCTAACATCTAAGGTCATCGGCCCTGAATGAAGTCTGTAACCCTGTTTTACGGTTACAACATTTCCTCATACTGTATCATAGTGGCTGTCAGAAATGTATCTTTATTTTAGGTATTATTTAAGCTGAATATAATAGTTCAATATACGTAATTAAGAAATTGAAGACACTAGCTTGCACAGTGTAGCGCACATAAGATCGTCTGCCAAAACAGCAGGCTTCATAGACTGAACCATTCCGTATAAAATAAATAAATAAATAAATAAATAAATAAATAAATAAATAAATAAATAAATAAATAAATAAATAAATAAATAAATAAATAAATAAATAAATAAATAAATAAATAAATAAATAAATATGTTGGAGACAATACAAACACCCAGTCCCTTATCTACAATAGAATTAACCGTTTAAAATTGAAATCCAGTGATTCGGCCGGGCATAGGACGAGAGGCTTCAAGGGCCGAACGCCTAAACGCTGACCGCTCGCTCATAGACCTGGACCGCATATGAACTTATATCGGTGGAGTTCCTTCTTCGCCCAGATTACACGTCCTCAAACCCTGTGGGTGGGGCTAGTATAACATATCCATGGTATCCCTGCCTGTCGTATGAGGTGATTAAAAGGAGCACAGTGGCTCTTACCATGGGAGCATGGGTTGACGACCACAGGGCCCTTAGCTGACTCCCGGCATTGCTTCCTCTTGTTCGTGCCAAGCTCCTCACTTACATCTATCCTGTATGGTCTCCAATGGACAACTCATGTTCTTTTACAACCTCGACGGTATTAGAGCATTCGAGGCCTACGGAGTCTTTCAATTTCACGTGATTCACGGTCCTTGCCTTCCTTTAGCCGATATCTTCATTTTTCGAAGTATTTGACGCCTTCCATTCTTTTCCCTCTGATAAGAATTATAGAGGATATTTGCCTAGTTGCACTTCCTCTTAAAACAATAACCATCATCAGTTACACATTCTCACATTATTTCGGTTAATACCAGACCCAGTCTATGGACGAAATCCGGAGACACTGGAAGGTATCAGTTAGACTTCAATATAATTAGGCAGAGATTCAGAAACCAGGTGCTCGATTGCAAAACTTTAGCAGGAGCAGACGTGGATTCTGATCACAATTTGTTGGTCATGAAATGCCGTCTGAACTTGAAGAAATTGAAGAAGGGGAGGAATCCAGTGAAGTGGGATCTAGACAAGTTGAAAGAAGAGTGTGAAGGATTGTTTCAAGGAACGTGTTGCACAAGCACTCAATGGAAATGCTGAAGGAAACAGTAGAAGAAGGACGGGCAGCCATGAAGAATGAGGTCAGTGGGCCTGCTGAAGTGATGTTAGGAAGGGAGGAAAGATCAACTAAGAATCAATGGATAACTCATGAGATACAAGACCTGATCGATGAACGACTAAAATACAAGAAAGCAAACAATAAATAGAACAGAAAAGAATACAGGCGATTAAAGAATGAAGTGGATAGCAAGTGCAGGGCAGTTAAGGAAGAGTGGCTGAAGGAAGTGGGCAAGGATGTTGAAAGTAGTAAGGTCGTAAGAAAGGTAGATGCTGCATACAGCAAAATCAAGGACGTCTTTGGAGAAAGGAAAACTAGTTGTATGAATATTAAGAGCTCAGATGCAAAACCACCTCTAGGGAAAGAAGACAAGGTAGAAAGATGGTAGAAACGTATCCAACAGTTGTATCAAGGTAAGGACGTAGAGGATATGGTTCTGGAACAAGAAGAGGCTGTTGGTGCTGATGAAATGGGTGACCCAATCTTGAGGTCAGATTTCGACAGAACTTTGAGAGACCTACATAGGAATAAAGCTCCTAGAATTCATGACATTCCCTCTGAATTACTGACTGCTTTAGGAGAAACTAGCATGGTGAGGTTATTCCACTTATTGTGCAAGATGTATGAGACAGCAGAAGTGCCATTCAATTTTCGGCAGAATGTTGTTATACCTTTTCCCAAGAAAGCCGGGCTGGCAGGTGTGAAAACTACCGCACCATTAGTAAAGTATCTCACGCCTGCAAAATGTTAACACGTATTATTTACAGAAGAACGGGAGGACAAGTTGAAGCTGAGTTGGGAGAAGATCAATTTGGCTTCAGGAGAAACGTAGGAACACGTGAAGCAAACCTGACTTTACGCCTGATCTCAGAGACACGAGCCCACATACATAGCGTTCGTAGATCTAGAAATGATATTTGATAATGTTGACTGGACCAAGCTATTGAGATTCTGAAGGTGATCAGGATCAGGTACCGAGAAAGAAGAATTATCTACAATCTATATAAAAATCAGTCTGCAGTGATAAGAATCGAGAGCTATGAAAAAAGCAGCAATTCAGAAAGGGGTGGGGCAAGGCTGCAGTTTGTCCCCCCTCCTTTTCAATGTTTATATAGAACAGGCACTAAAGGAAATAAATGAGGAATTTGGAAAGTGTGTCACAATCCAAAGAGAGGAAATCAAAACCCTGAGATTTGCCAATGATATTGTTATTTTATCTCAGACTGCAGGAGATCTGAAGAAGTTGCTGAATGGTATGGGCAGAGTCTTGGGTGAGAAGTACAAACTGAAAATAAATAAGTCCAAAACAAAAGTAATGGTATGCACTCGTACGAAGTCAGATGATGAAGGAAATATTAGTTTAGGAAATAGTCTTAAAGGAAGTGGATGGATATTTTTATTTGGGTAGTAAAATAACTAACGAAGGCAGAAATAAGGAGGACATAAAATACAGGCTAGCACAAGCAAGGAAGGCTTTTCTTAAGAAAATAAATTTGCTCACTTTGAAAGTTGATTTAGAAATTAGAAAAATGTGTTGAAGACTTTCGTTTGGAGCGTGGGATTGTATGGAAGTGAAACATGGACGATAACTCGCTCAGAAAGAAAGAGAATAGAAGATTTTGGAATGTGGTGTTACAGAAGAATGGTGAAGGTGAGATGGATAGATCGAATCACGAATGAAGAGGTACTGAATCGAATTGGTGAGAGGAGATCGTTTGGGCTAAATTCGACGCAAAGAAGAGGTAGAATTATAGGACACATCCTGAAACACCCAGGACTTGCGCAGCTGGTTTTTCTGGGAAGTGTAGGGGGTAAGAACGGTAGGGGTAGACCAAGGTATGAATATGACAAGCAAATTAGAGCATATGTAGGATGCAGCAATTATGTAGAAATGAAAAGGTTAGTCCAGGATAGGATAGCATGGAGGGCTGCATCAAACTTGTCTATGGACTGATGACTCAAACAACAACAACAACCAGACTTATAACACGTCGCTAGCAGAGAAAATTATTCAAAAGGAGCTTGAATGCCTTATCCCACCAATGCTAATACACTGCCTAATTTATATAGTTGTATCGCTGAAATTCATGAGGAGATAGATTATTTTGAAATCCATTGAGATGATTGTATCATCTGACAAAAGCTTACTGAATTTGAATGAAGTCATGCAGTGAATAGTTTTAGTCCGACTTAAGTTGTTTCATTTGCTGCAAGGAATGTTCAAGGAAAATATATAGATTATGCACATTTTTACGTAATTCAAGAAGCGATATGTTTCTACTACCTGGTTCAGTGACTTTCCTTCCTTGTTTGAACACACCTATAATATTATCAATGTTATTGATTTAGTAGTTCGTCTAATATATCATTTCTTGAATCGTCATTCCATAGACGGTGTCTTGCAGTCTCCATTCCATCCTACCCTATGCTAAAATTACCGTTTCCACGTAACTACTACATCCTACACATACAATAGTCTATTTTTCATATTCATACCTTGCTCTACCCGTACCGTTCTTACCGCCCACACTTGCTTCAGAAACTAACTGCACATGCCTTAGGTGTCTCATAATGCGTCCTATCATCTTACGTCTTCTTCTGGCCAGTTTTCACCATATCTTTCTCCTATCACCAGTATCCAGTATCTCTTCATTCCAGACTCGATCTACCCATCTCCCCTTCAGGAATTTTCCGTAATATCGCATTTCCAAAGCTTCTATTCACTTCCTTTCTGAGCCAGGTATTGCCCATGTTTCACTACCATGCAATGCCAGGCTCCAGACGAATATCTTCAAAACATTTTTGCTAATTTGTATATCAATATTTGAAACGATAAAATGTCATTTTACATTTTACCTCCTACCATAATTAGTTAATGCAGTACCCAAGTAACAGTATCCGTCTATAAGGACACATTTAATTGAAAATACCAGATGCTAGAAACTGAAATCGGTGTATTCCAACAACGAAGCCTGAATTACAGTCCAAATACTGAACTGGATCTTCGTCACATCATATTACGTAAAACAGCAATTAATATTAACATATTGAGAATACATGCTTTATTAAAATGAGATTCATGAAATTATTTCCCATTTATCAGTTCAATATTCTGAAGAAATAAATCATTTGTGGTTAATTGATTATTCTCGGTAGAATAGAGATAATATAATAACAACAAGAAGATGAATAATAATAAATAAAAGAATAGTAATTCTGACATCAGTTTGCGAAACTGAGTCCTCTAATGAATGTAGCAAATATTTCTTTTCGTACAAATCCTGAAATGAAACTTCATAGTTGAGAAAAAATATGTTATTTATAATTGCGATGAAGTTACTTTTCAGCAATCTTGATTTATTGTTCCGTAAAGGCTCAGATGGTTGGACGTAGCCCTGTCACCCACCATTGCATTCCGAGTTCAGACCTGTGAGACATAATACGAAGTTTGTAATTGGCAAAGCGGAGTTGGGGCAGGTTTACTTCAAGATTTCCGATTTCACCTGTCACTTTCATTGTCGATTTCATTCCTGTAAACTTTCTTATTTATTAATTTGTTATCAATGTGAAAGAATGTGAAAAGACTGACGAATTCGGACGTGACTATCTCAACAAAAAGTGTATTACTTGCCTGGAATCATGTTAAGTCATTTATTAAATTGTTAGTTGCATAGTAATAGGGAAAGCTGAAGGCCTCATGCCACGCATGACAGCCAGGGTACTCCTTTCTCCTTAGATACATCAACGCGTGGAATATTTGCTTTCCTGAACTCGCAGACGGCACAAGTTGTGGTTGTAGTGGAAGCCTATATGGTGGCCTGGGAGGCAGAACACTTACAAGTAATCAATATCCCGACCACGATCTTGTCCACACTGTGGTAATTAACATTGTAACGCGGCACGTCATTAGACGTGTATGTTATGTGCTCAACAGAAGGAAAACCTGGGGACCACTAATGAAACCAGTAGAACAACTTCAGTTCCGCTATTTTTCTCGGAGATTTAATGAAATAATCTCCGTTTTCCTTACACTTTATTCTCAGCTTGTAACCGACAGCTTTTTACCTTATGATGCCCTAGCATCTTCCTAACTGCCATTTCTCCAGTTAATAACCAGGACTTAGTTGACTAACCTCCATAGATGTACACGTGTACCCCATTGTGATACCTGAATTAAGATGGTTTAAATCAAGGTGGAGATTAAGCTGGATTGCCATGTTGACTGGATTCATCTATAACTTCCTTATTCACTCTCTGACAAATTGCTGAATTAGTACTTTAATCAGGTTTCATAATAACCATTTAAAGCCTTAAATAATTACCTTAATTGAGCCGGGACATTTTCTAGGATGGTTTCGGACCCTTCCACAATCCTTGCAATGAAAGGCATACGTACACAATTCTAATGTTTCTGTGCGTGTAAGTGAGACATAAAAGTAAGGTTAATCTAATATTTTGTTGCTAAGAAGCATTTACTTTAATTCGTGATTGTATAACTTTCATTAACACGATAATTTAATACAAGTAAATAAAATGATATTTTAGTTACTGTTTCCGTTTAGCATGCATACCAACCACATTATTTAAGAATTAATTTCGGAGGTCTTTTGACTTTCCGTAGTTGTAATATTTGTATGTAAATCAATACGTTCACATCCAGAGAACACTGAAGTGTGATCGAAAGAAAAATTACGCGTCAGAAAACAACATTTAACGTGTTGAATACTCAGAGAGAGAAGAATTCGATAAGTAAAATGGAAAGGAGCAGATATTGTAAATTTAAATAAACATGAATAACAAATAAGCAGATGGATATCATGATTGCTGACGACTCTAGAGTTAATTCTACAAAGGTGAGCAAAAATATATTTGAAGGATGCTGAGTCACACTTGTATCAACGTGTACCATTCATCAGTAGGCTATATAAGTCGCTGATCGTGAACCGGTAGTAAGACAAAAAATATTGAACTGGGCTAGGAATTACCGGAATTCGTCCAATGACTGTTCGTTCAAAAAATCATTTATTGTTGCAAGGAAATCAATAGCCGAGTATGTTAGGATAAAATTAATAATTCTCTCTGAACGGCGCCGCACAATGTTGGCTCTGAGAAGTACTTCACTGATGAGGAGGGCATAGGGAATGACAATGATGATGAGATTGAAGATAACGTGCTTCCTAGGAACTTGATACTGCTCACTTGTAAAAATTCCTTATCCTCTATCTGGAATTCGACGATCTTACGGGGAAGCTGTTCCACCTCGACGTCAGGAAAGCACATATTATTGATATCATTGAAATCGCCACTCAAGATCTAGTTCGCATTCACAATACAAGCTGCTGAAGGAAAACATTATCAAAACGAGTGCTTCTTTTGACATGATTTCGTAGTAGTCACCTAAAAGTCTATTATCGTTTGCCAAATGTTGGGAAGCAGTAAGGGACCGTAGGCAAGGCGTTCTCTGTTGACGGCAGCAACGGAGCGCCCTACTGTCCGGAGTAAAGATGCCGCGTCAGGAAATCGGCTGCCTCGGAGAGGTTCCTTCAAATTCGAAATGAGGTTGATGTCAGGAGGACTCATATCTGATGAGTACGGAGGGTGTTCCAAGACCTCCCATGCCACTGCTGCGGTAGGAGCATGCCATTACTTGCGATATGACACCGTGCCTTGTCGTGCAATGTAGTAGGGCAAACGTCTCGCAAAATACGTTGACGTTTGCGCCATATTGCCAGATGCGGATATTGCTCCAGAAATTGGAAATTGTAATTACATGTGACGGTTTGTCTCTTAGGCACAACATGCGCAGGAATAGCACCCTCGTAGTGGTATGCAACAATCAGCACAAGCTTCACCCGACTGGGTTCCTTTCGAAATCTGTGTGGACGTGGTGAACCTGATTGACTCCATTCATTCGACTGACGCTTTAATTCAGACTCGTAGGCTCGTGCCCACGTCCCATCAATGGCGACAATACGCTGCAGAAACGCGTCTCCTTCGTTGCGGTACCTGTCCAGGTGGATGCCAGCAGTGCATACCCGTACCATTTCTATACGTCGGTGAGTTGATGTGGAACCTAACGGGACGCAATTTTCCTCATGTTAAGACATTTGGTCACTATGTGCTACACCGTTTGATGACTGAGACCAACATCTACGGATAATTCGCGGACCAGTCTATCGATGGTCTATGGAAGCGAGACCACTCACGATGTTAATCCGATCTTTAGGAATGGACGGCCGACCTGTAGGGTGCAAATCCGTAGTCTCAGTGCGACCCGCACGAGATGCCTTAATAATAGTAAATAATTCTAATGTTCTGAGCTTTACGTACCACTAACTACATCTGTACTGTTTTCGGAGAGACCGAGGTGCCAGAATTTCGTCCTGCAGGAGTTCTTTTACGTGCCAGCAAATCTAGTGACACGAGGCTGACGTATTTGAACACCTTCATATACCACCGGGCTTAGCCAGGATCGAACCTGCCAATTTGAGGTCAGAAGGCCAGTGCCTCAACCGTCTGAGACACTCTGCCATGCGAAACGCCTTGACGAATCGTGCAACCGTCCCATACGGTTATTGTATAATTGCCACAGGCTTCACGTAATCCTCGATAACATTCTGATGCATTTTGCCAGGGAAACCTCGATTTTAATCCACGAACGTTGGTCGCATTTGAACAATGTTCTTTAGAGCGGTGAAATCGGCACTCCTCACTTCATAGCCACACAGCAACGACACTCCCACCATGATGCCCGTCATATGCACACTACATATAGATATCTGCACCACCTGATCGCTGCCATATCCCGTTTGCGCATTCCCGATCTCCTGCGAGTATGTGGACTGCGTTGCCAATACTTTATTTACACCCCTCGTATGTCCATATATGTGTATTTTCGATTATGCTTTTAAAAATATTCTAAAATACGATACTTCAGGTTTGACTTTCATACTACCTTTTGGTGTTGTGTTTTTTCGAGTGTTTTATTAACTTCATATTCTACTTTCAAGGCTGAAGAAGGCAGAATGGGGCCGAAATATGTACCAACAGTGTGAATTTTCCAATGTTATCTTTTAAGAAACACTTGTATTGGCTAAGGTGGACCAATTATATTGTTTTTCTTTTGATTATTTCAGTGTTATATTAAAAGAGAGTGCTTTTAAAATTACAGTACTTCTGCTTATGTTCTTCTTATTCATAGTGAAAATCCACAGCCTGTTTCCAGTCATTCTACTGGGTCAGGAATGGAATGAATGAAGCCCCCATCTAGCGTCGAGGATAGGAACTGTGGCGGCTGCCGAAGCCTGTCGCACACCTCTAGGGCAATGATTAATGAATGGCAGATGAAATGAAATGATAGTGGAAAGTGTTGCTGGAATGAATTATGACAGGAAAAACCGGAGTACCCGGAGAAAGACCTGTCCCGCCTCCGTTTATTCCAGCACAAATCTCACATGGAGTAACCGGGATTTGAACCACCGAATCCAGCGTTCGCATTTTCAATATTCCTCAGCTCCCGGCGTTTGCAAATTTCAGTAGTGGGCTTCGTACACTTATTATTTTAGTATGTACTAGGTTGCAGTTGTATGATTATAAATCAAGTACACTATGATAATGTAATTGTTCACACCCGCTATTTTTTGGTTAGGAAGAACTCAGTTAGAATGTAGAATGCAAGAATTATTCCCTGCAGCTTCCTTTGTTAAGGATGATACTGGTAAATTATACGAAATTGTTGTTATTTAATTGGCAGAAAATTTATTCTGATTCCTAGTCGTACTAATATAAAATAATAATAATAATAATAATAATAATAATAATAATAATAATAATAATAATAATAATAATAATAATATCACATTTTGACACCTGTCGATTTCTCTTTCTTCCGGTTTTTTGGTCTGCATATATTGAAATATAAATATTGCACTCATCTACCTACTCATCATCCAGTACAAATGCCTGAGTAATGGAAATTTCAAAAGAACAAATATCACTATTTCTGCACTGTGCACTGGATAATAGTAATGGTCAGTGAACATTCCATAAATTGTATATTAATCGCGTTATAGTACAGGAAAGCTATTTTATTATACTTATTAATGTGGCACAAGTGGTTAAGAGATCCTTCCATACACGCTGGGAATGAAATAAAAATATTGGCTTTCAGAATCTCTGTGATCATGTGGGTAAATTTTTAATATTTTCCTCTAGAGATAGCAGATGGATTCTGCACATGAATTCGGAATATACATGTAATAGTTTCACATGACATCACACAAATTTTTCCCCAACGCGTCGTTACCTCCGGAAGAAATAAGAGGCCATGGAAACTTTACGAAGGAAACTTGTTAAGACTCATAGAGGGTAATTTTTGTGAAAAAAAAATGTGTAATATTTACGGATATATTATAAAGTTGTAGATGATTTAACTAGCGATTTAGACAGACTGGAAAGCTTCTAAGATGCAAGTACTGTATCACAGAGTATCAATATGTACTTTATTATTTCAATAACACTGCATTAATTTATTTAATCTCACAGTATATCATACATTAGCAAGGTTTATGTCATTGCATTTGAAATTGGGTCATTTTGATTGCATATTAATTTCACAATTGAGTTTCGGAACTAATAAACTCTAACGCATTACATACAGTATCTGAACTACAAAGCTTTAATCAACTATTTTTTTCCTATTGGCTTTATGTCTCATCGACACAGATAGGTCTTACGGCGACGACGGGATAGGAAAGGCCTAGGAGTTCGAAGGAACCGGCCGTGGCTTTAATTAAGGTACAGTCCCTGCATTTGCCTGGTGTGGAAATGGAAAAATATGGTAAAACATATTTAGGGCTGCCGACAGTCGGATTCGAACCCACAATCTCCCGGATTCAAGCTCACAGCCGCGCGCCTCTAACCGGACGATCAACTCGCCCGGTGTAATAAAATTGCTTGGGTTTAACGGATGAAATTCTCAGGACGGAACTAGTTACGTCGTAGCTCAATTGATAATATTAACAAATCTGAGGTCATTATATTTCAACCAATATTTTCTCCTATCTCGAATTATCTTGTTTGAATATTTAACTGATTCCAGGAACATGGTTTTGGTAGGTAGCATTCGCTGTGGGTTCCATATAAAACATCCTGCCCCAGGCGTAAAGCATTGAAGTATGAACGCTAGAGGAACATGCAATCAACTAACCTTGTTATATATAAGGTTTTTGCTCGAGGTCAGCGAACTTCGTTGTTCTGATGGATGTGTCCTTTATCTCTTCAATCAAATTAACTAACAAGTTAATTTCTTAGATTCCTCCTATATCTCTTTTGGTGTATGAAACAGTATTCTTTATTACCAGTGCAAGGACAAAATACGGCACTGAGTTTATGTGGGCATTTCTGTTGACCTCAATATTTCCGCGTTCCTTTTTCACATGCAGTTACACAATGATACGTAAGCATATTTAAATAATGATAATTTTTTCAAAGACTTTTCAGATACGTTCGGTAGTCTTAGATAACGGAATAGTACGAATTATTAACAAAAATTAGGATTTTTCATACTGCCATTTAATCTATAGGCGTAGGTCTCTAAATTTAAACCCTCTTAAATACTAAAGCACTGTTTTGGTATTCGATCTCGCAACCTTGAAGACAGGAGGCGAGTATATAACCACTTCTCTAAGAATCTAAAAGCTGATCTACGTTTGTATGTTTTAAGTGAAGGAATTATTAGAATACTCATCTCTCGCGATCACTGATGACAAGAAACTGCGGAAAGTGTGTTTTGTTTTTAAATAATTACTAATACTTTCAGATAGCAGTTTGTGAAACAAAAACTGAAGTTATTCCAGATAACAAAATGCTAAAATTAATTTTAAATGACTGGGCAGGTTAGCCGTGCGTTCAGGGCCGCGCAGCTGTGAACTTGCATCCGGGAGATAGTCGGTTCGAACCACACTGTCGATAGGCCTGAATATGGTCTTCAGTCGTTTCCCATTCTCACATCAAAAAAATGCTGGGGCTGTACTTCAATTACGGTCACGGCCGCTTCCTTCCCAATTCCGGACATTTCCTATCCTATCGACGCCGTAAGACCTATGTATGTCGGTGCGACGTAAAGAAACTAGCACAATATTTTCCAAATAATGGTATATATTTTAAATCCTATGTGTGGATTATCAAATATTTTTAAATTCCCCCTCCCCTAAAGTGTGAAATAAGGTTAGCTCCGGAAACTAAATTATTCATCCCTCCAAAACCGTTTGGTGTACGAAGTTGTAATTTTACGAGAATGATGTTTTTTTCATATCCTAGGTGTAAAATACCGTATACTTCAAAACATTTCTCCCCTAAGAGGTTTAGATGGCAGTTGACTCTCAAAACCACAATATCCATTCGTGCTAAACCGTGTCAGGCACGAAGATAACATTTTTTGTGAAGGGTGGACTTCTATATCATAGATGTTAATAAATAGTTCAAAACATTCACCCCTTAAAAAGGATTCATTCATCCATTACTGCTTGACGTAAAAAATCACAGGTTGGTCATTTTACGTCCTAGATGTTAAACCGGATATGGTTTAAAATATTCAAATTATTCCGTACGTGGTTGAAGTGAGTGGTAGATTATAAAATAAATTATTATTCCCCCAAAACCGTTTGACTGAGGACGTATTTTACAGGCTCGGCTGAGAGTGGACTCTTCAAAATGTAAAACTTTGAACAATAACTTCCATTTTAAAGCCGTAGCGAAGCAAGAGTATCTTGCTAGTCTGTACGTAAAAGACCAAGTGCTGACTGATTGACTGACTGACTGACTGATTCAACATCGCCGAGCCAAAACTACCGGTCATAAAGGAATGAAATTCTGAGGATACAGTTACATTACAGTGTAGGTGCTCACTAAGGAAAGAGATTTGGATATTCCTACCGCTATGGGATTGAACAGGGGGTGAATATTTAAAGTGAGTATACCTATATCTCAAAAGCTTAACAGTTAAAAAATGTGAAATTTGGTGCTTGGAATCTCCTTGAAAAATAAACTATATGCATATTTTGTTTTTTTAAATCGCCTTAAGCGGGGTGCGGGGTTAAAATAAGTGAGAAGGGGTTTGAATACTGTGTATGAGAATATTTGTAAATTACAGATGTATAAATTGGTTTTTGGAATCTCCATTTTAACACAGTGCAATTGCTGGGGCTGTACCATAATTAAAGCCATCGCCGCTTCCTTCCCACTCCTAACCCTCTCCTATCCCATCGTCGAGATAAGACCTATCTGTGTCGATGTGACGTAAAGTCAACTGTAAAAAAAAAAAAAAAAAAGAAGAGAGGAAGAATTCCGCCTGGAAAAGAAAACAGGTAACGTTCGGGTCTAGATTTTGGCTACCCCTGAAGAAGGAGGAGAAGCAAGCAAGGCAACGTCACATGTGTTCGTCTTCCAGGATGAGTGGCTTGTGACTTTACCCACTCAGAGGTCACTCCAACTCCAATCTCTCGGGAACTGTTTATGGTGCTTCTATGAGTATATATTCTTGTTATGCTGGCTTTTCCCAATCAAGAAAAAACAATTAAACAACTATAACTGAATTGCGAAGAAATGTGTACCAGATAATCACGCCCCAGTACGTACTGTATGGCAGTTATATGTTTGATCAGCGCTGATATTAACTCAATAGGAACGGGTTTTCAAACACACTTGCGTCTCTAAGGATCATACGTGTTTAATGCCAGGTTATTTTTCCAAGGTTGTTGAGGATTAATTATGACATTAATAATAATAATAATAATAATAATAATAATAATAATAATAATAATAATAATAATAATAATAATAATAATAATAATAATAATAATAATAACATTAATAATTATTATAATTGTACGGGGATGTACACCTCAGCCCCGTACATTTAAATGAAGAGCCTGGAAGAACGCTATCTAACACTTACTGTTTACAGCAGCTGTTTCAAGAAGTTGGGAATTTTCTCCATAGAGGTGTCTGTTTGTGAACTGATGTCATGCAATCTGGTGCAAAGTAGAACAATTAGAAATTTAAAGAAATTTTGTGTTCATAGGTTTTCTGAACTGAATTAACATACTTTGTTTTTGATACTTCGAGGTTTGCAAAACTTCTTACTTATCCCGCCAACTTTGGATTCTGGCCAATCAAGAATTTTGCGTATTTATTTCTTTGCCAATCATAGGCTTCTTGTAACTTTTCGATTGGCCAATAAAAATGAGAGGGTGTGTCTGGTTTTAGTCCAGAGCTTTCTCGAACCTTCCCCTCGGGTTAACTTGTCTTATTGATCGTTTTGCTATTCAGTGTGTGTGCTAAGAGAGGAGGCGGAGGCCTCACCCATTGGCAGGCAGAACAACAGCTAAGGTAATGGCCACCATTTTTCTATCTCAGTAGCTTTCTTCGCAAGCTGATTCGAGGGGAAGTTTCCAATATTTAACTGTGTAACAGTCCACTTCCTAAAATGTAAACTCCTCTTTTTTCTTAAGTAAACGTTCGAGTAAATCACGTGTACTTAACTGAAATTCGGGAATATAGAGTGTGACACCCTCTCGAGTTCCCTATCAACTTGTATTTGAGGTGACTATGTTTTTGTAACCTTTTCCTATCTGTATCCTTTTAACTTAACTTGTCCATCTAGTAACTCAGTAGTGTGGGATTACCCTCTGCATCGTCGGGCTACTAGCCCAAGTAGGGTTCTAATCTTAGATTTCAACGAGCGTAAGTTTCAGCCTCCATACATTTTGATTTTAAGGCCAGTAACTTTAACCTGTACATTTTCACGAAGGCCCGGTAGAATGGGTACTGGATACCGCTGTATTATTTCTTAAAATACAACTAATACAGTCTTATTAAATGTAGGTTGTGCCTAGAGAAGCCAGAAAGTGTAAATTTTATTGAGGAGGACGCTCTAATCACAAGTATAAAAGTTAAAGGCTGTAAGCGCTTGGGAGTGCAGTCTCCTTGGTCGAATTATATAGTATAGAGGCTATTTTCTTGTAATGCAACAGATATTTGTGTAAATATTGAGTGGTGCCTTTGGAAGGCTGTAACCTGTAACCGTTGGAGCAAAGGGATCCTGAAAATTTTGTTTTAAATGTCCTGTAAAAGGAATTGGGAGATTCGTCTCCTTGACTATCTGTCTAAACGCAACATTAGTGATGTTGGGACCTTTGCAAATTATGAGCTTGAAGCTCAAATTGTAACTTACCAATTCTTGGTTTTTCTGTTTTTCTATTTTGTACCAAACTACCTCTGTACCTGAAATCTTATTGTTTGTTAAAATTTAATATCTAAACAGAAATATAACCTGTATTTTAATGTTTTAAATTAACCTCTGACTATCGTAGATGAACCCATTCAAACCAGCACCTCCTTTCACCTCTCTGTGATCCACGAAAACACGGCAACAATAATAATTATAATAATATTACAACCTGTAGGAAATAAATTCAGCAATTAAAATTCAACGGCTTTATTAATGTGGAAAAACAGGTCATAATAAGATGGAATATTTCCGTATCATATGGTAGTTTGTGTAAAGAAAAGACTGACCAAATTAACACGTTTTCCTCTGTGAATAACGTTTGGACCTGTAAAATATTTTTGGCAATATAGAAATAGCACACAGCACCTCAACCCATTCGAATACTAACCATGATCAGCCCCGCATGAATACGGATATTCCATATAATTCAGTGTTTCAAAACTGCCTAGAACTACGGAATTGCACACAGACGTAAAAATGTTTCGGTAGTCGGCGACTGTTACAAGTTTTCAGTCCTTTTACTCTACCGTCCTAATGCCATCTCTCGATACAGTACGTGCACCGGAAAAAGTGGCGTGGGAAGGCACGGACACAACCGACCGCATAAACTAGTCGTGACTCCCCAACGAATGGAAATTTGAAATAATACTCTCTCCTCCTTCAAGTGAATGCAGTATACACGCGTTACATGTGTTGGACGATGTCGGTTGGTGGTCGTCCTAAAAATAAAGTAATGAAGAAACATTCAGTTTCCGTTTCTTCTGATTAGCCTCCTCCAGTTATTTCTGATCCGGGGATACCGTGGTGGACAGAGTAGAAGGTGCGGGCATTAATGGGTGGATATACGAAATCGAAAGATTGAATTAAATATTAAAATTGGCAGTTTCATTTATTTTCTTAACCTTTCCTCTTCTTTCCTTTTAAAATTTTCTACATTGCCAATAACATGAAAAAATCAGGGACAATTTTAGCTCCTAAGCTAGAAATACAATCTAGAATAATCAGATAACAATTTTAAAAGCTGAGCTTGTAGCTCCCATTTACAACTTTTACTTGTCAATGACACGGATCGCCCAATTTCTATTACATCAACAGTAAGAGGACCCTTGCTCTATAAGTTTACACTTAGGAATCTATTTTTGAATATTTACACTTTCCAGGCCTATCAAAGGCACAACCTATATTAAAAAAATTTAACTGTCTTAACTGTTCAACAGTCTTATATCTTTAAATGAAGTTAAACGGGAGTAAGAAGTACCCATTCTACATGCCCTTTGGTAAAAACGAAAGGTAAGTTACTGGCCCAAAAACCAAAATGGTATGGAGGCGAACACTTGCGCACCTTAAAATTTACATAATTCCGTAAAACCCTACTTGGGCTTGTGGCCCGACATTACAGAGGCTAATCCTATACTACGGAGGTGACTAGATGGAGAAAATATTTAAATTGGAGAAATTACAAGATAGAAAATGTTGCAAAATCGTAGTCACCTCAAAATCAAGTTGAGAGGGAATACGAGAGGGTACCTCAACCTCTGTTCCCTGATTTCGGTTAAGTTCTTCCGGCTTGTTTGAAATTGACATTTAGAGTTTTAAATTTAAATTTTATAAAATAAAGTTTCATTATTAAATATTTGAAACCTTCCCCTTTGAGCTAGCTTTGATAGACTATCAGATCTTAAACTGGATCTACCATTACCTTGAGCTGGTGGACCCACCGAAGATGGACGAGGCAAACACCCCCTCCTCCTCCGTTACGAACACACACTGGAGTGATCACCAGAAAGTTTTGATAGGCCGAAAAATAAATATACACAATTTTTAATTCGCCAACATCTTAAGTTGGGGGAAAGAAATAGAAGTGTTGTAAACGTTAGCACACCGAAAACAAGGTATAAACAATTCAGTTTGGGGAACCTTAACATACAAAATTTATCTAAAATGTTAATAGTTCATCTTTACACCAGAGGGCACACATAAGTTTATAGTAGAGAAATCTGTTGAGAAATGATCACATTTCTTGTACTATGTGTTGCAAGTATAATATTTCAGACAGCATTCTCCAAGGCGCTTAATTTAAATGCGCGGGGTGAGTGTACCTATGACAATGCCTATAAAATTATTATTCACCGGGTGAGTTGGCCGTGCGGTTAGAGGCGCGCGGTTGTGAGCTTGCATCCGGGAGATAGTGGGTTCGAATCCCACTGTCGGCAGCCCTGAAGATGGTTTTCCGTGGTTTCCCATTTTCACGCCAGACAAATGCTGGGGCTGTGCCTTAATTAACGCCACGGCCGCTTCCTGCCAACTCCTAGGCCTTTCCTCTCCCATCGTCGCCATAAGACCTATCTCTGTCGGTGCGACGTAAAACCACTAGCAAAAAAAATATTATTTTGTAGATAACTAGTGCCTTGTTTATGATTATCCTCTACTTTCCATTTTATAAAAACGCAATTATTTTCGAGCGTAGGAAGCGTTCATTTTATTCATTTTCTATTTTCTGCAAAATGCACTCCTTTGTTTCTTTTAAGTGTTTCTTGTAACAATATGAGGATATCTTATTCTTCTATACTAGAACACGCCGATCTTTATTCGTTATATATATTTGTTGGATTTTGAAGAATATTCTTCATTTACAAGTCTTTGTAAATAGAAGCATTGTGCCCGTCTTTTATTTTTATACGTAAGTTTATCACTTTTAATTTATCTGCCGTTTGCCCGTAGTCATATTAACAAGGAAGCCTCCCCGGCTCAGGCGGTAGCGCACCGGACTCTTAGCGCTGGGTTCCGTGGTTCAAATCCTTGGAACTCCATGTGAGATTTGTGATGGACAAGGTAGAGGCAGGGCAGGTTTTCTCCGGGTACTTCGGTTTTCCCTGTCATCCTTCATTCCAGCAAAACACTCCAATATCATTTCATCTGTCAGTCATCAATCATTTCCCCAGAGGAGTCTGACAGGCTTCAGCAGCCGGCACAATTCCAAACGTCGCTGATAGATTGCGCTTCATTCGTTATATTCCTGGCCTAGTCGAATGACTTGAAAGAGGCTGAGGATTTTCATATAAGACGGAAGCATGGTATCATATTTCAGTAAAATAGCAGGCCGTAGGTCTTTAAACCAAACACGAATCTGTAGTGTCCGTGCAGTTTTTAGTGCAAAATATATTAATTTTGTTTTGACAATGCTTACAAGGGTATGAGAGCAGTATAATTTATTAGGGTTTACATTGACGAAAATGAGGACCATTCTCTTGTACGGTGATTGAGCGCGATGCTATTTGAAATTAACAGTCAATTTCCGTGCGACTAACATTTCAGCCAGCCTACGCACGTATGGATTGCAAATGAGCACGAGAATTTGACCCCCTATGAGTTGATATACGACAGCTCGCCTGTTACTTTCTAGGAGCTTGTGTGCTTCAACCCCTCATTCCCCTTTCTAGCGCATCTTAACGGTCGAGCCAAAGGGACGTTCGGGCAGGGGGTGAAGTACGTTCCTCACTGCGTGTTTGGTTCATGCTAAATTTCCAGTTCTTCGATCTCTATATCTACCCTCGCTTTTCTGGTATGTGCATGTGTTACTCGGCTACAAGGATGTGACCAATCGGAGAGTGTACATAAGCAGGTAGTTGGCGGTTCCGACGTGTTTACAGACTCCCTTGCCTGAAATGCTGTTTATGAACACGAGAATTTAATGAACACCAATGTATCTCTATCATATCCATTGTAATGTAAGTCTGTATATGTGTATTGCACCAGGAATTATTTGAAAATAAGGCACGACTACGTAGATATTTCGGAGAGTAATGATATATTATCGCAGGGCACTCTGGGTGTATACCTGGAGCTGGGCCCTAACTACAATGAGTTACAAATTCTTTAAACTGAAATTATTCGAATAGGTTCACATTGCTGGTTACAGTGTTGTTGTTTCCATAGACACTCCTTGATGGACAGCGACCCAACCCTGGAAGCACGAAGCCACGTGGGCAGCAACGAAACCATGGAACCACGATCCCTTGTGAGCAGCAACCACGGAACCCCGATACCTTGTAGGCAGCAATGGCTCGTCGTTAATTCCTGCAGGTCTCGGCACGGGGTAACCACTCACTAATTATGTGAGTGTCCACATTAAATATCCCCCAAGTAAAGGAATTATTCACATAAACCACAGCACTTTGAGAATTGTAATAGTTGTCTCGGTTACTTAGAACTAAAAACGTAAAATTTGAAAAGTAAATTGCGCTCGGGAAATCTGTGGTGGCTTTCCACAGAAAAAATAAAGTTCATTTTCCATAAGTTGCGTAGAGACTTTCCACCAAATTAAAATTTGTACGCTTCATTGGAACTCATCACAACACAGTTCATTCATAGTCGCTTCGAGAAATAGAACGTCTGATGGAATAACTGCGCTCTTAGAATTATTTATAATTCCACAGAAACTGAAAGTTTCCAGCGACCTACTGAAAGCACAGTTCACTTGGAAATTTCACTTGCATTTTACACGATTGACTATGAGTGCACTTGTGTATAATTATGTAGCATTATTCATATGAAAAATCACTAACATTCTTAACTACTCCATTCTATGCAAAACATTTACTATTCTTTTCTCCTTCTTCTTGACATTATTGTGAAATTATGTTCGCAGAAAAAAAACCATATCACTCTCAACTACCGCGTTTGATATGTCAAAGTGAATCATTAAACAGTTGTAGCACGAAGAGTAAAAACTTTGAATATTCTCTTATTCACATTATAATGTTAAAGTCGAGTTCACTTGGAAACTAATATGACTTCTGGCATACGTGTAAATGTTAGTTATACAAGTCTTAGAAACACCCTGTTCAATATTTGTAAGTTCCTCAACGAGGTTCTAAAGCCCAGTCCAGAATGTTTGTTGGGGATATTAAGGCCCAGACTGGAATGGACTAGATATTTCGGAGAGTAATGATATCGCAGGGCACACTGGATGTACACCTGGAGCTGGGTACAGAGAGAGGTCCTAACTATAATGAGTTCCAATTTTTATTCTTAAACTGAATTTATTCAAATAAGGTTCACCTTGCTGGTTACAGTGATGTTCTTCCCATAGACCCTTGACGGGACAGAGACCCTACCATGGAAACACGATGCCTCGTGGGCCGTAAACAAACTACGAGACCACGATCCCTTGTAGGAAGCAACCACGGAACCCCGATCCCTTTTAGGCAGCAATGGGTCCTCATAGATTCATGCAGTTCTCGGCGCGGAGTAACCACTCACTGATTATGTTTTGGGGGTGTCCATATTTAACTACCCCCCGAGTATCGGAATGATTCAAATAAATCACAGCACTTTGTGAATTGTAATCGTTGTCTCGGCTCTGACCTGGAAGCCAAAACGTAAAATTTGAAAAGTAAGTTGCACTCGGGAAACCTGTGGTGGCTTTCCACAGAAAAACGTTCATCTTCCATTAGTTGCGCAGAGTCTTTCCACCAAATAAAAAATTGTACTCTTCATTGGAACTCATCACAACACAGTTTATTCCTATTCGCGTCTAGAAATATAACTGCACTCTTTGAATTATTTATAATTCTATATAAACTGAATGTTTCTAGCGACCTACTAAAAGCACAGTTCACTTGGAAGTTTCACTTGCATTTTACACGAATGTCTTTAAGTGCACTTGTGTCTATTTATGTAGTGTAATTCACTTGAAAAAATCACCAGCATTATTAACTACTGCATTCTATGCGAAGCATTTAAATTATTATTATTATTATTATTATTAATATTAATATTATTGTTGCCGTAAAAAGTCTTTACGCAGAAAAAACATATCATTTTCAACCACCACGTTTCATAAAATGTCAAAGTGAATTATTGAACACTATTAGTACGAAGAATATTCTATTATTCACATCGAAATGTTCACTTGAAAATTATTCTAACTTCTAGCACACTCGTAAATGTTAGTTATACAAGTCTTCAAATCACCCTGCTCAATATTTGTAAGTTCCTCAACGAGGTTCTACTTACTGTAAGTTTATATGTACCGCAACGCCGGAATTATTCAGTTTTCCAAAACTCGCAAGTCACTTGGACATAATCTCGCCGTACAGGCCGATTTCGTACCATGCGGTGAACCAACATCGCCGTGTTGCGGGTGTGAACTGAAGTAACAGAATCAGGAGTTATGACCTATGATACAAATTTAGCTCTGACGTAATGTTTTATATAATCTTGAATATCCCCGTAATCTCTGGATCGATTTTGACGAAATTGACATGAGGAAACTTTCAAAATGGGTTCTATAAGATGCCGTTCTTTCTGAATCGATGCCTGAATTGGTTTAGAATATAGCAAATTTCTTGAATGGAAGTTTCCTGATCGTATGACGCAACCTGTCCTTGACCCATTGTTGGCTGTGCGATGAAGAAGGTATCGTTGTGGAGGGTTGACTACTCTCTCCTGCGAGACTTCGTTACTATTAGCGCTGAAAATACACTTGGTATTACTGTATAAATTATTTATGACGTATTTATATATATTTGTTGTACGGTCAATTCCGATACAGTATGTATATATGTATGAATGTATGTACAATAAACGGACAGCCTGAGGTTCATCATAGAGCGTAAATGGAAAATCAGTATAGTAATACAGATCGACGTATCTAAGAAATCCAGTAATCGACTGTCTCTGAAATGAACTGGTGTATGCCTTTTAGTGTTGGGCATGTTCGAGGACAAATTTGGCTTTCCAGGTGCAGATCTTCTGATTTGACTCCCGTAGGCAACTTGATCGTAATGATGAGGGTGATGAAAACTACCAATACATCCATCCCCAATGCTAGCGGAATTAACCAATTATGGTTAAAATTCCCAACCCTGTCGGGAATCGAACCCGCGACCCCTGTGATCAAAGGCCAGCCCGCTAGCCATTTAACCATCGAGCCGGACGTACTGTCTCCGATGTCACAACAAGCACTGTTCTATATTTGTACAATACATTTTAAAAGCATTTTTTGCACTCAACAATTCACATCACACGTACGAAGTTCGTATACGATGTGCCAGGTTGATAGCTCAGTCGGTAGAGTGCTGACCTTCTTACATCAAGTTCGTGGGTTCGATTGCGGCTCAGTTCAATAGTATTTGCAGGAGATAAAATGTGTCTCATGGGTAGACTTGCTGGCATGTAAGGAAATTATTGTGGGACAAAATTTTAGCACATCGACTTCTCCTAAAATCGTAAAAGTATTTAACAGAACAAAAACTAGTGGCAGTATGTAGATAGGGTCTTCTTGTGCTGTTTAGTGGTCTACATCCATTCCACGATTACTTTCTACATGTTTGGGAACATTCTGCACATACTGACGCCTGTTATTAATAATAATCGTGTAGTCTTAAATATCCATTGCGGTTAGCGACTGTAATGAAGTCTGGGTCAATACAAGGAGTACAAACTTTATAGCGAGTGTATTCAATAATTTGATCAACTGCCATAGTCAGTACTTACGTGACATTTCGATCTCACACAGCATTCAGCCAGAGTATGTTCCTTGCTTTAATGTCTGGGATTGAAATGTTCTATTAAAGCAAGTTAACTATCGTTCACATAGTTGTACGTAGATTTTCTAATATATAACAATCACTTTAGACTCCTCAATTGTACTATGCTACTCAGAAATGCAGGTACTTACATCTCTAGTTCATATGCATAGACTTTTCCTTAAACAGATGTTGTCAATTTAGTCTCAAAATAGGGTGTTGACTCTCCTCCAAACCGTTTTGTAACACGTGCCATTTTACACGTGTTTTTTTTTATTCATGTGAAATATGTTATTATGTGAGAAAATCATATTATGATTTGCTATGCCGTAATATATTTGTGGTCTTTTGATGTAATGTAACATATAAGTAAGGCATTTCTTGTATTTAAAACTTGGTAAGAATATACGTGGTAAGAATCAGATAACCATTTTCTAGGACATTATAACTCAGGCTATTTCTGTATCGAAGAGGGGCGGCGATACTGGGTAAATTCATGGCCAGAAATACCCTTGGAACTACACCAGAGTGCTATATAGTGCACTCATATGAAACATTTGTGGTAATGTATGGAATAGAATCAATGAGTCATTTAATGTTATTTACTCTAGCCTTGACTGCATGCTTTTATCACTTTCTATCGTTTGCAAGGTTTTTTTTTTAACAGGATACCAGTTTTTAGTTACTTTGAACACTACCCGATATAGCATCTTTTATGCTCTACCGTAAATTATGAGTTCCTATTATTATTATTATTATTATTATTATTATTATTATTATTATTATTATTATTATTATTATTATTATTATTATTATTATTATTATTATTATTATTGTTATTCCTAATCTTACAAATAGATTCCAAGCCTAAGTCTAATAAATTCAAAAGTATGATTATTAAGTTACAATTGGCGCTCAAATGTGAAAATTGTATTTCGTAATGTTACAATTTGCTTTTAATCTTGACTGGAAGAAAATGCTTGAATAACGCCTTTCTCATATATCACAGCCACTTCCATACATAGAATTAAGATAGTTTTTCTAAAACACCCTAGAAGAATCGAACTAAAATTATTTGGGGCTCTTGTTATATACTGTATGATTCTCTACTTCATTTCCGTGGCCGTAGTAGGTGAAGCGTCAAGTGACTTCTCGTAAATAATAATATATCGTCAGAACGTTCGGCTCCACGGCTAAATGGTTAGCGTGCTGGCCTTTGGTCACAGGGGTCCCGGATTCAATTCCCGGCAGGGTCGGGAATTTTAACTTTAATTGGTTAATTTCGCTGGCACGGGGGCTGGGTGTATGTGTCGTCCTCATCATCATTTCATCCTCATCACGACGCGCAGGTCACTTACGGGTGTTAAATAAAAAGACGTGCATCTGGCGAGCCGAACTTGTTCTGGGACGCTCCCGGCACTAAAAGCCATACGCCATTTCATCGTCAGAACAGTTAGAGATGCTTTCTTCATTAAATTATACATTAGCAATTTTATCATGACTCACGGAAGTCATTCTTGCACTTTTCGGATTGGTGTATAGTGGGATATTCTCTCAGGTGGCGCTGGAGTTCTAATATTAAAAGTTTTCTTTTTTTGTCGGCCAGTCGTGTACCGTGGCTAACTCACCATTAACTTCCTCGTGGACTTAATGAATTGCGATTGGGAAGTGCTGTGTGTGGTGTCAGCCTTTCCTGGTCCCAAGTCCCAACCCATTAATTGGGGCTCTGCTCCCGTGGGTTTGCGGGTTCGGTTGTGGGACGGGGAAGGGGGAGCTGTTGGGCTGGCTAGGTTTAGAGACATAGCCCGAATGAAGACCAATTGCTGTGTTCTCCCTCTCTCTCTCTGCACACTTCATTCCTTCGTTTTGCTTCCTCCATACCAAACAACAGGCTGCCGTTTGACCAAAAAATAAAGAGAATGAGGCAGGGAAGTGTAGATGAGAGGAGAATAAAGGCAGAGCACAGGCGAGGAGTGCCTTCAATAGCGAGCACATTGCCATTTGCCTCACTCGTTCTCAATTACAGTATCATGCTAGAAGGGGCAGGTAATTACAACCGACTGCTGCATGGTGTTTGCGCGTTCGCGACATGGATAATCCACATACACACTTACAGAGTCGACAAAAAAGTTACAAAACCCTATGTATTTGAAGTCCGAGGTTACTTTTTCAATCAGAAAATGTACCATTCACTCCAATACAAAATCGCGTGTATACACTGTAAAGGCAGGTTTACAGTTACACAAGCTTTAAAATGTGCCTTTTAATGTCTATGTAGCTGGCTATGAACATATTTTCTCTCTTCTTCTTTTTACAGCTTCTCTATCTAGATGGCATTTTTAATGAACGATTCTGCACTCTCTATAAAACCAAGGAATAGGCAGTGGAATTACACTGATCAGTGCGTGCTGCAATAAAGTAATAATTTATGACGTTCTGGCATCAAGAGAGACGCACATACTCCCTGAATGCATTCGATATGTGTTGTTGCACCACATTTGAAATATTAGCTTTTAGTTCAAGTAATTACATCATTGTTTTCATACTTTGCTGATATGGTACTAATCCATTTTCAGTTGCTTAACGAGCTTGTTTAGATAGTTCAGTTTTGAGAGCTTAATGCTAATAAGACCCACTTGATTAATTTTAGATGGACAAAATCTAGTAACACTGATACATTCGAACATAGAGGTACGAAGAAGCAAACATAGTAACTATAGAAAATAGAGACGGGGGTTCATTATTGTAACATGATAATGTACGCTGTTCCATCATAATAAGCTGTTCCAGAAATATTATGTTTCTCCGGTGGCCATAATACAGAAGTAACTGTCTCAGTTAAACCAAGAGTAGGGCACAGTAAGATGTTTTTGACTGGCTAACGGATATTAGGCTCCACAAGGAAGCGCTGCTGTTCTCCATAGGCATGTATTCATGCGCAGGCGTTAGTGATAATTTTGCAATAGCTTAGATGACGTAGTGATATTCCTTCTCTGCTACTTACTGGCCGCTTACAGGTATGTTTTAGTTACTTGAAGTGCTTTGTATTAGGTTTGTTGGTGCTAAGACATACAGCGGCGTAGTTCCTCAAAATATTTGTGCGTGGTCTTTCCACGTCATACTTTGCGTTTCACGCTGGGTAGTGGACGATAAGTAACGAGTCGTCTGTGGTCATTTCCACGGTCACAGACCATGTACCTAACTTTGTCCGATTGATTTAAGCAGACAAAATCTCAGTTACAGGGAAACTCTCGTGATTTGAAGAACCATGCTGGAAGAAGGCACCCAACAATAATAATAATAATAATAATAATAATAATAATAATAATAATTATAATAATAATAATTGTTACCTTGTGTTTAGTGGACCACAAAGGAAAGCAGTGTCAGGGATAAATGGCTGGAGAAAGTATGAACCAAAATTTAAATTTATTTAGCAATGACTTTCTTTTTCTGTACTGAATGATAACCTTTTCCAAATCAACGATGGAAAATTGATTTAACATTAGAAAATTAACAACATAAACGTGTATAAGCTTGATTAATTCACAACCGGGGAGGCTTTCGAGATCCCATTTCCTTTGCACAACCCTTTCCCCGAAGCAATATACAAAATTAAATCCCCTAGCAGAGGGATTACAAATTTTACTTTGTTCAAAAGAAGTTTCAGCTTCTAGAATAAAGTTATTCAGAGGGGAACAGGACCCTCAAATTTAAGATTACATCATATCAGAAGGGTACCAAAGCTGAGCCATAATTTACAATTTACAGTTTAAAAGGTCCCTAATTTATATTCGATAAATTAATTTACGAAATGGCTTTACGTCAAACACCTCTCGTTCTCGTCTTATTCTTTTCTTCATGGGGCCTCTAAATATTAGTTCCTAATTAGCGTCGACCTCTAAGATCTTTTGCTACCAATGTTTTCTTTCGTTCCCACCTAGATATACCTACTCCCTTCACAAAGCATTAGGTTGTTCTTATTGGGTCCTCTTGGATTTTTTCTCTCTCTTCACCTGGTAGTCCTAGAGTGGAGAGTCTGATTCTACCCAGCGCCTCACATTCGAAAAGTATGTGTTCAGCTGATTCCTCTGCTTCATTGCATTTCCTACATATGTTGTATCTTATTACTCCACTTCTATGTAGGTGATTTTTCAGATGGCAGTGTCCAGTCAGCAGTCCTACTACCCATCTTATATATTATCTGCTGAGTTTCAACAGTTCTTTAGTATGCTTCTTGTTTGTTCCTTTTATCAGTTCCTTTGTAAGACTGCATCTGGTGAATTTTTACAGTTCTCCATTTGTTCCCCATTTTCCTATGTAGTATCGGGCTTGTCCATAGGAAATCCCGCATACAGGTTCTTGGCCTACAAAATGTGTTTCTGCCCCTTTCCTGACCAGTTTTTCTGCCTTTTCATTTCCTTCTAATCCTACATGTCCTGGTACCCATATTATTTTGACAATGTTATACTTTGAGAGCTTCAGGAGAAGTGAGTGACAGCCTTAATGGCCGCTTGGCTGGCCGTAAAAATGAAAATGTTCTTATTCCTACAGTTCTTTTTCAGATTTTCTTCAAGCCATGTTGTGATACCTATCATTTCAGCTTGAAAGACTGTAGTGTGTCTGCCCAGGCTCATCTGGATTGATCTCTCAGCTCTTCCCCCGTTGATCCCTCCTTCAGTGCCATCTACACTCTTTGAGCCATCAGTCCGCTACACTTTATCTGCTTTTTTAAGTATTCCATTTGTTTATATCCCAGTCTTCTTTTTTATTATCTGGGTCTCAGGCGGTTTTTCAAAGTTGTACATTTGTATCATATGATCATAAGGCATGTGTAGAACTTCCTCTGTTATTACCCTGTTAATGTTACAGTGTCCTCGATTGGGTCCTTGTGCATTCCAGCATTGTGATTGTGCCAATCTATATGAACACACTTTAGCACGTCCTTTTATGAAATTGCATAGTGATGGGAGGTCTAGTAAAGTATTCGAGGCTTCTGTCGATAACCCCAGTTATAGCTATGCATGCCATTCTCTTAGGCTATCCAATCTACTGCCGACTTTTCCTTGACTTAGTTTCTGCCACATGATGATTGCAGCATAGGCCATCAACGTTCTAATGATCATTGTGTATATCCACAAACTCCTCTCGTTACTTTCAGCATAATACATATTCCGCTTTGAATAACTTTCACTCTTGCTACCCTTATTTCATAGGGGAGCCACTACCGAAAGTTTGATCGAATGATCCAGAAAATACAGGAGCCGAAGTTCATATTCCAGGCCAAGAAACGGAAAACAAAGGTTAAATGGAAGGGTCGAGAACAAAGGAATGAGGAGGCTAAATCCGCTCATGTATTTCAGTCTTAGTTCATGACTTACGATAAAGCCTAATGGGGATTAATATCCTAAGACACTGATGATAAGCCATGTTACTTTGTGATTAAGTAAAAATTAAGTCCGAAAACAGTGTAGAAAATTTTAGAAAATTGAAAGATGAGTCACCAGGAAACGAAGTGAATAAGGGAAACGAGGGTACATACTCGTGCGTCCTTACATTTTACAATGTGCCCATGAGGGGTGATTACATTAAGCCCGTGGATTGCCTAGAAAAACCACATTTGAAGTCTCAACAGATAAAAGAAACCCTACAATCCCAGATCGACCTAACTGTTAAATGCTAAGGGGAATGATAGAATCTTCCCTTCATCGCACGTAGATAAAGTTCACATAGTTATATGAAAGTTATATTTTACTTTACACCAGCCCCAACCTCTGAAACTGGCTCCCGAAGGCAACCTCTGCTGTTAAAGTAGCACTTTCAAAGTCCCGATGAAGATTGACAACTCAGGTTCAAAACTCCAGCAATATACAGGGGTCTACCTGACTGTTCTTTAACAGTGATGTGACACACTGTTTTACTGGTGGAACCTTACGTCATTAGGCAGAAATCTGATTAGTTGATCAAAGTTCTCCCGAATTGAAGTTCACAGTTACGCGACCCTAACCGTAAGGCCAACTCGTTCTTTCTTAACTTTTCTTATTTAATTTCGTCCTATGCTTCCAGGTGTTAGTCCCCTTCAGACAACAACCATGACGTCATCATCATCGAAATCTTATTTTTCCTTCGCTTTAAAAGCTTGATTTCAGCCGCCACCACCCCAGTCATGATTATCACTGTCTCTTGTCCTTTGACTCTGACTGCCTCTGACTCCCGCACCTCGGATATCCTATTCCGTCTCCTCTAGCCGTCTTAGTGAAGTCGTCCCGCTATCCAGGGAGGTATTATACATGGGCTGCTTTCATCCTTACAGTAAACATGGCTCAACATTCTGATACTTCTCACTTTATTCTTTTATTAATATTAGTTTCATTGTACAAATGATATAATTTTTCTCCAGCAGCCTTCATCACTTTTCTCAAGAATATGGTTGGTTACATTGTTCCCAGTCATCTTCGACATCATCATTATCATCTTAGAAGTCTCAGAGTCGTAGAGCAACACTGGTGTTATTAGCTAAAAGTTTTATGGATGTTGTACCTACGAACTTGTTTTACAGTTTTCGGAGAAGTCGAGGTGCTAAAATGTTGTCACCTAGAAATTCTTGTACGTACCAGTAAATCTATCGACACGAGGCTGGCGTATTTCAGCAGACTGACATATCACTGGAGTTGGTAGGGTTCGATTCCGCTTACCTGGGCTCTGAAAGGTAGGCTCTCTTCCATCTAAGCAACTCAGCCGGGTGGTACTATTAGGGAATATGTATCTTGCGTTTGGTACTGGTTCTAATACATTGTGACTTCAGTTTCTTCTAAAGTTCCTAGTAAGATCTGCTTTTTCTGAATAATCTGTGACCGGGAGAGTTGGCCGTGCGCGTAGAGGCGCGCGGCTGTGAGCTTGCATCCGGGAGATAGTAGGTTCGAATCCCAATATCGGCAGCCCTAAAAATGGTTTTCCGTGGTTTCCCATTTTCACACCAGGAAAATGCTGGGGCTGTACCTTAATTAAGGCCACGGTCGCTTCCTTCCAACTCCTAGGCCTTTCCTATCCCATCGTCGTCATAAGAATTATCTGTGTCGGTGTGACGTAAAGACCCTAGCAAAAAAAATAATCTGTGACACTTGAGCTAATGATTTTTGCCATCAAATTTCATAGGATAATCCGCCGTTATTCCATTTTTATTTGAAAGGTGAGTTACCGATTGAAATGTGTAATTTAACTTATGAAATTAATAAAATGTTTAATTCATATCAATATAGCAAGGACTACCTGCTGAAAACTTTATTTTAATTTAACTCGAATTTTTATATTGTATATCGCAAGGCATACACTTCACTGCCCCGTTAAGTTTGACTTATGCGTAAACGCCTGATAATGTCACATAAACATAGTATGAAAATATTCTGGTGTAAGACAGAACTGTGATAAACAGCAACAAAGCGGAAAATTACTTTTCACTCAAAAAACTCAGTGTACAGAAGTCATGGGAAGACACTGAATGTGATATTAATAACAACTTGCTCCTCCCCGAGCCCTCAAAGCGGCAGCAGTACGGAGAGGCATCGCATCTACAAGGTGTTGGAATCGTTCTGGTTGGAACTGGACCCACGCATCTCGCACTGCTACCCGCAATTGGTCTGTTGTTGGTTCGGGGTTCATGGAACGTACACCAGCATCGACAGCATCCCATAAATGCTCGATTGGATTAAGATTGGGGCATCAGGAGGGCCAATACATGGTCGTAACTTCACTGGAGTGCTCCTCCAACCACCTGCGTGCCACCATAGAGCGGTGACATGGCGCATAGTCCTGTTGAAACATGGTATCTCCATCAGGGTACTCTAAGGCCAGTAAGTGATGCAAATGGTCTGAAAGAATGTCCACATAACATGCACCTGTCAGCGCTCCCTGCTGCCGGACAATGGGGCCTAATTGAGGCCATGAAAACGCCGTCCGGACCAAAACTGAGCCACCACCCGCCTGGACACAACCTTGTTGAAACGCAGGATCCATAGCTTCATGGGCATACGCCACACTCTCACGCGCCGATCAGCTCGATACACTTGGAACCGAGATTAATCGGACCATACCACACGCCGCCACTCTTCTATGGTCCATTGTGAAGTTCGCGGGCCCATGCATGTCACTGAGGTCTGTGTCGAGGTGTCAGCAAATGGACACGAGTTGGCCGTTGCCTTGTGAAGCCTATGCAATGCAGTTGCCTCTTTACAGTGCTGTTAGAAATGGGTTCCGGACTCCCACCATTCAACTGGGCGGTGATCTGACTCAAAGTACCTCGTCGAGTGTCCAATATGGTTTTGCGAAGGAAACGTGATTTCCGTTCGTTAAACACCTGTGGTCTTACCGTGTGGCGGTTTACGGGGGTGTGATACTGAAGATCCACCCTCAAAACTGTTGACCTCGAAAACCCGAATTCGCGTGTCATATCCGCAATGCTATGACCCATGCGCCGTGCGTCTATGGAACGTTCCAAGTCGGCTTGCCATCTTCACGCTGGTGTCTGTGACAGACAGCTAGCAATAACGCTCAGGGGTCACACACGGTACATATTTATGGGACGCCCCTTTATGTGACTTTTGGCCACTCATTGTATTTCATCTCTGGAGTGCAGTTAAGTGATATGACTTTTGTGCATGGAATTACGCTGGATGACAATGCTATTATGTGGACTGAAATAAATATGTGAAATTATGCATAGTATGCTTTCCTCCAATGATATCTTCTCTCTAGAATAATCTTATGGGGAGATTCCAATGGACGATTCCTATACAACTGAGAATGTTACTATGTACATGGTAGTGAAAATAATATGATTGCTCGGAGGCAGTCTCTAATCATAAAATCGTGTAAAATCTAGCTGAAGTAAGGAAAATGATCTTCGTCTTTACCACAGTAAACTCAGTACACTTATTCAGAATTTTTTACAATTTGCTTTAGGTGGCACCGACACAGGTAGGTTTTACGGCCACGATGGGATAGGAAAGGCCTGGATGTGGGATGGAAGCGGCCGTGGCCTTAATTTAGGCACAGCCCCAGCATTTTTTGGGAAACCACGGAAAATCATCTTCAGGACTGCCGACTGAGGGGTCTGAACCCATTATCTCCCAGATACAAGCTCACAGCTGCGCGCCCATAACAGCACTGCCAGCTATATCGGTACTATTTATTCAGAAAAGTGTATTGTGGATACGTTCAATATATAAAAAATAAGGGCATTGATCGTATTAGCTTTTTCTTTAATACCCATTCTGTCCAAAAATAGTAGTCGCATTCCTTTAACGCGTGTGTTTACTCTACAACAAGGAAAGGGAAAACATAAAAGTAGACTTTAATCTGAGGAGGGTTACCTGATATATTATATGCATTGAGAACTGTGGGCAATACCCACGTTCTGATAGGGCACAATTTGCTATTGGGATGTTCAGAACAGAAGATGCTTTAGGCAAGTACGGTGTTTATATGAGCGACCTCACTGTGTGGTGGCACTCCGTTTTTATGGTTTACTGTTTGGTTGTAGATTGTAGCGTTTACACAATGTGAAAAGTAGTTTAGAGTTTTTTAAGCGGCAGGCCATTTACAAATATATTCATCGTACTAGCAACGATCGTGTCTTATTATGAGGTCTGATAACAAAAATGCTTTGAAATTGGCTGTTAATAGAAGATGCATTGAGCGCAGCTGAAGGCAAAACGGAAATTCCTTAATGAGTAGCACCGCAGTTGCTGATGTCACCAGGAAGAAAAGTGTATAAATCAGGATAGACTTCAGAAATTTCCACTCAAGGAAGTAGAAGTAAGACGACTTTTCTCAACCCTTAAACCATCATTGAACCTGACAAGTTTTTTTGCCATTGCTGCAACCGAAAATTTCCACATGTAGATCAAGGTTCCTGGACATGTCTGATCGGATCCGTATTAACTAAAAGTGGTTGTACATTGTGTGAATGACAGGAAGATTCTAACTTGATAAAGAAGACCCTGATCTGCGCTGAACATGTCAGAATAAAGGGTTCTATGTAAGGGATACTTCTAGCTGCAGTGGTGCACCCCCATTATGATGAAGAACGTTGCCACTGCTTTGATGGTAAAACTTGTATTTCTCCATTCACTTACCAGGAGCCAAAAAAATAGAATAGAAAACAGGCTTAAGGTTACACTCGTTACGAAACTATCGCTCCTTGTTACGGTCATGAACACAGACAAACGCTTATTAGGATAGTGCTGCCCCTGTCAAGTACAAATGGCTCCCATAGCCATCATCAAAGCCCATCTAAACCAAGCAGGATGTCAAACCCCAAATTGAACTTTCACATCCTGAATTTGTACAGTACCTGATAATCGTATGACCGGCCTCGCAATTCATATGCAATCTCAGCCTCCAAAATGGCCAGATATGAATATTCTTGATCTCGGCTTCCCTTAATGCAGTTCAGCCTCTCCAGTATTAGGAAAATCCATCCACAATTCACGATCTTCTAACCACCCTTCTGGAGGCCTTTGATGACCTGTTTGGGGAGAGACTGAATTTATTCCCGACTTTTCAACATGTGATTACTGAAAGTATGAAGGTTGGCGGGAGCAACAGTCACCAACTACCTCACATGCGGAAACAGCAGTGTCCTCGTTCTTCATTACAATCTTGAAACTGTTATCTCCACCTGTGCTGCTGTAGTCGATGAAAAAACAGTAACATTTTGGTGGAGTGGTAGATAGATAAATATATGACTAGTAGCGGCTTCTCTAAGATTTATTAACTAAATACAACGGATAAACACTTGCACACGGTTACTCCAGTTAGCACTCCCTCTATATATTCTCAACGTTCAGTCACACCAGTTCCTAAATCTAACACTTCCGATCTAAAACAATTACACTACGCACACTTCATGACTGTCACTTGAACCATAGGCAGTTCACTATTGTTTCACCGTACAATGTTTGCGACTGCACCCTCCAAATCTACGCCTGCGTGATCACAGTCTTTCACCGACGCTCATAGCGGTCTAGTTCACAGTCCCACGTTGCTCAGCTGCAATTGTTAGCTTCCACCGTCAGTTCATGGACAGCTCTCCGTCGACACTGTAGGCACTGATGCAATACTCTCCATTCTGGTCTGGCAAATGCGCGTCCGAATCGTCTCTCAATGGTTTCCTGCAAAGTGAAGGGCGGGGCCGCAACTGTGTGATGTTGCCCGTCGTTTTTGCCAAGCTAGGTTGCTCCTCCCAACGTCACATATAAACATGGTGCACAACGCAACAAACTAGGTGATCGGAGTATAGTGCCAGTACAGTGTATTCATTGTGCCTTTTCAAATTCTGTAAGAATTGTATTTCTTCCTTCATTGTTAATAAATATGTGGCAAAGGAAATGCAATTATTATTTTGGGACAGATGAAATATTTCATTTGGCAAAGCTAATCATCCTTTTATGATTTTCCAACTTGTTTCATATTATGAGATCCCCTCGCGTGTAAGAGGATCGCTGTTTCTCGAATTGGTATTCAGTATATTGTATTAGACATGCAACTGACGACGAAACGCAATTCCATGCTGTAGACTGGGATCGAACTAGCAGACGAGCATAAGATAAGGTAAAATATCGAAATACTAACACCTGAACTACCATGGACAGGTGACTACTAGCCAGGGAAACAATTTTTGAGGCAGCACAGAAGTACTACTTTAATGGACTTACGCTAAGAAAGGGTTAGAATACTCCTCCGAAGCATTCAAAACAGCCTCTATTAGTGAACGGTATGTTTGGTAAAAATAAATTTGTGAGCAATTTAGTATATAGCGATAAAGGAACATGAGTATGTATCTTTGTATATCTACTTGAGTACCTGCAATCAAGCGTTCTATTCTACCATACACAGTATCAACATGGACAGCAAATCCCATGTTTCTATGAGTGTCATATATGCTACCGACAAAAGTCTCTATATATAATAACTTGAAATTATAACGTTTTCCTGGTGATTTTTGGGTTTGCTTAATATTTGTTCTTAATATATTATTCACCCCTCGAAGGAATTATAAAGAATGCAAATTATGGTACAGTGAAGTATATATATGAAAATAATAATCGCATTTTGATGAGTAGGAATGTGCTTTTTGAGTAGTTGATAAGAAATCCGTGAGCCAACTAATCTAATGAAGAAATACAACTTTTTATTCAGTTGTATATAAAACTAGCTTAATCCTCGAAAATACTATATTTTATAAGAAACTATTTTGCACATAGATGAGTAGCTGCCAAATGAGTCTCATCAAATGCATGAAATGGGTCAGAATTTTCTTCCAGAACTGAAAATTACTGGCTTCCTCTTCATAATAATAATAATAATATTGTTGTTGGATTTGCGTCTCACTAACTACTTTTACGATTTTTGGAGACGCAGATGTGCCGGAATTGGGCCCCGCAGGAGATCGTTTACGTACCAGTAAATCTATCGACAGGAGGCTGACGTATTTGAGCACATTCAAATACCACCGGACTGAGCCACGATCGACCCTGCGAAGCTGGGGTCAGAAGGACAGCGCCTCAACCATCCGAATCACTCAGCCCGGCGGTTCCCTCTTCAACTGAATGAATGAATTTGTTTCTATTCTCAATGAAGACGACTGAATACCTCTTCAATAGCCGAGGTTCTTTATTAGTGATTATTTTAGCTTTTAAAAGATCCTTCACGAGTTTTTCTTGCCGACGAGAACACAATACTTAGCAACGTAACATGGAAAAGGGATAAAGTCTGTAATTCATTGAATTACTTAGCTGTAACAATCGGTTGAGGCATCTTGGATATTAGTGAGGGAAATAAAGGAATGGCCTGTTTTTTAGCGAGGAGAACCAGGAGATGAGCAGAAGTATAGGTAAAAATGTAAAAATCTCAGCACCAGGGCTACGGTATCCGGATCACTATTGCTAGACATTGATGGTAGCGTTCGAATTTAAACTTGAAAGATCGCAAAACTTAATCTATACGTTATTATATTGTCGTTATAAGCGAGGGTGATATTTGTCAGTCTTTGTTATTCATAACAATGAATGTGGTTTCCAGAAATTTCTTTTTCGAACGAACGGCTCTCGAGGTATCGCCTCCGGAAAAAGTAAATACATCGCCCATGAAGAACACCGGAGGAGGGCGTGTCCTTTTGACAAATTAGAAGGTATAGTTTGGAAGGCAACAACGATTTGCGGTAAGCATATTACTTGTAAATAGGAACAGGGGCCTGTAATCGAAGTACCTCTACTTATTACCATAATAGCGTGAACAGACTGACGTGGAGGTCGGTGTCAGTATAAAATACACGCTGAACACACACCTTCTTTAATTTTTCATTCTATGAAATGCTCTGGAAATTTGTGATATAATTTCAGTTTCTTAATTGCCCGTTTTATTTTCTTTTCATCCTGTGCTGTCCCCAATCATTCCTACCAGTAACATACGATACCGAGTTGTCCTCCAGCCCCTTAAAATTAATAAGGGTACGCAACCTACTTAACACTGGGAGTCCTTAAGATCATTACTGCCCTGTTGGCTACCTGCATGTCACTAACATTATATGAACCAGCCTTGCACAGAAAAAACGATTATATGCAAATTTCGTGCAAAGATGCAAGATCATTCCACTAACTTACTGTTCATTGCGTGTTGCTATAAAACAAGTATCGCTAATATGATCATGTTAGTAGGATGTGCAATACATTTTTTGTGATATTGCCAAAATGAACATTGTAAAACATGAATGTGTGGTAAGACAAGGAAATTAAATGTCAAGATGAAAGGGACATACAGTACATACGCAGCGAGCTTCTTGTGAACAAAGCGTCTGCCGCCATAGAGAATGAATCAGTAAGGTCTTCGAGATGTGAAAATGTATCCGAGCTTAAATCCTGCTGTATCCAGCTTTGTGGATGTATTTGACGCTTCACTGCACCTATGTACGGTAGAATGTCTCTTTGGACACAATTATACAGTGTTATGTTAAGCAGCAAATCCTCGCTATTAAGCTATCCACTCACTCGTGTGGTGGGAGTGATCATAATCTACACCCGTGACGTATTCCATGTCACTAGCCATTTCCTGCGAGGAGGAAATCGACAAGCAATACATTCATGGTCCTGGAAAGACTTTCGTCTTCAACTGGGGCAAATGAAAGGAAACCTCCTATTAGAGATATTCCTATAATGTCTGGTCGTTATGAAGTGATTCCCTTAGATGCTGTCCAGAATGTACCTCATAACAGTTGGCTCACAGGCACTTCTACAACAGACCAACATCAGCCGTTCCTGTGTCACCTAACAATAGCTTACATCCGCACCATCTCCAGCCACATTAGGAGCCTCACGATCTCATTGGTATGCTTGGAGAATATTATATTGAAGGTACTGCACAAAGTGGGCAGTGTTACAGTCTTTTAGTTCAATAGTCCTCTTTTCGTATGAATCACGCTACGAAACATCCAACTACCAAGTTTATTCCTTGGAAATGAAAAGGTATGTCCCGATAGCAGTCCATAGCAGTAAATAGTGAAAGTACTGTCGGGGATTTTGAGCCAGCCTCTTAACCATGTAGGTGCGTGCTTCAGCCACGTTAATTAGAGCGACCTTAAACAGGCAGTAGGAATTGTGCAGGCTATACGTTATATGTACGCTTCCTGTTCTAGCTTACGTGCTATTCAAAGCTGCGATCGTTTCAAGCATTCATTACAGCTCCTATTAGTGAATATCAATATTGGTATTAACGATTCTGTCTCTATTTTTCAGCTTAAACCGGAACATTTCGTTGCAGTAAACCTTAATAGGAACAGGGACCGATATATTTACTGTCTATAATCTACAGGTTTTCACATAACTAAATTTTAAGTGACTGGTGGACCACGCTGTGTAAACCACCGTATGTGTCCATTGTACTGTTGTCTTACTGCGTGTCTGATTTTGTCACTTACGGCAATGTGTTGCTTATCTCCAACAAATAGTATTCATTTTCATTTTGTATGGCATATTTGTGTGTTTAGAAATTTATTACAAACCTTCATAGGGGACTTCCAAGAAAGTATTTTTTTTTTTTGCTAGGGGCTTTACGTCGCACCGACACAGATAGGTCTTATGGCGACGATGGGATAGGAAAGGCCTAGGAGTTGGAAGGAAGTGGCTGTGGCCTTAATTATGGTACAGCCCCAGCATTTGCCTGGTGTGAAAATGGGAAACCACGGAAAACCATCTTCAGGGCTGCCGATAGTGGGATTCGAACCTACTATCTCCCGGATGCAAGCTCACAGCCGCGCGCCTCTACACGCACGGCCAACTCGCCCAAGAAAGTAAGACATGGAAAAGGTAAATGGGTATTTGTATAGTAGAACTCGATCAATTGCTATTACTGCACGCTACCCAGCTGTCCATCATAATTTCACACTACTACTCGATGCTATGAGTTCAGGCTTAGGCTACAACTCTTTACTTAGTAAGTGAACTCAAGTATCACTTTGAAACTTCGCTTGCATGTTAAAGCCTTTTAGCACGGTTTGAAAGCCGTTATTGAACGTTCTAGCAGAACTAATTAGATGGTGCAAGCTTTTACGTATGCACGTCCGTAGTTCGTGCCAGAATTTTGAAAACTAGTTCCTCCATCAACTTTTGACGCAATATGATCATTCGATATGATGGCCATAGACAGGCCTTTCACTAGTCACATCCAGTGGCTTTTTACATTGGTTCAATCGGCCTTTTTCTCGATTTTACCACTGTGTCCATAGGAGAGGCAAATTCAATGGGGATTTTGAGCCAGAATACCCTGCGTTCAGCAAGGGAAATACTCTGGTTCTGATATCGGGTGCTTACGGCACGGAAGCAGGCTGCAGTCTTCGAAGGATGTTTCATTCTATATGTGGCTTTTCTGATGGCAAACCGGGAATAACATATGTTTCATTAACGTTGAAATGAAAGAAGCCAACACCAACAACTACTAAACTGTTTTCATTCCTCCCCTGAAGGGGGAGGCTGTCCTCTTAGACGGTGATGCCGTCTCTCAGGTCAGGAGATTTGTGACGGTGAAAGAGATGCTCAGATAAGGTGAGGGGGTTGCCGGCCGCGCCCTATACTGCGAACTGTCCCGGCCCAACGCCAAATAACTTGAACTGCGCATACGTTACGACAGTGGCAATGTGCTGGGTGGAGAAGTGGCCGTTGAAGTAGATTAGATGGTATACCTGCATTTCGAGGTCAGAATCTAAGTATTGGGGGAATCGAGCACGCACAAGTCATCTGTATTAATCTGTAACTGACTTCAGAATGACTGGATGCACTGAGTGAACCTTGATAATACATTTGGTTAGTAACTAATGCACATTCAATTTTTGCATACATATTAATGGTGCGTGGCCCCCACAGAGGCCCTGGTATCCGTCTTCCGAGTTAACACCCACGGACGACCCGAGCAAGAAGGAATAATCAATGATGTTTACAATTCGCTACCCAGCCGGAAACCGCACCTGGGAACCCTTGGGGGCAAAATCCAATGTGCTGTCTAGTTAACTATGAGGCAGTATTAGCATGGAATATTCATATAATAATAATAATAATAATAATAATAATAATAATAATAATAATAATAATAATAATAATAATAATAATAATAATAATAATAATAATAACGGCGAAAATAAAAGTAAATTGGTTTATGATAACTTGATTTCAGACAGTATCCAGTATTCGGGCGATAGTGGGCTCGAGCCCTGCTGTCGGCAGTCCTGAAGATGGCTTTCCGTGGTTTCCCATTTTCATAGCTGGCAAATGCTGGGGCTGTACCTTAATTAAGTCCACGGCCGCATCCTTCCCACTCATAGCCTCTTCTATTCCCATTGTCGCCATAAGACCTATCTGTGTCGGTGTGACGTAAAGCATCTTGAAAAAAACTTGATTCCCGAAGAAACGTAGAAATACGTGTAACAGCAATGTCTATGTGCATCAATGCAAAAAATATAATAAAGAAAAGTTAGCCCAGGAATGCCATATTTGTAAATATGGAAAAGTGCGTTTGATAACGTTGACTGGACCGAGATGTTCCATGTTCTGAAGGTAATTGGAGTCAGGAACAGACACATGATGTATATCTGTACAAGAATAAACCTGCAATGATAGAATCGAAGGATATAAAAGAACAACTGACTCTTAAAAAAAGAGTGATGTAAATTTGCAACTTCCTTTAGTTTTTATCATGCATATTATATATGAAATAAAATGATTCCAAGAAAGTTGTGAGAAAAGGAACAACAGCTGAAAGTGGGGAATTGTTTAATTCCGTAACAATGGTTGTGTTTTGTATTTATTTACTATGATCAATATCTGTGATGAAATTTCAAGTATTAGACAGGAAGAATTGAATGGAAAATTTAAGTAACATACAAGTTAGCAATAGCCAACGCATTTCAAAATTAAAACTAATTTACGTTCAGCAGTGAATTACCATATGTACTAGTTTTGATCCATGAAACAAACGTAGCAAATGGTTTTGTTGTAGTCTATATGCCTACTTCAATATTCTTTAAAACGACGGGTAAGTAATTTACATTGCAATTACTGGTAATAACATTGATTCACGCGCTGACCTGTTTCATGAAACTACATTATCGAAACCAGCCTATGATAGTTTATTCGACCTTCATGTTGACAACTAATGCCATCTAATATAATGTACACAGTGTTCATCAGATCGTGGTGAAACATATCCTTAAAATCAGACTCATTGAAAGTCTCAGTAATCAGGAGTAAAGTTTTATCGTTCGGCGGTAGTGCCATTCCATGTTGTAGAAAATCAGTGTCTGTACCAAAATTCATTTAATATGTTCTAGTATATTCTTCCCATACCACGTGCTTTGCTAGTTACCTTCCCACACCGAGCTCGATAGCTGCAGTCGCTTAATTGCGGCCAGTATCCAGTATTCGGGAGATAGTAGGTTCGAACCCCACTGTCGGCAGCCCTGAAAATGGTTTTCCGTGGTTTCCCATTTTCACACCAGGCAAATGCTGGGGCTGTACCTTAATTAAGGCCACGGCCGTTTCCTTCCCACTCCTAGCCCTTTCCTGTCCCATTGTCGCCATAAGACCTATCTGTGTCGGCGCGACGTAAAACAAATATCAAAAAAAAAAAAAAAAAAGTTACCTTCCCCCTCACCCCCCGGGCTATGAAAGAATCACTCTCATGTTGGTACTATTGCACTAGGAATTTTAGTATGGTGACTTTATTTCTTCATTATTTTCATAATAAACGCTGTGTAATACAATATACTTATGTTAACATTGTACAACATGACAGTAAAAAATTTTTTGTGGAGTGTACTTTGAATGTTTACGCTTGGCCATAATTAACTGGTGATATTCACCTGGAAGGAGCCTCCGTGGCTCAGACGGCAGAGCGTCGGCCTCTCACCGCTGGATACTGTGGTTCAAATCCCGGTCACTCCATGTGAGATTTGTGCTGGACAAAGCGGAGGTGGGACAGGTTTTTCTCCGGGTACTCCGGTTTTTCCTGTCATCTTTCATTCCAGCAACACTCTCCATTATCATTTCATAGCATTTATCACCCATTAATATAAATCACCTTGGGAGTGGCGACCCCATTGTAATAACAGCCTATATCTGATTCATTCATTACATCCCTGACCCGGTCAATGACTGGAAAACAGGTTGTAGGTTTTCATTTTTGATTTTTCATTCACCTGAAAGCGGGTTAATGTTAAGAGGTCTACTTACACTTCTGTATATTAGGAAGATGAATGTAATCAAGATACATTTCCTTACTACAAGATTAAATAGACTGGCACACAGCCATTGATAATGTAGCCCATGCACTGTTTCTAAGTCCTTTCTATCATTACTTTTACCACTTGAATATCATCCCAGCTTTTTCTTCATAACACGGAAGTAGTAGTTTTAAATAATGCTATATGGAGGGAGGTATTGATTATGATAGTATATTCATGGACTCAAGGGCATGGAGATTAAAAGGAGACGGTTTAATTTAAACATTTCAGACTGCAAGTTGTAAGATCATATCAGCATTTCTACCATTGATTAAAATAACTCATCAATAACTTTACTAAAGTGTCACTATCAGTGCCATTTTAGGATGCAGTTAAACATTATTATTTATAACATAGGTTGTAAATTATGGGAAGTTAAGATAAAACGATACAGGATCATTATTTTTGCAAAGTTCTGGTAAGTGTGGTAAATTTTATGGACCAAAGATAAAGTGAAAACGATGTGGTCTAATACACCATAAGATACTAGTCAAATGGCAGACGAGCTGCGAACTGAGTTGATAGTTCAAGACAAAGGGTAAACGAACAAGTAGGGATATTATATTGTAGTATATTACTATACTGAGAGGACATTGATTTCACACTGGATTTTGCAGAACATAATTTTCACACACCAAAACAAGGAAAAGACACTGGGGTTTCTACAAAGCTTAGGTCTATGGTAAAATGTGAAGTAAAATCATGTTCTCATCCCGAGGTGGTGCAGCTCTTTTCAGGCACACACCCAATGGAGGTGAACTGTATGTACCATTTCAACCACATACCAGCCCTCCTGCCATTCTTAAAATTCTGGCAGTACCGGGAATCAAATCTAGATCCCTGAGCACGGCAGCTAACAACACTAACCGTTACGCTATGGAGGTGGACAGGTCTATGGTAAAATGTAGTTCATATTTATCGGGTTATTCTGGTTGGTAATTTTCTTACCAATGATGAAAATACCCATTTAATTTAGGCAATTATTACAGCAAAATTATCCTAAACTCGTATGTATGGAAGTTGATCATACATCTGATATAAATAATAGAAAAACGTAAAACAAATATTTGGAAAAACTCTTGAAAAAGCAAAGGAATCCCAAAATCATACCAGTATCCAAAATCCGGATAATTGTTTATAGCATGAAGCAGATTTTTTGAAACAAATATATTCCAAAATTAATCTTGATTAATTAATTATAGGAAATAAACTTAAATAGGCCTATGTTACCAGGTTGTAGTTCAACGGCTGAACTACTGACTTGTGTAGAAATTCATTCAAAAGTGTAAAAATGCAGCGATAACCAAAAGCACGGTTAAGATCGGGTAGTCTGACCCATCATTGACCTAAGCAGTAATAATAAACAAATGGCTGTATTTATGCTCAGAAACTATTAATAAGATTGTTATGCTTTTATGACTATGGTACTAATGTTCTTCTCTAATATCGACAGTATCAGGCGGCCGTAGGTCGATGGCACTGACGTGTTAAGCGTGAGCACATGACAAGTGCGAACAGTAAGTGGCAACACTCCGAGTTGCAGGTATCTCTGATGGCGGCAGCGGTGATGGCTCTGCTGCTCGCAATAGGAGGTGTAAAGGTAAATCCTGATCCCGGATAATCGGGATCAATTGGCTCGGAAGAGATGGAGGAGATTAAAATACAGCCAAAGAGGATTGTGATTCGGAACAAAGTAGAGACCATATCCAGGAACCATATAGCGAAACGAAGGACAAAAATCGCGTGCTAAAGACGAGCTGAGAAAAATAACAGGGAAGGTGCAGAATACTGGCAAAAGATAAATACTGAAAGCCAAAGAAAATGGTTTAGAAGAAGAGTAAAGACATGTAAAGCGACAAGGAAATATGGTCAACCAGGAAGCTAGGAGGAAAATTTATTTATATCTGCGGTGTACCTGAGAGTGAAAATGAAAATTTAAACGGCACAGTGAAAAAGGATTGGACGTAATAAAAAACCGTATGAGAGTAAACTGCGGTGAAGCGGACATAGATGATGTGCACGAGTGGGGAGAGTGAAGGGAAAGAGGCCAATTAAAGTTAAGTTATTATCGGCTTTCATTGCAAATGAAATTTTAAGGGGCACTAGGAATTAAAAAGGAGAAAAATATGGATGAAAAGGGACATGAACAAAAATACCATCATGGAGCAAAGAGTTCTACGTTTACACTTAGGAAATGTTAAAGGAAATGGATCTGTAGCGGTAAAGTACGGCGCGTTCAACAGAGAAAGGAAAGCAATATGCTAGGCTGCTACGAAAGAGGATAGTGCATATGGAGGAACATTTGAATCTCCACCTTGTAGACTCAGTGCACTGCAGGGTCGGCAAAAGGAAATGGACAGACCATATGTGTTGCGAAACTCGTGGATGTCGGAGTTTTACGTCACACCGACTCAGATAGGTCTTATGGCGACGACGGCACAGGAAAGGCCTAGGAATGGGAAGGAAGCGGCCGTGGCCTTAATTAAGGTACAGCCCCAGCATTTGTCTGGTGTGAAAATGGGAAACTACGGAAAACCATCTTCAGAGCTGCCGACAGTGGGATTCGAGCCCACTATCTCCCGGATGCGAGCTCACAGCTGCGCACTCCTAACCGCACGGCCAACTAGCCCGGTCGTAGTAGCTGAACACCAGTTCGCGTCACGTCCAGTGTCCAATAGAGGAATGAAAAAAGGAGTAAAGATGTAGTGGGTGGAATTGAAATTTTAATTTCAAGGGTATAAAGAAGTAAGGCTACCAACCTGACAGAGTTTAAAATAGAAAACATCCAGAATGGATTATTTAGTTTATTCTCCGGATTGAACCGTGTTGTTGTTTTCCGTACATTACGTACAGTTTGCCGACGTTTCGAATACATTACATTATTCATTGTCAAGGGCACTGAAATACCCCAACTCGATCCATGGTAATCGGTCTCCCAGGCAGCAATCAATCTACAAGAGTGGTTCCTGACCTTGGTATATATACACCAGCCTTTCTGCTAGAAGTAAGATCTCTGGCTGTCTCGTGAGAATTCTGGAAGGTATATGTCACAGAGGGTAGTGGGGCTTGCTCCCGCCGTTATGTAATATGAGGGCAGACCTGTGTATGTATATTGTGATATGTATGTCTTAATTTATGTTTGATAGGCATCCAAGAATTACTAATTTTATATCCTTCTTCTAAATACATACTTTTCTGATGTTTCTTGATTCGATAGCCTCGTGCACTTTCCTTTCCAAATTTTAAGGGATTGCTATTAGGATCTTCGTCTTGTCAAGTGATATCCCTTGTCTTGTTTCGTAGGAATGCTTGGCTACCGCTGAAATATCTGTGTTTTGATTCTTGGTGTGACGGATATGTTCTTTACGGCGGGTGGAGATCAGACGTTTTGTTTCACCAATATAGCAGGTTCCGCAGCTACATTCAATGTTGTATACTCCAGGAGCCTGTAATTCTGTTGTGTCTTTTACTGGTAGTAGATAACGGGCTACCTTCCGGTGTGATTCATAGATTATTTTTATGTCGTATTTGTCCAATATCCTGCCGATCCTCCCTGTAGTGTTTCTTTTTATGTATGGAAGTATGGCTGTTTTCGGGCGGGTCAGTTCTTCTTTCCCGGTGTTTTCTCCTACGCCGGCCTTTTCTTTGTTTTCTTCTGATTTTGTAATGATTCGACGTAGTTATTGAGCAAGTAGCCGTTTCTCCTGAAGGTTCTCGTGAAGTGTTCTTTCCCTTCTTACCGAGCTCGATAGCTGCAGTCGCTTAAGTGCGGCCAGTATCCAGTAATCGGGAGATAGTGGGTTCGAGCCCCACTGTCGGCAGCCCTGAAGATGGTTCTCCGTGGTTTCCCATTTTCACACCAGGCAAATGCTGGAGCTGTACCTTAATTAAGGCCACGGCCACTTCCTTCCACTTCCTAGGCCTTTCCTCTCCCATCGTCGCCATAAGACATATCTGTGTCGGTGCGACGTAAAACAAAATAGCTTTCTCTTCTTCGAGGAGTTCTGCGTCTGATATCGCTAAGGCCCTGTTAACCAGTGATGTTAGAATAGCCAGTTTTGTGATGGGTGGTGATGAGACGAGGCGAGCAAGTACCTGTCTGTGTGTATGGATTTCCTGTATACTGCGTGACTCAGAGTCCCTTTGATGTTTCGTTTTACTAGGACATCCAGGAACGGTAGTTCTCCGTTTACTTCGATTTTCATGGTGAACTGAATATTTACGAGAGTAGAGTTGAGATGGTGGAGAAATAGCTGCAGATTTTTGCTCCCGTGAGGCCAGGTCACGAACGTGTCATCCACCTATCGGAGAAAACATTTCGCTTTCAAGGTAGATGTGGCTAAGGCTTTCAGTTCGAAGCGTTCCATATACATGTTCGCTATTACTGAAGAGAGCGGCGACCACATCGCGGCACCTTCGGTCTGTTCATAGAACTCCGCGTTGAAGTAGAAATAAGTGGCGTTAAGTCATTCTTTAGGTAGTGTTGACAGGTCTTCTCGAAGTTTCTGGTCTAATAGCGGAAATACTTCTGTTAGCGGCACCTTGGTGAAAAGTTACGTGACGTTAAAAGTTACTAATAAGTCCTTACATTAGATTGATTGGTCCTTAAGGAGCTGGATGAATTGTCGGGAGTCCTTCACGTAGGTTTCAGTGTGTCCCGTATGAGGCTGAAGGACACACTTCCATGATAAGTGTTTTTAAGCGAAGACGGCTAGTTAGTTTTAGGACCGTGATACAGTTTAATGAGTTGTCATGCACCACACTGTCTCGCTGGTGGTCTCCTAGCTAAGCTCACTTTTTCATGATGTAAACTACACGTTTGAAACTCTGACAAAACAGTAAATTGAGTCCACTCACGAGACACCTTAACCCAGATCTTCTATACAGGATTCGCAGCTACATTAACCAAAAATGCCTTTGGTTAATGCATTCACTCTTCTTCAGTAAAAGTGTTTAGTTTCTTTGTGAATTCAGAAAACTTTACGATTGCATTTTCAACTGCGATACACATAGTATCGGATAGAAATGACATGATGGCTTTACAAATGTTTAATTCCCACTGATGTCATTTCGACACTGCAATTTACGAATGTTGTTCACCTCCCGACATGCACTGCAACACAACCAATCAAAGAGCATGCACACATGTCGTAAAGGCTGTTCACTTATTTCTCCACTATGTTTCTTGTAAAGAGTTTTAAATGATGGCTATCCTAATTCATGCATGTCGATAATTTCACACGTTGATGGTAGATATTCACGCAACCATTCCTTCTATTCACAACCTTTTAAGAAAACAAGATGTGCTCTTGAAAAAAGAGCGTTCATAATCAACGATATAAAGCGATAAGGTATTCCTTTTGCTTCCCACTGCAGACCTAATTTTTCTCAATCCATTTAGTCTGCTTTATGGTCTTCATCTGTTTGCAAACCGTAAGGGAAAGTTGGGCTAAATACTAAACTGTCGAGTTTTGGCACCCACAACACAGTGCAATCCAACACAAATTTGCTGCCGTTTACTTTAAAGCCTTATACATTAACTATTAATGTTCTTGTAATGATGGAATAAAGAGCTCTACCCTCTATCACAGTATATCAGAGACTAAAGGAAATTTCACACTCATACCATCTATAAAGGCTTGAGTTTACTAGAGAGTAACCATGATAACGAAGAAGTCTAAATATTCATAACCCTGTCGACGTCATCGCTGCATGTTATAAACTGAATAATCTTAGTATGGCACATGCTCAGTCCCGTCGAAGACAGTCTGTCAAACGGGGCGTAAAGCCTTATGCAAAAGGTCACGTCGTCATGGTTATGCATGTTTAGACTTGTTTGTCGCTGTCGGATGGAGATATAAAGCCATGAGTTGACCTCATTTAAAATCACTCACCCTGTAACGTCACGCTATTTGTCCGTCGGATGGAGACGTAAAGCCTTAAGGAGAGTAAAACTGAGACAGTCCCCACCAAAATAATGTCTGTAAGGATAGGCCCCTTCAAAATGGCGTCTATGTGGTTAGGCTTGATCTCGTACGCAAGGACACGACTGTGACGTTACGATGCTTGACCGTCGGATGGAGACGCAAAGACATAATAAGACCACTCCATAACACATGTGCACAACTAGTAGTATGTCGGATGGAGACATAAAGCTTTAAGCTGACGTATTTTAAAATCACAAATAACGACTGTGTACTTAGACCCCACCAAAATAGCAACCAGGGGGGCATCCGATCGTAAAACTGGGCCCATGGCGACTGTGTAGTTAGGTCCATCCAAAATGGCGGTCAGGAAGGATATCTAACCGTAAAACTGAGATTCTAAGCCCTGTATAGCTAGACCCCTCCAAGATGGCGTCGAAAGGGGCATCTATCCATAAAACTGGGCCCTGTGTAATTAGGCCCCTCCAAGGTGACGTGGGGAAGGGCATCTGACCATAAAACTAGGTTAGACTATATGTGCCCCCCGTAGTGGGAGGGTCAAATTGGCGACGGGGAGGTCATATGACCGTAAAACTGTGCCCTGTGTAGTTAGACCCTCCGAAATAACGTCGGGAAGGGTATATAACCGTTGAACTAGGCCCTGTGTAGTTAGGCCCCTCCATGAGGCTAGGTGTGCTCTCTTATGCGAATCCCATTGCCCTACTACCCAAGATGACGACGGCAAAATCTGCGAATCCCCATTGCCCTACTGCACAAGATGGCGCCGGGAAAGGCATCTAACCGTAGAAGTGAGGATGGGCACCTCCATGAGGTTAGGCTTGCTCTCTTAAGCGAATCCACAATGCCCAAGTACTCAAGATGGCGTCGCGAGAATCCCCGTTGCCCAACTACTCATGATGGCCTCGGGAAGGGCATCTGACCGTAAAACTAGGTTCTGTGTAGGTAGGCCCCATCCATGAGGTTTGACATGCTTCCTTATGCGAATCCCCCATTGCCCTACTACTCAAGATGGCGTCGCGAACATCCCCATTGCCCTACTACACTAGATGGCATCGGCAAGGGCATCTAGTCGTTAATGTGAGGTTAGGCCCCACCAAGATGGCGACTGTGAGGTTAGGCTTGCTGTTTCATCCAGGTCGGGAAGTGAAAATGGCCGTAAAAGTGGGGTTAGGCCCCTCCAAGTTGGAATCTGTTACGTTAGGCTCTTTCTCTTATGCAAAATACGTGAATCGATTTTGCACTACTACTATATTAGGGTTCAATGACCTCGGGGTAAGAACCCGCATAGGTATACCACTATGGTTCAATGACCTCGGGTGCTGACACAGCACATACAATGCTGACGAGGTGTTTTAGAACATACATTGGTATACTACTCACATATCTTATTCTTTTGCATTTATTTCTCCTGTAGAAGAAAAAAACATTGTCGTGGAGATAACCCAGTGCAAACTGTAAAACTTTAATAGGGTTTGAGACCTCTCCCTGCATTGGGACTATTTTATTTTATTTAAACATCCCTTAAAATAGCTATTGTATATTAATTCCTATTAAACTGGTATAACAGAACCGACTCTCCGGCTTATATGCCCCCCCGCTCATTCGAGTGTACCGGGCGAGTTGGCCGTGCGGTTAGAGGTGCGAAGCTGTGAGCTTGCATCCGCGAGATAGTGTGTTCGAATCTCACTGTAGCCAGCCCTGAAGATGGTTACCGTGGTTTCCCATTTTCACACCAGGCAAATGCAGGGCTGCACGGCCGCTTCCTTCCCACTCCTAGCCCTTTCCTATCCTATCGTCGACATAAGACCTTTCTGTGTCGATGCGACGTAAAGCCACTAGCAAAATAAAATAAAAGCATTCGGTCCCGCTCAAACATCAGCAGGTATGCTGGCAGCCGACCAGCAGCTTGGGTCGTCCGATCTAACCAGTTGGAATCACATATAATTTATATGAGTAGTTTGGCCCTAGATTTGTATGTCTTCCAGTTAGAAGCAGTAGCTCATTTTTTGCATGTGCCCACCCCCCTTCCTCCAACAAAGGAACGAATGATACTTCAAAATTAGTGGTTTGACACGGCACGAAAATCATCGATTCTTCCCTCGTGAAATTAATACTGATCTCCTCCGGTCATGTCTTACTCTGTTTATGAAATTCTAATCCCGTAATGGAAGTCAATTACAAATTTTCTCCTTCAAGGCTTTGGAGAACTTTAATGGAAGCGATCGGCTTTGACTTAGAGAAACATGTGTTAATATATTGCAAATCGCCTTCCTAGGGTATGTTTCGAAATTTCCGCCGTTCTAGTACCTTACTGTTCCCAGTAAAACTTTGCTGGTTATATGGGCTGGTAGTAGGTCGTTACACAGTACGTTGGATACTCATCTTCTCGGCTGCAGATTATGGGCACTGTCCTGCTCCTAATTTATCGGGATCGATATTGGATGTGCTTGGTTGAATTGGGGGTTTTAAAATTAAGGAAGCCCAGTGTCATTGACTTCTGACACGCTAATTATCACCTGTGGGTCAAAATTATGACATCTTGCTTCTCTAAAATTTTATATCATTGGAAAGAATGTTAATCAGTTCATGTTCATAATTATCAGTATGGTGTTATTTGAGATAGGAAGAGCTCGGGTATGAAAATATGGGTCTACTCATTGACAATGAGGGAATTTTGTAGCATTAGTTGTAAATAATCAGGAGCCATTAGAGATCGTATGGGTATGTCTGTACGCATACATATATATTACCCCCTACCTGACTGAGTTCCGATTTCAATCAATGTATGTGCAAGAATAGCTCACCAAATATTACCCACACCACATATTTAATATGGGTCATCCCAGAAAGGAAAAGCAAATTGGTATTTGTAATGATATCATTTTACTTGCACAAGTCGTACCTACTTAGCAACATATATAAAATTACTACTTTCAGTAACAAGCCCGAATATCCTTCTCTGGTAAGACATAGTATTTACAGTGCACACACGGTGACTTCTAGCATGGGATATGACAAGTTTGTTATTTTGATCAACGTGTCTGGGTCTAGTTCTTGGCCATGACAATGTTCAGTTTACTGAGGTATGAGCCACGCATGTAATACCATTACCTGTTCAACCAGTATATCTAACGAATAGCATGAAGTTGTCCTCATAGAGTCAGTTGATATGTACTTTTCAGTGGGATTAATGGATCGTCTGTCTCGGTGAGGAAAACCTACAGCACAAGAAGAGATATGTGTTAAAAACTAAACTGAACGCTCTTAAAGCATGCAGTTTGCAGTTATATTATTATGAACACCACGGTAAGCGGTGATCAGGTAGGTTTTTACACTCTGAAGTACGCTTACCTGATGGCCAAAACAGTATTCGCCTAGGAACAAAATTGTTATGAGTAGTAGCGCTATGGTTTTTGATGTCATATTTGTAAACTTCCTGTCGGAAAAAAAAACAGCGGACTCTGTATGGAGGAATCAACGTCAAACGTTGTACACATCGTCCCGTGCTATGGTAACCACTCTCGGTTACACATTTGTCCAAAATACATTCTTGGCATTAAACTTGCGTTGCTCTATTATGTTTCTAGACACCGTGTTCCAGGGAAACCTAAGCTGGTACAGCTTGACGTCCTTTTGTATGAGCAAGTAGAGGGAATGCCTACACCTTGACCTATGATCATAGCAAGGAGTAATGAAATGCACCAGAAAATGGAACCAACAGAGGAGTGCTCATTTTCATATGGTTGGTTAGCAGGTTTCAAGACTCACACTGGTATACGAAACTTAGATGTAACTGGTGAAAAGGAATCATTGGACCATGAATCAGCGATATAATATGTTTACAATGCGAGGAAGTTGTGAAGGAGCACAATTAAACGGCGTTCTAATTTCTGGAAAATTACGATAACCAGCAACCTCTCTGCCCCGAAGATGCCGCATAAAACTACTATTACTTCATACTAATTTCTACCACAAGATTAATAAGGCTTAACTATCTCTTTATAGTGGTGTTATCGTTCTTGAAATCAGACACGTTAAGTTGCAGAAAACAAGGTCTTCTATATAGTAACAAGACAAACACCCCTGCGACAAGCTGTTGACTTCCAAGAGGCCAACGTCGTGGCGGAGAGATAGAAATGCGCTGTCACAAGCACGTAGAGTAGGCTTTCTCAGTGTTTAGTGCACAATATTGGCAGTTTTAATAGATATTTTCTTGGTGCACGTGATATGTTGCCATTCGCAAAACCCCTTTTAAACTTCAAGGGTACTTGTACAATTTAAAATGTGTCCGACGCGTTGGCTGAATTGTCAGCGTACTCGCCTTCGGTTCAGATGGTCCCGGGTTCGATTCCTGGCCGGGTCGGGGATTCTAACCTTAATTGGTTAATTCCGATGGCCCGGGGGCTGGGTGTTTGTGATGTCCCCAACATCCCTGCAACTCACACACCACACATAACACTAGCCTCCACCACAATAACACGCAGTTACCTATACATGGCAGATGCAGCCCACCTTCATCGGAGGGTCTGCCTTACAAGGGCTGCAATCGGCTAGTAATAGCCACACGAAATTGAAAAAAATTAAAATGTACACCATTGCACTCAAATAAGCAATGTATATTATTTGTACAGTTTTGCAGACCGGGACCGCTATTTCACCATCATATAGTTCTTCAACTGTAATCACGTAGGCTGAGTATAGTCGAACCAGCCGTTAGATCCAATTAAACATCCGTGACCTGGCTGAGAATTAGGCTTGTGACCCCTAGAACTCTGGGCGGGCTGTTCTGTTCAAATCTGTCACATGTCATGTGGAGGGTTTCCGAGAATGTGCGAAGTTTCGACTGTGGGCTGTTCTTAGTAATACTGTGTAAATGATAATGAATGTCCTCTGTACTGTATGACTTTTGTTCCGATTTGATTTTTGCAAAAACCGAATACTATTATCTTAAACAGTTTAAAAAACGTTTAAGGTGAACTTCTTTTTATGAATATCCCTTTGTACGCGTATCACTCTTTACGAATCTGAAGTTCTTTCACTGCACTCCTCTTCGATCTATACTTCTCCTTCCTTTCATTACTTCACTTTTCTTTCTTCTTTCCTCTTTATGTTACGCTTTTTTCAGACGATTTGGTAAACATTGAAACATCACACAGACTTCAAATCTGTCACCAGTCATATGGAGGGTTGCCGAGAAAGTGGGAAGTTTCGACTGTGGACGGTTCTTAAAATATCATAGAGGAGTCTTATAAAGAAAGTCTTTGTCATAAAAACGGGGGAAAGAGAAGCACCAGTGAACAGTGAAGAAATCTGTTTGAATCGATCGTTGCCGTGTGTACGTGCAGGGCCGCGCTGCTATTAAGATACGACGAGAAGGTAGGACTTACCCCCGCGAACACTTATCCCTGAAAAGAGGGAAGGATGCGTAATGTACAGGCGGAGGGTGCAAGTTTCTTTTCAAAAGTAAAGTGAATTAGGAACATTCGTATTTTTAAGCTTCCAGCTGGCTCTAATGTAAATAGATTATGTTGCACGTGTGCGGGCTGCTTAGAACGTGCCAGGGCAAACTTCTAAATAAAAAGGTTTCCGTTTTGCATTGCGATTTTAACACTTTCTCTCTATTGTCACGACATAATAACTAAAAAGAAATACTTGATTTCTCACTTGTCTTTGCATTTCCCTAAATAAATCATACACACATTTCAGCAATATCAACCAATTTCAAGAGGTTGTATGGGATTGTGAGAAGGAATGCAATGGGAGTGAGATTTCAATCTTCTATTGTTGCAAGAGGTAACCGTGTGTGTACTGTTTGCTGTTGATACGATAGCAATTGTATGAAACCATAGGTTTCTTGGATGCACTGTGCAGTTTAAGCCTGTTTTTCTTTTTCTTACAATTTAATTTACGTCACACAAACACAGATACGTCTTATGGCGACGATGGTATAGGAATGGTCTAGGAGTGGGAAGGAAGCATCCGTGGCCTTAATTAAGGTACAGACCAACCATTCACCTGGTGTGAAAATGGGAAATGGGGCCGATAACCTTCGATATTAGGCCCCTTAAAACAACAAGCATCAGCATCAAAATGGGAAAAACACGGAAACATATATTCTGGTCTGCCGACAGTGGAGTTCTAACCCACTCAAGCAAATTCACAGCTGCGCGCCCCTCACCGCACGGCCAACTCGCCCGGAACGCCTGTCGTTAGCAGTATTCAGTTCAGACTGATGAGAATCGTTTAAAACTATGTCTACAGACGGCCCAGAGGGCCAGAATTTGTTATGACTCTCCACAATCAATCAATCAATGAATCAATCAATCAATCAATCAATCAATCAATCAATCAATCAATCAATCTGAGTTCTGCATTTGGGGTGGTCATCCAGTTGGCAGATTCCCTATCAATTTTTACCTCACATTTGCTTTGATTTATAACTGTTTACCTGGCATTTTCTGAAATATTTTCAACAAGCTTGGAAATATTTTGAACATTTCCCTCTGTAATTTATTCAGATCCCATACTCCTCGTCCAATAAATGAATATTTACCCCAATCTGCTCTCTGCTGCTAGCTAAGGGCGTGCCCTTAACCGTATTTGGCTAAGAGAGAGCGCTTAACCTGACATGAGCTTACGCTGGCTACATGTCTATATACAAAGTGAATGCTTAAAAATATTATGAAGTGAACAATGTCACGTCTCAGTAGAACGGTTTCTACAAGCAGCAGGGGTTACTAATCTATTAAAAATTAGCGAATGTAGTTGAACTTCGGCAGATTGACCTTCCATAAACCATCTCGGACATAAGTTTACACACTAGGCTTAACCGTAAGCTGACCATTCGTCAACCTAACGGTTCCTCATATGTACAGGAGCTTAGCGGCTACACGTTGTACTAATAAGACTAGGGAGACGGTGTAAGACCTATTGCATATGCTTTATCCAAAGGGGGTAACGTTGGAAAGTAGCCTCAATTGCTGTGACAAGGAAAACAAAGTTCATTGTCTTCACAAGTTCGCCACTTATGCACAATCACGCACCCTATGGAACACTGCCGTAAGAATCAGCTAAAAGGGGGTACTAGGGGCTCTTAACTTCCGAGCTTGGGTCAGCGGCTAGAAGACCTCTAGCTGAGTCCGGCATTATGTTGTTTAACTTTCGCCGAACAGGGAAGTAGGAGAGCTGTGGTGGTACCAAACAATTAGTCAGCATTTTTTCTGCTGAGTCAGCACCCGTGGTCATTGACCCCGGCCAAGGTCATTGACCCCGTGACGTCAAGACCACGTGCTCCTGTTTGTAAACAAAGCCACGTGCTCTTGACAGCTGCCAAGATGACAGCTATCATCTTGACGGATCCTTACCTCACTTTTTGGACAAGTGAGTGTCGTTAACCTCACTGCTGCCTGTTTGACGGGGCCTAACCTTATCTTTGCCACCTTATGCACGTGGTGGCGCGCAATTTAAAATCCACATGCTTTTGACAGCTGTCAAGATGACAGGTCCTAACCACGTGGCGCGGAATTTAAACAAGTTAGTTTGGCTAACCTCACTGCTTTACGGCAAGTTGCATGCCTAACCTCACAGTCGCTATCTTAGAGGGGTCTAACCTTAGTTTTACGGGCAGATGAACTTCTCGACGTAGTCAGTCGCCATTTTGGATGGGCCTAACCTCAGTTTTACGGGCAGATGCCTTTCTCGAAGTGGACAGTCGCCATCTTGGAGGGGTGTAACCTCACAGGATCTAGTTGTACGGCTAGATGCCCTTCCCTACTTTGACAGTCACCATCTTGGAGGGATCTAACCTCAGTTTTACAGGCAGATACCCTTTCAGACGTAAACAGTCGCTATCATGGAAGGGCCTAACCTCGGTACTCCTCCCTAGCATGCTGCCCTTCAAGACGTGCTGCGGAATTTTTGAATAATGGAACGGGACATAGCCAGGGGGCCTATATTTAGAGTTTTGAGGCAAGTGGTCCTTCTCGACATGACCCTTCCCGACACGATTTTGGGGAGAGGATTAAAGTTTTAAAGCAAGCTGCCCTTTTTGACATAAAGCAAGCTGGCCTTCTCGACATGGTCCAAACCCGACACTACTTTTAGAGAGAGGATTATGTTTTAAAGCAAGCTGCTCTTCTCGACATGGTCCCTTCGCGACACTATTTTTGAAAAGAGGATTATAGTTTTAAAGCAAGCTGCCCTTCTCGACATTAGAAATTATAATTTCGTTAATAATACAATTAAAGAGCTAACTGATGACGATCTCCTAGTCTAGTTTTCAAAGAATAACGTTAAGAGTATTAGTCAAATATTACATTTTACCAGATATATTTACGTTATGATATTAAACTGGAAAGCATGGTGTAGCGTTGTCCTTGTTCTTTTCAGCTCCAAATATGATGTGAGGCATAAGATTTACATACACTTTTTACACTTTTCGATTGATAAAAAAGAGGAGGGAGTGGAAGGAGGAGGAGGATGCGATAAGAAGAATGTAATACTTTTGTACCCTCTTCAATTTTTTTAATATTTCCTTTTCAATTGCAGAGCGCGCACGCAAAAATGTAGAATTGAATAAGGGACAAGCAAATGGTGTTTGTCTCCATCCGACAAGACACATCATGTTGACTATTAGACATTATAAATTTACTATCGTGTTCTGAACACAACAGGATTACAGTTTTAAAGCAAGCTGCCCTTCTCGATATTAGAAATTATAATTTCGTTAATAATACAATTAAAGGGCTAACTGATGACGATCTCCTAGTCTAGTTTGCAAATAATAACGGATAAGAGAATTAGTCAAATATTACATTTAACGCAACACATTTAACTATTATAACGCAATACAATAGTCACCGTAAGAGAAAAAATCCTAAGAATTCGAACTCTGTTCCCTTTCTATTCATCATTAGAAGAAAAATCTGTAATACATGCATTATGGCGTTCGAACACTAATATCTTTGTTTAAATCAGGGTATACGTGATAACAAACGTACTTCTTTAAGTTATATATGCAATATGCACACACGCAAAAATATGGAATTGATGGTAGGACAAGCGAATGCTGTATGTCTCCATCCGACAAGACAAAACATGTTGACTCTTAGATATTATACATTTCATATCGTGTTCTGAACTGAAAAACGTACCTTGATTATAACACAAACACTATAGTTACCATAACAGAATAAAAAATCGTGGGAATCGAACTCTGTTCCCTTTCTATTCATCATTAAATGTCGATAGATTTACCGGCTCTTACAAGTACTCCGGCAACATGACGTCTCTGAAAATCGGGATTCTACTTAACGGGGAGTGACACATTTGGCAGTGGATTACACCTTCCAAAATTATTACATTTACACGTTCAACAGAACAAAACCCAACTACCGGGATCAGTAGCTCAGGCAGAAGAGCGCTGCCATTCTGAGTCGATTCCGGCTTAACCCGGTGGTATTTGATATATTTAATGATTTTGAAAGAAAATACACTGGCGGCAAATGAAATCCCCAGATCAAGAAGCACTTGTGCTAGATAATCGAAATTCGGGAGGCGTATTTGCACATCTGAAAGATGATGCCTATTCAAATTTGCGCGCTAGTCGATGAAGACTGATGCTAGTAGTGCCAATATGACCTTGAAATGACGAAGAAGGCAGTCTCAGCAGCTTAATGAGTGCGGACGAGGCCGAGTGATAGGGTTTTGGGAATGTGTGTGTTCTTTCCGCAATATTGCAGACGTAATTGGCAGCGATGTATCCACAGTGCATTGGTGTTAGCAACAAAGATCACGGGAAGGCACTGTCACAAGAATACCACGGTTCGGCAGAAGATGGGCCACTGCGTAGACAGAAGGCCGCCGTATTTGCCCCATGGCTGTGGTGGATCGTACTGCATGCGCAGCAGCCATTATAACTTCAGCCGCCACCAGAGTGTCACAGGAAACTCTAACAAACCGATTACTTAAGGTACAGCTCCGAACCAGATGTCCTGTTGCGTTCATGCCACGAACTCCCAATAGCTGTCATCTGAGACTTCTCTGGTGCCAAGCTTCGGCTCTTCGGAGGACGGAGTGTAGACCTTTTGTCTTCTCAGATGGAAGACGTTTCTGTCTTGATACCAGCGATGGCCGTAGTTTGGTAAGAAGGTGGCCGGATGAACGCTTGGAGGTAAGCTGCTAGTGGCGTCGACACACGTAACATACACCAGGAGTTATGGTGTAGGAAGCGATTTCCTTTGACAGCAGACGCACTGTCTTCGTTGTCCCAAGAAATTGGACATTGAATTTGTCCGTCAGACCGGTGAATGAACCGGTTGTGCTGCCATTAATTCTGCTTTTTCTTCCAAGAGGATAACGCTCGTCCACATACCGCTGCTATATCTAAACGTGCTCTATCGAGTGTCGACTGGTTGCCTTAGCCTGCGAGATCACCAGATCTTTCGTCCATTGAGCACATATGGGGCATAATAGGACGAAAAGTGTAGCATCATTCATTACCAGCACTGGCCGTTGATGATTTCAATGACCAAGTGCAACTGGCGTGAAACTCCTTCCCACAAAGTGGCATGCGGCACCTGTACGACACAATGCATGCACGTTTACATGCTGGCATTCAAAATCGTAGTGGTTATTAATGAACCACCATTTCACATGTCTACCCCCACATACTTGAACCTGTGACATGGAAACTGTACTCAATTAAATGTTACCTAGCAATTTCTTAGCCTAAATTGCATTCTTTTAAACTAATGTCTTCTAGGTGTTGAGAATTTCTGCCAGTGTCATTAATTCCAATCATGGCAGTATTTCAGAATGACCAACCGAAGCCTGATGCAAATCTGTTATAAGCCTGATTTCATGATCCATCATATTATCACGCTATCCTTGTTTACTGCACGTTCTGAAACTGTTAAGGGTGCCAGTTGATTTGAATTGTTATGCAGAGAGTCAGAGTGTTTATTGCTTATTTCTCCTGCCATTGTAGATAACAATTTAGCGTCAATATTACCGGACTATCGGTCAAACCTCAAAGCAGTAGTTCGTAGAGTTGTACATGATTTCAGAGCCCGCATTGTTCGTGTGAGGTACAACCTCATGTTCGACCTATAGAAACGAGATTGGTCGTAAAATGCATTACTCTCAAAGTGGTGTTTTATTAAAAAAAGAACTGGCACGGAAAGTAGTAACCATGAAAGCGATTGTAATAAATGTCATAAATGTACTACCATATATTAGAGCATTGATTTCAGTGCTGTGTGGTCGAAGTCAACATAATCGTAAAACTTGATAGCTTCGCGCGTTTGGCTACAGTACTTGGAAATAGAACTCAAATTCGGCATAGAAATAACTCAGTGAGATGCGTAATTGTATGCTGCCAATTGCATTTGCCAACCAATCGATCGGTTAGTTCAAAAACTTATTTCAGGTAATAACATTATTTTAAAGTTATTATCATTAACCAACAGGAAAAGTGGCTTATAACAGCGAAGGATCCAAGAAACAATGTAATATAATTTCAACTCTGCTTTTGAAAATGACTCATAGCCTACGAAGTGGACTAAACCATCTTCGGGATACTACAAAAAACCAGGTGAAATATGTCTTATTAAGGTCTGCCCATTTTTGTGGGAATTGTTGTTCTTGTTGTTTGAGACATCAGTCCTTAGAATGGTTTGATGCAGCCCTCCAAACCACCCTATTCCGTGCTAAACCTTTCATTTCCCCATAACTGCTGCATCATACATCTGTTCTAATCTGCCTGTCATATTCACACCTTGGTCTACCGCTGCCGTTCATACCACTTACACTTCCTTCAAAAACCAACTGAACAATTCCTGGGTGTTTTAAAATGTGTCCTATCCTTCTATCTCTTCTTCTCATCAAATGTAGCTTCCGGATCCATGGCTAAATGGTTAGCGTGCTGGCAGTTGGTCACAGGGGACCCGGGTTCGATTCCCCGCAGGGTCAGGAATTTTGACCATAATTGGTTAATTCCACTGGTACTGGGGCTGGGTTTATGTGGCGTCTTCATCGTCATTTCATCTTCATCACGACGCGCAGATCGCCTACGGCAGTCAAATCATAAGACCTGCATCTGGCGAGCCGAACTTGTCCTCTGTCACTCCCGGTGCTAAAAGCCATACTCCATTTCATTTCATCAAATTTAGCCAAATCGATCTCCTCTCATCAATTCGATTCAGTATCTTTTTATTCGTGATTCGATCTATCCATCTTACTTTCAGTATTCCTCTGTAATGTGAATAGTTAACATAGTAGGTATCATAATATCACACAAGCATTCATATGACACACTCCATAACAGCCTGTTTGACGAAACAATAAAATGAATAAATTTACCTGCGATTCTCCGTATTTTAATCTGTATATTTTTAACTTCAAACGAGAAAATATGTTAGTAAGAAGCCTGTAATGCCGGTAAGATACTCTGAACTTGGATACTGGCTCTCTCTAGCTCCTGATGCACCATCGCATAAACCTCACAGTTTATTGTTCCCCGCAGTCTACGTCCGAGAAGGCTGTAGAAATTTCACTCAGAGGCTACAAGTATTTCTACGTCAGTGGAAGTGGCTATCGGACCTGAAACTGAAGAGGCACAATTTCTGCAATAGAAATAGAATCACTTACTGTCAAAGTATATTAGGACTAATAGCTTCCAAGGAATCAAAAAAGATTATCTCAGTCACTTTCCAATGAATAAATCTAATTTTAAAGGTCAGTTTTAACTTAGGATATGATCAGGATTAGTCCTCAGTATATATATTATTTTATTTAATGAAAGCTAAAAAGTTAAAATCTGGAGAATATTAAACACGCTTATTTATCCTTTTATTTAATTTGATCATTTTTTCTGTTTAATGCTAGTACTTCTCCATTTTTGATGGGCATCACAAAGAACAAGTAATGAAGGGAAGCCCTACACATTCTCTCAGAATATCAAGTTCAAACGGCGGTCGGAGCTTCTAAACACGCCATCTTCAAGTACTTAGTTTGACGGCTTTTGCAGATGTATTATCTGAAGTTTCTCACTGATTTAACTTCTATAATCAGAAAGCTCCTCGTCTGACCTAACGAATGTCAGTTAATTCCATCCCAATCTTCAGATCAGGAATGGAATCCAGGGCACAGCCACAAATCAACCGAGGTCTTCAAGATAAGAAACACAGACGCTACATTTACACCACTATCTTGATATGCCTTCACTGGTGAGTATAATTGCCATTGCTTTGTGACTGTAAGTGAAAAGTAGCCGGGTGGTTATGTGCTAGTCCGATGATATTTAATAGCTGTCAAATGCATCAACGTTGTGTCGATAACATATGCTGACACCTAAAAGATTTGTTGTGGAACAAAATTCGGACACGTAGGTATCTCTGTGAATTAATAACTCTATTGCATATTCTAAATACTAGTATAAGAAGTACCCTAGCACTACTAGCCCACGGAGTCCTACCAAGCGACAAATGCTCAGCCCGAAAGCCTGCAGATTATGAGTTTGCGCATAGTCAGCGTGACGAAACCCCTCAGCCATTATTGTTGGTTTTCTAAATTTTGGCCACCATCTCACCGCCAGATAGCTCCCAAATTTAATCACGTAGGCTGAGTGGAACTCGAACCGACCCTCAAGGTTGTTACCAGCCTCTGAAAGATTTTGTAGTGTGTACAGTTTAAACTGGTGTTTGGTATCATTTATTATCATGTTATAGGTGTATATATCTATATATATTGATATATTTATAGGGTAGTTTGATCATTTAATATTACAATTTCATTAGCGAGAGCTCAAAAGGAAGGTTTCATACAAGTAGTATATTGCAACATACATGCTAAATTAAACTACGCTCACTACAACAGCAAGTTATATTTACTCATTCCAAACGGAGGCTAGCTTTATCCTGGAATTTCAAGAGCCTGTTAACTTAGGACGCTATGTAAGAAGCGGGAAAGCCTATTAAGAAGAAGCTACTAGAATGGATTTGATGGAGGGATTGATTGATGTAGGAAAGGGAAATAAACTTCAATAAGATTGGAAGAAGGGATATATCAACGGAGGAGTCCAGTAAGTTGATAATAAAGAGAGACTTAGGCCCATCGGACTCAGTCGCGTCTCAGTTGAGAGTATCACTTGGTATTGTAACTTAGGTAGAGCCACATGATATTAGATCAGTGGAGAGACTTACTCGGGTTTGCGGTATCATTGCCTTATTGCACTACAGCGCCAGAAATGTTATACTTTTTTTCTTGTACTTTATACGTTAACTCATGGCGAGTAACTTCATTCGACTACTTGTAGTCACATTTTCCAGTCAGGAATGGACAACAGACCTATAGCGTCTCA